>NC_138127.1:62974229-63588625 GCF_964188305.1 Podarcis bocagei | reverse complement strand
GAAGAGTGCACAAAAGTATATGAAATGTTCCACATTCATAGCAGATGCAAAGCCACAGCCATTATTCTGGGACATGTGGCATGTGATGAACTTTTTGTGTCATGATTCAGGAATGGGGAACCATGCAGGGGCAATTTTTTTTCTTGGGGCAGGAGAGAGAAGGGGTAGGTCTGCCCACTACTGGCTCTGGCCTCACCCTCTTTTTGGCTTTTCTCCTACCCACAGCCCCGGCCAACCCCAGTATGTGACTCCTGAGAAACTACCAAAGAGGGATTGCATCCCTTAAACATAGAAATTGTTCTCTTCCCCTTCCATAGCTACTACTGATTGAGAGTTCCTCTCTGTATATAATGAATAAACTTAGTAATGTTTAAGATAATGGCTTTGGACTATTAGTGACACATCTTTAGCATTCATTACTGTTATAGCCATGGTATTTGAAGGTTGTGTTTGTTTGTTTGTTTGTTTGTTTGTTTGTTTGAAGGAATCCGTTCTAGTGTCAAACTAGAGAAGTGTGTTTGAAAGCAATTGACCATGGAGAGTCTAAGCTTTATGAGAAATGTTCTCCCAAGCCATGTATTACGCGTCTGAAGGCCAGTCTTTGTAAATGTATAGTAGTATAGTAGAATAGCAGTAGCAGTATTGAGATTCTCATTTTAGTATCTTCTGTGGCTTCTTGACAGATGGTACAGGTGATAAAAGTCGCAATCCCTGCTACACAGGGACCCACCAATGTGACACAAATGCAGTTTGTCGTCCAGGAACAGGCAATCAGTTCACCTGTGAATGCTCTGTGGGCTTCCGAGGAAACGGACGTACATGTTATGGTATGAAAATATATCTCTTTAGGAAAAAATAAACTGACTTCCATAGAGTTTTCAAACAGCTGAACTCAAAGATGCTACAAGTGAATTCAGTTGGATATTTTCTTGGAACTTTGAGTTCAGCTGCTTGATACCAACATCACTATGAATCCATTAAAACATATCCATAGGACATCTTCCTAAGTGACTTATTATCTTTCCCTGAAACAGCGTCTAGCACAGAGCTTTCCTAACTGTGTGTCGCGACACGTTAGTATGTTGGCTGCAGTGTGTAGGTGTGTCACATGAACGCTCCCTGCACTCCTCCTGGGGCTGGAAAGGGGTTAGTTTAACCTCTGGTTGCTAGTAAAACTGAATTACTGAAAGACACACAAATTAATGAGGGTGCCTGAGCCCCACTTCAACAGACTTAAAGGAGGACTTGCCCATCTTTGAGGGAAAAGGAGGTGGGAGTGGTTTTGAACAGAAAAATAGCTGGAGAGGAAATAATATGGTAAAGGTAAAGGTACCCCTGACTGTTAAGTCCAGTCACAGAAGACTGTGGGGTTGCGCGCTCATCTCACTCTGTAGGCCAAGGGAGCTGGCGTTTGTCCGCAGACAGCTTCCGGGTCATGTGGCCAGCATGACTAAGCCGCTTCTGGCAAACCAGAGCAGTGCACGGAAATGTTGTTTACCTTTCCGCCAGAGTGGTACCTGTTTATCTACTTGCACTTGATGTGCTTTCGAACTGCTAGCTGGGCAGGAGCTGGGACCGAACAACGGGAGCTCACCCCATCGTGGGGATTCGAACTGCTGACCTTCTGATCGGCAAGCCCTAGGCTCTGTGGTTTAGACCACAGCGCCACCCACGTCCCTCAATAAAGTAGCCTAATTCCTCCACAGTTCCTCCCCTCAAGTTCACAGCATCCTGAGGCTACTTTATTAGAAATCAATTCAAATCAGGGGAATTTTTATCTACAACTGTGCATTGAATCTAGGTTGGACCATGTTGTTTCAATTCTAAATTACTGTACCAAGCTCTTAGGAATCAGTCAGGTACAAATGAATCAACATACCAAATGGCAGAGTAAGACACTGTGCACTTTATCACTTGTGCCTTGACATGTTACTTGTCAAATACTGAAATCCTGCAATCAGAGGAGATTCAGTTATTTTAATCTAGGCATTGGACTGCAGTCACATACAATAGCTTAGTTTAAACAGGCTTTCAATATATAACTTTACTTCAGCTAAAATAGATGCCTAAGTTATACATATGTCATGGCCTGCCCTTCAGGAATTATATTAGTGACCTCTGTATAATAACATTGCCTCTTTTTGTAGATATAGATGAATGCCAGGAGCAACCAACAGTGTGCGGTGACAATGCAGACTGTATTAATCAGCCAGGGACTTTCCGATGTGAGTGTCTAGAGGGATATCAGTTCTCAGCTGATGGGCGAATGTGTGTGGGTGAGTTTTAATTTTGGAAACTTTCTGTTATTGTTACTAGGAAACTGAGATCTGATGGAGAACATATCAAACAGAGGTTATTTTTTTAATACCTCCCTTAATTTGTTGGTTGTTTTTGTAAAAAAAAAAAGTTTGTTTATTTTATTTGAAAAATATCAGAAATGTAAAGAATGCTGTTCCTTGATTTGGGAAAGGCAATATTTAGGTTTTGTAAAGGATTATTATGGATAGGCACTGCAGGCTTGGTCTGCTTTGGACATCATCCAAAGCATGCATCTGGTTTAAGCTCAGCCAGGGCCCTTTTTAACTCATGCAAAGTACTTGTTCTCCCCCTCAGTAGGGATGCCAGGTCCTGACCTAAAGACTGCATGCTGTTCCAGGTCAGAAACTTAGCATCCTGGAACGGGCTCTCCCACTTTTGATCTGCATCACTGCAGCAGTCCATTCTCTCATCCACAACTTGCTATGGGTCAGAGATGTATCCTGCAATAGCAAACTATAGAGGAGGCTGGGATGATTAGGCTCTAGTTGTACAGAAACTGAAGATACCATTCCTAAATGCTTTTTCTGAATGTTATCCAGAAGCATTAAAGCAAGAGCCAACAGACTAGAGTCAGGAGAAGGCTACCCCACTTCTCCCTTGAATCACCAGGCAACTTTAAAAAAGTGAGCTATGAAGTACCGTATTTTTCGCCCCATAGGACGCACCTAGTTTTTTTGGGGGGAAATAAAGAAAAAAATTTATTTCCCCCCCCAGGTGCGGGGCTGGGGCGGGGGAAGCCTGAGCTTCCCCCGACCCCAGCCCCCAGAACAGGCTGTTATCCGCAAGCTGTGGGAGAGCTGCGCGAAGTCACACAGCTCTCCCACGGCTAGCGTAGAGCTGTGCGAAGCCCGAAGCTTGGGGCGTGCTGAGCTCAGCGCGCCCCAAGCTTCTGGGTGCAGGCAAGCTCTCCGCTAGCCGTGGGAGAGCTGCGTCTCCCACGGCTAGCGGATAGCTTCCTGAAGCCTGGAGAGAGAGAGGGGTCGGTGTGCACTGACCCCCCTCGCTCTCCAGGCTTCAGCGAAAGCCTGCATTCGCCCCATAGGACGCACACAAAATTTCCCTTCATTTTTGGAGGGGAAAAAGTGCATCCTATAGGGCGAAAAATACGGTATATGTAAACAAAACAACTCCCCCATGTGTGACATCACTTATATTCAGGGCTGTCTTGCCCATAGGTGCTAGGGGTGTGGGGCACCTGGGCGCTAGGCTCTCAGGGATGCCAGGCCAAGAGTTCGGGGCCTGAGAGTTGAGTCCAGGGAGGAGCCCACCCATCGGTCGGAGTGCTGTGATGGGCTCTTCTGCTGCAGGCGGCTCTGCGCCATTAGTTCGGGGGCAACTGAGCCAGTGAGACACTGAGGTGGCTGGCCGGCTCTGCCCTCCTCTGGGACTGGGCAACCTGGGGGGGGGGGCGTGCTGGGTGGATCTTTGCACCCCGGCACTGCATTTGCTTAAGACAGCCCTCCTTATAGTTCATATTTGAATACTGTGTTCTTTGCAACTGAGATTTCAAACATACATATTTGTATATATAAACGTATATTCATTTAAATCCGAAACCTTATTAAATCAATACCATTAAGATTTATTTATTTTTTACTTTTGGGCTGAGGAGAATAAGTTCTACAAGCCTGAGATAGCTATGCTGTCTTTTCCATTAATAGCATCCATTAATAGCATCCTATGTAAATAGTTTTGGTAAGGAGTACTGAGGGGAAGATGAAAGACTTGTAAGTGCAGCTGAGCCAATAATAAATGTCTTTAATATATGAAGACTGATAAAATACATGGCAAAGTTATGTAACATGAGAGGATTTGTGGAAGCTTTACACAGACAGCTTTGTAGGATGTGCCAAACAACTGTATCAAATCTTTCCTTTTTTGCATTTAGTTGTTTAAACATCTGTTTGAAGGAAATTTGAGCTTGAGACTACAGCAAAGCATTTCCTGAACGGTTTACTTTCTTTCTCTTTCCCCCAGAAGTAATTGGTTAGCTCACTCTTTTGCCAAAGATAGTGGATAACCTCTAATAGTCTGATTCTGTGCATGCTCACTTGGAAGAAAATTCACTTCTGCCTCTATGGTTAGGCAAAGTGAGGTGAGTGCCTCAGGCGGCAGATGTTGGGGGCAGAAGTAGCAAAACCCCTGCCTGTTCCCCCTAAGCCCCGTGACCATTTATCTCTTTTGGAGGACAGAGCTATACATGCGACATGGCATGTCTTGCCCCCTATTAAACAAGCCTGCAGCTTTAAGGTGTGGTGGAGAGGACATTTACTTCACCTTTAGTGTTAAAGTAAGATTTAGCTGCCAATTCTAGGACTGGCTTTACTATTAGATAGAATGAAGCAGCTGCCTTGAGCAGCACATAAAGCAAGGTGCAGAGCAGCAGTGAGGTGTTGTAAAACAGAGCTGTGTGTGCCTTAAAGGCAGATATTCTGAGGGTTTAGTCCTCAGAAGAACCGCTTTCATGAAATGAAAACTTGCAAAGCAAGCAACCAGTTCAATCTGAAGTACGTGTATGCTTAATATCCTGTATCTGAAACCTGTTCTGCCCCTCCCCCACACTTGGTGCCATTTTCATCTACACATGCAGCAGAGTAAGTTGACCCAGAATAGTACCAATTCAGATGGCAGATGGGAGAATGACAGTGCTGAATGCTTTCCCATGTAGAACAGTCCCTGCAAATAAAAACCTAGCATATTTGGAAGAGGGATGCTAGCCTAACCATTACCTTCTATGCTGTTACTATTTTTTTTTTTATTTTTTACATAAGTAAAAAGTGACCTTTCCCCATCTGGCATGGTGGTGTGCCTCGAGATTTTTTTCATGAAACAAGTGTGCCTTTGCCCAAAAAAGGTTGGGAAACACTTCCATAGAGCAAGCTGTGAAGGCTACTTTAGGCATTATTAGCAATTTTTAAAAAATCAGAATCAAACAAGGCTCCCCTTTTCAGTAAAAATGAAATTTTAATTTAAAAATTTACATGAATTTTAGATTTAAGAATGGTAGAAATATTTTTATTTCTAACATGTTTTGAATACAGAGTATAGAGTTATCTTAAATCCCAGATGTCAAAACCTAGCAGTGACTTGTTCAGTTTGGTATTGTTTTGTATTTGTTTAGAACTCATGCATCTGCCAATGTTTTTATATCTTACTGAGCTCCTGATGTGATTGCCAAATTACAATCTTTGGTCATCTTTGGCTTAGTTTTTAGTAAGATAGTAAATCATTCTCTGTGTGAGCAGCATTTGCGAGAGGCCTCTAGTGTTTTATTATCCTTGCAAATGTTGTCATTGTAGATAATTTCATTTCACAGCACCAGCCTCGGTTTGAGGGGAGGGGAGGAAGGGAAGTGCTGATATTAAGGTATTCAAACCTCTTGATTAGAAACCTTGCCAGCCTGCCAGCCAGAATGACAGTGCTTATCCCAGTAGCTTTTGAGATCATCGATCTTCTGGCTGTTCCATTGGGATTTGGAGGAATTGTGTTGCAGTGACTTCAGTCTTTCCTGGAGGTTCAGGTGCAGATGGTGGTGCTTGGTCGTTTGTTTCATCCCTTAGCCATTGGCCTATGGGGTGCCTTAGAGTGTTATCTTGTCCCTCATGCTGTTAAACTGGGGAGGAACTTGTTTCATTTAAATTACTCCCTAGTCCTTAAATGTATTTTAGAGGAAGGCTTGACAGGCTCTGGCTTTCCGCATTCTACTCAGGGTGGCCACAGTAAGAAAGGTAGCCCTGCCAGAATCTTGTTTCTCTTTCAGGTCCTTCCCCTTTCAGTTTTGTGCAATATCCTTACCTCTTGGTAATGCCTTCTTAATAGGTTTATGTTTTTGCTCTAAATGGCCCAGGTTAACCTCCTTGTTGTAATATAAAGCCAGCTTGGATTTATAGTGGTCCCTCACTTACCTACGTATTTTGATGCCTTTCAGCTTCAGCAAATGTCTGTAGGCTCTTCTGGTTTGCATGAGGCTAAACAATCTGAAGCTTAATCCAGATAAGATGGAAGTATTGTGGATAGGGAAACCCAACAATCTTGGATGGTAGAATTCAACCAATCATTGATGGGGAGGTCAGACCTTACTATGGTCATTCAGGCATTAACAACTTCCAAAAGTGACTACTGCAATTTTCTCTCTTTGGGATGCCTTTGAAGGTAGCTCAGAAACCACAGTTGGTGCAGAATACATCTGGCTTGTTTTTGGCCTGGCCAATTAGATTATATCATGCTGATACTTCACCAGTTGCCAGTACAATTCGAAGACAAGTTAAAGTACTAGTGAAAACCTTTAAAGCTCTAAATGGTTTGGGATCAGGTTAGAGTCCACTTGCACCCATACCAGCCCTACTCATATCCTAAGACCTATGAAAGAAGGCATGTTGAGATGCCCAACAGTAAAAGCTATTTGGCTGGTGGGCATAAGGAACAGGGCCTTTTCTGCAGAGGCCTCCCATTTATAAAACTCAATTCCACAAGAAATCAGGAAGGCCCCTTTCACTGAACTCTTTTTTAAAAAAAGCTCTAAAGACATACTTCTTTAGAATGGTCTTTGGGAATGAAAATGTCAAGTTGGCACCTCAGTTAGACTGGCTGGACCAGGTGTACAATGCTGGCTTTATGATACTTTAGTCTATGTTTGTAACCAGTCTCTTATTGTAATCAGAATCAGTAGTCTTACTACTGTATTTTAATTATCGTTGTTGATGTATTTTAGTGATTGTAAAATGCTTTGTGAGATGATGGTTCTGAAGAGCAGTATATAAGTCATTTTAATAAAATCAATTGCCCACCCTGGGCCCCTTTGGGAGAAAGCATGGGATATAAATTAAACTAATTAATTTAAAATAATAATAGCAACTATAACAGTAATAATAATACAGTATTGCACTATGAAAATGTATGCTCTATTTCTGGGTTTGATTATTTTTTCTACTGAACCATATGGAGTAGATTAAACTTCCAGAATCTAAATTTTGCGCACAATGGGCAATACTTGTAGTATTCATTTTCTTCCTGAGAAATTCTGAAGCATTGTTGTCTAGTTCAAACAATGGAGGGAAGTAAAAAAAACTAATAAGGGTTTGAAGAAGTAGGGTTGGTGGAGGGATTGTGGGAAAAATTTGACTCGAGAGAAAGCACAATGGAAGAAAACACAGATTTAATAATGAGAGAATGGTTAGCTGATAAGCTCATGTAGAGTGAGGGGAAAACATAAAAAATGAATAAGGGGAGCTGAGTGAAGAGATCAGCTGAAGAACAGGACTTGCATCTTGAAGGTTGTGTAATTAACTAACTGAAGGGGCTATGAGGAAGAAAGGCCAGCAATTAGAAGTTTATTCATGTCCCCATACATCAAGGAAAGTGCAAATTTTGTTGCCACTGAAGAGCAAAAAAACAAGAGAAAGAAGTAATCTTCCCTGTCTCCTAGGCATGTAGTTTGGGGAACAGGCCATTTCCTTTGTGTATAATGGTCTGTTCCTCACCGCATGCCCAGGAGACAGGGAGGATAACTTGTACAGTTGACAAGGATGGGTGGAAGAGAGCTGTTAGGTGAAAATAATAATATTTATGGCTTTGCAACAAAAGTATTAGTGGGGAAGACATTAAGGAGGAATGATTATATATAGGATAGCACAGAAGTGTAACCTTATGTAGAATTGTGAGCAAGCCTTATAAAAAGGTGGTCACTGAACAGCTGCATGTGACTGAACACACTAAAAGAAAGTTTGAGAAATCCATGGCTTAAAGGGAGTGAAAGAAATGACAAGGAAAAGTAACTGGCGGAGTAGGACCGCCAGATGACTAACAAACCCAAAGACCCAAGTGAGAAAGCGTTGAAACTGTAATAGATTTGAAGGACAAAATACAATTTAACTACTGGTGGCAATAGGATTGTCTGGGGAAACCCCAAACAGCTTTCAAGTAATGCTTGGGCTGTTCACAATTAGTGTGATTTCCACACCCAGTTTTCAGTGTGCTGTAATGTAAAATGTTATCTCTTCTTAGCGTAGTGTTAGTTTTTATGCTAGAACTAACTGAAAATGTTAGTTCTAGTTTTATTTTTGTTTCATTCGCATTTCCCTCTGTTAAAAAAATCTTAAAGTGAGTGTTCCTACCTTGCAGCTATTGAACGTGTCGTCAATCATTGTGTGACGGGAACACACACTTGTGACATCCCTCAGCGTGCCCGCTGCATATACTCTGGTGGCTCTTCTTATATCTGTGCATGTCTACCAGGCTTCTCTGGGGATGGACGTTCCTGCGAGGGTAAGTGGCACCATGGAACCCCCCCCCCTTCTGTCTTGTCCTTGGAGGCCTTTGTACAGCTTGGTTATCTGATCCTCAATAATTTGTTTTGGCTTTTTTGCTTTCTGTAACAATTTTTTGAGTTGGGAATCTAAAACCAGAATAAAGCAGAGTTTCCACACTGTCTTCGCTACACACATTTTCTCCACATTTTAATCTTTTCTAAAAACCTCTTTTTACTAGTGTTGTTTGCTGGCATTCATATGGAAGTGTTGTTATTGCGTGTCAAGGTCCCCAAGCCACCCCCCAAATAACTCACAACGCACACTTAATTTTTGTTTAAGGTTTTTGGCATAATTTTGGCCACAACTTTATTTAAATACAAAACCGTGAGTAGTTGTTTAGGCATTGGTTAAGACTATCTGTCCCCCCGCCTGGGGACAGAACTGACTTCCGGGCACCACCGAAAGACAGTGCGGGAAAACAAGTCGGGGAGAAATGGAGCTGAGTCACAGACCCTCAATTCTCATCCGCATGCTCTCTGAAGGCTTGCCGGCCCTAGTCCCATTCCAGGGATTGGACGAAAAGATGGCAAGCCCCAGGATTCCTTTAACGGAATTCCCTTTTCGCAGCAACCATGGAAGGGCAGGCCCAGCCTATCCTAACCCCTCCTCCACCAATTTATAACCAATGCCTAACCGCAGCCTTACAAGTTGTGACGATTTGCTACGCAGTAGGCAAAAACCAAATGGCCCAGCCAATCAGCCAGATGGACAAAATTCCTACCAGGCCCCTGCCCCAACGGCAGACGACCCCATGACAGGCATAGCAAGGTCAATGCAACAACCCCTTACTCAAGGGCGGGTGGGCGGGTGATCCGTTGCACGCAGCAGAGAGAAAGCTCCAGGCTGCGTGCAGAGTATTTAAACATTTTACCCCTCCCACCAAAATTGCAACATAACTTTTACCCCAGCAACCCAGTGAACCAATCACTGCCCCAGGTCATCTTTAGAGACCCTGCCTGGTAACAGAGGGGTGGCTCAGCAGACCCCACCGCAACACGTACTCTCCATGAAGGAGAACACGCTTTCCCAAATGCATGTGACTATCCTAAATCGCAGAAATAAACAAATCGATAGCGATAATATCCATGTTTACGAGATGCATCTTAAATTGTCAGCATCCTCATTTGCATATCAACAGTTAAAAGATTTCTGATCTTTAGTGTACCATTTATAAAGCTCATCTGACCGCACATATCATAAAGTAATCTTTTAGTGGAAATGCACCGCAATGCACAGTGTTGTTTCCCCAAGCTACCTATGTCACATTGAGTCCTTTCCTCTCATAACATGGTTGTCCTAGTTTAGGTTACCCTAGTTTAGCACATGGTATGCTGTGTCCAATAGATTATCTCCTTGTCTTTTTGGCAGTCTGGTTGGCTTGCTATGATTCTATGCTTTGGAACCAACTGCCCAAGCTACAATCTGTTCATGTATAAAACATTGCTTATGAAACTCAAAACATCAGTTATTTGAATGGTGAGTCACTGGACACTTAAACTCATTAGATCATTAAACATTGACCAATGTGCGTGGTCATAGCTGCCCAACATCTTGGCTGAATGAGATGTTTGTTTCATGGTAGCGTATGAAACAGGGTGCAGGTCCAGATCCTTGAAACAGAGGACTTAAGTCTGGCCTACATGCATATTTTTCAGTTCCTTAAAAGGAGTGCAACTTATAATATGGTCTTTCTTTCCTTTTCTTTTATAGATGAAGATGAATGTAAGCTGAGCCGCTGTCATCCGGATGCTTACTGCTATAACACACAAGGGTCCTTCAGCTGCCAGTGTAAGGCAGGTTATCGTGGGGATGGTTTCCAGTGTGTGACAGGAGGTAAATAAATGTTCTTTTCTAAAAATCCTAGCAGAAGCAATCTGTTGAAAGACAGCATGGTGGAATGCCATTAAATGAACAGAAGTTGTTTAACAACTGTGTACTCTGATTTTTAAAAAACCTGAATTATTTGATCAAGCAGTGATTATTTAATATGGCACTTTCCATAGTTTATCAAGATTCTCTTTTTACTTTAAGACTTTTTACAGTTAAATCCTTTATATGTCAACTCAGAAATAAGGCCTATTGAATTTAATGAGATATATTCTGAAGTGAGTATAGGATTTCAGTTGGGAATCACATGTTTTTGAAAATTAAGCCTTGCATAAATTCTGGCTTTTTTTCTGAGTTAAATATCTCCTTTGTCAGCTTATTATTTTAGCTAATACATACTGAATTTTTGTGTAAGGAGCACTAAGAGCTATGTAATCTAATCTGATCAGTTGGTGCAATAGAAAATATTCCATGCTACTTATAAGACTATCACATTCACTCCAGAAAGATGAGTGTTCTCTCTTCCATTTTGCTATTTGTTTTGCTGAAAAATGCTATCTTTCCTCTACTGTGAACCTGTTTGGAAGTAATGCTGTAATTTTGCTTTGCATTGTTTTGCTAATTATGTTAGATTTCCTTTTGGGTTGTAACTTCATTATTTTGAATTAAGATTGTGTTATCATATGGGTTTCCTTCTCTGAATGAGGAACCATGGGCATAAATCAGAATAGGGCATTAGGTTTTGGTTTTGTTTGCATTGTGTTGTGCATATTTATAATTGGTCTGCAAATCAATAAATCAATAAATAAAGCACATGACTGCTCGAAGGATCATGCCTGGAACATGGGGTGCTGGATGTTGAATTTTGGAGAAAGAGACAATGTCCTTTTTCATGTGAGAGGTAAGTATAGATAGAAAGGAAGGAGGTGATTTCAAGGGAAGAGAGAGGATGCTTTCCCCCCTAATTCCTATCCCTTTCTGACAGATGAAAGTTGTGATATGTAGTGGTAGACAAATAGCCCGCAGCATGTGTGTAATAATAATCTAGCATAGCAATCTATACACCCATAATAGGTATGTTATTTCTTGGTCCAATAGAAGGATACAAAGCAAAGTTGGCCATAAGTAATTAGGTTTGAGGGATTCAGATAAAATTAGGTTCTATTCTTCGTTACACAAATTTTCACTTCTTTGGAATGTCAACAGAAGGATACAAAGCAAAGTTGGCCATAAGTAATTAGGTTTGAGGGATTCAGATAAAATTAGGTTCTATTCTTCGTTACACAAATTTTCACTTCTTTGGAATGTCAACAGCAGTCTTATAAACCGACAGTCCTATACTAGAGTACCTAGGATCAGATATAAGTTGATTTCTACAGGTGGAATGCAACAGCTGGTATGTTGCCAGTGCCCAAATTAAGCATGAACATGGCACTGTCACAGAATCAGTCCTATGGAGTACTCCGTTGGTAAGAATTTCTGTCAGCTGCTCATTGATGCTCTGGACGCTGAGGATGGGAAAGAGAGAGGCCCTGTATGGCCCTATTTTCACAGCAGCCTAACAGCTTTTCTGTCCCAGTAGAAGAAAGAAAACCTGTTCCTGTCTCTTTCAACATGTTTGGGTTTTGTAGTTAAGGAATAGAACATAGTGTTTCATCTGGGAAGAGCCATCTAACTTCGCCTTGCTAACTATTTACTACAGTGGTACCTCTGGTTAAGAACTCAATTAGTTCCGGAGGTCCATTCTTAACCTGAAACTGTTCTTAACCTGAGGTACCACTTTAGCTAATGGGGCCTCCCACCATTGCCGCACTGCCACCGCGCGATTTCTGTTCTCATCCTGAAGCATAGTTCTTAACCCGAGGGACTATTTCTGGGTTAGTGCAGTCTGTAACCTGAAGCGTCTGTAACCTGAAGCATCTGTAACCTGAGGTACCACTGCATTTTGCTGCAGTCATAAATGTCACTGAAGCTATTGTGGGCCTATGAGACTATATGTTCTACAGCGTCTGTGTTGTCAACACACACACACACACACACACACACACACACACTTCATATATTCAGGTACCACTTTCAGCATCTCTAAATTTAAGCTAGGGAATTTTATTCTGCAAATACAGTACTGCAATAGTTTTTACACAGCAAATCTGCTCCTTGAAGTAGCTGTGGAAGTTGCCTGCAATTTTACATACGTTCATCACATAGCCGGCTTGTTAGCAATAGAGTTCCTGGTGTAAGCAGCGGCATTCCAGCAGCTACGAAGAATGTCTGTACTTCATTATTCCCTCACGCTCCATTGTTTCATTACAAAAAGAAACAGATGTCCAAAACTTGTCACCCCTTCATCTCCCGTAGATTGTGTTTACCAAACAGAAACAAACTCTCTGGCTAGGGACTATGACCAATAAAAATAATTCACTGAAATTGTTAATGTGGGTAATCTAGTTCACATTGGAAATGTACTGGTGGCAAAAGTCCGTACAGTGGTGCCCCGCAAGACGAATGCCTCGCAAGATGGAAAACTCGCTAGACGAAAGAGTTTTCCGTTTTGGAGGTGCTTCGCAAAACGAATCTCCTATGGGCTTGCTTCGCAAGACGAAAATGTCTTGCGAGTTCCTGCGGGTTTTCCCCCCTTCCCCCCCTTTTCTAAGCCGCTAAGCCGCTTATCAGCTGATCCGATAAGCCGATAAGCCGCTAAAAGCCGCTAACAGCGCTAATCCGCTAATCCGTCAATGGGCTTGCTTCGCAAGACGAAAAAACCGCTAGACGAAGAGAATCACGGAACGGATTCTTTTCGTCTTGCGAGGCACCACTGTATCTTGTTTGTAGCACTCCATGACCGAAGCAGCATTAAATGGATTTCACTAACAGCCTCCTAATGGTGAGGTGTTAATCTGCCTTTCTTTGAAACCACATAGGAGCATCACCTAAAACACAAAAGACTTTTTGGGGTAACCTTCAGCTACCTGATCACAGGTGGTGGTGGGGAATAGACTGGATTGGTGCACACATTGTGGACATTGTGTGTAGCATATGGTGGCTGAACTTGGCAGTTGTGCCCATACCATAGCAAAATATAAACAGTAAAATCCCGTGGTAGCATTAAAGTTGTCCAGTATACATGGCAAGTCACTTCAGAGAACCTGCTCACTATGTGATGACAGCTAGAGAATGGAGTGTTTTTTAAATGCCATCTGTGTAGTGGTTGTTGCATGTCCCTGTCCCACTGTTTGTTTAAAACATTTGCTACAGCCTTAGTAAATGCATTGTGGCTTAGATTTTGGCTTGCCTAAACAATGGGATGAATCCTGCCCCTCCTGCTCCAGCAGCTTCTAAAATCAGTATTCTGACGTTTTACTTTCTAGCACCATTTCAACTGCTACTGATTATACAATAACAAAGCTGGAGCTTTTCCAGTTCACAAGGCCTGCAGTAACCCAAGAAACCACATTAATGGATACAGCACATTTTAGGAGCCCTTTCTACGGCTCTGAAGTGCTTCTGGGCTGCCCTTGTGCTTGCTCTAACATTCTACAGAGGGTCGCATGGGGCTCTCCTGCCCCACACCAGGCTCATTTCTGCTAAACCATTGGCGGTACAAAGGGCAAGAATTGAAAATGTCATTGGGTGTGCAACTGTCTTACTGACACTTAGGATTAGATGCAAGGGGACAGAGAGGGTATACGCTGTGCTGGTGCAGGTTGGCTGCACATTTGCAACTGTCTGCATAACTGTGGTTGCAGAAAAGCAGCATTTGCAGCTGGGTCTTCATTGCCTGACTTTGTTATCCAGACAGCTGTGTTATAAAGTTTCTGTGCACCTACAGTGCTTGCACAGTGTTAAGTGAGAAACCACCTCCCACAACTTATTGAAAATGGATAGGAGTTCATCTCCCTGCACCTGATCACTCCAAAGTTCTGGCCAGCTGCCATTTCTAATGCAACCTGTATGAGCTCCACTCCACCTTTCAGAACTCAGGGGCAGCAAATTTGGCTAATATATGTTGGCTAGAATCACTTGTATGTAGAACATCATAGAAATGAGATGTAAGATTCACCTTTTTTCTTTTTGTTTTGTTTCTTATTTACAGAACAAGAAAAGACAAAATGTCAGCGTGAACAAGAACAAAGTGTGGCTTTTGGTCCAAGAGGAGCCAGGCCAGTTGGCTTCTTTGTTCCTCAGTGTGATGTCTATGGGAATTATTTGCCAACTCAATGCCACTCCAGCACTGGATATTGCTGGTGTGTAGACCGAGATGGGAATGAGATTGATGGTACCAGAAGTGGTCCAGGGATTCGACCTCCATGTAAGTTACGTTGCACCTAAGCCATTAAGCTACTGCAACAATTTTCCTCATTCAGATGCTGTTTTATTGGGCTCATAATTCAGACATATTCCTCTCATACAGTTCTGTTCCATTGTTTCATATGTGCTTATGCTGATATGCTGTTCTTGCTATTAAGCCATGTTCAAAGTGGTGACATAATGAAGCAAGCAATAGCTCTTATAGCCTTCTAAATAAATCAAAAAAATGTTTCTAGCCTGCTTGCCCACAGTATGACTCTGTTAGTCATGTTGGTTCCCCCCCTGCCCCCCCCAAAAAAGGGCAGCAAGCCAGAGCTATCAGCAGTGACTTGCAAATTATATGGTGATATTCATAAGCAGAAAGGATGTTTATACAATTAATAGTGTGGCATTCCTGTAATGTGTTCCATATGGAGGCACCTTTTAGAGTACCCAAACTACAACTGATCCACGGTACAGTTACTAGGTGCTGATTGTTGTAGGATGCACGAAGCACATAATACCAGTTGTACAATATTGTCACTGGCTTCCAGGCCGTGGCCCTCAAATTATGCTGACACTGGGCCTGTCCTTTCTGGTTTTATTAATATGTAAGTTAGAACCATGGACAATAAGGGAAATAATTTCAATATTTGGTGGTGCAACATGAGCAGCAGGAATGAGACGCAGCCCTAAAGGAAAGTAATATAGAAGTCTCTGCCTTATAATTGGTTGTTCTTTATACCCATAAAACATGATCCTGATCCTGGTAAGGCTAAGCACTTCTAAAACCTCATGAGTTTCATTGAAAGAGACGTGCAGTATAATTCTGTGCACCTTTATTCATAAGCAAGTGCATAGATGTCAGTGCGTTTCAGGGCTGGCCCAATATATTTTGGCACCTGAGGCAAACCATAAAATGACACCTCCCCACGAGAGATGCATCCCTTGGAGGCCAGATCTGATGCCCCTTTGGATCCTGCAGCCTGAGGCAGCTGCCTTGCCTTGCCTCATGAGTGGGCTGACCCTGGTGAGTCCTAAGCAATGTTGCATAGGATTGCCATCTCAAGCATGTGCTTAACATTTGAAATATGTAGCACTTAAATGTGCTAAGCATTGGCTGGATTGTATCCAGTTTATATTAGCGTAATCTTGCCTTGCAGATGCAGTTTGACCTTATTGTGTTTGCGCAATCTTGACTGCCTGTGTTTTCTATCATTTGTCAACAAGGTCTGGGCACAGTTGCTCCTCCTGTTACAGTTGGACCCTCTGTAAAACCAGATACCATTCCTCTGCCTCCAGGAACACACTTACTCATTGCTCAGAGTGGAAAGATTGACCATGTCCCCCTGGATGGGAATGACATGAGGAAATCAGATGCAAAAGCTTTGCTGTATGTGCCAGTAAGTATCCCCTGAAGTTGATGTAATAATTTGCATTAGTGAAAACTGAGGATTTTAGCTGAAGAGTTATACTACAGAAAAAAATAACACTTCAAATCAATATCAGGAACAGTCACATGGCTTAATATCCTTTGGGTTTTGCTGCTGATTTTCCTTTCTTACTGATGCTTTGTTTTTATTTTTTACTTTAGATTAGGCTGCAGCTGCTGAGAAAGGGGGGGGGGATAAAGATTCTGAAATCTTGAAACTGGGGTCACAATTCTTTTCGTATTAACAAAGAGAGGTCCCCAAAGAAATGTGTTGCACAATATTTTTACAGCCTTCTCCGCTTCAGTGATAGCGTCTCAGGACTATTATAAACAAACTTGTACTGTATTTATAGCAAATTTTATTGGCTTTCTAAGCAAGTCAAAACTCCATCAAACTTTCCAGTGTTTTAAACATTGTTCGACATTCTTAAATTTTAGTTGCTCATCCTGGCTGGCTATAATAGTTTATGTGGGTTTTAAACATTCTCCACTGAGCTCCCCCTTTATCTTCCTGTCCTTGATATTCTCTTCTTCCTTCTGCTGTAGATTTTATAATATATCCTGATAACTTCCTGTGCTCTGGTCAGGCTTCTATACTCTTCCATGTGTTTCTTTTCCAGCTGTTTCCTTATGCCTGACACCAGTGGGCAAGTAAGTCTGTTTCCCACTTTCCACCTTCTCTTACTGTTGAATGAAGTCCTTTGCTATGCAATGTCTCTCTAATTTTGCCACTTGTCTTTTGATTCTTGCACTTTTTTATCCATAGTGATTTCACACTGCACATGTCCCCTGTTCATTCTTAGTATTCTAATTAGATATTCTAGTTGTATTTGTGGGTATTTCTCCCATCCTGTTGTGGGAGTTGCATATGAGAGTAGCCAAAAGATGCAAGGAAACATAGTGGAGGTTGAATGATGCAAAGTTGTAACAGTGACAAGTTTGGATATGTAAGGACAGGAAATGACAACTGTAATTACAATGAAATCGGGGGAGGGGAAAAAATCTCTACAACATTAGAATTCCTACAAGCAAAACTGAGGATAGTGAAACTAAAATAAGTTTGTGCCAATATAAACATGTGCACATGATTCTGTTTGACATGTTTGTGGATGCTTTAAAAGTAAACCTGTCAGTGTCTGCCTACCGCTTGTAATTTGTGCTTATAAAACACTCAAGGCATTGACCTACCTATCCCTTATGGCAGTGGTTTTCAGCCAGTGTGCCGTGGCACCCTGGAGTGCCTTGAATGATGATCAGGGGTGTCGTGGGCAACACTGGTCCCTCTTTCCTTCCATCCCTCTTCTGATGCCCCCTTGGGTCTCTGCCTCCCAAAGGCTTGGACAGCTGTTCGTTACAACAGCCCTGGCTACAAGCTCCCCAAGCAAATGATGCCTCTGGGGCTGGCCAGGGGGTGTTTCCCAGGCCCCTGTGGGGGCACCTGTCTTTGGGGCAAGGGTGGCAGCTGCAGCTGCCCAGAGGACTCTCAAGGAGAGGGAAGAGGAGAGGAGGCTGAGGGAACACTCCACAAGGGAGGGTGTTTGAAAAAGGGTGAGAGGCTGCCAGCTCTGCAAGCAAGGAGTGTGGTCCTGAGCCCCACAGGGGTGCTGCAGAAAGAATGTAATTGGTCACGGGAGCCATGGACTCAAAAAGTTTGAAAACCTCTGCCTTATGGTATACAGTGGACACTCGGGTTGCGAACGTGATCCATGCAGGATGCATGTTCGCAACCTGCAGTGTTTGCAACCCGCAACCGCGTGTCTGCGCACACGTGGATTGCGCTTCAGCACGTGTGCAAAGCATGATTTAGTGCTTCTGCACATGCACGACCCCTGAAACCTGGAAGTAACCTGTTCTGGTACTTCCGGGGTTTGGCGGGTCCATAACCTGAAAAAACACAACCTGAAGTGTCCGTAACCCGAGGTACGACTGTACTCTTAACCAGCAGCTGCTCTTGAAAGCCTCAGTCAGAGGCAACTTTCCCATCCCCGTGACCTGAGATCCTTTTTAAGTAGAGACTGGACCATGAAAAGCGTGCATTCTGTCACTGAATCACAGTCCTTCCCGTACCACTGGAAAAAATACCAATATTCATAACATGCTAGATGAAAACACATTATTTTGGATCCAAAGTATAGAGTTTGATCCAAAGAACTGAGTAGAAGGAAAATAGTCGCAAGTGCTGTTCTGCAGATGCTTGCAAGAGATTTCACCCAGTGCTATAATAGGCTAGTTCTGTACCAATTCTCTTGTTTCTGCTTGTATAAGACCTTGCACAAGTTGTGGCATAAACCTTCCAATGTCTTTGGATTTAGCTTCCCTTTTCCAGTGCAGCAACCTGGTGCAGCAGCAGCAGCAACAGCAGCAGCGGCTCACTTGGGGCAGTGGACATGCTGCTGGACTCAAACTCTCAACCAGAATGGCCAATGGTCACAGACGTTGGGGAGTTGTAGTCCAGCGTCTGGAGGGTCGCAGATTGTTCATCACTGCTGTGCTGTGTCCATGAGCAGAAGGCTACACTTGGCTCCAGTACACAGATTATTATTTGAAGCAATCATTCTCTGCTGCTGCTTCAGATTATTTTCTGCCTGCACTGAAGGTGGGCCTGAACCATTAAATGAGATGCCCTCCCCTTTTCCATCTGCTATGATGCTCTTAGCTTTTGCTGCTTTTCTGATACCTTCTTATACTGTACCTTGAGTTTTGCCAGCTTACGTTGGATCCTTTAGGTTTGTTTTATCACTAGGCTTTAACATGCAGCCTTTCCCTAAATACAATGTGCTATAATCTAGGTGTTTTGACTGATCTAATGCCTAACCATTTCTTCTAAAGAATTGGAAACATGATATATTTTGAGACTTGTAATAGTTTCACCAACTTGCAGGATAAAGTTGTTATTGGAGTCGCTTATGATTGCTTGGAGAAGATGGTTTATTGGACAGACATAAGCAGCCCATCTATCAGCAGAGCAAGCCTGGGTGGAGGAGAGCCAGTATCCATTATAAAAACAGGTAGGAGGGTTGTGTAGATTTCTTCTTCACAATATTTTTTTTTCCAGAGGCAGGGCTCCCACAGAGAATCTTCATGGCCATACTTTCTATTGCTCTCAAGTGTTGAAAGGTATATGGGGGGGGGGAGTGTCTGAGAGTGGAGTCCTAACCCTCCCTGTTGATGGCTGAGGCACATTTAGGATGGTGTACAGATTTATCCCCACCAGTGCAGAGCAGCTTTGCTGGTGAGGTTGTGCCATGGCGGAGGCAGTGAACTCATGCTGGTTGTAGGCAGTGGCGTAGCGTGGGGGTGCAGGGGGGGCCCGGCCACACTGGGCGCAACATCGGGGGGGGGGGCGATCGCTCGCACTCGCAGCTCTCTGCCCCTACCTGGCTCCAGTTGGGTTAGGGGGCGCAAATTACTTGCCTTGCCCCGGGTGCTGACAACCCACGCTACGCCACTGGTCGTAGGGCATGGGAATTTCCAAAGTGTCAGGGTGTGCACAAGGTATCAGTTGCTTTAGATCCACAGGACCCCTGATTCCCCCAAGGTGACCAATGCCTGTGCCTCCCTTGTCTATGGCATCACAAAAACAATGAAAAGATTCCTCCATACAGTTTCTGCATAAGGCAGAAACAGCATAAGGGAGCCCTGCTGTGCATTGACTGTAGTTGTGGATCCACTGCACTGCTTAAAAACAAAAACCACTGCCACTTCATTTCTCATATAAGCAACCAAACCCAGGAAGTATCTTGTCCCTAGGAGCTTGCCTAGCTCTGAAACGTCAGTTGTCAATTTGGAATTACAACTCTATTAGCTGAGTTTATGGACTCTTCTTCACCCTTGCAAGTGAATTATTCATTAATTCAAGTGAACTCATTCATTTTGCTTACTTAAGCAGAGCATAATAATAGCACAGGCACTGATTATTTTATTAACATTGTCTCAGAAACAAACAATGCCCCTTACACTGCAGTTCTGTACATGTCTCCTTAAATATAAATCCTACTGAATTTAAAAGTACTTACTTTCAGGTATGTATAGGCTCTGTAGGATTGCAGTCTCAATGGTAAAACTGCCCCTAATGTCTGTTGGTAGGTTCGTTAGGTAACTTGTTTGGTAGGTTACTTAAAAAAAAATACCATATTATTCGTCCTATAGGGCGCACCGGCCCATAGGACGCACCTCTTTTTTTGGGGGGGGGGGAATGAATAAAAAAAAATTATCCCCCCCCCGCCGCGGCTGCCGCCCCAAGCCTTGCGCACACCTGCCCGAAGCATGGGGCACCCTCCGGAGGGCTCCCCGTGCTTCGGGCGACAGGCTGCCGCCCCAAGCCTCGCGCGCTCGGCGGGACCTCCTGCCGGGCACGCAAGGCTTGCAGACACTCGCCCGAAGCACGGGGCACTGTCCGGAGGGCTCCCCGTGCTTCGGGCGACAGGCTGCCGCCCCAAGCCTCGTACGCTCGGCGGGACCTCCTGCCGGGCGCGCAAGGCTTGCGGACACTCGCTGGGGCTGCAGGCTGCTGCCCGCAAGCCTTGTGAGCCCGCGGGAACTCCCGCCGGGCTTGCGGATAGCTTCCTGAAGCCTGGAGAGCGAGAGGGGTCGGTGCGCACCGATGCCTCTCGCTCTCCAGGCTTCAGCGAAAGCCTGCATTCGCCCCATAGGACGCACACACATTTCCCCTTCATTTTTGGAGGGGAAAAAGTGTGTCCTATGGGGCGAAAAATACGGTAATCTATAAGTACAAGTATGTTTTATTTAATGATGGGTTATTACAAGCAAGTATATAATATATATAGCAAAAATGCATGAACCAAATTGTTTTATCGTCACAACAGGCACTGAAACTTTAAACTACATTTTTATTCTTTGTTGCTACAATTTGTGGTGTGTTTGTGCTGATGATTTTATTTTTAATGTTAAAGTTCTGATAGTTCATAGTTGGATTGTTCTGCAAGACCATGTTTTCTCTTACGGCCCTTCCAGCTCTCATTTGGCTCTCCAGCTGTGTTGCCTGTTGAATTGTAGGACCTTTCCAAGCCCCACAGCTGCACAGACTACTCCTCAGGGAGAAATGCTCCTCCATCCTGCAACCAAATAAATTGGATCTGTGTATATCTTCATAAGCCTGCCTCTTGCCAGGCTCTGAGCCTCCCAATTCCTCTCAGGCAGGCTTGTGTATTGTTATTAACAACAACAACAACAACAATAATCAACTGCAGAAAATTAGTTTTGAGCTGGGAGAAGGGATTCTAACAGCCAGTCATGTAAATTCCATATCCACATAATGTAGATTAGATGTACTTGTGGTTGATTTTCTTCCCAGGCTGGTTGTCATTTTACTCTAGGCCACACAGCAACGTTAAATCTCTTAGCAGACAGCACCAGTCAAATATGGATCTGGACTGTTCATGATGCCATTTTTATTGACAACCTTTAGTACACTGTTGGATAGACAGACAGATAGAACAGAGTTTGTGTAGTAGGCTCCTCAAATGTAATTATATTTACCATTTTGGCCTCAGTTGTGAACAGTCTGTTATTTAAAAAAGAAAGAGAAAGCTTTGATCTTCTGAATGCATCAGAGCACTTTCCCCCCAAAGCAGAAGAAACCGTAACATTTTGAAACTATATGTTTTAATCATTCATTCATCAATCTGTGTTTGAGCTTAGCAGCCCCTGGGGCCAGGATAGTAGATCATTATCTGCTATTTCCTGTTGCTTTAGACCTGGTCATTGTCCAAGGAAAACTATGCACTTACATTTCTCAGAATTGTTCCAAACTTAAATCTACTCTCCAACATTATTAGCCACTCAAAGTCCAATTTTCTTTTTTCTGTTAGTTAAGATCAACTGTTAGTTTTTAAAGTCTGATTACTTTAAAAAATATGTTTTCTTTTGGCAGATCTACAGTTTAACACATTTTTCCCCCTTAGTAAACTTTTCTTTTCATAAACTTCGGCAGTTTCATTTTATTTTAAACACCCTCATGCCAGGAAGCCCTAAAACTGTGTTACGATTCTATGGTTCTACCTTGAGAGGCATTAGGAGAGCCAAGGAAGGCTAGCGGATAAAGAAGCCTGGTAATAAAAACCCGTTTTCTGGTAGCAGCAACTTCATACACAGGGAGAGGAGTGCAATCTTTTGTGGCTGGATCTCCCAAGGCAGCACAGGACAAACACAGAGCTTTGCATACAACATTTGTAAGCAGTTTTTGTGGCACCTTCTTGCTAAATTTTGACTTAACATAAGAATAGAGTAGTGCAGAAAAATGAAATGAAATATAGCTGTTTTTATAAAATGGAGATGCCTGGAAGGTGGGCTTTATCCTGGGAAAGGGCACTGAGTGTTACTGTTTCAGCTAAATAATGACAGGTGGAGGACGAAGCATTCCAAAACTGTTTCGTTGGCATTTTTGTTATTTTTATACTTCCGTACTGCAAGAATGGCTGTTCCCATCATCCTTAGAGCATCTCACTCCCGTCACCTCAAGGTTTTCGCAAGATGACACCATGAGAGCTTTAAGCCCCTAGTATTTATCCTGCCACTGTTGCTGAGCTCCAACTTCTTTGCTCCATTTCCACTGTCTGGTCTGCTTTCCTGTCACCATCTTTGCACATTACAAAATGTCAGAATGCCTTGACTCAGGACAGAGCAGCACTTGGTGTGGTCATTGCATAATGGCGTTACTGTAAGCTGCATCTTTTTTGCAAGCAATCATCATACAGAAAAAAATGAAAGCAGGATCACAGTAGATTTTGGTTTTAGCAAGGTTCCTATCCAGCTCACCAAATGTAGAATTTCTCCTAAATTTCAAATCTATAAAACGTTTAGATTCTTAAAACTATCAGATATCTGTCATATATACACCAATGGATTTGGCATCCATGAGCTATTTTTATGCAATTTTCCCCTGCCCTCAGTGGACAGTCTTCCGCTAGTTACAAAGAACTTTGGAACAGAACACTACTGCTTTTCTGTATTAACAGAGCAATCTGAAAATATATTTTTTTTTAAATTATAAAATTATTTTCAGCTTGAAAACTGTGACCCATTGTTTTAGGAAAGCAAGCTTAATCAAAGGAAACCACACAATAAGTGCCTTATTGGCTGGTCTCCATACTCTAAATTAGCATCCATTTGCTTTTACAAATTTAGGATGGCCATTCATGATATATTGTGAGACATTTTCCCCCACTGCTTTGACCTATTGATAGAATCAATATTTTATGGGGTATTTAAGGATGAGGGTGGGGATATAATGTTTCCCATCTGTACTTGCTCTACTTTACTTTATAAGAAAGGTGCTTTGTCTTCATATTATTTATATAACTCTTTCTAAACTTACAGCATAAAAATAAAGGTAGCATACAATAAAATAAAACATCATAAAATCATAAGATGCAGAATAAGTTACCAACAAATTGCAGAACAGATTACCAAGCACAGAACAAATTACAATCACATTAAATGTCTATAAATGCTTGATGAAGCAAACTTTTTCAGCAGTTGATGAAATGTAAAAAATTGTCTGTCTGATTTCAGTAGGAAAAGTGAAAACACTGGTCCCACTGAAAGCCATGATCTGCATGGAAACTAAATGTATATGTGAAAGCTGTAAGACAGACAGCCCTTTCCAGATGATAATAGTGATCTGCCTGGTGTGTAAATGGCAATATGGCCCTTAGGTGACCTGGCCTTGGACTGCTTGGGGCTATATACACTAACAGCAATTCTCTGCACTCATCTCAGTAAATGTACTGGCAACCAGATCAGAGCTTTCAGGACCAATATAAGATTGCAGGGGGTTGGACTAGGTGACCCTTGTTGTTCCTTCCAACCCCACAATTCTATGCTGATACAGAGCTACTCCAGCCGAAAGCCAGTCTGCAGCATTCTGCAATAGCTGCAGTTTCCAAATCAGTATCAATGGTAAACCCACATAGAGTGCTTTGCAGTAGTTCACTGCAGAGGTTACCAAGGCCTGCACAACTATGGCCAAAGTTATTTCTCTCCAGGAACAGCCATAGCTGCTGCACCTGCCCAAGCTAAACTTTAATTGGGAATTGGCTGAAACTGCATAACATGGGGTGCTGACATGAGGCAGGGCCTTCTCTGTCCATGTGGTTGTTTTATTCAGGCCTTTGGCTGGAGGCCTTTGGCTGGAGGAGGGGAGTTTTACATCCCAACCCCTGGTTGGCTGCTGCATTGCATTTTATTGCCATAGTGATGTTATTATTATGTACTGTATTGATTTTGACCATTCTTTCAATTATTCTTAGCCACCCTGGGCTCCTGTTGGAGAAAAGGCAGATGGGTGAGGGTGATAATAATAACTTTGATGGTGGATTTGTTTCCACAAATGAGAACAGTGATTGAGATGTTTTAGATGAATTGCAGTATATTTCAGGATTCTCTTTTCCTTTTTCACCCAGATTTGGAAAGCCCTGAAGGAATAGCACTGGATCACCTTGGGCGCACCATCTTCTGGACAGATTCTCAGCTCGATAGGATAGAGGTAGCAAAGTTAGATGGTAGCCAGCGCCGAGTGCTGTTTGACACTGACCTTGTGAACCCCAGAGCCATCGTAGCAGATCCTATGAGAGGGTAGGTAAACTACCTAGGAACATGCTGACGTTCTTAGAACATACCTGCTGATAGCTCAGTTAATTTCAGTGTCCTTTGTCCGATTCTTTCCACATGCTGCTATTAAAATATTTTAAGGCTAATTTCCTGGAGAGAAATGCCCATTTAAAGTGGTTTACAATCAAAAACAAGAAAAGTTGGAGAAGAAACCAACAAAATTTAGAACTTAAAACTGCAACTCAGTAACTTTCAATTTTTTTTTTAACAGAGCTGCCTTGCACAATTTATTATACTTCTCCCCTCCCCCTTGTTAACCAGGGTTCTTTTTTTCTTGACACCCTACTTGCGTCAGCGGCATGTTTCTGTTTATCTGTATATGCAGAAATCTTTATTGGACAGACTGGAACAGAGAGGCTCCGAAAATCGAATCCTCATACATGGATGGCACAAACAGAAGGATTCTTGTTAAAGAAGATTTGGGGCTACCAAATGGGCTGACATTTGACACTTACTCTTCATTGCTGTGCTGGGTAGATGCAGGTAAATGCTTATCCATAATGCACTATGAACTATAAATTTATGAACCACTGACTCTCAAATCTTCTTCTAACAGATGCATACAAAAGGAATGCATAATTGCTTCAACTTTCTGTTAGTCACAGACATCAAAATGGTTGTTGACTGATTACTATTTTTTTGCATATTGTCCTTCTGGAGGCCATAGGCATATTGAGTAGGAAGGATGGCAGTAAGAACTTTGTTGGGTTAAGTAAACACTTTGTTGAGCATGTGCTTTGAAGGCACAAGACTCCATCCTTGGCATGTCCACCTAAGGCTGGGAAATAATCCTATCTGAAGCCCTGGAGAGCGACCTTTTCATAGTGTAGACAAAACTGAGCTACATGACCAACAATCTGATTCTGTATAAGGAAGTCTTTTTTGTACTGAAGAATGTATGAGGCTACTTTTTGCATCAAGCATGAGGAGGCTGCGATTGAGACAAAAAACCAAGATTTTTATTGTGGACCTTGTGTGACCCATATCAAATACCAGTAAAGTGAAAGAAAGACTATACTTAACCCAAATGATTGCTGGGAAGAGATGTCAACAAATTCTTGGATGGATGAGCTTAGAAGGAACCATAATTCTGAACATACTGGTTTTCTTGCGTCATTGTGCTTTTTCTCTTACAAAAGAACTATTTTTGTCACAGACAAAGACCAAATTGTTTTGTTGTATGCAGGCACCAAAAGGGTTGAATGTATGGATCCCAATCAACTCGGTCGGCGAAAAATCCTCGAAGGAATCCAGTATCCGTTCAGCATTACAAGCTATGGGAAGAATTTGTTTTACACAGACTGGAGAAGGTATGATGGTCTTGTGTGAAAGTTATTCACTTGTATTTTATATTCCACACACACATACGCCCACTTTGGCCTCACAGAAGCTGCATTTGTCCTTTTGGCAATCTGTGAGTTTTTTCTCCAGGCGAACAACTAAAGCAGGTTTTCCTAAGGAGGATGCTTTTGTGTTAAGTGTTTATTCTGAACATGGTGAATGGGATTTGGAAGGTATGGCAGTATTTTCTCTAATGTGTAAAGCAGAAGCTGGTTATTTGAAGCCTTTTTCCTTCCTGCAGATGTTGAAACTTAATATAAAGCTTCTAAATATTAGCTATGGTATGTGGAGGGTTGAAGATTTAGATCTTTGAGGGTCAGTCTGGGCAAAAACATGTTTGAAAACAAAAGCTGGGAGCGAACACTTCAAAACTTTAGCAAGAGATTGGCTTCAATGCAGCAGTGTGTGTGTGTGTGTGTGTGTGTGTGTGTGTGTGTGTGTGTGGCGGTAGCATCTGTGCAAGTGTTCACCCTAAGGCTGAAAGTCTCATCCAGGAGCTAGGCATGTGTGGGAGCAGCCCCAGTCAGAATTGTTGGCAATAGCACCCGTCATCTGTGTGCAGGGAGAGAGGGAAGCAGAAGGCTGAACCGAGCCCTACTTTGTACTCTTCAAAACAGATTATTGAACTTTTCACCTTGGGAAAATTCATGCATATAGCACCTATTTGTGTGCAGGTTCTTGCTTGGGATACTTTCATGTGCACACATCTGTGACTTGATCAGGATAACAGTCCACTTGTTTATCACAGGGTTGAGAATAATCCAGATGATTCTTTAGTTCAGAGGATCTGGTTTCTGCTGTACATCCAGGGACCCATACTCTCCCATATTGTCAAGGGTGTGCTTTTACATTAGGAGACACTGAATATAGCCATGCAAACATAGATTTGGATCTAAATACGTCTTTCATGAATTGAAACTCCTTCTGTGCACAGAATAGAACCCTTGGATTTCAGCTTCTGTATCCTCAAAACTAACATGGTTACAGGGTCCCCCCTCCCCCCCGGTAAATGGAGAATGTCAATCAATGTTGGAACATTATAGAGTGGTATCTCGGGTTAAGTACTTAATTCGTTCTGGAGGTCTGTTCTTAACCTGAAACTGTTCTTAACCTGAAGCACCACTTTAGCTAATGGGGCCTCCCGCTGCCGCCATGAGATTTCTGTTCTCATCCTGAAGCAAAGTTCTTAACCCGAGGTACTATTTCTGGGTTAGCGGAGTCTGTAACCTGAAGCATCTGTAACCCGAGGTACCACTGTACTGTGGTCATATTCCATGAATAGTAGCTGTAGGATCTGGCACATAAATCAACACATTTCGTTCTTCCCCTCATTCCTCCCAGCCTGATACTAAAATACCTTATGCTGCTTACTATTCTGTAGCACAGTTCCCAAGAACTTCCTAATGCACAGAGCTCTGGCTAGAAAGTTAAAACTATTGGTAATGGTTGGCCTTTCTGCTCCTATAGTTTTTTTGTTTTATCCCATTCCCCTTCTCTGGTGCCTTTGTCAGGTGGCTGGCAAAGATTAGTGCAAGTAAAAAAATCAAATAATAAGAATAGTAATAATAATTTGACAGCAATATTTCAAAAAAACTTTATACTATAAAGCTAAAATGACCTAAAAGCAGAAACAGTTCTCAAAAGTGCCAAGAGAGAGCAGAAGGTTTCCTAAACAGGGGAGGGGGGCAGAGAAAGTAGAAGCTAAGGGCTTTAATACGCTGTATCCGAAGGTCCCCCCCTTTTTTTTGTTGCTGTGGAGTTTTCACTGTAAAAACTCACTCTTTAGCACTCAGTTGGAGCAAACAGCAATTTGAGTTTTCTGCAGATTTGCTTTAAAGTGTGGGGGTTTTCTGGAGAAAGCTTCCAAGCAACAAAAAAGGTCACCCTGAGATGGAGCTTTAAAGTGCAGACCATATCTGGAAGGAGTGGAGGAAAGGTAAGTGTGGACAAGCCCTAACCCAGGCATAGGCAAACTCGGCCCTCCAGATGTTTTGGGACTACAACTCCCATCATCCCTAGCTAACAGAACCAGTGGTCAGGGATGATGGGAGTTGTAGTCGCAAAACATCTGGAGGGCCGAGTTTGCCTATGCCTGCCCTAACCCTTGATGGTAACAACAGTTTCTTCCTTGAAGCCTCATCATTTCTTCTCACTATTAAAAAAATTGTTTCACTTTTTTCTGTTCCTTAGAGATGCTGTGGTAACAGTTGACCGTACCACCTCACAGGAGACTGACAACTTCCAGCCTCATAAACGCACTCGTCTTTATGGAATAACTACAGCCTTGGCTCAGTGTCCACAAGGTAATTGCAGGATTTTTTTTTCACTTATAAGTTACTATGGAATCTGGGACGTGGGTGGCACTGTGGGTTAAACCACAGAGCCTAGGACTTGCTGATCAGAAGGTCGGCGGTCCGAATCCCCGCGATGGGGTGAGCTCCCATTGCTTGGTCCCTGCTCCTGCCCACCTAGCAGTTCGAAAGCACATAAAAGTGCAAGTAGATAAATAGGTGCCGCTCCAGTGGGAAGGTAAACAGCGTTTCCGTGCGCTGCTCTGGTTCACCAGAAGCGGCTTAGTCATGCTGGCCACATGACCTGAAAACTGTACGCCGGCTCCCTCGGCCAATAAAGCGAGATGAGCGCCGCAACCCCAGTCGGTCACGACTGGACCTAGTGGTCAGGGTCCCTTTACCTTTACCTTATGGAATCTGAATATAGTACTCCAATAAAATATTAAGCTGATCAAGCATATATTCAACAATAGATCAAGGGATTGCTTTTGCCTTTCCCCCCTTTCTTTTAATTGAATAATTTAGAAAAGCTTAATACTAGCAGAGCTCTATTTGTTTCCTTGACACTTGAATTTGCAGCAGAGGAGAGTGAAATATCCCTTGCACTAAGGTGCTTTTCCTGATGTACAAAAACATTTTAATTGTTGTTGACTGTATTAGTTAGGCTTTGTTTTGTAATTGGATCTTGAGAAACACTGCGACTGTCTCCAGTTGCCCATCTTGTCATTTCGCTTGTTTAAGATGTTAGAATTTTTTTCAGATCCATGTGCAAAGCTTTCAGTTAAATAAACAAACAGTTGCATGTCCCAAATGTGCTCTGTGGAGCTGAAAAACATTGCAGAGATGGTATTTTTGTTCAAAGGAAAACTCCTGGCTTTGTTAGGTTCACAAGCATATTGTGTTCAAGAGCGGAGTCCTAGCTGCTTAGTTTATTGTTTCTGGACAAGCAGAATTGGTTAGTGCTTGAAGTTAGGTTTCAAGCTTTGTGCCAAGTGTAGAATTTTAAGATGCAAAGTGGAACTGACACCTTTCTAAGAAAATGCAGCCTGTGCATAACATCACAGGATCATCAAGGGGCTAAGCTCTAGCTGTGGGCATACTTCATGGGAGTGCATCATAAGCATTTTATTATTTTCTCTCCTTTTTTTTGAGGGGGGGGGATACTTAAGTGTTTTGCACAAACAATTTTGTCTGTTTTCACTGCCCTTGATATTTCTGTCCCTTCTGCTACTTTGATGATTTCCTTTCTTCCTGGGCTACACTTCTGAGATTTATTATCCAAGAGCAGTTGTTGTGTAATCAGTTGTTTGTTTGTTTTTTTGCAAACCAACTTGAAATTGTTGATGAAAGGCAGTATATAAGTGTTTTAAACAAACATTAAGCAAATTCAGCTCTGTTACAGTGATGCCACTTCACTGCTAACATCCTTATGGCCCCTATTCCCCAAGTTTGCTGAGAAGAATTCTTGGACACTGTAAAAGTTGAGAGATCCCCACTGTCTGTGAGGAAGAATCAGTGGCGTAGCGTGGGGGGTGCAGGGGGGGCTGGCCGCACCGGGCGCAACATCTGGGGGTTAGGGTTAGGGGGTGCAAATCCATGGGTTAGGGGGCGCAAATTACTTGCCTTGCCCCGGGTGCTGACAACCCACGCTACGCCACTGGGAAGAGTCCAAGGTATACATGTTTTCTAATCCCGCTTTAGTGAAAAGTCTGACCTGTACCTTCATTGTCCTCCTTTTTGGCATATTTCTCATGTTTAAAGGATGTTTAAAGGATGTTCAGCACTGATGCTAATCAGCAGCCAATGAAGTGAAACAGAAAAATAGAGCTGTATCATCTTTAAAACAATGGGCTAGTTTGCATGTTATGCTAAACCATAGTTTAGTATTGTATGCATGAACTATGCCAAACTTGGGTTTCTGTGTGGCCCTGTCCCTCTCTTTGCAAACCTGAGGAGGGAATCAGAATTCTGCTCTGTTTCTGAGCACAATTCAAAGTGTTGGTCCTGACCTTTAAAGCCCTAAACAGCCTCTGCACAGCCTCAGGTATACTGTCAACAGCGTGTCTCCACCCCCGTCATTCAGCCCAGACACTGAGGTCCAGCTCCGAGGGCCTTCTGGCGGTTCCCTCACTGCGAGAAGTGAAGCTACAGGGAACCAGACAGAGGGCCTTCTTGGTAGTGGTTCTCGCCCTGTGGAACGCCCTTCCATCAAATGTCAAGGAAATAAACAACTATAGGACTTTTAGAAGAGATCTGAAGGCAGCCCTGTTTAGGGCAGCTTTTAATATTTGATATTTTATCACTTTGTTGTTGTTGTTGTTATCCAACTTTAGGATTTCTGATTACTTCAAACTCTTTGAAAAAAAATCCAAGAAAATAGTATTTGAGCCTGGCTTTTTCTCTGGCACACACCAAGGCAATGGTGGGGTGGGTGGGTAGAAGCATACAGTCCAGGCTTTTCGTAGTTTGTGGATATTAACTAGCTCATAGCTGAGGGTGATCAAACCAGGTCAGTGTTTGCTTTCCTCTAATGCTATTTTCTTCCGCTGTGTTTTCATTCCTTTGCTATAGGACATAACTATTGTTCGGTGAACAATGGCGGTTGTACTCATTTATGCCTGGCTACTCCCGGGGGTCGTTCTTGCCGGTGTCCAGACAATACCATTGGAGTGGATTGCATAGAAAGAAACTGAGAGATGGAGCCTGAAATGCATTGAGGCAGCTGCCACCTTTTGGAAATATACTGTCAACAACTAGTTAAAAGGCCAGTTACATTCAAGTAAAGATCCTAAAGATACGATCTCCATGCTGCCTGCAACTAGAAACTACAAAGCACACATGTTATAACAACAGTGGCTACATTATGGAATGCTGGCATATCTTTGCAACCTCCCCCCCCCCTTTTTTTTTTTAAGACAAGCCTAGTGATCAGCACTTGTTAGGTAGAATCTCTTAGTCACATTGTTGTAAAGCTGTAGTACGGGCTGTTCAAAAGCACAAGAGGTCAGGATCTCAAACACCCATGATCACTTGGCATGCAAGAGTATTCTGACCATATATCTACAAATTAGCTTTCAATAGGTTGGCCTTAGTGCATCTGACTTGTAAGCACCTAAATATTGGGGCAGAAAAGCCCAGCAATGAGTAGGTTGAAGTGGTTGAAATAAGGGAGATATTTGCAATAAGAACCAACAACTTAAGTGAAGGGGATCCCATATTAAGTAGGCTCTTATTCCTCCTCCCCTACTGATTTTAAGCGCTGTCAATACAGTGTGCGGGATTCACCTAATGCCTCCCCATCAGTGGAAGCCCTTCACAAGGGCTTCCGCATGTGCAACAGGGGTCCACCCTGCTTCGTCTGTGAACACTACACATGTCCCTGAAATAGGCTTTTTGAGGGATTGGGGAGAACCCCCATAACACCCTGAGGGTGGGGAGGGTGGGTTGTACAGATGAAACGCTTGCTATGCAACATTGAATTCCACCCAGTATTATCATTATGGTTCACAAAATACAAACAAAGCAATTTAGTACTAGAAATTGTTTGTTAGTCTGTCTTGATATCACTTTAGTGGTTATTCAGCTTTTCACTGTATATGTGACTTATTGACCACTTATACTGGCCATGTTCCTCTGATTTCAAGAGGACAGCATTAGGGTAAAATGCCACTGAATGCCTCTGCCCATTTTGAATGGGCTTCTACAAAACAGCATGAATTTAAACTAAGGAATGTGAGGTTTCAGATAGATCCTGTCAAATATTTTTCATTTGCTTTTTTAAAAAAATCCATTTCTTTTTGACACTTCCTTATTTCATAAGTCTGATAGTGGTCCATTTCTAAATGTTTTTGTTGTATTTTCAGATGTACCTTACTTTAACACATGCCATGAACAATGAGGGTGGTGAAACAAGCAGATAGCCAAAATATTGTCAGTAACATTGACTTTCCTGGCTATACAGGAAAAAAATAGGGCCAAGGTACAGTGGTGCCTTGCAAGACGAACGCCTCGCAAAACGAAAAACTCGCAAGACGAAAGAGTTTTCCATTTTTGAGTCGTTCCACAAGACGAATTTCCCTATGGGCTTGCTTCGCAAGAAGAAAGCCCATAGGGAAATCTCCAGGGGCCTCTTTTAAAATGCTGGCGGTCGGGAGCAAAGACTTTCGCCCACCGCCGGCCTTCAGAAGAGGTCCTGGACCTCTTCTGAAGGCCTGCGGGGGGCAAAGGTCTTTGCTCCCCCCCCCCCGCCTGCCTTCCCGGGCTATCTTAAAATGTCTATCTTAAGAAGTCTCCGCTGTCCTGGGCTATCTTAAAATGCTGGCGGGCGGCAGCAAAGCCTTCGCTGCCGCCCGCCAGCATTTTAAAATCGCCCCGGGACAGCGGAGGCTTCGCTGCCGCCCGCCAGCATTTTAAAATCGCCCCGGGACAGCGGGGGCTTTTAAAATGCTGGCGGTCGGCAGCAAAGCGCTCCTGTCCCCGGAGCTTGTGGGGCGGGAGGTGGGGAGAAGGGCTTTTCTTCCCACCACCAGCCTTCAGAACAGCCTTCTGAAGGCTGGCGGTGGGAAGAAAAGCCCTTGTCGTCCCCCCCAGCCTTCAGAAGAGGTCGGGGGACAGACTGTCCCCGCCTGGTCTGAAGGCGGTTTCCATAGGAACACATTGATTGATTTTCAATGCATTCCTATGGGAAACTGTGCTTCGCAAGACGAAAAACTCGCAAGAAGAAAAAACTTGCGGAACGAATTAATTTCGTCTTGCGAGGCACCACTGTACATGTTTGTTGCTTGCAAGCAAAATCATTAGCAATGGAATTTGCAAAGCAGGGTGTAGGCTAAAGGCTGATAAGCATTTCCTAATTCTTCTGCTAAGGCATTTTTCAGAAGCCTTGTTTTTGCTGGTAAAGACATCCGCAGTACATCCAACAAACAAAATGCATAGTGATCACAACTTCTAAATATCTATCTTTAGAATGCCACAATTCAATTTTAAAAAAGAATTTTTAGATCCCAGGCGACTTTACTTGCCAGGCTACACCATTGTTAAAGCAGAGCTAATTTTGAGCCTTCAGCTCTCTGACAACTTTCTTCATTTTATATTTATCATTAAAATATCAAATGCTACATTAATTTTTTAATTTTTTTGTATAACTCATATATATCTATAATGTGTTTAATTCTAACCTCTATTAGACATGTCTGCAAACTGTAAATACCAAAAAATTGAGCTCAACCAAACCAAAGGTGCTGTTAATAACTTTTCTTCCAGTTATTTCATTTTCAGGTGACAACGGAAAAAGTTTACATGCTGTACAGCTAAGCACATCACTGCCAATAAAAAAGTATGTGGTTTTTTTGTAAAAAAGAAAAAAAAGTTTTTATCCTTGCAGTATAACACAGTGCTTTAATATTTTTATATAAAAAGTTTTTAGACATACTTTGCCACCCTATCTGTATCTGTGTTTGCATGCAGATTTGCTTTCTGACTTAATAATACTTTTATTACACAGCCTACACAAGGAAGTTCCATACATTACTACCAATCTAGCAAATTATTTATATGCAGAGCTCCTGATAAAGTCCATGAGCTGCTCACTGAACATGCAGAATCTATTCGCATAAAATATTTGTCTGTGTATGTAAGCAGAAGAACTATTTGCAGCAGTCTCTGGGTCTGTTCAGGGACGCGGGTGGTGCTGTAGTCTAAACCACTGAGCCTCTTGGGCTTGCCAATTTGAATCCCTGCGACGGGGTGAGCTCCTGTTGCTCAGTCGCAGCTCCTGTCAACCTAGCAGTTCGAAAGCATGCCAGTGCAAGTAGATAAATAGGTACCACTCCGGCAGGAAGGTAAATGGCGTTTCCGTGCGCTGCTCTGGTTTCGGTGTTCCATTGCGCCAGAAGCGCAGAAGTTTAGTCATGCTGGCCACATGACCCAGAAAGCTGTCTATGGACAAATGCCAGCTCCCTCGGCCTGTAAAGCGAGATGAGCGCCACAACCCCAGAGTCGTCTGCAACTGGACTTAATTGTCAGGGGCCCTTTCCTTTTTTTTAACCTGGGTCTGTTCAAGGTAATGTACATGCTATGTCAAAGAGAATTCTGTATCACCCTAGTTCTGCAGTGGACTATAAAATTATGGAGCCCCCTATAGAAACAAAGTTGTTGAGATCCATGTGCCAGTCCTGACAAAAGCTTTCCCCTATTAGATGACAGCTGAGAGAGAGATTTATAAGAGAGGGAGGGAGCAGAAAATGTGGTGCTGTCGTGAAGGCACAATAGGTGGTTACAAAAGTTGTTTACCTAGTACTAGTTCCAGCATAGTGTCTTTTTAAAGCGCATCCAGGAAGAGGAAATTCCTGTGCCATTTGTGGACTATGCAGACCTTCATACATGATTGTGCTCTGTACAGTCTTGAGGCCCCTTTGTCTGCTGCCCCTTGGGTGTAAATCCATTAGGTAAGGTCACTACCGTCTAATGGTAGATAGGTAGCCGTGTTGGTCTGCCATAGTCAAAATAAAAAAAATCCTTCCAGTAGCACCTTAAAGACCAACTAAGTTAGTTCTTGGTATGAGCTTTCGTGTGCATGCACACTTCTTCAGATACACTGAAACAGAAGTTGCCAGATCTGGCAACTTCTGTTTCAGTGTATCTGAAGAAGTGTGCATGCACACGAAAGCTCATACCAAGAACTAACTTAGTTGGTCTTTAAGGTGCTACTGGAAGGATTTTTTTTATTTTACCGTCTAATGGTGATCGCAACACTTACCCATTTTTATAAGCCTGTGGAAGGTAGAGTACACTTGACTTGCAGTGTAGTTTGCAAAGACTAGGTGCTTGTATTAAGCCTCATGAGATAAGAGGTCATAGACCTCAATCACTAATGTGACAGAGAAGGCTAGTTCATTACTACCATGTCTTAGGGGATCATTCTAAGTGAGGAGTGACTTGTGCCTGATGGCTTACGTTACTGTAGTAGTGTAGAAACAATTTCTACTAGAAACATTCAATATTCTAGCAATATCTAAGAAGGAACTATGAGAGTTGCTCAAATGACATGCCATTGGTGCTAGACCCCAGGATAGGTACAGTGCTGGAACTGTGACATTTGGGTAATTCATGTACTGTTTTATAGGCTTATAGAAATGACACAGGACAGGATCGTGGTGTTGTAACACTTGCATCCTTTGACGATGTATGAATTAGGCCTAAGAGCTTTAGACTGGTGTTCAGGACAGCTCACAATTTTACACTTCTAAGTCCCAGCAATCTAGGGCTTGAACATCTTCTGAAAAGCCTCCTTCCAGGCAAGTTCCTCCTTGCTTACACAGATCTCCAAGATAGATGTTGTTCCATGGCCTGCCCTTAACAGCTGTGAAGAATACGAGGTCATGGGTGTGTACCTTTCCTGCACAAGCATCAATATCTGTGCTTACAATATCAGCTGTTGTTTCCAAAACTAATCAAAGCATAGCTGTTCAGGGAAGTGAAGGTATTTAGATTTGAGCTTTTGCCATTTGCTGTTGTCTATGAGAATATTCTTCTGCCTGTATTTCATGTGTATTTACATTTTTTTAAAAAAACCCACAACATTTCTTGCCATTTTTTATACTTTGTTTTTAGTATGTTGCATGGTGCTTCGTCTGTCACGTAGGCAACTGAGAGTGCAGCATAGAACTGTATGAATAAATAAATGCTGGTATTTGTGCAGCCTGCTACAGGCAACTATGACATTGCAAATGCTTAGCACCAAAGCCTCCTCAAATCCCACAAGCAAAACAAATGATAGCCTGCAGTAAGATCCATGTTGATATTTGGTATGCCTCGGATTTCAGAATGATTGAAAATTACCCCCAGAAGAAACGGAATAATCTAAATTGCTGTGAAACTGTTTGGACTGGCACTCTCCCATGCACTGGGGAAATACTAAGCAATAAATGTTAACAGTGCTGTATTAGGTTTTTCGGCTTGTGATTTATTATCTTCGTGGAATGCATTCCTCGGATACTGCTGCCACATCAAGGGAGCCTGGAAAGTCACAACATCCTCTAGGGGAGTATTCAAAGTTGGAAAGCTGCTTGTTCGACATTTCTCTGATTACACAATTTTGTTACAATACATTGAATGTTAACTCAGTGGAATATAATTAAGAATGACAGGAGATTATTAGAGGATAAGAGGATAAATGGCCCCTCAGTGACAGTGTCACACTTCATCAATTTGATCTAGGGTTCGACATGGCCTAATTCTGAGTGCAGCACTTCATGGTATATTTCTCTGGCCTAGATCTTGTAGCAGTAGAGAAACATGTCAAATGTTTAAAGAGGAGCTTGCTAAATTCCAGGCTTATAATGCAGTAATGATGACATTGCCTCTTTATATGGGTATACCCATTTGAACTAATACTTTACTGCTCCCAGTCAAATAACTCAGGCCGTGCCAAAGCAACAACATCTAAAGCCAGTTTTAAGCAAGGCTGTCCGTTGTGGGCTGGCTTTCTCAATGGATTCTGCGAGTTCTGGTTTGCTAGGATTTTAGGAGTTCATGTGTTTTAGAGTGGGTTTGGTGGTGATTATTAGTTTCTTAAGAATTTCAGTTCTGAACTGTTAAGGTAGCTTATTTGTGTAAAGGAGCATGCCTTCTCGTACAGTAATTAAACCGCAATACTATGCTAGAGATGGGGTACTGGTGGCAGTCCAGCTGCTGTTAGACTAAAACTCCCAGCATTCTCCCAGCATTCCCCACCAGAGGGCAGGGGCAGCTGGGTACACTTGACCTGGGCCTTGGGGGGCAGGGCTGTGCTGGCCAGGGGGCCATCCAATAATGGGGGGTTTAACGGGCAAAATAATCATGGGTGAAATGATTGCACTGCAAGGTTTTGATAGTAAAATCTGGACTTGTGTTACTGTGTGCTAGCATGTAGCATCAAAGCAGATGAGGCGTCGGCACTTCTCATGGACAAAACTCCCACCCCGGGCCTCAGACCATCTGTACATGGGCCTGTTCCCCATCATTGGCCATGCTAGATGAGGCTGGTGGGAGCTGGAGTCTAATAACACCTGACACATCCCCCTCCCCAGCTTGCCCAGTTCCCCATCCCTGTTCACATCCCTGTTCACAGTTACCTGGAAGTAAGCCCCATTGGACCCATCCCTGTTCACAGTTACCTGGAAGTAAGCCCCATTGGACCCATCTGAGTAGACATGCAGGCTTGTACTTTAACTTGAACACTCTTATGTCTATGACTCCAGTGCAAGGCCAAAAGGTTTTGGGGTGAACTTTGATATTCAGATCATTTAGTTTCTGCAAGCTGATATTCATATGAAATAGAAAAATCATTTAAGTACAATTTAAGCAAAAATTCAGCCAGAATTTGCTTTATTGCTTTGTGTTACAATTTTCCGTCTGAGTCCTTTCCAACTTGAATGCTAGAGGCTGGTAGCAATGCATTAGAAATAGATTTAAAATAGGTAAGCTGTAACCCATTAAAGCCAATTAAATATCTACCGCACTTCTACTTTTCTGCTCACTCTCCCTCAAGGGCCCCTCAAGGCTGGTTTTCTCCCCCAGTGGGTGCATTCTGCAGCATGCCATTGATGCAATGATACTGTATTAGTGGTGTGTTTATACTGGAACATTCACCCATTCATTGATTCTGTGATGCCTCCCCAATGTTGCCACATTATGGCTATCTGGAGAGTAGATACTGGATTTCAGTAGGAAGGCAGGACAGGCAATGATTGGAAACAAAGCAGTATGTCTGCCCCATAAACTTTGTAGGCACAAACAGTACTGAAAGTAGGAATGCATATGTTGTGCTGGGGTTAGGGATCAAAAGCTCCTCTTCTGCCCCCTGGAATCATACGCCTGGCCATATTGGTTGGGACTGATAGGAGTTTTAATCAAAAATGTCTGGAGGGGTCCAGGCCAGTGAAGGCTGCTTGACTTTATCACCCACACTTTTAATTTAGTTACCGTATTTTTCGCTCTATAAGACGCACCAGACCATAAGATGCACCTAGTTTTTGGAGGAGGAAAACAAGAAAAAAAATATTCTGAATCCCAGAAGCCAGAATAGCAAGAGGGATCACTGTGCAGTGAAAGCAGCGATCCCCTCTTGCTGTTCTGGATTCTGGGATAGCTGCGCAGCCTGCATTCGCCCCATAAGACGCACACACATTTCCCCTTACTTTTTAGGAGGGAAAAAGTGAGTCTTATAGAGCAAAAAATGCGGTAATATTGTGGCTTAAAGCCGGGGTAGCAACCTGGCAGCTCTCAGGTAAGAAGAGCCAGTTCCCAATGCAACTTGGACCTGGCCCCTTATGACACCACCAGAGTTTATAGTTAAAAGGTTGCCCACAATTTCATTGGTAAAGGTGGGGGAGCTATTTTCCAATGGTAAGATCTAGAAATATTTTGCACTTTAATGCTATCTGTTTTGGATTCTGCAGGCAACATGTAAGTAATATGATGACTGAGCATGAGGCACATAATAATGGAAGATGTCTCCAATACTGCTAGATGTCACCAGTTTTACGATGGGGCCTGGCTAGTCATGACTGTGTGTGACAAGATAAACTCTGGCCCTCAGATCACTGTCCGGAGAATAAAATATCTGCCTAAACTACAAAACTTGGTGACCAGACATTTCAGCATGGTGTTTCTAATTCTGTTTCTTAAATGGGATCGATTTTAGCATGATTGGTGAACTAGGCTTCTCAGATTTCAGTTGTTTTGTTATCTGAAGTTATGTGCCCAGGGCCTCAGGACTGAGAAATTCTGAAGATGAAAAAGTAAGTGTGTATATTCTGTTCTGGTTCATTTCTGCAGCCATGTTCTCTATTTGACCTATGACATTTACTGTTACCTGAAAATTATTTGCCAGGTGTTTTTTGTTTTGTTTTTTTGCAGGGGGTGGGGAGGATGGTTGTTATTCTACAATTCCTCACACCCTTCTGTAAGAAAGCCAACATCAAAGTTACTTGAATTCCCCTGTAAACTAATAGAAGGATCAAACACAGTACTTCAAAGGCTGTAGCTCTCTTGGATAAGAGTGAAAGGGGTGGGAAGGAGGAAAGGAAGGAAGGAAGGAATAAAAGGTAGCAAATTAGCCCCCCAATGATTCACAATGTGACAACTGAAAATTTCCAAAGCAAAAGGAGAAAGACAATAGTGACACTTCCTCAAGCCCTCATGCTTTTCAGGGTAGTCAGCCATTGAAATAATTAAACAATCACATGTTTGACATTTAACAAATAATAAATAATAATTTTTTATTTGTACCCTGCCCTCCCTGGCTGGAGCAGGGCTCAGGGTGGCTAACATCATGAAATTAAGACAGTATACAAAGAACATAAAAACAGGCAATCAATTAGTTAAAATACATCTTAAAATTAGTTCAGAGCAAATTAAAATCTGGACAGATGGCAGTCCACGGGTAAAATTGAGAGTGGTTAATATTCTCCAGGGCCAACTGTTACCACTGATCTTATAAAGGACCTGTGAGCGGGCTACGAGGCCACTTTAATGCTTGTTCTTGTACAAAAAGAAAAGAATCAGACTGAACCCTGACCAAAGGCCAGGCGGAACAGCTCCGTCTTGCAGGCCCTGCGGAAAGATGTCAAATCCCGCAGGGCCCTAGTCTCTTGTGAGAGAGCGTTCCACCAGGCCTACTAAAGTAATGAATCCATGTTAAACAGACTTAGATGCTTTAAAACATCAGTAACAATATCTTTTGGAAGCCATGTTAAATGTTATATGGAAAAGCAATATATAAATAAAAAGTAAAAGAATAAAACAATAAAACTGAAGTATCTTGAGGGAAATGAGCCAATTCACTTAACTGTACTGTAAACTATTTTGCATATGAATAAACAAAAGCAAACAAGTCACTGTTGGAAGGAAGAACTCTCTATCAGAAAACATGAAGTATCCTAAGTTATGGTAACACACCAGAGTCCAAATGTCTTCAAAAACTATAGAAGTTCAAGAGCAATTAGTATTATGGATGCTATAACGATTATCATTTTTTGATTAGCCATGTCACAGTTACCTCTTTGCCATTCTTCATGTCGGAAGGCAACCTGTCTGCTAGCTTTGAATATAAATTGGACAAAAGTCAAAAACATTTTGAATGTTGAGTATATGCCAATTTAGCCAGGGTATGAAAGAGAACTATGTTTATTTTTTATGTCTATGTTTTGCAGCAAAAGGGTTGCATAAGTGAGGGGATCTGATTGCCACCACCCTCCCTGCCAACTTCCCCATGCTCTGAAGCTGCAAGCACTTCTTCAATATAAAATCTGATATGTGCTGAGATAAAAGTGCTTGAAGCCCTGAAACACAGACATGGCCCTTTCAATGCTAAAACCTTACCCCTTGCTTTATACATGAATAGAGTTGACAGCTCTTGAAAGGAAACATTCTGGAACTTCATGGACCCCCAGCATGGAGAGTGGTGAGAAAAAGGCCTGGGATCTGGTAGGTGTCAATAAACTGGGTCTAGGGACAGGGTCTGGTGGTAAAAGGATGGAGTGCCATGCCCCTGGGGGCAAAGGCCACAGCGAAGGGTGGTTCCTGCAGGTTAAGAAGTACAGTGGTACCTCGGGTTAAGTACTTAATTCGTTCCGGAGGTCCATTCTTAACCTGAAACTGTTCTTAACCTGAAGCACCACTTTAGCTAATGGGGCCTCCTGCTGCTGCCGTGCCGCCAGAGCCAGATTTCTGTTCTTATCCTGAAGCAAAGTTCTTAACCTGAAGCACTATTTCTGGGTTAGCGGAGTGTGTAACCTGAAGTGTATGTAACCTGAAGCGTATGTAACCTGAGGTACCACTGTACAGTCCATGGGAATGATCTCTTCATCTAAGGTGGGCCAGTATTGCATGTGCTTAGAAGCCCCTGCCATCTAACAGTACCATGCAAGCCACCAAAAATCATCTCAAGAAAACTCGGGCTACAATTACATTACCCTCCCTGCTCTCTTGCCTGGAAAGGAAGCTGCCAGAATCACAAAGCCAGCTAAGCCACCAGTTTATTTAACATCTATCTGAAGCCAGCTGGAATCACGGATCGAACAGTCAGAATGGTGGCAGCAGGAATTATTGTAACAAGAAGGAACAACCACTAGAGGGAGGCTGTATTCTGAAGACACAGGAATGGGTGTTCTGAAGAGTGAGAGTGAGTGTGATAATGGTTGCAGATGTAGCCTTGTATGTCTTTATCTCTGGGTGATGAATAATGCTTCCTTTATTGTTACAAAACCGATCGCTGTCATTTCTGAGGAGATAATCTGGCTGACTAGTGCATGCATCTGGCCTTGGGACTAAAGAATTATTACTTTATTATTAATTATTATTAATTATTATTAATTATTATTACACTGTTATTACTTTGATAAGGGACAATCAGTGCCAGGAAATGCTGTTAATATAGACAACAGCAGCAACTCATCCTTTCCCAGTCCCCTCAGTCCAGTCCAGAACAAGCGTTCCCGTTTTCTCCTACATTGCTATTTCCCCAAAAAGTTTGTAAAGAGAGCCCTCCTCAGGCCTCTGCTTTCCCTTCAAATCTGTCTTTTTTTAATTATTGTGAATAAAGAACTGCTGCAGTACCTAAAGAACGACATCATCTTAAGGTTGGGGATGCTGTTTTTCACTGGTTCTGCTCCTACCCCCAGGACCATTTCCAGGAAATTAGTTATGAGGTACCACCATGGGAGTTGACCTGTGGAGCCCCACAGGGTTCCATTTTGTCTGCTGTGCTATTTAACATCTATCTGAACCTCTGGGAGCTGCCACCTGGTTTCTAGACCCTTGATCATGTTTCAGATTGTCAATAGCTTTCTTAAATTGTGGTGCCCAGAAATGAACACAGTACTCCAGGTGTGGTCTGACCAAGGTACAATAGAATGGTCCTACTACAGTGGTACTTCTACTTATGTTCACCTCCAGTTACATATCCTTCGGGATACATATGCAGCAAGCCCAGAGTATTTTTCCGGGTTTCATTGTGCGTGCATGCGCAGAAGTGCTCTACCACGCCGTGTGCATGCACAGAAGTGGTCCCTCCAGTTGCGGAAACCTCGGGATCCAGCCGGAGCTCCGGAACGGATCCTGTCCGCAACCAGAGGTACCACTGTAGTTCCTTTGCCTGGGACACTATATTTCTGTTGGTGCTGCCTAAAATAGCATTAGCTTTCTTTGCTGCTGCAGCATCACACAGTTGACTCAAGTTAAACTTGTGGTCTACTAAGACCCCTAGATCCTTTTCACATGTGCTACAGGCAAGCCAGGCGTCCCCCATCTTATATTTGTGCAGCTGGAAGGGGACTCTGTAATCAGGTGGGGTCCTGCCATGTCTCTCCACTAAATTCTGAGGGACACTAAAGCAATGCCTCCCCCATCCCCACCAAATCCACACGATAAAGGAGCTTAAGGGTTGCCTCAAGGACACATCCTGAAAATCCTTCTCAATTCTCTCCCCCCCCCCTCTATATATATACGGTATATGCAGTTGCTGTATCCTCAACTGAGGCTCTCAGGCCACACTCCCAACCTGCTTTTAACTCCAGGGTCCTCCCCAAGAAATATCAAGCCTAATGACACATGTTTGAAAAGAAGGAAGCCAACCAGCTTCCCCACCCCCAGCCAGCCCTACAATTGCGCTATCCAGCTGGTGCCTGCACCTTGAAATATTTTACAGACATCAACCTAAAGGGAAGGTTATTTCATCTCTCCCCCACCCCATATTTTCAGTTGAGAAGAAAGCTAGAGAGCTTTGCATCTGTAATTATTAGAGGGCCCTCAATAAAACCACAATATCCACTGAATATCCTCTTCCTTTGATCAAGGAGCTGTGGAGTGGTGTCATTGTAATAGGCATAACAGGGATTATGATATGATGGAAACATCCTTCACAGAAACATAGAATTGTAGAGTTGGAAGGGACTACGAGGGTCATCTAGTCCAGCCCCCTGCAAAGCAGGAAACCTACGCCCAACATGGGGTTGAAACCCACAACCCTGAGATTAAGAGTTTCATACTTTACCAAGTGAGCTATCCCAGCTTCCTTTCAGAGAATGTTATTACACGGTGTTATGTAAAACCCTTGTTGCTGACCCCCCACATCTTAAAAACCTCTTGCTGTCCTAGTTGCTTCCTTGGGGCAAAAGGATTGCTGGTCTCCCATACTACACAGCTGTACTTCCTTTTTTTAGTTAGCCTCTCTTACTTTTGTCCTAATACAGTGGTACCTCAGGTTACATACGCTTCAGGTTACATACGCTTCAGGTCACAGCCTCCTCTAACCCAGAAATAGTGCTTCAGGTTAAGAACTTTGCTTCAGGATGAGAACAGAAATTGTGCTCCGGTGACACGGCGGCAGCAGGAGGCCCCATTAGCTAAAGTGGTGCTTCAGGTTAAGAACAGTTTCAGGTTAAGTACGGACCACTGGAACGAATTATGTACTTAACCTGAGGTACCACTGTACCTGTCAATATTAATGTCTTTTTTAAAAAAATACCATACGACATCCTTCTTTCTTGCTTGGATGCATCTCGTTTCATTCTTGTCTAATTCATCTTCTAGATACTCTGTCCTCTGGCCTGTAGAAAACCTCATTCCTAACATACAGTACTTAACACCATCAATTTACAGTACTGAATTCCTGGGCAGCCCTCTATGTCTTCGACCATTAGAGGGCTCTCTGGTTCCACAAATTCAATTTCCCTCTACAATATGGCATTTTGAGGCACAGTGTTTTACATTTTTATTGCAATTTCACCTACTTCTGCAATAATCTCCAGAGAGTCAGTGCTCTGTGCTGAAGAGCCAGGTGGATGCATGAAGTTGGTGGCAGGGTCATAAGACATGATCCCAACCCCTTGCTCTGTGGGAAGATTATGTCCTGTTTTGATTGACTAAATAGGGCTGTTCTTCTCCAAACACAACAGCTACCACATGTGCATATGAGGAGGCCATAACATTTTAAATCCATTTATCTCAGTGGTTCCAATCATGTGGAAAGGCTCCACGCTCGTGGTTGCAAAAAATATATCAGGAATGTACTGTGAAAGGAAAAATGTGTGTGTGCGCGCGCGCGAATTGCCGTATAATAAAAGAATATAATAAAAACATCTAAAAATAGATTTAAAAACAATACCAAAATAACTGGAGATATATTTAAAAACAATAGAAAATGAGCATTTATGGCAGAGACCTTTTCATTCAGCTGGAAGAGCTTCAGTTGTTTTCAGAAAGTACAATTAGCGGGCACCTGCCGTGTCTCGGTATGTATGTATCTCAGATATGTGAGCACTTTATGCTTAAGAATTCATGTGCTTCTACCATCTTTTCCCACAGAAAAACACTTGCTGTTCAGCAGTCTAAGAAAAAAATGAAACCCTTGCAGGTATTGCTGGCCCTGAGCTATAGCAAGAGAATCCTTCCTTCCTTAAGTATGTCCATTAAGTATGAGCTCTGTTCTTCCTCATCTTTGGCTTTACATAGCTTTTTGTAACTGTGCAAACCTTTGTGTGAAAATGGCATATAAAGTGGTAGCTACTATCAATGTTGTCTGTACACACATGGGCATGTTTTCAAACAGTGCAGCAGTGTTGTCTATTCCCCACCCCCTTTTTGATCCACAGACCTGATGTCTTGGACTGGCTGGATGCAGAAGAGTGGTGAGAAGCACCCACTGGGGAACCCCCAAGGGAACCCCCAGGGGAAGAAAGCTCAGAGCACCCACTGGGGAACCCCCAAGAGAACCCCCAGGGGAAGAAAGCTCAGAGCCAGGGGACTGGTTATGGGACAGCAATGGGTGGTCAGAGGGAGAAGAGGAAGGATCCTGGGAGAAAGAGCTGTCAGAAACTGAAGAGGTAACAGGGCTTTGGGAGTGGGGAGAGGCTGTGGCAGAGAAAATCCAGAATCACACAATACTAATGGCACTCCCGCCAACAAAAATGGCGCTCCTGCCAAAACAAGATGGCGCTCCTGCCAAAACTAATAGGGGGCCAAACTTCTCCCTGCAGAAGGGAACCCAAAATGGCAGCCAGACTTAGAGGGGAGGGGAGATTTACACCCTCTGAAAATTCCCAACCACCCTCTACGCAAAACAGGCACACAGAAATCACCGTTTTAACCGAGAGGGAACTCTTGTAAGGCAAAGCAACGTAATAAGCTAGGCGAAAGAGCCCCGACAGCGACAATCGCGAATTGCCCAAGGTCGCGTTAAGCTAAAGGGGGTCCCCGAAGCTGCAGCCACAGCCGAATTAAAGGAGACAGAAGCCGCTGCAAAAAGGAGGGCAGCGGCAGGCTCCGCAACTGGGAGCGCTCAGGGGCTAAAGCCCCACGGGGCAAGCCCCGCTAGGAAAAGGGAAGGGGAAGGGGCTAACTTAAAAGGGGGGGGATAAAGAATGAAATAAATAATAAAAAGATAAAGAAAGAAAGATAACGGAAAGATATCACCAAGACGATCCATCGAGGGTAAGTCTCTCTCTCTCGGTTGCACAGAGGACACGTTGTTTGGCTGTTCCGAATGCATGAGCCAAAAGAGGAAGCTCTGGGTCACGTGTATGGGTATATATAGGTCCCTTGATAATAATAATAATAATAATAATAATAATAATAATAATAATAATAATAATAATAATTATTATTTATACCCCGCCCATCTGGCTGGGCCTCCCCAGCCACTCTGGGTGGCTTCCATAGAAACCAAAATACAGTAAAATATCACACGTTAAAAACTTCCCTGAACAGGGCTGCCTTAAGATGTCTTCTGAATGTCAGGTAGTTGTTTATCGCTTTGACATCTGCTGGAAGGGCGTTCCACAGGGCGGGCGCCACTACCGAGAAGGCCCTCTGCCTGGTTCCCTGTAGCTTTGCTTCTCGCAACGAGGGAACCGCCAGAAGGCCCTCGGCGCTGGACCTCAGCGTCCGGGCAGAATGATGGGGGTGGAGACGCTCCTTCAGGTATACTGGACCGAGGCCATTTAGGGCTTTAAAGGTCAGCACCAACACTTTGAATTGTGCTCGGAAACGTACTGGGAGCCAATGTAGGTCTTTCAAGACCGGTGTTATATGGTCCCGGCGGCCGCCCCCAGTCACCAGTCTAGCTGCCGCATTCTGGATTAGTTGTAGTTTCCGAGTCACCTTCAAAGGTAGCCCCACGTAGAGTGCATTGCAGTAGTCCAAGCGGGAGATAACCAGAGCATGCACCACTCTGGCGAGACAGTCCGCAGGCAGATAGGGTCTCAGCCTATGTACCAGATGGAGCTGGTAAACAGCTGCCCTGGACACAGATTTGACCTGTGCCTCCATGGACAGCTGTGAGTCCAAAATGACTCCCAGGCTGCGCACCTGGTCCTTCAGGGGCACAGTTACCCCATTCAGGACCAGGGAATCCTCCACACCTGCCCGCCTCCTGTCCCCCAAAAACAGTATTTCTGTCTTGTCAGGATTCAACCCTAATCTGTTAGCCGCCATCCATCCTCCAACCGCCTCCAGACACTCACGCAGGACTGTCACTGCCTTCACTGGTTCTGATTTAAAAGAGAGGTAGAGCTGGGTATCATCCGCATACTGATGAACACCCAGCCCAAACCTCCTGATGATCTCTCCCAGCGGCTGCATGTAAATGTTGAAAAACATGGGGGAGAAGACAAAACCCTGAGGCACCCCACAAGTGAGAGCCCTGGGGTCTGAACACTCATCCCCCACCACCACTTTCTGAACACGGCCCAGGAGGAAGGAGCAGAACCACTGTATAACAGTGCCCCCAGCTCCCAGCCCCTCAAGACGGTCCAGAAGGATGCAATGGTCGATGGTATCAAACGCCGCTGAGAGATCCAGCAGAACTAGGAAACAGCTCTCACCTTTGTCCCTAGCCCACCGGAGATCATCAACCAGTGCGACCAAGGCAGTTTCAGTCCCATGATGAGGCCTGAATCCCGACTGGAAGGGATCCAAATGGTCCGCTTCTTCCAGGCGTGCCTGGAGTTGTTCAGCAACCACTCACTCAATCACCTTGCCCAGGAATGGAAGATTTGAGACTGGGCAATAGTTGGCCATCGTGGCCGCATCTAAAGATGTTTTTTTAAGAAGCGGTTTAATAACCGCCTCTTTCAGCGGGTCTGGGAAGGCTCCCTCACGGAGGGAAGCATTCACCACCCCATGAAGCCCATCGCCCAGTCCTTCCCGGCTAGCTTTTATAAGCCAGGATGGGCAAGGATCCAGGAGACAGGTGGTTGGTTTCACTCGTCCAAGCAGCCTGTCCACATCCTCGGAGGTAACAGATTTGGAATGATCCATTTGGACTGCGCCCCTTTGGCCAGATTGAACCCAGCACTGAGGGACCTACCAAATCGGGTGTTGTGGCTGTCCAATCTTACCCACCAACAACACAGGAGTTCGGTCTCCAGGTCTCACCGCAACACGTGCCCTCTTTTAGGCAGGACACGATTTATTTTTTGACCTATGCCCACTCCAGCTCCTGACACCTTTTTTAAAAAAAAAGTTTTGGGGCAGTTTTTTAAAACAGACTGGCCGGAAAATGGTGTCTTGATATACTGATAAACAGCAGATATTTATGTTGGTATACAGAGACTGCTAAGTTACTGTACTGCTTCCTGTTTTTGCCCATTTCATTCACAGTCAAGCTGAAGATGGTGAAGGGGAGTGGCACATCTCTATGATGTCTGCTTCCTTAGGAGAAGGCACTCACTGTGTGCACATGTATGCAGCAAGTACCATACATTAGGTGCATTCCCAACAACAACAACATTGATTATAACCATTTCAACAAAATATGCTTTAGACTGACAAATAGTGGAGGACAGAGACAACATGGGGATGCAGTTGTATGTACAGCAGCGCCTAGAAGGTGCCTGCATCCAACACTGAAAGCACATGGTCATGCAGTGTGTACATTCCCTAGGGTTCAGCTGCCAGTGTGGTCATCACATGGGGGGGGGGAGGGCGCCATCTTGTCCTTCCCCTTCCAAGACTCTGATGATAGTAACCCCCCAACAGCGCCCCCTAAAACTGTTACATGCATTTACTTTGTTCTGCTAAGTATGGGTCAGGAAAACAACGTTTCCTCCAGTTGTGAACGAGCCATTTAATAATTCATGGTTATTCTACATCATGTAATGGAAGAAATGTATCTTAGGTAGGCAGCAAAATGGCCATCACATAAAGGCTGCCTCTGCTGCATTTTCATCCTCTTCCTTTATGTGACTTCTAGTCATTCCATTTATATCCCTGCCTGGAACCAATTCTAATGCCCTTTGTTTTGTTATTATTTCGTTGCCATGTAAAAAATCAACGAAGTGTTAAAAGGAGAAGATAAAACCACTCAGATAATGAAACCCAGCTAAATAGGGCATCCTTTAAAAAGAAAAATGAAAAGAAAATAGGTATTGTGCCAAGCCCATCTGTTATGCTGTCTTGCTCTGCTGAGTGAACACTGTCTCTGCGTGCGTCATTCAGAGGCTCCGCTGCCCAAAGGAAAGCTGGAAGGGGAGTTCGTAAAGTACATTCTCTTGTGCATCTTCTCTTCTTTTTCCCAGCATACTTGCATGCATATTGATGTTAATGCACTCACACAGCACACACACACCATGTACATTTAGAGGCAATTCTGGAGAAATGCCTCTTCCCAGATCATATCAATTCCACATTACTTTTCCTTCCCTCCCCCCAAATACATCTGAGATTATTCCATGCTTCTTGTCTAATTGATCTCAGCATGAATATGTGAGTAGTACTTTTGCTTGTATTCCATTAAGCTTTTTATTGATTTTATTGCATACCCCCCATGGTGTTATAGAGCATATTCTTTACTTCATCATTGTGTTGCTTTTAACATTTTATTGGAAGCCACATTGTGAACGATTGCCCCGAAAGGTGGAATAGAAATACGTACAATTTCTTTTTATTTCAGTCAGTGCCAAATAAACGAGGACAGAGTGTTATGCAAAGTCTCCCCCTCACTCCTCCCTGAATGTCTCAAGGAAGTCACACAGGAAATGAGAACCAATGATAATAATTTCTTCTATTTCTGATGCTCAGGCTTTTGAGTGCTTTCATTTATGTAAACAAATGACACCACCCCCACACAAGAGCATTTGCGGCAGACAAACAAAAGCCCTAAATGGGGATGGAGTTTGTACCCCAAAAATAACAACAGACCAATCAGGAACAAGCATACTCAGTGGCCATAGAATACTGACTGACTTTTCGGGGGGAGATCATGGGAACAAGGGGGGTGGAATAGATTGTTGGGAATCCTCATCAGCAACACTCCCCCCCCCCTGCAACATTTCGTTGCGGGTCCCACTTGTTGGAATGGCTACCAATTCAGTCCAATTCATGAGTTAAGGATCGATGGAAATTAGATGGAATATGTTGGTTGTGATTCTGCACCTTATAAGTCTTTTTCCTTTGTCTCACATTTGCTTCAGTAATATAAACATCTCCTGTGATAACAAAAAGGAGGCCTGGTCTTGAATTGCTTCCAGCGCACTGGTTTGCCTCAGCAACACTTCCAGCGTTACTTTCTGAAGTTGCACAGGCAAACATAATGCAAGGAAAGTATTGGTGGTGGTGGTGGTATTCCTCAATTTCTCCATGAAGCTGAACCAAGCTGAATGTGGGTGGACTTAAACTTGAGCTTTGTGGATCCAAGCTGAACATTTCGGTTGTCTGGTTTTTGGTTTGGCTCCAATGAACACCCTTTCTCATTTACCAATTCACTGCACTGACAAATTCCCAAATGTCTACCTCAGAGGGGGCAGCCCTACCATTAGGCAGAATGACACAGCTTCCCCGGGCAGCTGATTTTGAATCGATTGAAAGGGTAGAAAAATATCAGTTCTTAATTTGTTACATCTGTGAGGTTCCCCTGACTCCTGGGGGGCATGGGTGAGAAGAAGAGGGGAAAGCCCCATTGCGCAAGCAAGCATCTTTGCCCAGACTGATGGAGCTCATTAACTGAATCCAGCAATACATATTGTGTATATAGACAGAGACAGAGAGTTGCTGGGAATTGTAACTCTGGGAAGGCTAAACTGCAGTGCACATTTGAATGTGCTTCAAATGTGCTTTATAGGTAGTGTGTACATGATCTCATAATACAGGACACCAACCAGGCCTTCTGGGGCTGACCACTGCCTCATGTGAACCGAGCACATGCCAAACACATCCCTAGGCAAAGCATTACACACAAAGGTGTAGGGTGCTAAGCAAGCTGCCTTTTAGGGAAGCCTATTAGCCATTTACTGATCTTCATAGTGAAGATCCTGTGATAAGTTTTCAGTCACCCAAGAACACAATATAAAGACCACTGCTCCCACGCCGGTAGGGCAGATACCTTCTCCAATGAAGTTTCCTGGGGAAAGGGATTGATTACTAAACCATTCTAAGAATTGGAACTCTGTCAGCAGAACAGTGGTCCCTATCAACTTAGATGAATGAATGAATGAATGAATGAATGAATGAATGTGTTGGAGAGTATTCAGCAGAAATTCTGCAATTTCAGCTAGGCTTTACAATAAGCATACATTTCTGCTCCCACATTCATGCACACTGATTTATGTGTTGTTCCGGTACATGTCAGTGCAGTGGAAATAAGAGCTATGCTTACTAGCTAGAACATTTCTGCTTTTTTAAAGGGGACTGGGGGGATGTAAATCAAATAAAAGGCATCACTTAAGAAAGAGATGGGAACTTAATATTTCTTATTCTTCTTTTGCTTTGGTGCAGCTGTTTCAGAGTTGCTGTCTGCGAAAGGAGGATGTCCTATTGGCTAGCAGTTTGTTCATTTAATCCTCGGCAATAAATCAAGCCGACGTTATTCCCAAGAGTCTGATACATTACATAGTTTGCACCGCTCCTTCTGACTCAACAGGTGAGTCACCAGCAGCCATTGTTTCTGTGAGCTCAATCCTTTTAACTATTGATGAGTAATTCCTTAGGGCAGCTAATGGAAGTTAAGTAGGTTTGTGGGAGAACTCTATATGCGCGTGCTTGGCATGCGAAAGCGCAGGGAAGAACATTATACTTTACCGGCAGATCTTCCTGTCACAACATTTGGCATCGAGCCTAACATGGAATTTCCAGTTTCTCAGAAAACGACGTCTATTTATTGACACTCTTAGGCCTAAGCTAGCTGAGCTGTCTTAATATGCCTAATTATTTTTATTACACCGCTTATAAAGAGTCTGTTTCTAATCTAGTGAAGGCTCCCAGAACTCTTCCAGTAACTTCAGTGGGGTTTAGGTAAGGCCAATATACATGACATCCCCTGGGAGTAAAGCAGATGGTTGACAAGCAAACAGATGGCATGGCTAAGCTCACTCTGACAGGCCTCACTTCACTGACAGGGATACGGATTTTGCTTGTGTTTGCATGTGACTGCATATCTGTATTTTACCTTCCCATAGTCTGTCTCCAGGCAGACAGGGCTTTTTTTCAGCCAGAACTCGCTGGTGTTCATGGTGAGTTCTGGCACCTCTTTTTCTAGGAAAATAGCACTGCAGACGGACATATTTTTCCCCTGAAGTTGAGCTCTGATACCAGAAGTGACCTAGGCTTGGAGAAATGGACTCAGAAGGTGAGGTGGTGGGAAAGTGCAGGCTCAGTTCTCTTTATCTGTGCAGTCCTTTTGCTTTAAATGAGGTCCCTCCTCATCCCTCTTGATGTGTCATCAGGACAGACATAGTCCCCCAAATGGGTCTGCTACCACCATCATACCCAGTTGTGTCTTTCTTCAGATGGTGCTTTTGATAAGCACATGTATATGCATATACATATTCACATGCTATGAAAGCAGGAGACAGGATAAGTTTCCACTCATGATCATGACATATGATTCCCTCCCTCCCAGATGATGGGAACAAGCAGAGCACTAAGGAAGCCAACTGGCCAATGGGTACCCTGACATCACTTATTTCTGGTCATCCCCGACACCTCCAAACTGCCTCAGTAAAAGTGCTCAATTCCAAAAACAAGCTCCCTGCTCCCCAAAACACAGTTCCCTTGATGAGCTCTTCTTCTCTTTGCCCTGGGGCATCTATTTGTGTGTTAATTCCGCAGGGTTTGCCCATGCTGACTTGTGCTATGGACCAAGCTGCTGATCTAAGGGTTGCCTATATTTAAGGTCCTCTTCTCATCCAATGGCTTCTCTGAAAAGGCTGGTATGCTGTTAAGTCCAGTTGTGTTATTTCTAGTACATAAAAAGTAGGCTTTTTGCACCACAAAAAAGACCCAAAAGGTTATATTTCCTTGTTTCTTTCTGGCAGCTCCCTCGCATGCGAAGCCCAGGGCAGAAAAGGGGTGGCAATGCTGCCTCTGCCTCTCCCGCCCTTCACCCCCGGGTCACGCTTATCCCAGGAGAAGAGCTGCTAAGGCTGAGTGTGAGAAAGCTGCCTCAGCGTGCCGGAGCCAGGCTCCAATGAGGGAGCTTGTCATGGGGGCGCCTGGTCATGCCTCCTCTAAAAAAATGCACCTGGGGCTGTGCCCCCCCAGCCGTGCCCCTGTGTGTGTTCTTGCTTATGTAGTCAAAACGACCACATCAACACATGAAAGAAGTATCAGCAGGCTCAGAGAAACCTCAAGGTTTGCAAAAGTACAAAAAATATTAGGGGGAAACCCTAGTTGTGTGGTGGTGTAATAAAAAAATTAAGGTCTTATATATATTATAAATGTTCATAAATTTACCAACCAAGCATGTACATAGATATGTGGACCACATGTCTGGAACAGCACAGGAAGACTGTCCTGAAACCATTTTGACTCCCAAACTGACCAAATGTTTTCTCTGCAAGGAGGGAGGGGGTGAGGGAAGCTTCCCATTGTCTCAGGAATTGGGAAAACACCATCTCAAAGGAATGGCCAGACTACCAGAAAAGGCAATCAGATAAGGCATTATGAGATAACCTGGCAGACAGGAAAAACAACAACATTCAAATTTCTGTTGTAGACCGCCTTTTCTGTGATGTAGGCATGATGTTTGTGGGGGGTGGTCTTGGGTTACACCCCTTCTGTAATGTATGGAGGGGTGACCTTGAGCTCCAGGGCAGGGAATTCTTTGTTTAGGGCCCTCCTCCATCCTCCTGCGTGTGAGGGGAGCACCCTGTTGCAACAGCTTTAATGAAGATCAGGCTTACTAGCTGCTTTGCTTCTCAATATTCTCTGATTGGCCTCTGTTATTTTCTCCTACCGATAGGGAACCCACTTAAGGACACTATACGGGCTCTGGGATACCCCATAAGGGAAGAAGGGCAGATTTTGTTTACAACAGTGGAGGACAAAAACAATGTAAATAAGAATGGGGTTGCTCACTTACCATAGAATACAAACGGGGAGGGGGGGGACTGAGTGGGAGAGGGAATGGAATGGAATGGTGTATCATGGCTAAGCACACATGCACAAGAGCCAATTGCCTAAGGTTGGTTGTGTTTCTTCATTTTTGTTTGTTTTGTCTTCTAATAATTCATAAAAGCTGATTGGCAAAGTATGAAAAATAAAATGTGCCAGTAACCTCCCATCTGTCTGGTTACCGGTTTAACCCTATCTATAATGACACACACACACACACACACACACACACACACACACACACACACACACACATATATAAAATGTTTGTAGGAACTAAAGCAAGAATGTGCATGCAAAATATTACACCACAGAACAGATGGTTTGTAAAGTAGGCATCCAAATAGAATATTTTGCTGTAAAGCTTCAACTGTTTGCAAGCAATGCTATGATTTCCCTTATATATGGGGCCCTGGAGAACTGGCTTCTTGCCGAAGGTCAGCTGCATGGCAGAAGAGAGTTGCTCAGGTCAGTGGTGGAGCTTCAAGCAGCACCACTTGGTATATTTATGGTATGAAATATTGCAGAATTTCATCAGGATGTCACAGGAGGATATGCACTGATTGGAAACGAAGCTGTGTGATCACCCCACAGTGTTTGTGGGTCAAAATATAGCACTGAAAGCAGGATTGCAGATGACTGCCCCAATAGCTTCATAAGCAGAAACTATCATGGCACAAGCAACCACTCGCCTTTTCTAGAAGTTGAGCAATAATTTTGTGCTGTGGTTTGGATTCCACTGTCTAGTTTATCTCTCAGTTGTTTGCTGCTTATGACTCTAAGATTTAATTAGAAAGAAACAAGATAAGAACTGCGACCTGTGTGTGGTGAACAGTATGTCCAATCTTTGATGGAGGGCAATGCTTGGATTGCTGCAGCAGATGATTAATGCCTCATGCTAAAGAGAAAACACATACTTTGGTGAGTTCATTTTACTCTTTTAAGAAAATGTTGTGTTTTTATTCCTTTGTGATACGGATTATATTTAATAGTGACTATAGAAATGGCTGATTGAAAGCAAGTATTTCTCCATGCCCCTGCCCCAGAAAAGAATCTGTAAGATGATGAAAAGCATGAAAAGGATAGAGAACTCTTTCCGTTTGTGTAGCTAATAGGAAAGAAGAACATGATAGAAGGTCTGATTATCAGCTGATGAAACAGAGCTTGAGATAAAATCTTTGCGTATCTCCAAAATCAGTTACTGCTGTAAAATGTGAATGGATGGCAACAGATTTAATACTTTTTAATTGTCCTTGCATTCACATGGAATATATTTTGCATGCCTTGAGATGATCACATGCAGCCTTGGATAACGAAGCTTTCTGTCTGAGTAAATTCATTTTATGGTCTATGAGAACGATGACAACTGAGCTGCCTTGCATAAATGATTTACAAGGACAATCTTGACATCGTTGTTAACATACAAGCAGGCATGCTGAACAGTAGTAAGACTTCAAACACAATCATATGCTACATCCAGTCTTACTTCGATTAGGCTTCACTGGAACTACCTGTTTGTGCTACCAAATCCAGATGCAGTTAAAATATGGATATTATTTTAAAGCACATAAAGTGAAATGAAATATTTCTGGATTTTTGCAAAACCCCAGAATAATGAGAAAAGTGTGATTTGCCTTCCTTTATTTACAAGGTTCAGCAAAGCCACTTTTTCATCATCATTGCTTCTCTGTATGCTGCTTTTGCATGGTGACCCATGCTTAAAGTGGCTCACAGCATCAGAAAAATGCACATAGTAAAATATAACATTTCAAGATATAACAAGAACAACAGTCATAGGTTAATTAAAACATCTCATACTAAAAAACTGTACACTTTGATTAAACAATCCACTTAACAATTCATAATGAGGCCTAAAAAAAGGAACACAAGAACATAGTCCAAAGAGTAGCAAAAATAACATTTTTCCCCAAGCTGAAATGTCGGCCCCAGCAACTCCTAAATACCACCCCATTCTAATGACTTCTAAGCACCTTGAACATGATAAGCAGCATTTTTAGCTGGAGGTAGTCAGGACCCTGCCTTCCTGGGTCAGGCGGCAATGAACCAGAGCCAGAGCTACCATTGAGCCTTTCTGAACCAGTTGCCTCAAGCAACACTCTGGAGCGTGGGTAGGCAAACTAAGGCCCGGGGGCTGGATCCAGACCAATCACCTTCTCAATCCAGCCGGTTCGGGAATCAGCGTGTTTTTACATGAGTAGAATGTGTCCTTTTATTTAAAATGCATCTCTGGGTTATTTGACCCAGCATGACCTCGGCATAGAAATTTGTCATAGAAATTCATTCATCCCCCCCAAAAAAAAATAGTCTGACCCCCACAAGGTCTGAGGGACAGTGGACAGGTCCCCTGCTGAGAAATTTTGCTGACCCCTGCTCTGGAGGGATGGCAGGTTTGGATCTGGATGCCATGCCCCGCCTCTTGCCTGCTTGCTTGCGGTGGCTGATACTTCCTTTTCTCTGGGGCAGTTTCCTTATATTCACACATATCTTTCTATCCTCCCTCCAAATAAACACACTTCCTCTTTCCTTACCACTGAGCCAGCTCTCTCTTGCCTTTGCGCCATGGCTTCCTATCTGGAGGCTGAAGCTGCTCTCTTGCCATGTTGGGAGTCTGCTTTTGAGGAGACAACTGGGCACGCAGCGTAATGCTCGAGTGGGACTATGTGGGTTAGTGGTTTTATAGAGGTATGGAAAGGAAGACATTATGAAATGGGGAGGGGAAATGCTGTTGTGAAGGAAGGGGGACGAAATGGAGAAGGAAAACGTAGGTGGGGAGGGAAAGCATTCCATGCTCCTCCCTCCCCACCTGTGTTTTCCTTCTCCATTTCATTCACCGTGCTTCACTACAGTGAAAAGTGCGTTTGCTCAATGGAATTTGCTTTCTCCTTTTTGCCATCTTAACATTTTTCGGTAGTAGAAAGATGTAATACTTGGGACATCTGATGCAGAGACAGTACTGGAAAGTTCAGAAACTGAATCCAGATGATTAAAGTGAAGCCCGGTTAATGGATATACTTGTCAGTCTTTGTTACTGCTTTGGAGTTCAAATTACAACTCAGAGATATAAGAGAGCAGCATAGGCATCAGGAAACTGACAACAACACTCAATGCAAGTTAAATGCCTATGTTTACATCAGGCACGAGGGTTAGCAGATGATTTTGTTTGTCTTTCTGGCTCACTCACAAGTTGGAGCCTGACTACACACTTCAAGCAAATACATGTGACAAAACCCTTGATATACACGATATCATTTTCAAGAAGAATAGCAGCTTGAAAGGGGCAATATTAAATAAAAAGAAACCAGGGGAAAGGCGTGCTTTATCCTTCCACCTCTCACTGTTTCTCTTGCAAAAAGATGTACAGCTACTTCCTACTTATGGATTCAAAATGTTGTTCATTCATGTTTTTAACTGTGGAAGAGCAGTAGCTGCTTATTTGGAGTGGAGAACCATCAGAAAGGGAAAGGTGACCTAGGCCCCTTTTCCACCCCTTCCATTCAAAATCATCCTTCATGACACCTATGAATATTGATACATGTAGCCCAGTGTTGTCTGCTTTGACTAGAAATGGGCTTGGGTGTCTCACCAAGAGTCCATTTTCAGGAATTGAGATTCTTTAATTGGAGATGGTACTGAAGCTAACTTGGGACTTAGGCTGCACAGTGCTGTAGTGGAACAGGGACTCACCCCCCCCCCCAGCAGATAATAACATCTGCTGGAGCAGTATTTGGTAATTGTTGTCAGTTTGGAGGGTGGTGTGTCTAGGTGCTTGATCCCTTCATGAAGTAGCCTAGTCTGATTGGCCTAAGGCAGGTCACGCCACAGATTTCATGGCTAATCAGGGATGACAACCCAGGCCTCCTCAGCCAAAGTCTGACATGCTGATCGCCAGCTGATCCTAATAAATTGGTTATTGTGCTATTTATTATGCTAGGTAAAAGTTGGGGATATAAATATATGCTTTTTAAAAACGTGTGTGTGTATGTGTGCGTATGAGTTCCTTAAGCCAACATTTTTGCTGCAATATCTTCTAATGAATTCTATTGCTATCAGATTTGCAGAGTTAAACAGCCAGTTTTAGAAGCGTTCAAAAATGACAAAGTGGAGGGTGTTTCTAGCTCAGCCTAGGAACCACATGTGTGGCATTTTGGATTCCATGACAAAAGAAAGGAAGGGTAATAAACACAATAAAATAAAGAAATGAAATATGGAGCAACACAGCTGCCTGCATTTTTTAATTCCTCTTGGGGCATGGCTAGGGACTCTCATGTGGTATTGCTATAGGGGCAGCCTATAGCATGGGTAGAGTTCCACTACCCATGTCTGCATGCCCTGTGTCATCTCCTCAAAAGGTAGTATAGCCAGGGCTTAGTTAAACTGATATTTATACTGTGCTTTGCTTTGAAGAGAATAATCACAGTGTTCCACAATAAAAATAATGAAATATAATGCATGTTCCTTCTCTAGATGCAGTGTCAACTGGGCCCAGTATGGTCAAAGATTAACCAGGACTGGTGCCATCCCCTCCACCTCCTGCCCCTTTCTTCTTCTTCCTGCTTACCTCTGCCGGTGGAGGGAAGCTAACATCACTGCCAGTGTGGTGCTCCCTCTTCTGCCCAAAAACATGAAAGTGGGCAGAAATGCATCTAGCAGAAAACCCCAAAATGAGGTGTTCTGCAATGGAACTGAACTAACTCCATTGCCATCATGTGACTGCATTGACCCCAATCCAGGCCAAATTCCTGGCACAGCTATCTGCTTGCCCCCAACCTTCCACCTACATATGTGGCAGTGGCCCCACCATCCTGTTAAGCCCTGCCAGGCAGTGGCCAAGTTTGGATTATGCCCTAATTATGTAGAGGTAAAGGGACGCAGGTGGTGCTGTGGTCTAAACCACTGAACCTCTTGGGCTTGCTGATCGGAAGGTCGGTGGTTCAAATCCACACAACAGGGTGAGCTCCTGTTGCTCTGTCCCAGCTCCTGCCAACCTAGCAGTTCAAAAGTGCAAGTAGATAAATAGGTACTGCTGTGGCGAGAAGGTAAACGGCATTTCTGTGTGCTCTGGCACTTGTCACAGTCCTCCGTGCACCAGAAGTGGTTTAGTCATTCTGGCGACATGACCCGGAAAGCTGTCTGTGGACAAACACTGATTCCCTTGGCCTGAAAAGCAAGATGAGCGCCACACCCCATAGTCGCCTTTGACTGGACTTAACCGGCATGGGGTCCTTACCTAATTATGCAAAATACATCCAAGCATTAAGTAACGTCAGTAGAAAAAGAAAACCAGAGGTTCATGTCAATTGCCTACAGCAGCCAGCTGGCATTTTGTACGATGTTTTCTGAGTCGCAGTAACATTCTCTGAGCATGGAGAAATGGAGATTTCAGAAGCTGTTAGGAACATAGGAAGCTGCCTTATACTGAGCCAGACCACTGGGCCATTTAGCTTAGTGCATGGGCTCGTCAGGGCTTAAGGCAACTTTTTCTTCCTCTCCTACCTGGAGATGCTGGGGACTGAACCTGGGACCTTCTGCATGTATAGGAGATGTTCTTCCACTGAGCTATAGCCATTGTATTGTATTAAGATAAATGGCTCTTCCTAACTCACCATCTGGCTAGTCCATGGGGGCATGCAATTGGAAGACTCCCCACACATGAAATTATCTAGCTACAAACACAGCACAGCTAGAGGGAGGGGAAGTGAAATGACCAGGAGGAAGAGGGGGAAGTAGCAGTGCATGTTCTTTTTAAAGGCAAGGGAGCCTATCTTCCAAGTGTTCTGCATTTCATCCAAGTGTTCAATATTTTGACAAGCCCTGTCACTATGGGAAGAAATTTTCCGAGCTCCCATATGGTAACTACCACATTATTTTAAGATAACAGCTGTTATATTCTATCACATAAAAACACTTTCAGCAACTAGTCAACAACCCTATTTTCAAGTTGTAAACGAATAAATCTTATAAACATTATTTTCATATTGTTTGCCAGCAAGCCCCCATGTTCTGAAATTCCATATTGATAAAATATGGCCAAAATGCCATTGAGAAAATCCTATCCTTTGTTGTTATTAATGTTTTGCTCCTGTATCCTGATCACTGTTAGAAGTTTCTCTCAAAGTGGGGATTATGGAGCATGAATGGCTCATACTTATTTCTAATTAATTTCCTTGTGCTATGCCCCATGTCCCCTTCATGGATCACTGCCTTGCCGTGGCGAAGGGGCTTGAATAACTCAGAGAAGCTATGAGCTATGCCGTGCAGGGCCACCCAAGATGGACAGGTCATAGTGGAGAGTTTTGACCAAAAGTGATCCACCTGGAGCAGGAACCGGCAAGCCACTCCAGTATCCCTGCCAAGAAAACTCCATGGACAAAGGCAACAGGCATATAAAAGTTATGACGCTGGAAGATGAGCCCCTCAGGTCGGAAGGCATCCAACATGCTACTGAGGAAGAGCGGGGACAAGTACAAGTAGATTCAGAGCTGATGAAGCGACTGGGCCAAAGCCGAAAGGACGCTCAGTTGCGGATATGCCTGGAAGCGAAAGGAAAGTCCAATGCTGTAAAGAGAAATATTGCATAGGAACCTGGAATGTAAGAACCATGAACCTTGGTAAGTTGGATGTGGTCAAAAATGAGATGCCAAGAATAAATATTGACATCCTGGGCATCAGTGAACTAAAATGGACAGGAATGGGCAAATTCAGTTTGGATGACCATCATATCTACTAATGTGGGCAAGAATCCCATAAAAGAAATGGAGTGGCCCTCATAGTCAACAAAAGAGTGGCAAAAGCTGTACTGCGATGCAATCTCAAAAATGATAGAATGATCTCGATACGAATCCAAGGCAGACCTTTTAACATCACAGTAATCCAAGTTTATGCACCAACCACTGGTGCTGAAGAAATTGAAATTGACCAATTCTATGAAGACTTACAACACCTTATAGAAATGACACCAAAGAAGGGTGTTCTTCTCATTATAGGGGATTGGAATGCTAAAGTAGGGAATCAAGAGATAAAAGGAACAACTGGCAAATTTGGCCTTGGAATTCAAAATGAAGCAGGGCAAAGGCTAATAGAGTTCTGCCAAGAGAACAAGCTGGTCATCACAAACACTCTTTTCCAACAACACAAGAGACGACTCTACACATGGACATCACCAGATTTCTGTTCTCATCCTGAAGCACTATTTCTGGGTTAGTGGAGTCTGTAACCTGAAGCATATGTAACCTGAAGCGTATGTAACCTGAGGTACCACTGTACATTTATATGCTACCCCCTTCTGCGGAGATCAGATCAAGTAGTACAGGTGAGAGCTGAGAGCAGAGTGGAGACCAAAGGTGGACAAACCCTAGAAGAAGCATGACATGTCCCCAACCAGAGGTACTACCCCGACCCTAACACCCCATACACCCCATTTCACATAGTAAAAGCTGCCTTATAAATAGGTTTCAATAAAGCTGCTTACTGTATCAGCAGTTTCAGGCTTTTGCATGAAGATCTTCCATCCTTGGAGAAGGAACAGACTCCACACCTTATGCCTGACTGGCTGCACAGGTTGCGAGCTGTGTATCATCCCCCTCTCTGGAAGCACACAGGTTGTTTCTTGGGCAGGAAAGATTTTACTCTGGTTCAGGGATATTCAGAAAAGGGGATGTGATTATGATATACACTGTTACATACACATTAAAATCAAAACAAAACAGGAGGTCGCCATTGAAACCATTCCTATACTGTATTCTTCTGATTGTTGGACATTCCATTTATAATTGACTCAGTTCATTTTTTGCGCTTAATAGTAGTTGTAATCCTGCTCATGACTCCCATCTGTCTGTTCAAATTTCTCATGTACCAAATAATGTCTGAGGGACCGGAGCTTAGAGTTTTAGCTATCACATGATACAGAGTCCCATGCCTCTTAATCAGAGCATCAAGTGATTAATTCAGCGTGCTTCTCATTTCCTGCCTCAGCCTGCTCCCTACAAGTTGGGGCGGCAGCCTGGGTTCACTTCAAAGCTTGCCGTCAACATCTCTGCAGCTAGTGTGGTTTTGTTGCCCTTTTCAGCTTGCCTCACTCCCAAGAAAGTTTTCTCTTGAGGGTTTTCACAGAAGAGCTGCAGAACAACATGGCCATTCAGGATGGAGAGGAAACTGAACAGGTTTCCCTCTGAGCTTGAAACCAGGAGAGTCACCTCAAAGGTCTACAGTTTAGTTTGTTACAAACCGCAGTGTCACAAGATCCTAATAATTAAAGTTTGGGGAGTGCTTTAATTATTCTGGAATCCATGCTCTAGGGTACACTGTAGCTGGGTCTGAAAGCAACTACAGTGGTACCTTGGAAGCCAAATGGAATCCGTTCCGGAAGTCCATTCGATTTCCAAAACATTCAGAAGCCCGTGCAAACTGAACACTCACTTCCAGGTTTGCGGCATTCAGGAGCCAAAACATTTGACTCGCAAGGCATTCAGGATCCAAAGTATGACTGTATAATCTTTCCCCCACCTGGTGTGCTCCAACTGTTTTGGACTATAATTCCCATGAGCCTCAGCTGTCAGGGCCATGCTGTCAGGGGCTGATGTAAGTTGTATCCCAAAACAACTGGAGGGCACCAGGTTGGTGAAGCCTGCTCTATACTATTCTTTGTGCTGGCTTCCTCTGCTACAAGGATAAGGAATCTGTGGCCTTGCAGATGCTGCTGGACTCCAACTTTCATCCAGGCAGCATGGCCAATGGTCATGGGTGATGGGAGTTGTAGTCCAGCAACATTTGAAGGCCGCAGACTCTCAACGCCTACTTTACTATGTTCAGTTCAAGCTCCCTCTATTTACCTTTTGGCAGTTCAGTTCCTTCCTTTCTCTGCTTGTTCACTTCTCTTGAATACCACAAACCTTTTTTTAAGCCCAAGATTTCCACCTCTGGTTCTCACATACATGCCATTTCCTATGTTGTCAATTTTTCTCTATCTGTTACCGCAGGATGATAAGAAGAGCTCTGCTGGAACAGATCCAGGGCCTTTCTATTAGTCCAGCATCATGTTTTCCACAGTGTTCAGCCAGATGTGTAGGAGAAGCCCACAGGCTTCTCACACACCTATTTCACTTGAGCGAAATACTGTATCACAATCAAGAGAGCAAGTGTAGTGCTCTCTGGGTGACAGTATTATCTTTCCCCACAAACTGGCAGGAGAGCAGTTAGGGCCATGCAAGCAGCGCACATGCACTGGGTGCTGAGCTGTGGGGCTGAGCTGTGGGGCTGCAGTCTCAAAGCTTGGTAAGTGAGACTTTGGGAAGGAGGCGTGAGGCTCTGACAGGGTCCTAGAGTCTGCCCTACTCCTTCCCAAAGCCTAGTTAGCACTCTCCCAGGTGGTTCATTTGCATATTTGTATGCCTTCTAAGACTATAAGACTGTTTTAATCTTAGTAAGACGCCCAGCTTCTTTTTGGGGTGCATAATATTGTTTTGCAAGGCATTGTTGCCTTCTGTAGTCCTCCCTGCCATCTCAGTTTTAAGGGTGTTTTCTGTGTCCTTTTTTTCTTTTTTACTGAAATTTGATCTATGATCAACTTGATATTTTCAGATTTAATAATTTCAGTGGTGTGGTGACCACCTAGTGGGGCTCCTTTTCCAGAGATGAGCGCCTAGTTCCTTCACGTGCAATTCTTTGAGAGGTAAATACATGTGAATTATTATTATTTTTAGAAATCTTTCTTTACAATACAAAAATGTTTTAAACTTCAGGCAGAATATTGCTTTAATAGCTGTTCTGTTCTGGGTACTGTTTGATTGCTTTTATCTTAGGATATTTCATCCTGTTTGGCTTGTCTTACATACTTCCTGTACATGGTAGAGAAGCAACTAACTAATCAATTTATGAATATTGCATTACAAAAGACTCACATTGACTTTAATGGGCTATAGCTAAACATCCTTTAGCTATGCCTCTTCTCTTGAACGAACTGGAGTCTGGCAATGTATTCATAAACGTCTGCCAACATTCATCTTGGAAATAAAATCACATGGATAATATTTTCATAGATTCTGGATTCTGGAACACCAGACTTTGAGTAAATAGACGCCCAGGCTGCCTCTTTCCCTAGTGTGTGTGTGTGTGTGTGTGTGTGTATACATGTGGCCTTTTGTAGTTTGCTTTCTTGCACAGGATTCTTCCCTCTACTTATACACCAAGTATTTAATTGTGAAATCCTTGCTGTGAATCAAGATCAGCTTTAGGATTTGTGGGGCCCATTGCAGGAAGAAGGGAAGCTGCTGCTTTTCAGTAGAAAGAACAAGAAGCAGTTAGTGTTGCCTGAAGCCATTACAGGGCTTCGCCAGTCAGATGACCTCCTTATTCAGCATTTGTCCTAATTTGGTTGCAGAAAGCTTAGGCAGTGGTTAGACTATCTCCGGTCATTATTGACGGTCATTACTGAATATTTGTTCTGATTTGTTTACAGAGCGGTTATACAACAAAAAGCCTTCATTGTGATCTGTTTGTAGATATTTATATGACTTCCTGTTAATCTATCGTTTATTCCAGTTTTCAGTGCATTTCTCCATTGCTTTCCTAAATGCAAAAGCATTTTTAAAAAGCGGATTTGTTGCACTAGGGCAGTACAGTGTTTTGATTCACTTTAGTTGCAGAAACTTAAATTCCCAGTGTATGGTTGAACCCCTTCCTCAAACTATCAATAAAGTAAATGAGTACACTGATGTTGAGGGTGAGCTGAACAGGGTTGCTAGAGCCTGATGATCTTTAGCTACTGGGGACAGCTAAATGCAGAAAGAGCTAACAAGTAAAACTGAGAGTGAGAGAAGAGTATAAGATATGATCATGAAATAGCCCTGCTAAGTTTGCAAAACCAAGATCAATGTATCTGTGTGATGTGATTAATTTTGACCTCTGCTAAGGCTATATCCAAAGCAAAGCTTAGAAGAGGACAGAAAGGAAGATACACAGGGAATAGGAGTGCATTTGGGTACCTGTGTTGCATATGATGGATGCCTAAACGAAAGGAATAGAACACAGCAGCGGAGTAGGGCTGGATAAAGACAGCTACTGTATAACTTCAATGCAAACAATTAGATTGTCATGTGTTAATGCTATACAATCTGCCAAACTGCTTGCTTAAGTAAGCTTCTGTACCCATTCTCGCTAAGGGCTTTGTTTTGTGTTTAAGGTGTATTTGCTCACTTGAGCATGCAAAAAAACAACAACAACAACAACAAAAAACAACCAGCCAGCATCACCAGAAAAACTGAAGAGGCTGTGCAGCTGGCAGCTTTTATGACATCAGTCATAATCTGAGAGAACTGCAGCTGAAATCAGTCAGCACAAATAGGAGGTGCTGAAGGCAGCTGACAAGGCATGCACTGGAAAGCAAAGCCTCCTCACCCCACCCCCACTCAGCAAAAAAAGAAAAAGAAAAATCCTTGCTGCAGACGACTCATATACAGAAAACAGAATAAAAACTGGCTCATGTTTCCCTGTCAGCCTTCCCTTTCCTGCAGTAGTGTCCCAGAACGTTTTTATACAGGATGGGGTTAGCCATGGGCCCAGTACAGGCAACCAGGCTATCTACAGTGGAGTTGCCATATCTGTATTAAAGAGAATGATATGTGATTATTTCCCCTCGCCTGCATTCTAATATGGGCAAAATAAGTGCTGAAAGATTCTAAAAAATTAATTTCTAATGGTATGTACAGTATTTATAATCAAGGCAAAAGAATGCTTACGGGGACTAGCCATGGAAGTTCTAGATTATTGACTACAATTGAGACTAGGGTTACATAGTGACGATATCTCAGTTCCTGCTTGTTTTTCACTTAACTGAAACATATATTTTTTTTCCTTTCCTGTTCCTTGTCCAATCACCCTTGGTTCACAGACCCTGCAGGAGAAAAGGGGAACAGTTTTGATCTTCCAAATGTAATATTGATATTGCTGCATGCGACCCCAATCTCCAAACAGTGCCGGACTCCAGGAGTTCCAGGTGCTTATCCAAGGTCCAGTTTCCTTGGAATGAGGGACAGTGGAGGCTGTGGTGCCCTTATGATATACGGTTTATTTACACATATATACAACCTGATGGTGGGACTCACAGCATGAACACCCCAAGAGTCTTGGTTCGCCCATAGTCAAAGCCTTGACTTCAAGCAGAAATCAATCATGGCTCTGCCTTTCTGGCTTGCTTCTAGCCCAGCTTTCACAAAAACTCACTGGCTTTTGTCTTTCTTATTACCAATCAGGTGAGGGAGCCTCCCCACCCCACCCATTTCCCCTATGGCACAGAGCTACTTCCTTTGTTAAACTAAGCACCATACAGTGGCACCTCTGGTTACAGACGCTTCAGGTTACAGACTCCGCTAACCCAGAAATATTACCTCGGGTTAAGAACTTTGCTTCAGGATAAGAACAGAAATCGGGCTCCGGTGGCGCGGCGGCAGCAGGAGGCCCCATTAGCTAAAGTGGTGCTTCAGGTTAAGTACAGTTTCAGGTTAAGAACGGACCTCCGGAATGAATTAAGTACTTAACCCGAGGTACCACTGTACTTAAGTGGCAACTATGACCCTTGCCTAATTCAACATTGATATCCTCCTTTAGATTTTAACCCTTGCAGGATCCAGGACCCTGGGAATTAGAAGGTAATCAGGCACCATGCCAATTAATCCCCTGCCTAACATACAACAATATCAATGGATAAAACTGATGGAGTCAGCCTCTATAGCTGCCAACTCAGTACTTGCAGCAAATACTAAATATGTTCGTTCTCTCTCTCTCTCTCTCTCTCTCTCTCTCTCTCTCTGTGTGTGTGTGTGTGTGAAATGACCAGCAGATAATTTTTTCCAACTTCCATTTCAGCTCGAATTTGATAAGTCTGTCGTATTCCTATCGAAATTTACTCCTAAAATTCCAGGGCCCAGCTTATTCAGTGAAATAATGAGGACTGGTTTTGCCTTGCATGGCATCATGCAATATTCCTAGCCATCTTTATTGTATCTGGCTCCCTTTTTGGGGAAAAAATTCTCCTCCATCCTTCTATCGGCAGTGCTATGAATTGCTCTGCATGTTAACCTATCCTGTGAAACTGAAAAGAAGCCAGATGTTATTGACAAAGAACTCTGATCTCAGTTGCCAGAAAGAAAGGCAGAAAATTTGCCGCAGTATATGTCACTGATGCAGCACTGATGTTAAATGGTCTGTATCAAATACTGTGTAGGACAAACTGATGGAGAAGGCTAAATTTCAGGTTTCTGTGACAGGAACTCAGAAGTCTTCTAACTGGCAGTCAAATACGTCATTCTATACGGCGCCTGAAACATAGGCAGGTGTGGTAGTACAGCGTCAAATACTCACAGACAGGCAGTTATTTCTGAGGTGAAGCATGAAGGAGGCGCCATTGGCTAGAGAGTGTGCACATTGCTATTATCTCTTCATGAGTTTTGCCAGTTTATTATTGCAGCACTTCCCAAGCTTTCAAAACCTGTTTAACTAGAGACAGCAATGAGGCTTGTGAAGTGACAACAGGAAATTATGCCCCAATAGTGCCACTTTCAGCTCTCTTAAAAACAATGGAGGAGGACCCATCTTTAGTCCCCAGCACTTCAGCTAGAGCTGTGGAAGACCCTTGAAAAGCTGTCAGTCAACGTGGGTAAGCTAAGCCAATACTGAGCTAGGCTAACTCGGTGTAAGGCAGCTTCCTGGATTCCTAATTATTTGTCTTCAGACATGGAGGTTTTAGTTATTTAAAATTTGAACTGGTGTACATAAAGCAAAATGGTTCCCTGACAAAATGACTTACAGTCTAATTTGACATTACAAGAGGTGCATGGTGTAATGTAATGACATTCAACATTTCCCTGCCACCTGTAAGCAGCAGATAATGAATCTGGGCAAGTAAGTGTTGTATGCACTGACATCACACCTTTCTTTTACTGGGGTAGAGATAAAGGTCAGTGGCAGCAAGCAGCACACCCTAGGTTCTAGTTAGGCCCTAACAGATATAACAGGAAAACAACAAAAAGAACAGAGTTCAGGCACATTAATAGATGCTTCCTATTAGCTGCATTAAAACAAAAAATATCCTCTTTTTTCTCAAGCTATGCGCCTTTACAAGATAATTCAATCATTATTAAATCAGTAGAACAGCAGAGAAACAAACCTTGCAAAAACCAGCCTGTTATGTACAGAGTTGAATAGGATCCAAACTGCAGCAGTCTGATTGGTCCTAGAACAATAGGATCCAAAATGCAGCAGTCTGATTGGTCCTAGAACAATAGGATTCAGAATGCAGCAGTCTGATTAGTCCTAGAACAATGCAGCAGTATGATTGGTCGGCAGGAACCACCCAATCATGCTGCAGATAGAAGTGAATCCACAACCTGGTTGGCCTACAGGAGAATTCCGGAATTAGCCAGTCATGTGCAGCCCGTTGTGTAAATAATGTATATAAGCAGATACTTTGAGGGGACTTTCATTCTTCCTCCTCACCACTATGAGCTGAATAAAGAGCATGAAATCACTTTGCGACAACCTTAAGGGAAACGTAAGACTGCTTGGATATTGAGACTAGTCAGAGAAATAGCATTGTTCTTTTTCATGACAGTAAAGCTGGCAATCCTCCAGTACAGCTGATTTTGTTATAGGTTCAAGAGAGAGATAAGAAAATCCTTCTTTAGACTATAAGCACTGCCACAAGATGTGGGTCATTCTAGATTATTCTGGAAAAGGATTGGACAGATGTATTTATCAAGGGGTATGAATGATGGTGATACCTAGAAGGTTTGGGTTCAGGATATTTGAATGATTGCCTTCAGATAACAGTGGAACTGGTGCAGGCATCAAGAAATCAGGTGTTTTTAATTCATGTGCTAGAGGTGGCAGAGGGATGGGGGACAGCAGGTAGATGGCACTTTGCCAGGGCCCCCTCAAACCTTGCAGCAACACTGTTTCTGTGATGGGAAAATGGTCAGGTAAAAAATCACCCCTGGTCGCACTCTAGTGTTCTCCAGCCCTCTTCCAATTATATAAACTTCATTGAAAGAGAAGACACTATTTAAACAAAAATTATCCTTAAGAGCTATCTATCTGAATCTTGTCTGAAACTCCTGAGTCACAAAAGTCTACAATTCCAGAGGTAACGTTTGTGTAATATGCAGGGAGTTATTCCCACTAAAAAGTAAACAAGATTGCTTATCATGCACTATCACAGATAATCTCAAGATTACGAGTAAACTTGCTCAGTCATGCAAGACAGAGCAGGTAAATGGTCTGCTATTGCAAAGGAAGAAAATGTACATTCTTGAGAAAGATTGAAGAAGACAAGGCTACGCTTAAAAAACCCCAACAGAAATGAGTGATCTGACTGACATAGGACCGACTGGCATAAATTTAAAAAATAAAACACAAAATAGTATAATTTCCACAGATTTACTTGAATTAATAATGCAGGTGGTGATGGTTGTTATTCCTCCTCCCCCTCTCTCCTCGGAACATGACCTTTTATGCAGTTTCATAAATAAAGAGCAAGTTCCTTTCCCCACAGCAGCTTAAATTCTAAAACTGGCAATGGGGAAGTCTACAGAGGGAGACATAGGTAGCAAATGCAAATACGGCCGCTTTCCTATACAGTGGTACCTCGGGTTACATACGCTTCAGGTTACAGACTCCGCTAACTCATAAATATTACCTTGGGTTAAGAACTTTGCTTCAGGATGAGAACAGAAATCGTGCTCCAGCGGCGTGGCGGCAGCAGGAGGCCCCATTAGCTAAAGTGGTGCTTCAGGTTAAGAACAGTTTCAGGTTAAGAACGGACCTCCAGAACGAATTAAGTTCTTAACCCAAGGTACCACTATACACATGGACCTACTTAGTTGGGAATAAGCTCAGTGGAGCCTAGAACTGTGCTCCATATTGATTGAAATACTTTGTTTAGAGTCAATCTATTATACTGGAAATCTGGCTTAAACACAGTGCAAGAAACACATTTAGGACAGTCTGGACTATGTGGACAATATTTTTTCTAATCATGTGTGGATGCAACAGTGGTTCAGTTAGGCCAGAAGCCCAGAGTCCCACTCCACTGAATGATCACGGCTCTCTCAGTAAAAGCCGGTTTTACCACATTTTGAAGTAAGTGAAATCATGCACATTTCCATCTAAAGGGGTGAGTATAAGACTATTAAGCCCCATGTACACCAAACATTTGAAGAATTGTAGCTCTGTGAGGGGAGCAGGAGTCTAAGGCAGCACTGCAAACTCCACTTAATGGGAACAAGCCCCGCTGAATTCAATATGATTTACTTCTGAGTAAACATGGTTAGGCTTGCATTATAAAATTATGTAGCTGTACCACTAATACAAAAATACAACTTTTGATGCAATGACATTAAAGCATTTTAGAAAATAGACAAGTTCTCGCCTTTTTCTTTGTTAATAGCCTTGCCAATTGTGTTAAATAGATCAATAAACTTACAGAACAATTCTGTGTATGTTTACTCATAAATAAGTTCCATTGCATTCAGAGGGCCTTACTCCCTACTAAGTGTGCTCCGGATTGCAGTCCTAGACTGCAACCTAAAATAGGTGTTTTTATTATTTTATTAACTATTTAGAGAGGATTTGCAGTGTGTGGGGTTGGATCTGTATAGCATAGTTAAGAAATGTCCAGGTTCCAGTTGAGCCTGTCAGTAATGTAAGTCAGAATAGAACTTCAGTCCTTTTTCAACAACTGCAAATTTGCAAAATGATGCACATCTTCCTAAAGCTATTTAATTGTTTGTTACCTTATCTGTAGAGATTCTATAGGTGGATACTTTGTTTGCAATCCAGTTCCCATTGAAGTCAGAGTTAAAACTCTATTAATGTTAAAGGGACTAGTTTGCGTCATTTGACCTTCATAAGATCATGTCTATCTGTTTAAAGAGAGCTTTATCTGTATTCCGTGGAGTGACAAAACCTACTCGTTTTTACACACAGTGAAGAAACTGCTAGTACAAATGCTATCCTTTGCAGGACTACATTGATTTCCAAGGCAGTTGGTGACACAAGTTTGCATTTGTGACCCATTTATCATGCACATTTAATGATAAGCAATTTTCATTTCATTTCATCTCACTGATTTAATTATTCATTTAATATATTTTTATTCTATCTTTTTATGAAAATAATTTCCAATATAGCCTACAAATTAGAAATACTAACTATATCAAGAATAGTAAAACAAAGGGAATAAATAGCAATAAATACACACACAAAAAGCAGTCAGCAGATAAGAACAAAACAATATTCTGTATGAAAAGATCTGGGCAAATAAACCTCTTTTCAGTTGATGCCACAACTCATATAAGAGTAGGCAACAAATGCTGAGACTGGGGAAGAATGTCCCACAGTTGGGGCAGCACTACCAAGGTCATATCCTTGGTCATCCCTCACTCCATCTAATCAAAAGGATGTACTTTCTTTTGTCCTGTCACCTGGTTAGATGCTGAGCAAGCTAAGCATAAAATGTCATGGGAATTACCAAAACCTCATTGAAGAAAAGCAAGGTTTGGGGGCTCTGAGAAAAAAAATGCACAACATGTCTGGTAGATTTACAAACAGGAAATAAATGCAAAAATATATAATATAAACAAATAATTTTTTGTGCAACAAGGCAACCTTCTTTTTAGTTCAAAAGTGATTTCTAAACTCTGCTGCTTCACCATTACACACATGTATGTAAATGAATGCTTGTGGATAGGCAACATGACAGACAAAGGCAAAAACATGGCTCATTCTAATATGTAGTCACATGATGAAACCTGTAAGAGTTGCTACTGAATCATCCTTGAATTTATACTACAGTAATACAAATTGAGCTCATTAATTTGCCTCTTTTGGGGCAAAAAGTGTATTGTTTACACTACAATAATAAAACATTAACAAATTAATAAGAAAGTGCAATCCTATATAGATCAATTTAGAAGTAAGTTTCATTGTTTTCAGTAGGATTGCTAAGTTAAATGTGCATAGGTAAAAGTAAAAAAGGCAAAGGACCCCTGGATGGTTAAGTCCAGTCAAAAGTGACTGGGGTTGCAGTGCTCATCTTGCTTTCAGGCCAAGGGAGCCGGTGTTTGTCCACAGACAGCTTTCCAGGTAATGTGACCAACATGACTAAACCGCTACTGGCGCATGGAGGACCATGACGAGTGCCAGAGTGTGTGGAAACGCCATTTACCTTCCCACTGCAGGAGTACCTATTTATCTACTTGCACTTTTTGGCGTGCTTTCAAACTGCTAGGCTGGCAGAAGCTGGGACTGAGCAACAGGAGCTCACCCTGTCACAGGGATTCGAACCACCAACCTTCCATGCTATGTTCATCAACAGGATTCACACACACATTATGACATGTTTCCCACTGTTTAGTAGCAGTCAATGTGAGACCCATGTGAGCTTCTCCACATGTCAATGAACCTTACTCCTGGTAGGGTAGCAGAAGTTTTTGTGTGATGCCCCAACTCACATGATCAGTTTACCACATGAGTCAGCTAGCTGCTTAAGAGCATAGGAAACTCACAATGGGATATAAATTCTTATGACAAGTGCACTGTACAGACCTGTTCTTTACCACACCTGCCACCATGTGAATCTTGGTCATTCCTTACCTTGCTGGTGCCCAATAATAAAGCACTATGAGATTGTTTCTGGGGATGAACAGCTACCCGTTTATTGCTGTTAGGTTTCCCAGGTTTCCTAAAGGGAAGTGCTGACACTCCTGTCTGTACACCATCACCAGTCACTAAGTAAGGCCTCCCAACTAGCTGCCTTCACAATGTGAATGCAGTACACATTAGTGACTGGTTAGACCCTGTATAATCAAAACAAGTCCTAAGTTTAGATTCTAAAGCATTCTAGAGGATGCTAGTTCATTTGCAAACAAGAACTGCCAATAAGGAACGGGGGCTTTCAGGCAGGTCCAGGGAAATGCAACTGTAATGGGACTAGAGATGTAAAACACGGGAAGTAGCAGAGGAAAGGAGTGGAACGAACGAATGAATATTGAACGGCCACTATTTGTTCACGGTAATCGGTTGTTCTGGTCAAAAACAAGGAAACAATTTCCAGAGAGGTACAGCCGTGTTATTGTGTGCAGCAAGAACAACAAAGAGCCATGTGGTGCCTAACACACTAATAATAATAATAATAATAATAATAATAATAATAATAATAATAATAATAAATGAAACAAGTTCTTCTGAACTAGAGTCCACTTCATCCCTCTTCAGGAGGGGAAAGAAAGACATAGACAAGCAGTGCTGAAGTTAAGCGAGAAGGATGCAGGTATATAATTGCTTGTAAGGGGAGAAAGCCAGGCCGGTGCAATTGGGTCAGAAGAAGAAAAGACACCAGGAACGCAGAAGTCAAAAGCTGGAACCCGGAGATTAGCGCTCGGAGCAGCGCGAGATGACAGAACGCGGATTTCCAGCTACTGCTGCATAATAAAAGGGTTTCCCTTCACACAGGTCAAGGTTCGGAGCTGCTGTTCCCATTGGTCCTTGGGTTGCACGTGATAAAAAAAAAATCCCAGGGGCAGGTTTGCGGAGTGAGCCTGCGCGGCTTAATCGGTGGTTTTGGGTTCGCGTTGCTTCTTCTGCAGCAGCAGCGGCTGGAGGGGGCGGGCTCTCGGGTTTCCTTGGCGACTTGAAGTGCCAAGGAAGGGAGGGCTGGAGGCGGCAGGATTGCTCTCTTGCCATGGGCAGCAGTGCTCGGCCGCCGCCGCCGCCAACGGGCTAAGAGCGGGGCTGGCGGAAGGCCGGGCTGGGCGAGGCGGCAAGAACAGGTAAGGCTTGAGAAGGAAGTGCAGGTGCTCGGAAGCAGCTGCGGCGGCTGTGCGGGGCCCAGCGAGGAGGGGAAGGGGAGGCACCCGCGAATGTCGCTGGTGGCACGGGCAGGGGTGGCTGCTCCGCCGCCGCCACGCTTCCTTCTCCTTCCCTGCCCGCTCTCCGATCGCTTTGTTTCAAGGCAGCCCTTTACTCTCTACCCACACCCTTCCCCTTCACCCTCTCCACTGGTGCGCTTATTGCGGGGGGGGCACAGCCCATGACTTGGTAGGAGGATGCCAATTCCCCCCCAAACACACACACACACACATGCACCCTTCCTCCATTGCAGGGATACTCCAGTCTGGCTGTTGCAATGGACGGGGCGGGGGGAGCGGTGCAAGGTTGCCAAATGTTGCTTATCTTAGTCAAGAGCTTCTCTTTTTCCTTCCTTAAAAAAAGTCCTGCCCGCCAGGTATCTGATGGGTTCCCTTCTATTTTAATGCATCTCTTCGGACAATAGGTTTCCTTTGTGGCTGAGGGCATGTTTCGATGTGGCCAGTGGTAACTTTCGTTTTGGGGCTTTTGAATTTTTGCATGGACGACGTACCGCATCGATCGCGTTTGCATTTACGTAGAAGGAGTTTCTCTCCCGCCCCAACCCTCCACCTCTTGATCCTGTGGTCGCTGCTGTCTCTCCGGTACATTACTAGCCTTGAGATACAGGGTCCTTGCTAGGCGGCTGATACTCTAGGCTGGCATCAACTCCCCCGCGTCTGTCTCTCGGCATCAGACGGCAGGAGCTGGAGGGACGGCACTGATAGTAATTAGCCTTAGCAGCGCCCAAGTTGCGTGCAGAGGGGAAACAGTGCATGAGTCTCATTAACCAGGCAGCAGAATCCAGCTACCAAGTGTGGGAGAGGACTTCATGATAGTAAACAAGCTTCACTGGAAGCCTTTTGTCAGAAATGCAGCTGTTTCTTGAACTTTTATTTTTGGACAACTGCTCAAAAATGTTTTTTTTTTTATTGTCACTGTCAGTTTTCTTAGCCTCCATGCTACATTTTTACTTTGGTCTCCTCAGGCACTTAGGAAAAAACACACCCCACCCCAGTTCAGTGTGAACTAGTGGTTCCTACTGGGTAAATTTGCTTTGGCTTTCTGCCACAGATAGGTCAAAGAAAATAGTAAGGATTAGGACCATGGGAGCCTCATATTCAGCTTCGAGGTCTAGTCTTCAGCACTACAGAATTGTCTGTCAGCACTGTCAGTCCAATATGAGCAGGGGCCAGTTGCCTGCAATGAATTGGTGTGGGCTGACACTTGCCTCCTCAGACCCAAGTTTGATTCAGTCTGCTGCAGGTTAAGGTGGTGCTTGCTGAAGGAAACCTATGGGACCTTAATCTTACAAAACTTGTATGCTGAGCTCTGGGGCCAGACTCAACACATTTGAACTACGAGGGTGTCTTTTATTTTTATCATAACTTCGTGAAGTAGGTTAGGTTGAAACGTAGTGACTTGTGTAAGGCTGAGTAGGGATTCTAAGCTATTTTCTTAGGCCGAAGCCCAACATTTTATCTCCTGCATCATGCTGCCTCAGACATTTGAGTTTGTTTTTAACCTGGATTTTGAATAATTAAGGCATATGATCACCTTGATTATATCTGGTGTTGTATAAGAGACACATCCAGTATTTTGAGATTATTTGAACTGATAAAGCATCACACTGACAAGCCCTGTTGTTTAATTTTCTCCTGTGTTGTGCAGTAATTTACAAGCTATTGACAAGCTGTTTTAAATTGCAGTCTTTTCCATCATACAAATTTAATGTGTTCTTCGGCACCTATTACCTACTGCTGTCTCTTCTAGAAACCACATTCTCATAATGTATTATTTGTTATAGAGGTGTTATGCATATGAAAAAGTATACATGTCCCTACTCACAGGCTATAATAAAGTGTTGAAATCACATTAGCAGCTTTCTGCAGTAAAATTTTTCTTGGATAACTTTAATGGGATTGTTCAAAAGATGAGCTGTAAGTTTAAGACTACTCAAAGTCCTGTAATGATAGTTCTGTTATATTCATAATTTTTACCTTAATGAGTTCTAGCACATGTACCCAGTACCTTTATAGTTCTAGCACATGTAAAAGGTAAAGGGCCCCTGGTTGGTTAAGCCCCATCAAAGGCAACTAGCTTCTCAGTGATGGTGGATGAGAAAGATGAGAATTCTGCTTTATTGTTAATTGTACTGCAGACAAGCTAAGCTGGAAAAAAGAGAAGCCTCCTAATGTTTGCGTTATAAACTGTTAATGGATTTCCCCTCCTATTAAGCTGAAGTTAGTGTTTCTAGTTTATTCTTCCCATCACAATGTTTTTGCAGAATCTTGGGTAGAGATCCTTGAACAACCAGCTCAAAGGCTACTTTTAAGCTAACCTCAGGAGTTTCCATTACATCCTAGTCTATTTAAATCTTGAAAGATCTTTAAATCTAGATTCTGACTTGGAAGTTAAAGTTGTTGCAGAATGCAGTTTAACAGAAAAGGTCAAAATACACTTTAAATAGCATGTGTAGAAAGGCAATGCGCAGTACTGTGTAGCATTTTATTTATAGAATCATAGGCTTGGAAGGTACACCAGGGGTCATCTAGTCCAGCCCCGTGCAATGCAGGAATCTCAGCTAAAGCATCCATGACAGATGGCCAGCCAACCTCTGCTTAAAAACCTCCAAGGAAGGAGAGTCTACAACCTCCCGAGAGAGGCTGTTCCACTGTCAAACAGCTCTTACTGTCTGAAAGTTTTATTTGAGTCTGTTTTGCCTAGTAGGAATTATGAAATGGAAGTACATTTCATTATGTAGCAAACAATTAAATAAAACACGCTGAAGTAGCCCCACCATACAGTAAATGATAAAAAGAAGATATTTAAATGGGGTGGGGGGGAGGAATGCTAGTGTTTCAAGTAAAATAACTTTTGCTGTAGGTACTGGAAGTCAGGTATCAAAATAAGCAACTACTGATGTTGAATGTACAAGGGAGAAACACAAATGTGCAACTGAAAGTTGTATATAGTTTGTTTGGTACATGCAAACTCCCAATTTCCTCTTGCAGAAGGTAGGTGAGCTACATAAGGATATGAAAGAAGTAACCTCTCACCTCATCACTTATAGCAAGTACATTGTATGTGCTTTTACCCGAGGTCAAAATGTGTGGCTGGCCAGATGCACTTTGCAGGAGAGAGCAATCCACAATATGGGGACCATCACAGAAAATGCCTTCTCATGCACTGGAACCCCATGAACTTGCCAGCAGGTCTTCCCCCTGCGGTTCTCACCTGGCCAGGTTTATATGGGAAGAGGCATTCAGTCATATATTTGGATGTCAACATAAGCAGTAAACCAGGGATGGGGAACCTGTGGTTGCTGGACTACAACTCCCACCATCCCTGACCACTGGCCATCCTGGCAGGGGCTGTGGTGGATGTCCAGCTCCATCTGGAGGGCCACAGGTTTCCCATCCCTGAACTTAACCACAATATAACATGAGGTACAAATAGGGTTATGTCCATCTCTGAGGCTAATATAGGAGTTTTGTCATAACTGTATTAGGACATAATTTTCTAATGAAAGGCTACACTGAGATTATTTTTAGGAGTGTGAAAACTAAACTTGAGATTTCCGTGGCGTTGGTATGATGGCTTTGTCTTCTGAAGCTGATTAATGTTCATTCAGAGCTGTTTCTATCTTGTTCAGTGTGAATATAATTTTGTTTTAAAAAGCATACTGAGGATTATACAAAATTGAATTCATTTTTTAGCATATAATTATATATATATGCCCAATACAGATCTATAGTATCCAGTGCTAATAAACACGTCATGTGGCAATGAATGAAGGTGCCACCTCTTCAGAACATCTCAGAGCTGCCCTATACTGACTCAGACCATTGGTCCATTTAGCCCAGTATTGCTGCCCTAACTGCAGCAGCTCTCTAGATCCCCCCCCCCCATTCTTGCTACCTGCAGCTCTTTAACTGAAAATTCCAGGGATTAGAGTGGGACCTCATGCATACAAAGCCTGAGTTCTACATGATAGCTTGCAAGCCTTTTTGGTTAAGCCTGGGTTATCTGTATTCACATATAAAGAGGACTAGTGGCCCAAGCAGAAGGGGCACATGGGTAGATATTTAGCCTCACCACAGTCTCTTTTACAAAGTCACTCTCCTCTGCCATTCCAAGCTGGGTTCTGATCTTGGATGTCTTTCCTTCCTGAAGGAAAGTGTCTTGACAAAAAGCTGCAGCAAAGTCTCAACTTCCACTTTCTATATACTTCTCTTATTCTAAGAACCAAACTCCAAATTCCCCTGGGAAAATGTGATAGGGGCAAACCTAATTTAAGATTGTTCCTAGTTGCATGTAGTTAGGACCCACTATAGCTGAGTTGCATTGAATGATTTGGTTTGCTGCTTTTTGTTCCGGTTATTGAAAGGCACATAGCCAAACCGTTCTCTGTGCTATTTTGATACATTTTGGAGGACTTACTTGAACACTTATTTGGGTCGCAAGAAAAAGTGGCAAATACTATTACAAGTTTTACACTGTTACAAGTTTCTCCTGGTGAGATACAAGAGGTTATAGATGTGATTCAAGTCTCTCATTTCATTGGGGTTATGGGGAACATATTAGTTACCTTTGATAATCTCAGGGGTGTTATACTTGGTACAGAGGAAGTGACTGTAATTGGGTATATTATGAATTGTTATAGAGTTAAAACCTATATAGGTTTCACATGTCTCGGAGGACTGATATGTTGCATCCTTAAGGCTTCTTTTTTCGGCTGAGACCCAATCTTGTGAAACAGGTTCAAGTAACTAATAATAATCCTAATAAAACAAGTGTGTTGTCTGTGTGAGAGCCCTTGAAGCAGGGGAGATGGGGCTGTAAGAATTGTACAGCCCTGTTAAGGGTTGTTTTGAGCAATAATAGAAGTAGCAATACTTATTCTGGTAGATTTCCTTTTATTGATTTTTAGTACAGGGTAGCCTTTTTCTGTCCAGAATGGGCTAAGAAATGGACTGTAACTGGCTGGTGTCCAGATGAGCTGCCTTAATATCTTCCTGTGCCTTTAATCATGTTTAGATTACTTCAGTGTGACTTATTTAGAAAATGTTCACTGATGCAGAACACATTTGGCTGCATGTACTGTATTGGTCTGAATAGAAGCCTCACTTTTTTTCCAAATTTTGACTGTAAAAAGTTAAAGTGCTGTTTAAATTCACGACCTTACAAAAATTGACTTTTATGATATCGCTGTTGAAACAGACATACAGTAAAATGGAATGGGTGTGAGTGCGTGTGGAATTTTAAGGGAGCGGCTTATATTCGGGTATATTCCCCCCCCCCCATGGCTTATATTCAGGTGCGGCTTATATTCGGGCCAATACCGTATTGAAGGAGATATTTGCTTTGAAATCTATTGGTGGCACTCTGCTAATATTCTGATGGAGCCTAAAGTAATGTGTTTGACATATGCTATATAAGCTTAACTGGATAGACATCTAACTGCTTAATAGGCTGTCTGTCTTCAAGTGGCATAATTCCACAAATTCGATCAGAGGTGGGCTGAAAGGTATTTGAAAGGATGCTACTGGGGAAGAAGAGTCATGAAAATGTTATAGTTCTGTTTGATCTAAAACTTCGTTCTATTATATTTTCCCCCTTCAAAGGACTTTGGGGAGGAAGCAATGTTGCTTTATGGGTTCTGCTTTGAAATGTTGGAGTACAGTGCTGCCTCGCAAGACAAAAATAATTCGTTCCGCGAGTCTTTTCGTCTTGCGATGTTTTTCGTCTTGCAAAGCACGGTCCGTCACAACTGCGCCTCTTCAAGCGGCTTTTTTTAAAAAAGCGCAAGACGTTTTCGTCTTGCGAAGCAAGCCCATAGGGAAATTCGTCCAGCGAAGCAACGCAAAACCGAAAAACCCTTTCGTCTTGCGAGGCATTCGTCTTGCGGGGCACCACTGTAGATGAAAAAAACTTGCTGAAGGACTGCTGTATTTTTAAACCTGTGTAAAATACAAATAAACACTTTCCTTTTATTATCTTCAGGTATTGGATAGTAGTAGTATAATGTTGGATAGCAGTAGTCATGTATATTTTTGAGTTGTGAGCCACCTCGCCTAGTCTGTCTTGTCTGTCTCTTCCACCCTCCCTCCTTCATAGGGCATAACTTAATTTCATGTTGCTCTTGTGGTCTGTTAATGTACAGCTCCATGGGCTCTTTCTCTCTCTCTCTCCACAGTCTGGTTCAAATGTTACTTGACTTGAAAAGTTAAAATTATAGACTAAAGCATATTTTAAACCTATGGTTTAAAGTTTAAAATAACCTATGGTTTATGGTTATTTATGCCTCACTCTTCCCCCAAGCTATCCTTTACGTGGCAATAAACGGCTCCCTGCACTGAAAGGCAAGTGAAAACTGTGAGGAATAGTAGATGCAGTTCAATGAATGAATAAATTTGCAGAAGGTTCCAATTTGGTAAAAACTTTCCCTCAAAAAAGGTTGATCCTTGTATTTTCCCAAGAGGTTGCTGTAAGAAGTAACTGAATGGAAGTCGAGTGGGCCCTCTGCTGCCATGGGCTAATGTGATTTGATTAACTTTGTGTGTGTAAACTGTGTAATGTTGGATATTAGCAGTTTGTTTATATTTCTGACTTGTGAGCCACCAGCCTGGAGATCTTAGAATAGACTTCTTTCCCCTTCAAAAGAATGCTGAGCATAAACCAGCTATTGAAATCCTTGTTGGAGCCAGACTCTGTATCCCATCATATTTTTAAAATGACACAAAGGCAAGCAGAGCCAGCTGAAGGATCACTCTGTGTTAAATAAATAAAGCATAAACCTTTATAGCTTCCTTTTAAAATACAGTAATGCTTTAGTGTGGAGAAGACAGTGTTTACATTGTCTTAGGATTTCTTGGCAGACCAGAATCGGGGAATATGCACTCCTGGTATTTACTAAGCAACCCACTGCCATCTATTCTTATACCCATCCCCAAACTTGTATTTTGGCCTCTGTATGGTGATAGCACTAGGTCTGAGTATAATCAGCCATAAGTGTTGCATTGTTCTCATACTTCTCAGTCAGACTTGGGTGCATTAAAGTGTTTGTGTGTGGCTTGAAATGTGTTCTTCTGCTGAAACGCTTCCCGGCAGATGAACTCACCATATATTTGAGCCCCTTTGAAGAATAGCAGTTGGTCATGCAAGCACTCTTGTCATCCTAGCACTAGAAATCCACTTAAACACCTACGCACACCCACCCACCAGGACTTCTTCTGATTTGGAAAGCTAAGGGGACATGCATTGAAAAGCGTGGGATGAACAAATGACTAGTGGGAAGATATGCAAACATCCTGCAGGCAAATCAGGATGGATGTTCATTTTCTTACAACCACCCTAGAAAGAAATCTGAACTAATGCTTAGTGAAGTCCATATGTAATCTAATCTTGATGTAATCATTGTGCAGAGAAATCAGGGTGAATATTCAGTAACGCTCCTGTACTTTGTTTTCCCAGAATGTAGGAAAGGGTTGTGCGGGGGTGGGGGGGAGAAAGAGCCATTCTTCTTCTGTAAGCAAGTATCAGTGAGGTGTGTGCTTGGTTTAACTTATGAAGATGCAGAAGAAAAAAAGATGTTAAAACATGTTAAAATGGTAAATCTGTACTTCTTTGGGAGTCAAGCAATCATTAATGTTTTATGGTTAGGAAAAAGCATTTCTGGTGGATTGTTGTTTTGCTATGGTGTCTTCCTTTGCTGTTGTTGCAATTATGTATGGCGGTCTAGAGTGCAGCAAATTGGTTTGTTTCTTCCTTCTTGATTGCCAGCCTCTCCCAGATTAGTCGTTATTTGGTATTTGGTAGGAAGAATTGATGTGATTGGCCCCATGCACAGGTTTCCATGCTTCTCATGCCATAATAGTAATGTCTTGGAGCTGGGGAGAAGTAGCTCTCATGTTGTTTTAGTAATACGTACTTCCAAGACTTATTGAGTTCAGCAGGGAACAGTTAAGCATTTGCCTAACTTGCCTATTGTTGATGGATCTGAAAAGTGCTTGGCTTTGGGTGTTATGATGTAGAGCTTCAAACACAAGTGAGGAGAAGGAGTCACCCCACCCCTGGCCCTCCAGATTTGCAGTGCCATGCCTCGTTAGCTTGGCATGGGTCTTTTCTCTGTTGGAAAAGTTACCTGTTTGGACTTCTTGGCCACTCTTGTGATTGTTTTCTTTTTAATCATTTTGCATCTTTACCTCTTCCTTATTTGTTTGTTTTATTTCCCCCTTCTTCCTTCATTGAAATGCACACTCTAATGAAATGTGCTGTGCACGCCTATGACCACAACCGTAACACTTTGCAAGAGATGGAAGGGGAACAAATATGACAAGGAGGAATTGCACTGGGAAAGTTAAGAACTCCTCCTCACTGGTCTAAGATCCCATTTAACTTTTCTTTCTTTTAACATTGCATTGCTTTCTGACGAACTTTCTGTCTAACTCTGAGCATTCTTGCTATCCCTGGGTGCTGCTTGCTTCTGTACACAGATGCAGGTGGTAGAAAGATGGAGGCAGGAGAGCTAACTATATGGCTGAAGTGGGATTTAGAGCTTAGGCATTTTGTTTTAACTTCTGGATTTTTGCTTTGTTTTGTTTTGCAGGTTTGCTGCAGGAGGGCATACCAATAATTGACCTATTTAACACTTCACAAAATATCATAAATGAGAGAGGAAGTTTAATCTCTGGTGAGTCTTGGATTTTGGGAGCATTCATTTCCACAACTGCAAATCAATGGCAGATCACATTGTTAGAAAATTTCAGAGAACAAGGCAGTGTATCAGTAGCAAATAAATTGTAATTTCTTGGAAATTAAGTATGGAGTCATCCAGTAAAACTGGGTTGATTTAAGTGGCCTCAAAAAGTAGTAATTGTGTTGTTTCAACTCCTGCAAGCTAGTTGTTTCTTTAACGTTCTCTCTCTTTATTTCTCTCTCTCTCTTAAATATATAGCTCAGACATGAGCAGTGATAGTAACTCACTGGCACGTGAATTTTTGTCAGATGTCAGCCAGCTTTGCAATGCAGTGGACCAAAGGGTGGAGGCCAGGGAGGAGGAAGAGGAAAAAACACACATAGCCGCACTGGGGCAATACCTTATCCAAGGTCGTGGATTCATTTTGCTTACTAAACTTAATTCCATACTTGATCAGGTAATACTTTCTTTTTCATAACAACTGTAATAGATTTGGCTCGATACCCATCTTGGATTTCAAAGTGGCAAAGTAGCTGTTTTTTAAAAAATGTCAGACCTTCAGTTACAATGTTGGTTTTGGCATGTGTGTAGATTAAATGCTAGTTTAACTTTCTAAATGAATTTATCTTACCATGGGCAGTTAAGTTATAAAAACCAGCATTCTAATTGTTCTTGCCTCATGCCATGCTGCTCCAAACCAGCAGAAGTGATTTTTTTGTTTTTGTTGAATAATACTCTTCTAGGAGCGAGGAATTATTTCAGCTTGGAAAGTTTTATTACAAGGATATGCTAAATACCTACATGCCCTTAGATTAGTTTGCAGCCTTTTAAGCCTGACTCTCACTTGGCTGAATTTAAAACTTAAATCATGCTGTTGGTGTGTCACACTACAGAAATAAATGTTGGAGGCTTTGGAAAAGGTATTAAAATGAAAGCAAAGAAGCTTTAAACCAAATGTTTTGAATCTGTGGTGGATAACAGTTTCTATCTTTCCGTAAAGATAAGCAAGCCTTTGTTTCCTAAACAGGAACTGACCTGTCGCGAAGACCTTCTTACTCTCCTCCTCTCACTTCTGCCACTAGTATGGAAAATACCTGTACAAGAAGAAAAGGCATTAGGTACATGTTCTTTACACTCATGAAGAAATGCCTCTTCATTATTTAAGATATATGCTTGGATATTTGTTCTGAATTTTGGTTGTGTCTTTTAGGGTTGTAGCCAACATGGCGCTACATGAACATTCTGTGAGTGCAAGGATTTCCTTCCCCTCTCCTCCACCTGCACACTCCCTAAATATGTTTTGCAGGTTCTCCCAACCCCCTGGTGCCAGGTTTGTGGAAGGCACAGTAGGAGGAGAGGGGGTGGGAAATGCCCCATTGTGCAAGCAAAAATCCCTGCACTAACAGGATGCTTAAATGGGAAACTGCCCTGAATTTCCCATATCTCATATGCAAAGTGGTAAAATCTTAGTTGTTTATTTTTCTATGCACATAAATAGCATTATTTTTCTGCAGATTATGTATGTATAATTGCAGACTCTTATGAGCAATGTCACAGAGTAGATCAGTTGAAATCAATGGGTTGTATCCAGTGACGTCCATGTAAGAGCAGAACAGAGCAGCGGGTCTTCTCCTTCCCTCTGCATTGCCCTGAATCTGTTCTGGAGGGTTTGGATATCCCCTCCAAAGCAGATCTGAATAGGAGTATAGGGTGCTGCATAGGAGAGGAAGGATAATTCTGCTGCACAAGTGGAATTCTGCTTACAATACATTGGAATCGATTAAGTGGACTTAAGTCACTTGGCTAGGATTGGATATCGCCCTAAATCTTCCTGTATGCACTTTTTAAAGTGCATGAATAACCTGCACTGCAGCTAGGGCACTGATTCAGGGAACATAGAACATTCAAGGACCTGAAAATATTTGCATGTATACGTATCAAATGTGAGAGTACAACTGTATAGTGGTGTATTGGGAGTGAGTTCCGTACATCCTCTCCACTAGGACCTAGGTGATGGTGCACAAACATAACTGGGACCTGCTTATCTATGTAGACCTCAGTTCATCTTAAAGATTCTTGGTGTAGTTGCTGAGGCCGTATGAGCCCAAGACTTGCATGTATAACTTTATACTCCTGGGTCATGTTTAGACTGGCTCCGAGGCTCCATAGTTGAAATCATCTAACTGTAACTTTTGACTCCCGACAGATTTTAATCTGCCCTTCTGTGTTGATATATGCTTGACCAAAGAGGCAACTCCAGGTTCTCTCAAATCTACTCAGGAAAAAGAAGACCTAGAAGAAAATCCTCATCTGTCTGCAAAATTAAGCTCCCGGAAAAGTAGACGACAGCGCAAAACTACTCATCGCTATTCTGTGAGGGATGCAAGGAAATCCCAGCTATCCACCTCTGATTCAGAAGGCAATTCAGATGAGAAGACGGCCGTGATTATGAAGCACAGGAGGTCCCAAATCCTGCAGCCTTTTCTAACACACCCACCTAAGGAACAATACATTACAGGGAAAGGCAGCTTTCTAGAAGCTGGAGAAGTCCAGAGTTGTAATCTCAGTAGGGAGCATCCAGGTGACTCTGAACAGGTTATTCCAGTGAAAAAAATCAGTTCTGAGACTTCAGAGGAGCCAGCTTCACCACCTGTCAGCTGCCAGGACAATTCTCCCTTTGACTTGTGTCATGTCTTACTATTGTTGCTCGAAAAAATATGCAAGTTTGATATTTCTGTGAATCACAAGTCGGCGCTGGCAGCAAATGTGGTGTGCACACTAACGGAACTTTTGTCCAAACTTGGAGACTGCTACAGTGCAAGCAGTACTGCCGAAAATGAAGCCGTTTCCTCAAGCTGGGCAGAGGAATCAGTTGCCCTGGCTCAGAGGATGCTCTTTAGGACAGTCTTGCACCTGATGGCTGTGGATGTCAGCAATGCTGAGACCATGCCTGGCAACTTAAGGAAAAATCTAATTGATTTGCTTAGAGCAGCTTTAAAAACTAAGTGTTTGCTGGAAAAAACATACGAGCCTTTTGCTTCTGGGCAAAAGGGAGCTTTACAGAAGGGAATTCATGGCAGCCTCGCCATCTCAAGATACCGCCACAGAGCCCTTCTTTTGCCGGAGTTTATAGAAGGAGTTCTGCAGATCCTGATCTGCTGCCTTCAGAGTGCTGCCTCCAATCCAATTTATTTCAGTCAAGCAATGGATCTCGCTCATGAGTTCATCCAGCATCAGGGATTCAGGCTGTTTGAAACCACTGTGCTGCAGATGGAATGGCTGGTGGCCAGGGAAACCGAGATAAAATCAGAAGCATCGGAATACCTCTCAGCCCTCATTAACAGCATCATGAAAATAATCAGCACCATCAAAAAAGTGAAGTCGGAGCAACTTCATCAGTCTGTGTGCACCAGAAAGCGGCACAGGCGATGTGAGTACTCTCACTTCATGCATCACCACAGAGACCTCTCAGGGCTCCCGGTTTCTACTTTTAAAAACCAAGTCTCCAAGAACCCATTTGAAGAAACGCTGGATGGGGAAGTTCATTATCCTGACCGGTGCTGCTGCATTGCTGTCTGTGCTCACCAGTGTTTGCGGCTGCTGGAACTGGTTTCACTTAACAGCACATGTTTTCAGATCTTGTCCGGTGTCCATAATGTGGGTATATGTTGTTGCATGGACCCCAGGTCTGTAATCACCCCCTTGCTTCATTCTTTCAGATCACAAGTATTGAAAAACTTTCAGCCACATATATTAAGCATCCTTAATAAATTTATATTGGACCAACTGGGAGGAGCGCAGGTCTCTCAAAAACTCACGCAGGCCTCCTGCAACATTTGTACCATTGACTGTGATCAGCTTGCTGAACTGGACGATGTCTTGCATGGGAATGCCACTGACGTTTCCCCATCAAGTTCTTCAACTCCCTATAGGTTTCAAGGAATTTTGCCTAGCAGAGGGTCTGAAGACATGTTGTTGAAGTGGGATGCCTTGGAGGCGTACCAAAGCCTTGTTTTTGAAGAGGACGACAAACTGCGCTGCATGCAGATAGCCAGCCATGTTTGCAATTTGATTCAGAAAGGCAACGAAGTCATTCAGTGGAAACTGTACAATTATATATTCAGCCCAGTGCTCCAGAGAGGTGTTGAATTGGCTCATAACTCTCAACAACTAGGCGTTACTACAGCCATCAGCCAGGCAGGCAGCTACCACAAATGGAGTTTGCCTCAGGAAGTGCTTCAAATCTATTTGCAGACTCTGCCTGCGCTGTTTAAATCCAGGTATGTTAATTTTCTTAATTGTTGGGGAATTGGGCTTGATCAGAGACTCACAGACAAGGCAGGGCAGCAGGGAATTTGGTGAAGGAACAGTGGTGGGACTGCTGGATTGGCACTTACCTCCCTACACTTTCTTCCCTGACACCCTCCTTCTCAGTAAGCACAATAATCATAGAATCATGTTTGCTGACAGGAGGTCAGGTGTGTGGCACTGACCCTCAGTACCAGCTGCCCCTGGCAGAGGTACACAATCGGATACAACCCACAGTATGCTAATTTTTTGGGTTCCTTTTCTATCTAATTGGTTTTCTGCTTTTCTCCACAGAATAGTAAGAGAGTTGTTCATAAGCTGCAATGGAATAAATCAAATGACTGAATTGCATTACTTGGACTCTGTAAGAAGTTATTCTTTGAAAGTGTTCGAAACATTAATATTTTGCCTTGGAGACCAGCAGACAGACCAAGTGATTCCAGACTTAGATGTCTTAGACAATGAGCAAAAGAAGTCTGCGTTAGAATTAGGTGCTTTGGTTCATAGGCAGCAAGTAGCTTCAGATGTGCCTCAAAGCCTGACCAAATTTTATGCTGGGCTCAAAGAAGTCTATCCAAAGAAGAAGAAATCAGTCAGTCAAGATGTTCACGTCAACATGATAAACATATTTCTCTGTGTTGCTTTCTTATGTGTGAGTAAGGAAGCAGAGGCTGATCGAGATTCCACTAATGATTCTGAGGATACTTCAGGTTATGACAGCACAGCTAGTGAACCTTTGAGCCACAGGCTGCCATGTCTGTCACCAGAAAGTCTCTCTTTGCCTTCTTTGGAACATATCCATAGGGCAGCAGACATTTGGTCGATGTGCCGCTGGATCTATTTGTGCAGCTCAGTTTTCCAAAGACAATTCCATAGACTTGGTGGCTTTGAAGTATGTCATAAATTGATAGCCATGATTATTCAGAAACTTGCCAAAAAAGGAGCCAAGGAACAAGGCGAGCAGGAGAAGCCTGTTGAAATGAGTAATGAGAGAGGGCAGTCAGATCAGGATAGTCTTGATGAAAATCTTGACGGTGTAGGACAACCTGAATGCCCTTCCGGTGACCATTCAAGAGTGGAACAAAATTCAGCTGATGGCACTGCAACGTTGAAAAGAGCTTTCATGCAGGAAAACGAGTGGTCACTCCAGGGTATAAGACTCTTGGAAGCTCTGCTAGCTATTTGTTTACACAGTGCAAATAATTTCCAGCAGAAGTCAGAAATGGAGTCTCTTCCCCAGGTAACCTGCCATGAAATAATTACATTCATATTGTCATTTAAAAACCATTTTAGAGGTAGGAAGGAAAACAACTACTGTTCTGGATTTTAAAGTCGCACCTTACTTTCTAGATGGCAAGCTGAACTTCCAATTAAATTTAGTCAAATTGCAGCATTTTAAATGGTACACAGTGGATGATTCCATTGAAGGAAAACAAGCTGTTGCAGGAATAAGAATAAAGTAATTGGGCATAAAGTGTGAAACGCATCTCCATAGAGAGATCTGGATGCAGTGTTCAGCCTGAGGAAATTTAGTGAAAGTAACCTAAAGATTAGGTGCATTGAGACTTATTCACATGACACATTTCTTCTTGTTTTGTATTATCTTGCCGCTTTTAAGCCTTGAGTGTTGTAATTGGGTGTGTTTTTCATTTACTGTATTTTTCACCCTATAGGGCACACCGGCCCATAGGGAGCACTTTTTTTGGGGGGGGGAGAAAAATATTTCCCCTCCCCAAAGCCCCAAAGAGCAAAGAAGCCATGACAGCGAGCGGGATGGATCCCGCTAGCTGTCCTGGCTTTGTTTTTAGCCTCGGGGCTGGGGGTCTGGGAGCAATGGTGAGGTTGCGCAACATCACCATTGCTCCCGGAGCCTGCGGGGCTGGGGGCGGGGGGAGCCCGAGCTTCCCCCAACCCCAGCCCCCAGAACGGGTTCCCGCCGGGCTCCCAAGGCTTGCGGATAGCTTCAGCGAAAGCCTGCATTCACCCCATAGGACGCACACACATTTCCCCTTCATTTTTGGAGGGGGAAAAGTGCATCCTATGGGGCGAAAAATACGGTAGGTTTTCGGACCATGTATAATGTTTTACTATGTATTTATACAGAGTCCTTTAAAAGAGGCCCCGTGGATACAGAATACACATGTTCCACTGGGCCTCTTTTAAAAGACTCACCCTATATATGCTGGAAGCTACCCAGAGTGACTGGGGCAACCCAGTCAGATGGGCAGGGTAGAAATAATAAATTTATTGCTATTATTATTATTATTAACCAAATATATATTGTGTGAAATCTACTGAGAAATTTGAACTGTTCAGAGGAAATCATAGTGATCTATATACCATGTATAACATGCAAAAAAAGCACATTTATTAATTTCATAAAATTTATATACTGCTTGGTTGTAAAAACAAAACAAAGAAGACCCTCAAAGCAAATATGCTTAGTTCGTGATGTTGTGATGTTGGCAATTGTGAGAAGGCCAGGAATTTAAATAGTGAAGAAACTATAATTGCTTTTAGTACCATTTTATTTAACCAGGACAAGCTTGTAAGCATATTTCCCCCCTACTTGAATGTAGAATGTGTGTGCAGAAGATATATTACTTGAAATGCGGGACCATCTTACAAAATCTAGAATAATGGAGACGGACTTGGTGAAGCCTTTATTTGATTCTTTGCTTCGAGTTGCTTTGGGAACCTATTTTACTGATCTTGATCATTCTGAAGAGAAGAAAGAAAAGGTATAAATAGATAAAAATGCATGTTTTGTATTGCCTGCTTGCTTGTCTGATAGCCTAATTTATGTTCTCATTATATGTTACGGAACATTAATAAGTGTTATATTTGTACCATCAGTCCTCAGAAACAGTAGGCTCTTTACAAACAGTTCAGATAGCAGTTGGGTCAGAATTAGAAAAATCTCTCATAGGGCATAGCGAAGGAGTGACTTGACGGGCATAAGAATAAAGGAGTTGCCTTCTTCTGTATCAAACCTCTGGGCATGGAAAATATAGGGACTAACATAAGAACAGCCCTGCTCAATCAGGACAAAGGCCTATCAAGTCCAGCATTTTGCTTTCCCACAATGATTAAGAAGGCGGCAATAGGAAGCTCACATGCAGGAGACAAGGGCTATTGCTGTTGTCTCGCACCATTGGCATTCTGATACTGGAGGTGGCCCAGAGCCATCATGGCTTGGAGCCTTATCTTCTGTGAATTTTACAAATCCCCCTTTAAAGTCATCTAAGATGGTAACCATCACTACAGAATTCCGTAGTTTAAGTAAAGGGTAAAGGGATCCCTGACCATTAGGTCCAGTCGTGACCGACTCTGGGGTTGTGGCGCTCATCTCGCTTTATTGGCCGAGGGAGCCGGCATACAGCTTCTGGGTCATGTGGCCAGCATGACTAAGTCGCTTCTGGGGAACCAGAGCAGTGCACGGAAACGCCGTTTACCTTCCCACTGGAGCGGTACCTATTTATCTACTTGCACTTTGACATGCTTTCGAACTGCTAGGTTGGCAGGAGCAGGGACTGAGCAACGGGAGCTCATGCCATCGCGGGGATTCGAACCACTGACCTTCTGATCAGCAAGTCTTAGGCTCTGTGGTTTAACCCACAGCGCCACCTGCGTCCCATAATTCCGTAGTTTAGCTATGTGCTATTTATCTTGAATCTTCCAACCTTCATCTTCATTAGATGGCCCTGGGTATGAGTGAGGAAGTAAAATATCTCTTTATCCACTTTCTCTACAACATGTGTTATTATAGACACCTTCACCATGTCCCCCCTTACTCACTTTTTTTGTAAATAGAAAAGCCGCAAATATTGTAATCTTTCCTCAAAGGGAAGTTACTCCAGTCACTTTTTTTGTGCAAGTTTCTTTTCCTTTTTCTTCTGTTCCTTTTCTCATTTGAGCACAAGGCATCCATTTTTTGAAGGAAGCCTCATTGTCATAAATAGATTCCTTGTCTCTGCTCATTAGCCATGCTGACATCTTCTTGAACTTGGTGCTATCTTTCCTAATCTGTGGTGTGCATTATAGCTGAGCTTCTATTGTTGTGGTTTTAAATTGCCCTGAAGCTGTCTGGAGAGATTCAGCTCTCAACAACAACTTCTTCTTCTTCTTCTTCTTCTTCTTCTTCTTCTTCTTCTTCTTCTTCTTCTTCTTCTTCTTCTTCTTCTTCCCACTCCCCTAATTTGTTTTGGAAGTTCTGAAAAGCAGAATTTGAGGACATCTGGAAGGTCTGTCTTCTGTTGACTTCAAGAAAGTGGGCAAGTGAGGGAGCTTCATAAGTTGTGAGCCAGGATGTCTATGTGGACTTGAACATGAAGACATTTGGGTTTTGTGTATCTAGTTTATTTGCTGAATGCAGTTTTCTTGGAACTTCTTTGGATAACTTCATGGTCCGTCTTGTTCTTTCTGCTCTTGTATGTAACTTCTACACTCTGCACAACAGTTAAACAGTATTCCAAGTGCCAAAATGACAGAACAGCTAGAATCCATAACAATTGAAGTAATGGATGTGTCAAATCTTGTCTATTTGAAAATACTTGACTGTGGTCAAATATTCTATGAAGCCCAGAATCTTCTGCAGGTTTTTAACGGATGAGCTTAAACATATAAAATATGCATGTCACAGATCCAGCAGTCTGAAAAGGAACCTGCACCTCAGGCTGGTGATATATCTGAAGAAGCTGAAGAATCCCAGTGCCGTGGCTTTACATTTTTTGCTGAAGAAGAAGGCTATGATGCAGACAGTGAAAGCAATCCTGATGACAGTGAAAGCAAGGATGAAGGTAAGTCTGAACTTAATTTCATGTGATGCACCCATGGTTTTCTCAGATACATCTTGGTTTACGTTCCAGCTGCATTCACATGTGTGCATAGTAGTTTTCCAGCTCTGGTGGTTGAATCATGGTTTGATGGTGAATCTTTAAATACAGTGGTCCAGTTCACATGTCATGGTAAAACATAGTTAACAGTTTACCATGATTGTTCTGATCTCTGCTCCTCCACTTCAGTGCATGGGAAAATGGACCACAATTCCTGTACAGTATTAGCATTATGTCTGTACTGGGCATTGTGGTTTGTTTAATTCCAAACCACTATCAGCAAGCCAAGTACAAACCTTGGCTATTGATCATCATCTCCAGTTCAAACGTTAACACTAAGCCAGTGATCGTGTTTCTTTCTCCAGTATAGTAGCAGGAAAGAACAAAGCGGGTGAGATTGTCACACTCATGGTAAACCATTAAATATGGTTACCATGATGTAAGAATACTGGAACCCTGTAGGCTTATTTGTTCTGACAACTTGTACAGATGAATCTGTACTGGTTTTTGGCTGGCTGTCATCTTAAAGTCACATTTGCTGCTTATTTTCACTCATGTTTTGTAGTCTGCTTGCCTGAGTCAGGAGAGGAGGAGCATGTTGGCAGCTTTGCCTATGATCTGCAAAATTTAAAAATATTACTACTGAATCACAGCAGTTGCTGCTGCTGTATTCCTCTGGTTCCAGATTTCTTATGAACTTGTGAAATGAGTAGACAAGTTATAACTCTTGTTTTATTTTGCTCATGGGACCTGTAATTTATTATTTTTTTTAATTGATAGTGGTACTGTATTTGAAGCTTTCCGTGTACAGCTCAACCTTTTATAAAGCAGGCGCTTTGTAGGTTATGGTTTTCCTTAAGCAGGATGGCACAAAAGTGTCAGCATGCAGTAGTGGTGGTGAGGCATAAGCACATCAGTAAATAGAAAGATTTAAAAAATGGATTATTGTAGTGTATACGCTTGTCAATCTGCAACCCACTGCCCGATGAGTCCCTTAGTATATGAACATGCATGGTTTACTTTGTGCATTTCTGCATGATAATTGTATGCTTAAAAAGACCCCAGTTGTCTGATAACCACACCAGATCCTTGTTAATTAAAAGTTGGGCAGTAGGGGCAAAGCTCCACAAAATAGGTAGGTAGATAGGGCAGAGACTAGCTGAATTTCAGCAGATAACCATGCTCCTTCCTTTCTAGGAACAGACATGAAGAAAGATAAAGGATGTTTCGGCTATTCCAGTTTTGCCAGTGACACAGCAGAAACCCTCATTCAAGGGGAATTAATATATCCTGAAATCTGTATGTTGGAATTGCATTTACTCTCTGCTAGCAACCCAAGCCTAGATGTCCTTACACATGTTTTCCAGAGCTTCTTGAAAGCAATCAGGCTGAAGGGAAAAAATGCAATGTTACTTATGCAGCAGGTAAGTGACGCCAATTCTATGACTTTGCACATATATAGTATACATATCTGCTATACAGTAGTTCTACAACAGGGTCCCACACATTCACAAGTCTCTGCTCATCTGTCCCTGAATTACCTGGCCAGTGTAGGTGGGATAGAAAGTTGGGAAGGTCATAGACAATTCAAGGAACCTTTCAAGCGCGTGATCCCTATTTTCTTACCTGCCCCCCCCCATTGCTTTCCTCTGTTTTAGGAGAGCCATCAGTGTTCCAATGGCAGTAATCATTTCACCAAATCACATCCCAGCTCAGACCTATTTGCATGCGCATGAATCAGCTTGCCTCACACTAGCAAAAGAGGCAGAGAATACCATTCTCAGTTGGCCTAGAACAGGCATGTCCAAAGTCCGTTTCAGGGGCCTAATCCGGCCTGCCTGTTGATTTAATCTGGCCCCTGTGGCAGTATATGTCCTGGGGTAAAATCCTTTAAAAAAAGCTCAACAACTTTGGGATAAAGTTGTATGTTCACTTCATCAAATCTGGCCCTCTGAAAAAAAGTTGGGGCACCCCTGGCCTAGAAGCATAGGATTTAGAGCAGTGTTTCCCAACCTTTTTTGGGCAAAGGCACACTTGTTTGATGAAAAAAATCTCGAGGCACACCACCATTACAGCCCCGTGACGTCAGCGCGCAGCGTCACGCCGGGAGGGACGCACGAAAGTGTAAGTTTCAATTTTTTCCCCTCCCCCTTGCCGGGGAACCTCCAAGCTTTGGGGGCGGGGGGGGGAGGAGGCAGCAAAGCGAGGCAGGAAGGAGAGCGCGGCTTGGCTGGGTGAGCTTTGGCAGGGGCAGGGAATGAGAGCCGCGAGGCGGGCGCTGCGGACGGAGGCGCTGCCCGCCGAGCTCGCAGGCAGCCAGGCAGGCAGACGGCGAGAGCCCAGCGCTGGGCGGCCTCTCCTCGCCGCCGCCGCCCCGCCTCTCGCCGCCCAACTCGCCCGCCTCCCTCCAGGCAACATCTCGCGGCACACCAGGCAACATCTCGCGGCACACTAGTGTGCCGCGGAACAGTGGTTGGGAAACACTGGTTTAGAGTAAGTGTGGGCGAGAACAACAGCAGAAGTGAGCAACAACCAGAATGTCTCTTTTCTGGAAATGCTGTAAGAGTGCTGGACTTAAGGACGCAGACACAATCTCCAAGGCTTGAAGAAAACAAAAACAAGATCTGTTCATTGTGCAGTTCATTAAGCACTAGTGCATCTGTAGGCCACATTCCCATATATCTGTTCTCTATTTGGTAGTCATCTTAATGTCGTTAGGATGGTCTTCAAGTGAAGGCAAAGAGTAAGAGCACTGAGGTAACTCTGCAGTTGAGGTAATCAACTGGGAGAGGAAGTCTGAGGGGACAGGACAAGGTCAGGCAAAGCCAGCTTAGAAGGAGGTTGGGACTAGTACTCAGCCAGCCACTAAGCTGAAGCCCATTTTCTAAGGACACACTTCCCTATCACTTGGCAGGCATTTTGCTAATTCAAGATGATTGTTCAGTATATAATTTTTTATTTTATTTCTAGGGAGCTGTGAAGAGTCTCTTGGTAGGGTTCCTCCACATATTGACACAGACAGATTCCGATTTTCATGGTGAGTTATAAATAAAAGCAGTCTTTACCTTTTTGGGTACTTCTCACTTGGGCAGGTACTCTTAACTATAAATTTACAGGTCTCACTGAGCCATGAGTTTAGCATTACGTTCATACTGGCCCCAATGAGTATCACAGAGTGTTTGTTGTGGGGGAGGAAGGGAAAGGAGAATGTTAGCCGCTTTGAGACTCCTTAAAGGGAGTGAAAGGCGGGATATCAAATCCAAACTCCTCTTCAAATGAATTCCAGAAAATTGTAAGATTGAATGCTTCTCGGTTTAAAGAAAGAAGTATAGCCACGGTGGGGCAATAGCCCTAAGTCAATTTATGTTTTGGGTCTCAAGATTTTTGGTTGACAATGTCTTCTGCCAGAAATGTCTTCTTCTTAGGACATAGATTGAAACTAAGAATAATGGAGTATGTGAATATTACGTCATTAGAATCTTGACTTCATAGTATGTATCCACTAAACAGTGGTATGAAGAGTTTGGTGACAGCCTGTCTTGAGTCACAGGGGCAATTGTTAAGTATCATGTTATGTACCTAAATAATGTGACTTAGAATTTTAGCAGCTCTTCATACCATTGGAAAGTTTCTATTTTTCTTCCTAGGAATTTTTGTTGTTGTTTTAATTCCACTGTGCAAATGTTTTGATTCTAGTTTGCTTTGAGAGGTGGTCTGATAGTATATACAGCGCTACCTCGGGTTACATACGCTTCAGGTTACATATGCTTCAGGTTACAGACTCCGCTAACCCAGAAATATTACCTTGGGTTAAGAACTTTGCTTCAGGATGAGAACAGAAATCATGCTCTGGCGGCGCAGCAGCAGCAGGAGGCCCCATTAGCTAAAGTGGTGCTTCAGGTTAAGAACAGTTTCAGGTTAAGAACGGACCTCTGGAATGAATTAAGTACTTAACCCGAGGTACCATTGTAGTGCTGTTGCATTGTTTAACCTAGATAAGTATTAATCAGGCTATCATCTACCTCAGAGACCCTCCTGCTCCTGGGGACAAGGCACTTTGAGGTTTTCCCAGTATACAATGGGATAGAAATGTTAGTAGCAAAACTATTTTATGTTGTTGAAATGCTTATGTACCAGCCTGTAAGAGCTGCATATCTTTTTCTGGTGACAATTCTGTGCAGGATCAGTGGTTGTTCTTGATGTTTTCCTGTGTTTTAGGAGAAATATTACCCAGCAGTGCAAGAACTGCTATCAGGGTGGGGAGAGGGGTTGACCGGGTGACTTCTTGGATTCTAGCTGCTTATTTTAATAACTTTGGTAGTTTTGATAACATTTTAAAATGAATGATGCTGTTGCTTTTCAGCATGTCAGCAGGTGCTGGTGGATCTGCTGGTGTCTCTGATGAGCTCAAAAACCTGTTCAGAAGAGCTGACTCTTCTTTTAAGAATCTTTTTGGAAAAAACGCCATCTACGGTAATTTTTTTAGAATGAAATGAAGTACTTTGAAGTACGCTGCCAATGTTGATATAGTAGCTATTTTGTTTTTATTTAGGATTTTCAGAGTGAAGTGGTATGTCAGCCCCCTAATCACATAGTGTGGGTGAAGCAGGTGCCAGCTACACATGGCTGGCAGGCAGCAAGCGAGCAAACAAGCAGGATAGGCCAGTAGCCGAGAGGGAAAGCCATTCCTGCCACATCTCTCCTTCTCTCCAACAGCCTTCCAAACCAATAAGAATGCTATGGGATGGGCCTTTCTGGGTCCAGCAACCCTCTGCCCTGCTCTTAGATCCCTCCCCCTCAATTCCAAAAAAATTATTAAGAGCCACAATTGAAGGCCCTGCTCCCCATGGGCAGGGGGTTGGCAATCCTTGCTGCAACTAGACACATTGTCATTACAGGTAACTAGTGTCTTGCACAGGGGTGGCCTTCTGGGGGTGGCACATATACACAAAAACACATATACTCAAACTAATTCCTATTAGCTGCTGCCACCCAAACAATCTTACCCTCTGGAGCTGGCACGCTAAACGGGTCTTACCACCCCCACCCACAAGCAAGTCAGAGCTTAAAAGTTATTTCTGCACTGGGAAAAACCTGGGCAAAAAGAGTTTTTAAGCTCTCTGGCTTCCATGGATTTAATTCATGTAATTTCAACCAGGTGACCTTCAACTGTGTAAAGTTGAAGCAGCACATGTTCAAGGTGCATCAGTTACAAGTTACTTATAGAAGGATATTGTAGAGTTGGAAAAGGTCAGAAAGGGGTCAACCAAAATAATCAAGGGGATGGAGAAATTCACCTTTGAGGAAACTGAATATTAGTTGTCTCAAAACAACTTTTTGAGCTGCATCAGTTTCTTTAAAGTAAGCTAATTGAAACTGTTCATTCTTGCAGTTTAGGGTATATAGCAATGAACAGTTACGTAGTTCCTGTCTTATTTTCATTTCTTTTAGAGCACGTTGCTCAAAGGAATTCTGAAGATTTTGGAGACAAATACCGAGATGAGGCCCTTACAGCATATCTCATTTCCTTTGCATCAAATACCAAATTCAGGAAGTAGCCCTTCGCAAAAACCAACTCTTAGTTTTGGCAGCAAAACCATAGGACTACTAAGACGAGCAAAGTTTGCACAGACCAAGAAGGAAGCAGAGGGGGAGAGCTTGCCTCACCATCTACTTTCTTCTTGGCATGTTGCTCCAATCCATTTGCCTCTGGTTGGGCAAAACTGTTGGCCGCATATGTCTGAAGGTTTCAGCATCTCGTTGTGGTTTTGTACGGAACGCATTCATGAAGTAGATGTTTCTTTAGAGAAAGCAAAAAGAATGAAAAGGAGGAGCAAATCACTGATTTCACACGACAGCAGTTTTGATGATATGGGTAAGTCATATTCTGTAATACAATAAAACTGAATCTGTAAAGATATATATAGAGAGGGAGAGTGTGTGTGTATAAAAATCAGGTCATTCTTCTAGCTGCATATAGTGCCACACATTCAGATGAAAGAACATTGATTCCAAAGAGAGCTTTTTTGAGTTGAAAGATTCCAGCTATAGATAAACATTACACATTGCTGTTCTGTAAGGAGCTCCAAATCACAGTATAGTGTATTTTTAAAAATACTTTTATTTATTTATTTTTAAATATAATAGGATAAAAAAAACACTTTTCAACAAAGCAAGAATCAATGGAGTACAAGAATATGACAATTCGAGTAAAGAGAATTATTGCAAAAGCCAACATACCATGCATATTTTTATTCCACTGAAACATAGGAGTTTGGAATTTCATAGAATCATAGAATTGTAGAGTTGGAAGGGATCCTGGGGGTTTGCTTACCCCTGCTATAAATAGTTGGCTCTTGAAGTTTTCTTAGCATGCGTGAATCATAAGTCACACAATAAGCCATTTGCTTACAACTGTATTATTTGCTTGATACTTTCCAGATCCTAGTTTAAGTTGAAGGTTTTAACATATTTCCATGTCTTAATACAACAGATCAGCAGGCTCTTTAGTCATTTTCACCAGAGGTTTGAGGCTTAAATCTGCTTCCCTCTCCCCGCTTTCTAAATGGGTTTCTAATATGCATGCAAATCTACCTTGGCTGGGATGCATGCTTCTGTTTTTCCATTCTCAATTGTCTCCTGCATTAATAGTGTTGTTGCTGTTGTTGTTTAGTCATTTAGTCGTGTCCGACTCTTCATGACCCCATGGACCAGAGCACGCCAGGCACTTCTGTCCTCCACTGCCTCCCGCAGTTTGATCAAACTCATGCTGGTAGCTTCAAGAACACCATCCAACCATCTCGTCCTCTGTCGTCCCCTTCTCCTTGTGCCCTCCATCTTTCCCAACATCAGGGTCTTTTCCAGGGAGTCTTCTCTTCTCATGAGGTGGCCAAAGTATTGGAGCCTCAGCTTCATGATCTGTCCTTCCAGTGAGCACTCAGGGCTGATTTCCTTCAGAACGGAGAGGTTTGTTCTTCTTGCAGTCCATGGGACTCTCAAGAGTCTCCTCCAGCACCATAATTCAAAAGCATCAATTCTTCGGCGATCAGCCTTCTTTATGGTCCAGCTCTCACTTCCATACATCACTACTGGGAAAACCATAGCTTTTACTATACGGACCTTTGTTGGCAAGGTGATGTCTCTACTTTTTAAGATGCTGTCTAGGTTTGTCATTGCTTTTCTCCCAAGAAGTAGGCGTCTTTTAATTTCGTGACTGCTGTCATCATCTGCAGTGATCATGGAGCCCAAGAAAGTAAAATCTCTTACTGCCTCCATTTCTTCCCCTTCTATTTGCCAGGAGGTGATGGGACCAGTGGCCGTGATCTTCGTTTCTTTGATGTTGAGCTTCAGACCATATTTTGCGCTCTCCTCTTTCACTCTCAATAAAAGGTTCTTTAATTCCTCTTCGCTTTCTGCCATCAAGGTTGTGTCATCTGCATATCTGAGGTTGTTGATATTTCTTCCGGCAATCTTAATTCCGGCTTCGGATTCATCCAGCCCAGCCGTTCACATGATAAATTCTGCATATAAGTTAAATAAGCAGGGAGACAATATACAGCCTTGTCGTACTCCTTTCCCAATTTTGAACCAATCAGTTGTTCCATATCCAGTTCTAACTGTAGCTTCTTGTCCCACATAGAGATTTCTCAAGAGACAGATGAGGTGATGAGGCACTCCCATTTCTTTAAGAACTTGCCATAGTTTGCTGTGGTCAATACAATCAAAGGGTTTTGCATAGTCAATGAAGCAGAAGTAGATGTCTTTCTGGAACTCTCTAGCTTTCTCCATAATCCAGCACATGTTTGCAATTTGGTCTCTGGTTCCTCTGCCCCTTCGAAATCCAGCTTGCACTTCTGGGAGTTCTCGGTCCACATACTGCTTAAGCCTTCCTTGTAGAAATTTAAGCATAACCTTGCTAGCGTGTAAAATGAGTGCAATTGTGCGGTAGTTGGAGCATTCTTTGGCACTGCCCTTCTTTGGGATTGGGATGTAGACTGATCTTCTCCAATCCTCTGGCCACTGCTGAGTTTTCCAAACTTGCTGGCATATTGAGTATAGCACCTTAACAGCAACATCTTTTAAAATATTAAATAGTTCAGCTGGAATACCATCACTTCCACTGGCCTTGTTATTTGCAGTGCTTTCTAAGGCCCATTTGACTTCACTCTCCAGGATGTCTGGCTCAAGGTCAGCAACCACACTGTCTGGGGTGTACGAGACATCCATATCTTTCTGGTATAATTCCTCTGTGTATTCTTGCCACCTCCTCTTGATGTCTTCTGCTTCTGTTAGGTCCCTACCACTTTTGTCCTTTATTGTAGTAATCTTTGTATGAAATGTTCCTTTCGTATTTCCGATTTTCTTGAACAGATCTCTGGTTTTTCCCATTCTATTGTTTTCCTCTATTTCTTTGCATTGCTCGTTTAAGAAGGCCTTCTTGTCTCTCCTTGCTATTCTTTGGAAATCTGCATTCAATTTCCTGTATCTTTCACTATCTCCTTCGCATTGGAGGTCTTTAAGCAGAGGCTTGACAACCATATGTCAGGAGTGCTCTGATGGTGTTTCCTGTTTGGCAGGGGGTTGGACTCGATGGCCCTTGTGGTCTATCCCAACTCTATGATTCTATGATTTTGCTTGCCTTCTCTCCCCCGCTATTTGTAAGGCCTTGTTGGACAGCCACTTTGCTTTCTTGCATTTCCTTTTCATTGGGATGGTTTTAGTTGCTACCTCCTGTATAATGTTACTATCCATAGTTCTTCAGGCACTCTGTCCACCAAATCTAAATCCTTAAACCTGTTCCATTAATAGTGTTAATGACATACAATTTGCGAGAAAAGCTCAAGGGTGTTTTGCATATGAAAAACTGCAGGCAATTCACCATTCTTAGCTAGCTATAAATCTATCAGTGGTTTTCCCTCACTCTAGGAAATGCAAAAAGGAAACAAAATGGACAGGAAATCTGGGCATGCCTGCGATGTATATTTCAAATCTAGCTAGGACTCTAGTTTCAACCATGTTATGGAATGCTAGCTACATATTTATACTTTATAGAATGCAAAGCAGTTGCGCTTGTCAGCATCCATTGTTTTAACTATGTACCTGATATAACCGTTTTTCTAGAAGAAAGCAAAGCTGGAATTGATCACCTCAATTTAGGAGATAAACTTCTTGAAGATGGTTGCCTTCATATATTTTCACTGGGATCCAAAGCATTGATGATCCAAGTGTGGGCGAATGTGAACACTGGAAGTTTCACATTTCGGTACTGTAAACTTGTTTGTACACACTGACAAATGCATTATTTCTTCTTCTGTTCTAGTAGGTTTAATGTAGGGTCCCGTTCAGGGAATTTTAAGCACAATACAGGCAACCACCCATTTTCACGGGGGTTATGTTCTGAATTACCACACCCGTCAATTAAATAATGTATATTTGAATCCCCATTGAAGAAGCCTGCAAACACCCCATTCCACCCCTTTTTGTGATGTTTTGGGGTTCAGTGCGATTCATGTGTGCACAGTCATGTACATATTGAACTGCATAAATGGTGGGTTGCCTCTGCTATGTTATCAGGAGATCATAGAATTCTTAGCAATGATTCTTATTTATTTTTAACTAACTGCAGTCAGTCTTGTTGCTGCTTGGAGCTCAGGGAATGAGATGCATAAAATGGGTCAGATGATTTTTACCCATCGTCTGTTTTAGATGAGTTTTAATTGGTAATATCATGCTGGCAATTGTATTTCCCGGAGCCTAGTTGGAGAAGAAATCTGTACAGTGTGATAAATAAGATTTTCAAGACTTACAAAAGTGAACATTAGGGAAAAAAAGGATTAATTTACCTTATTACTGAAGGCACAGTTGGGCCATGTAGTATCCTGATAAAGAGGAATGAAACAGAAAAAAGTGCTCTGAATTGCTTTGAATATTTTCTTGTGTTTAAAAAAAAAAAGCAGGGTAGACAATAAACTGGCTGAAAAATTACACTGCAGCAGAGGGATAAAACAATAGCTGTGAACAGTTTCAAGCATCCATAATAATGCAGGTGGGGAGGTTGTGCCAACAGTTCTTGTTCTTGAAGTGAAAAGCAAACCAGGAGAACATTTAGGTCATCTCTGATCATCCTGTCACAGTGTAATGATGAGGAGATGGCCATGAACTGGAGCACTGTTGTTTAAACAGTAATAACTAAGGGGGGGGGGAGGTATAGTGGAGAAGGAGAGGATCCAAGCTTCAAAGAACTATTACAGAAAAAGGGGGGAAATGCCCCAATTAGTTGTAGGCAGAAACCTAGAAAATGAGCGGCAGATAGTATTTTTGTCACTAACATCTCTTGGTTCAGTCTATAAAAGCAATGAAAAACATGACAAAGTCTGTATGTATTGGAAACCCAACAGACATAGTGTTCCAGAGTAGTATTTTATGCATAAATCTAAAAAAACATACCGCAATTTAAAAGGATGACAGACTGGCATATTCTCCTATTTTCATAGTATGTGTATGGACCCAAATGATGAAATGAAAGCTGGGCTATTAGCCCAAGCGGAAACACCTGAGAACACATTCCTTGTAGGCACGTGGCAGCATATGGCACTGACATACCAGCAACAGCCAGAAAGCAAGAAAAACATCCATGGAACACTGTCCTTATGGATTTCTGGTCAGAGGTAATTCCCCAATGTGGTAAATGATAGAACTATTATCATTAAAGAAGCTCTAGAGGCATTTGCCTTCTCTCTAAATTGGAACGTGATGAAATATGGAGGAGGAGGAGGAGGAAATGCTCACAGCTGAAATAATGGAGTGGTTTCTTACCCTTCTGTTTCTGTTAAACTGTTGCTGCTGGAATCCTTCAGTATCCTTAAATGAGCTCTTTGTACGACTTGCCATCCTAATTAAATTTCCACTTGCAACCATAAATGCCAATGAAATTGTTGTGATTGTTTTTTATTAATTTTATTAAATATTTATAAGCGGCACTTTCATATAAACAAGGCGGTGTTAAAATGCACCAAGATTCGTACTCGGCTAATACTGTATGAAAGAGCTAACGGCAGGCAGGCCTGGAAGGTGGAGGTGGCAATGTAGAACTGGCAGTGAGAACCTGTTCCAGGGCAAGTGGGAAGGAAATGGTGAAGTCAGAATACAGGTGCACTTGCTTGCTTGCAGCTGCAGCAGCAGAGAGCAGGCTTGACTGTTGACATGGCCTTACCAGTAAAGTTGCATGGGGAAGAAGAGGATGTTAAATAACCTTCTTCAAGCACCTGCCCTAAAGATCTTGCATCTCTCTAGTCTCACTGTTAAGTGGATTTATATATTATTGTTTCCCCCTTGAAGTATGCATTATAGTCTTTATTCTTAATATATCAGACACATGACTGATACATTTATGTCCATTTGCTTTTCTGTGGTTCTTTGGTCTGCTTCAGTGAGAGATGTTCCTGTTGGTCTACCAAAGAACATCCTCAGTATTTGCTGGGCCTGGTGTGAGGAAGCTCTATATTAATTGGTTGCTTGAACCAGGGTAGGGTAGCAGCAGGAATGGCTACTGCAGAGATTGAGGCTGTGGGCCCAGATGAGTGTCCTTTGTGCTATCAGCCATCTGGTGATCTAGGAATGATAGGTGCAGCAGGTATATTTGAAGCACTGTCAGGGTATCTGAAGCACCCTGTAGGGGTGTGGAGCCAATTGTAGGAGATGGCTTCCATTTTATTTTACACAGCTTTCAATTTAATTATCACAGAAGAAGTGAAATTACCTATTATAAGCCCTTTAATCACTCTCGCTATTCAATTGAAATTGTTCAGGATATACTAAAGCTTTCTTCTTTTTCTTAGAAAACCCGAAATTAGTTTAGATTATACCCTCCCGAGGAAAACAAGCTTATCTTCTGACAGCAACAAAACCTTCTGTATGACTGGCCATTATACATCATCCCAAGATGAGTATTTGCAGTTGGCTGGAAGATGGGACCTGGGAAATCTGCTGCTCTTCAATGGTAAGTTTGTTTGTTTTTGCCCTTATGTGTTGCTGGTTATCTTGTACTAAACTGGTACCAGATATGAAAGAGGTTTTTAAAACTTTATTAGTGCCGTGCCATAGTTCTTATACCTAAAAAAAAGACAATTAAAACAAAAGAAGAGCCTTCTAGATCAATGGCCCATCTAATCCAGCCTCCTGGTCTCATAGTTGCCGGCCTGAGGCCTGTAGGAAACCTGCAAGCACAACAAACACTCTCCTTCCTGTAGTTTCCAGCGACTAGAATTCTGTATTTCTGTGACACTTTAGCTGCAATCCTGGTCTCCTTTTGTTTCCTTTTTTCATATGTTTTGCTCCTTTAAACATTGTTTTTTTAAAATAAGAGCTGCCTTGAAGGCAGGATATAAGTCTTCCTACTAAAATAAATAACACTGCTGCTTTCTGGAAGGTGGCTGCCAAAAGGTGACTCAAAGAGCGTTGCTGGGGGAAGATCGCGTGTGAGGGCAAGAGCACTATCTGAGTCATTGTGGTGCCACATGGAAACCACATTGTTTCAGTTCCTGATATTATGGAAGACTTTTTATTAAGCCACTTTGAAAGATTCTTGGGGCTGTAAACTGGAATAGGTCTGTTTTTAACTTTAGCACCATCGTTGAAGTAGTGTGCAACTTAGACTGTGTTGTTCGGCTTGTTCTTGCCTTGTGACAGATACCACACATTCAGGTCTTGTTCCATAGAAGTAATAAAGTATATTAGCCGGTGGCTCATGAATTTTGGCCACTGCAAATCCAGTGATCCGTGAAGATACATATTTGCACATTGCATGCCATGGGATTTCCTGTGGCTTCACATCTTGCGTTGCTTCTTTGAACGCAGATGCAGGCATGTCATCCACATGTGCAGTGTAATATGAGAACCAAACCTATGGGGACCTGTCTATCACTTATGAACTAAGATGTTGGTGAGCTACAATAGAAGTATTATTTATTGTACTTGAGGCAGCATATATTGAAACACATGTTTTTGTTTTTGTAGGTGCAAAAATTGGGCTAGAAGAAGCATTTTATCTTTATTCTTGTGGACCAGACTTTACCTCTGTAATGCCTTGCAAATATGGCAAAACAATAAGTGATTATACCAAATACATAGATAAAGAAATTCTGCAATGTGAACAAATCAAAGAACTCCTAATGACAAAGAGAGAAGTGGACACTGGACCTTTAACGGTAAGTTTGTAATCCTAGTACAGTACTAAATCTCTCTCTCTCTTTTTCCCATTACAGCATGAAAAATGAATGAGAAATTGTAAGCCACAATGCTCAGTGGTGACATTTATTTTAGAAGCATAGCCTAATTTGTCTCAAGTATTCAGGGCAGGTAACAAATACCAAGAGTGTTTCTCTCCTACCCAAAGTCTTATTGTCTCAGGCCTGTGTGGGGAACCAGTGACCCCTCCAGATGTTGCTGAACCACAATTCCAATCATCCATGGCCATTCTTGCTTGGGCAGATAGGAGTTATAGTTCAGCAACATTTGGCTACCAGAGGCTCCCAAGCCCTGGTGTATCTGTGATGTTCCCTTGGTCACTTGACTTGCATTTGGTTTTAACCACACTTTCTGTGACCACATTTTATTGGGAATAGCATTTGTGCCCAGGCCATCTCAGGCCACATCCTGATCTAAAATTCAACGCGTATGGCAGTCTTTGCTGCCCCATTAGTTCTGTTAATGCTGCTATTGCAAAAAAACAACAACCCCAAAACAAGTTCCAAAGACCATAAATGGAATAGGTGGAGAAGAGGGGATATGACAAAATGAAATGCAGCGAGATGTGAATCTAACTTATGGTACAAATATCTCAAACTCACTCCTCAACTTATTCAGATGCATTTTGTCTCCCTGAGAAACCTTTATTTATTCCTAACTTATCTCCTGTAGGTTGTCTCCTTTCTACCCTATAACTTAACTTTGTTTTCCATGTATCTCAACTCATAGTTACATTTCTGAAAGGCTAGTATTATTTCATTAAATGCGTAGGGATGAACTGCTGTGCCAGCTATGACAGTGGAAGCTCAAAAGAAAAGTGGTGATTTGGGTAAAAGCTGCAAGCTCCTTTAATGTTGTCTTGTATTTCAGGAAAGCCTTGCTACTGTTTACACCACTTGCTGCCCTGGCCACTATACAATCTATGAGCCAGTAATCAGGCTTAAAGGTCAAGCGAAAACCATTCCTTCCCAACGACCTTTCAGCTCAAAAGAAGTACAAAGCAATTTGCCAGATCCTTATTACCTGAAAATGCTACAGCCGGCAGAATACAAAGGTCTTCAGGGCATACTGCACGAGATTGGTGGAACTGGGTCCTTTGTCTTCCTTTTTGCTAGGGTAAGATGCTGAAAAATTGCTTTACCTCTTAGTGCATTTGTCATGGCAGACTTTCAGGTCTTTTGATTGCTAGTATGTGGGGAAGCAAATAAAGTGAACTGGTGCATGAAACCTAGGCTGCTCCCAAACAGGCACCTCATAGGGCTACTAATAAGGAGCATTGTTGTTAATGGGGGTATAAGGAAAATGCTGTCAGTAATTTTTTTATTTTTCTGCTGTAAGCTGTAAGCAGAACTACAATCAGGGATATTGCACTTTTTTGTGTGTATAACCTGCTACGTTTCATCTACAGCAGCGTATGTGACACAACAGGTATGGGTGGGGAAGCTGCAGTTTACGTACAGTGATTCCCCCCCCCCAAAGGCCCAGCAATTCTTTTAGCATTAATTAAATAATTAAAACCTACGTTCTTACTCATTTACTGATTGCCCAGTACTGCCCATAATGAAATCCTAACCTACCACTTCTTGCAAAGTGTTTCAAAATTTGTTGTGGTTTGGATGTGCAGGTTGGAAGTCTTTTAATTAGGAAGAAAAGCAACATTACTAAAACGGAATTGACTGGAAAAATAGCAGGGTCTCGTCCCCAGTCCCCCCGCCCCATTGCCATGCCAACTCCAGGATGGTGAAGCAATTTGTCTGTATGTGACAGAGGCCCCACCCTTACATCCCCACCCCACCCCACCCCGGGTTTGGATTTTGCCCTTCAGAGACTATGCTGTTCATAGATTCAGGAGTACTGGATTAAAATCACTTTAATTAATAATGGGTGACATCCAGTGGACCACTGTGAAGTCCAGGGGACTGCATGGGTGAGGAAGGGTAGTTCCAGCATGGCCATTTCCCAATTTGCTTGAGGCACTCTTGAAGCACTTGAAATACACTACAAAGGTGGCCTAAATAGGCATTAAAGGTAAATGGATCCCTGACCGTTAGGTCCAGTCGCGAACGACTCTGGGGTTGCGGCGCTCATCTCGCTTTACTGGCTGAGGGAGCCGGCGTACAGCTTCCGGGTCATGTGGCCAGCATGACTAAGCCGCTTCTGGCAAACCAGAGCAGTGCACAGAAACGCCATTTACCTTCCCTCTGGAGCACTACCTATTTATCTACTTGCACTTCAACATGCTTTTGAACTGCTAGGTTGGCATTACTTAGTTGTTATTCTGTCCAGTGCCTTGTTTGGTGATAGGATTGCACATGGTCTAGTCTCCCTTTACAAATCAACCCCTGCAATAAAGGCCTAAAATGTGCCACCAGTAGAGGCCAAGAGCTTTCAGATGAAATAGCTCCTCCATGATACCTATAACAAGATAATCCATGTGGGGCAGGACAAGTAACACTGAAGTAACACTCTGTCAGACATGCTTTATTACTTAAGCGGCATATTGGCTTATTTTTAGGTTGTGGAAATCAGCGACTGTGAAGAAACCCAAGCTTTGGCTCTGAAAGTTATCCTTGCCTTAACCAAACACAATCAGCAGAGAATACACGAGTTAGAAAACTGCAATGGTTATTCCATGATTCATCAGGTGTTGATAAAGCCCAAATGTATTGTTGGATTTCATATTTTGCAGGTAAGGTGCTCTGCTGAAACCTTCTCTTTGCATTAACTGATCTTGGCAAAATCGTTAGTCTTTTCACATTCACTTCTGGTTCATAACCACAAAACTGAATCTTTTTGCTGTCCCTCTGCAAGACTCTCCTTGCAGGATGCTGCAGTGAGAAGATGATTCATCTGAATGAAAATGGGCAGTTCATACTAGATGTAGAGTCTAGAGCGGTGATTCAAGATGTCAAGCTGTTGGAAGAGCTGCTACTTGATTGGAAGATATGGTCTAAAGCCCAGGTGATTTGCACAGATCAGAACATGACTGCTCCACAACAAAATCAAAGTTAAAATATGGTTGTTACCAGAATTTGATATCTCTTTATTCCCCCTGGAAAGTGTGACGTGGTTTCCAAGGTCCCTTGGACCTCTAATGACCTAGATATATCCAAGAATACCCCCAAGCTATGCATTTTCTCCTTTAGAGGGTGTGCAGCCCTGTCCAGAACAAGCAGTTGGCCTGTCTTCTGAATGTGCACTTATATAGAAAAGATTTGCTTTTTAATTCACGTAGGGGATCTCAAGCTTTTAGGGACCCAAGGGTACATTTGAATTGAAACTCAGGAGCACCACAAAATACCCATTTTACAGTAGAAAAAAATGGCAGTGTTCAGAGCCCTCCTGCAAAGTGGGCACCTCCAAACACCCCAAAATACTGTTCCAGCCTAAACTTCAGGGTCCTCTCAATTTTAAGAAAAAAATGTAGAGGGGTTGTGGGGCTTGGGAGTTGCCATAGTGCTCAAAGGTGCCCTGCTGGGAATGGATGCCTGTATAGGCAGCTCAGTTACCTATTGTCTTCATGGTTCCCCTGGCAAACTTTTTCCTTGGTGAAATTTCTCCAGTGGTGTTAAAACAAATCTGTATTCGTTGTGTAAATGCTTTCATTGGTATACCAGTATCAATATATCTATAACCAAGGATTTTAAGAGCACGTTGGAGAAGTTAAACATTCTGCAATATATCCTCCCTGCTTTGTGAAGAGAACTGGGGCAGGAGGCAGAAGATGCAGTTGTCACCTGTACCTGTGTTTAGGAAATAGTTAAAAGTGCAGAAAAGCCCCATCCTCCTGAATAATCTTCATAATTCTTAATGGTTATTACACAAGTTTGACCACAAAAAACAGCCTCAGCAGGAGCATATGCAAACTTCTGATTCACAATCATTTTCAGATTTGAATTCAGGTTCAAATGTTGGACTGGTGCTAATAGTACTTTAGACGGAAGCCTAACAAATATTTTGCTGCTGTCTAGATGTAAAATGTAAGTCCTGCATTCATTTGTGACCGCTGTTATGCTAAGCGCACAGGATGTTTTTCATTGACATCCCACTAACAATCTAGATTTCTGAAGTTTTGGGTTGCCTTGCTGGCTACAGTTTTTTTTATTCTCCCAGCATTGCCAATACACTTTTGATGGCAACTTGCTTCTAACTTCATTTTGATTTTTTGTGTGCCTAAGACTACTTCTCTTTTTGCAGCCAGGTGTTTGGGAAACACTCTTATCAGCTCTGGAAGTCCTTATCCATGATGATCATTGGCAGCAGACGTTTAACATTAAGCAGCTCCTCAAAGCTCAAGTTGTGCATCACTTCCTTCTCACATGCCAGGTTCTGCAGGTAAGGCACCACAACCTTTGTTTTGAATGTTTCAGATTCTTGTCTGTAGGAGTGAACATGTACATGATGGTTCACAGCATCTGACTCACACTCCCCCTCTTTCTCCAGCCCTATTAATAAAGATATTACATATAGTGATGATTTTGAACAGAAACAGAAACTGTTGAATAGTGAAAGCCGGCCGGCTTTCCCAACTTCCACTGATGCCACTAACTGATTTATGATGATTTTAGTTAGATCTGCAAATGCCATAAGTCCTATTTAACTGTTATACCTCTACCCCTGATATCAGGCAGCTTTTGCTGGTGTTCTGGTGTAACATTTGCAACAGATAGCCCTTTCTACCAGTGCAGTCTTCCTGTGCTACTTAGAACCCCAGTACTCCAGAGTGCTTAATCAAATGGGGAACCTTCATAATTAGAAAAGGCTCTCCTGCTGTAGAAGTTACACTAGAACATGTAGAAGCCTATGTGGTGATTGGGGGAGGGGGGTACAGGTACATAGCTCCACAGCCTTTTTCTACTCATGTTGCTCCTTTAAAGTATATCTGAACAGGACTTGAGATGACCTTGCACCACAAAAAGTATGCGCTTCTAACTTTCCTGGTCTGTAGGTCCCTCATGCCTCATTGGAATATTCTCCACAGATGCCAGTTAATGCAGATGATAGCTATAGCTGAGATAGTAGATATGCATTACATTAGGTTTCAAAATTGCTTGATAGCAAGTTTCCATTGGATCACACACACGCACAAGTTAGGGTGGACCTTAGTGCTGCAAGCTATAATGCCAGTGTTTACAGGACCATGCTTGTAACATTGCCAATTGATCCTAAACCTTAAGTGTTGAGAATTGGTATCCCAGAGTAATTACCTTACAGATACTTCTAAAAATTCTAGATTTTGAAGGGGCCAATGGATCTGATTCAATCTCCTGTTTTGAAAGAGATAAACCATTGCCAGCAGGGAGTTTTCTGACCATTTCTTGGAAAAGGTTATAAATAGCAGCTGTACATAATACTGTAACAGGCCCTCTGCTATACATGCATGTATCCTAGAAGTCTGAGTACAGGTAAAACAAAGGAATACAGTTTCGTCAGATATATATCCTTGAACAGTACACAGAAGGAAATTGTGGTTTTGTAGGACTCTATTTGTTTTTCTCTTTGTTTCTTTCTTAGGAGCAGGAAGAAGAAAACTTCACATCTATGCCTACAGAAGTTTGCACATCATTTGTGAAAATAATTGAAGAAGTACTTGGTTCTCCCCCAGATCTGGAATTGCTGGCACTGATCTTCAATTTCCTTTTAGCAGTTCACCCTCCTACTAATACATATGTGTGCCACAATCCCAGAGACTTCTACTTTTCCCTGCACATAGGTAAAGTATTGTTTTGACCTGAATCAGAAAATAAGAAACTAACTATATTAATACCACAGAAACATAGCAGCTTACCTTTTTTCAACCCCTGCCCTCTTAGTTTTATAGCTTCTACTCTTGATTTGTTTCCCCAGATTATATTCATACTTGCATTCTGATTGGTTTATGGTAGCAGATTTTTAGTCTCTCAGCCCTATTGTATTGAATTCAGAGCTTGATGTTCAACATATTTGACAGATTTGTAAAAAGCTAATACAGTTGCACCTTGGATCCTGAACACCTTGCGAGTCAAACATTTTGGCTCCCGAACACTGCAAACCTGGAAGTGAGTGTTCCGGTTTGCGAACATTCTTTGGAACCCAAACATCCGACGTGGCATCCGATTGGCTGCAGGATGCCACGCCTTGGTTTCTGAACATTTTGGAAGTCGAATGGACTTCCAGAACGGATTCCGTTCGACTTCCGAGGTACCACTGTACCTGCAAAATAAATCTTCTGATTTTAGGGATAAAGGATTTGAGGCCTTAAAAAGTGACTTATTCAAAGTTGCTCTGTGCATTGGAACCTTGGATACTAGCTGTTTCACAAACAAGGTTGTACTTTATCAGTATCTTGCTCATAAACGTTCATGTCATCTTGGTCCTTGTTGCATGTACAGACACTGAAGAGTCAATTCTGTACGTTTGTAGAGTGTGTCGTTGAGCTTGGTAAGATGTACTTATGAATAAATACACACAGGATTACACTGCATCTTTGTCAACACCCTCTAATATGTTTGTTCAGAGTGGCTCCGATGAATCACATTACTGGTCAAGACTTAGCGTAGTTCAATGTCTCCACTCTGTGCAAGGAATGAAATCTTCTGAGATGTTAAATTCCCTTGTTTGCTTTTTCTAGATGGCAACATTTTCCAAGAGAAGGTCCAATCCATTATGTATTTGAGGAATTCCAGCAGTGGCGGAAAATCTATTGACAGTCCAGCACTGGCAATTACAAGTCCAACTGGATTTTCAGCTGTTTGTCAAGAAAGTAAGTAATTGCCACAAGACCTGAGCTTCCCAAGTTACAGTGAAGTGAGAAGTGCAGCATAGAAGCTTAAAGGAACTGATTCAGGCTGGTGTAGGCAGCTGTGGTGGTGAAGTAGATACACTGTTCCTGCCTTGCCTTAGGAGAGAAGGCTGGAGCAGGGTGCACATTGCAAACATTATAGTGGTGCAGCTGACCTGCCTAATGGTATGTGAATCCAGCCTTGGCAGAATTGGTGGCAAAGCTCTTGCTAATGTTTGGTGCCTGATGGACATGAGAATAGCTTACAGGAGATTATTAGAGGTTACTGCCAACACACTTCCGCTGCGCTTTACTGCTTGTGTAGTAGCACCTCAATAAAACCACTTCTTTCTGTTTGTAGCAGAGTTTTCCCCAGAGGCAGAGGACAAGAACAGGAGTCATACTTAAATTCACAGTCAAGAGCTTCTTTATTGCTTGACTGGTTGCACAAGCATTTCTGTTACTATTACATACAAGCTGTTTACATTCCTTTATCTCTCCAGCACGGTATAATCTCAGTCCAGTAATTAACAATCCTGACACAGCAAAACTCACCGTATCAGCAGCACACATTGTCTTGCTTCCAACCTTGTTGTCAGCGTGCGTGCCGACAGCGTGTGTGTGTGCTTTCCTCGTGTGGAAATTGCAGCCTGCCTTTATTTGCACATCCCTTTATTTGCACATCCAGCTGACACCAATCAATCCATTGTTCTGCTGAGGTCCAGCGCCGAGGGCCTTCTGGCGGTTCCCTCGCTGCGAGAAGCCAAGTTACAGGGAACCAGGCAGAGGGCCTTCTCAGTAGTGGCGCCTGCCCTGTGCAACGCCCTCCCACCAGATGTCAAAGAGAAAAATAACTACCAAACTTTTAGAAGACATCTAAAGGCAGCCCTGTTTAGGGAAGCTTTTAATTTTAATAGGTTATTGTATTTTAGTGTTTTGCTGGAAGCCGCCCAGAGTGGCTGGGGAAACCCAGCCAGATGGGCGGGGTATAAATAATAAATTATTATTATTATATAAGCCTAGAGTGCCACTCCTACACACTAAAGAAAATTCCGGAACCCTCTTTAAAGCTTCCAGGAACTTTTTATCTGTTTCTTAAAGAATGTTTTCCTAACAGAGATGTAGGAACTTCTAACATTAATATAAGGGTGTCTGATATTTAACGCTCTTAAAAAAAATAGATTAAATTGAAAGCAAGGGGCGATATTCAGCTACATTTTACTTAGAGTTGACCCACTGAAATTAATCAACACAAATTAGGGCCATTAATTTCAGTAGATCTACTCTCAGTAAAACTTAGTTGCATACCACCCATGGTGATTAACGAAGTGTGTGCATTTCCAAAAGTGTAGTGAGTGTGCATGTCCAATTTGGAAGATACTGGGATAAGATCTTCCACTTCCATTTCTCTCTTCAGTGCGGAAATTGTTTGGGGGTATTGGTCATTCGTTTTCAGAAAGCTGTCTCTGTGAGTTTCTGTATGTAATTGCGAAGCTCTGGCTGTGAAGCTGTATTGTTTACACAGCTGCAAGATAAGAAAGTGAAATCATGCACATGCGCATGGCATTATGTGAGCAACTGAGAGTTTTGGTTTTAGTCTACTGAGAGGATGCAAGCAGATCTGCTGCTGTGGGGACCCACAGTGGTCTCTGTATACAGCAACCTACACTTAATCTACCTAGAACAATCTTGTGTTGCTGATCAATCAAGACTCAGGGCCAATTCCGCTTGCTTCACTGCCGACTGTGTTTCAGCTCTGCTGACGTCTGGTGGGAAGTTTGCTGGGCAAATCTGTTTATGGCAGCCTTCACACCATAAACAGCCACAGAAATGTCAAATTACACAGCTATTCTATGCCCAAGACCAGTGTAGTCCTGGAACATTCTGTATTTAGGACTTCTGAAGTATTTCCTACAAGTCCTGGTGCTCTGCTTGCCTTGTGTACTGAAGCATGACTCAGAAGACATGTGTGACATCCGTTTTACTTTGGAGGCATGATATAAAATGCTGTATGAACACTTTGTGTGCAAAACCAATTAACAGCCTATATTTAGCTGACATTAATTATAATGCAGCAGGAAACTTTTTCAAGAAATGGATGTTCTCCAGTAGCTTGCTGTAGGTAACTGTTATGAAATATAGTCCTTTCTACATAAAGGTCCTGACTTATTATGCTTTAGAGTCTCTGCTTTAGAGACACAATACATGTTAACAAACAAATGTTTGGAACAGAGCTGTGGTCTCTCACCCCCAGTGTAGATGTCCCCACCCAAAGTTCAAAATCCCTGATTACTTGTGTTTCAGACCATGCTAGTGAAAAAATGTGTGCTTCGACTGGAGAAACAGTGGCAAGGAAAACTTAAGCACTCCCTTTTAGTCCCTTTGGCATTGATGCAAATACATAGCAATGTGAAAACATATTTATAAGATGCCAAATAAGTTTCCACCTTCAGTTTATCAGCAGCAAGTAATAGTACATTACCAACCTTCAAAACAGTGGCATACTGCTTATATTATAGTGGTGCCCCGCAAGACGAATGCCTCGCAAGACGGAAAACTCGCTAGACGAAAGAGTTTTCCGTTTTGGAGGTGCTTCGCAAAACGAATTTCCTATGGGCTTGCTTCGCAAGACGACAATGTCTTGCGAGTTCCTGCTGGTTTTTTCCCCTCCCCCCCTTTTTCTAAGCCGCTAAGCCGCTTATCAGCTGATCCGATCAGCAGATAAGCCGCTAAAAGCCGCTAATAGCGCTAATCCGTCAATGGGCTTGCTTCGCAAGACGAAAAAACCGCTAGACGAAGAGAACCACAGAACGGATTCTTTCGTCTTGCGAGGCACCACTGTATACAAAAATAATATTTAATTTACAAACTAGTAGCTGTTTTTTTGTTCAGTGGGCATGTTAATTTCAGTTAAATTAGGTGGGAAAGTGCTGGTGAAATTTCTTCCCTAGAGTAGCGTTAAGAGAGGAGTTGGTTGTTGACAAGGAAGACAGTAAAGATGAATGAGTGTGAGTGAACTTAAATAATGGGCGAAGAACAGTATTAGGTTTTATCCAGAAGCACTTTGTGGACCTTAAGAACATAAGAAGAACCTGGTGGACCAAGCCAGTGGTCCATCTAGTCCAGCATCCTGTTCTCACAGTGGCCAACCAGATACATGGGGGAAACCAGGGACATGAACACAAGCGCTCTCTCCTCTCCCATGATTTTCAGCAACTGGTGTTCGGAAGCTTTCCTACCTCCAGCTTCTAGTAGCCATTGACCCTGAAACCTTTTTTGGAAGCCGAATGCCCAGCATGGCTTCCGCGGCTTCTGATTGGCTGTAGGAGCTTTCTGCAGCCAATTGGAAGCTGCACCTTGGTTCTCAAACCATTTTGGGAGTTGAATGGACTCCCAGAACAGATTAAGTTGGAGAACCAAGGTTCCACTGTAATATTTTCATTAAGGACTGGATGCAAAAAAAAATATTGAGAATAGCACTTGCCATATTTGTTTTCTCAGGAAATGATTCTTCTGAAATCAGTGAACTACAGACAGCAGTTCCTCAGGCACCTGACCGGCGGTGTAAAAGCCTACCAACATCTCTTACTTCCTCTCCACAAATGCACCGAAAAGGGTTCTGTGGGAACATGGGCAGCAGTGCTGAGAACTTGAATATACTTCGAAAGACTGACGTAGATGAGCTACTGCATAAAAATAATTTGGTAAAGAGCTTGGAGGTCTTTAAAATGATGCAGGAGGCGCATTTACTCAGTAGCTGCGAATCTGCAAAAACAGTTGTAAATGTGGGAGAGTTGACTTCTGCTGAGACGTTTGATATTTCAAAGGAAGAGGTGGAAATGTTGGACAAGCCTTCAGAGAACCAAGAAGCAAACACAGGAATGAAATCTAGTGAAGATGGCGCTGCACCCGCATTGTCCCTGAGGCGTCCTGACAATCTGAAAGGGTTGTCTACCTTTCAGAAAAGTCATGGCAACTTTGCAGGTTTGGGATTAGCCTTTTCAGCTCATAGTGGATCCACCATTGCTCGTTGGCCAAGCCTGGCTGATAAGAGTGTAGCTTCGGAAGACTGGGAACATCTCGCCTTTTCCTCGACTAGCAAACAGGCTCCTCTGAAATCCGAAAGCACTGCTGATAGGTACGTGGATGTGAAAGTTTATAATTCTCACGTTCATGCAGTTTTCACTTGGCAAGAACTGAACTTTGCTTGGCTGATTTTGTGGACAAAAGTAGCCCCAAAGTAGCCCCAAAATCATCCCTCAGAACAGAGGTGGGCAACCTCAAGTCCTCCAGATGTTGCTGAACTACAGCTCCCATTATCCCTGGCCACTGACCATGCTTCCTGGGGCTGATGGGAGTTGTAGTTCAGCAGCAGCTGGAGAGCCAAACTGTTCCCCACAACTGCCTTAGAACAAGAGTGGTTAACCTTTTTGGAACTGAGGGCTGCATGGATCCATGATCAACCCTTGGGTTCATGGCAAGTAGGCATGGGCAAAGTGTAGAAATTGCTATGGCCTCTTTTTTAAAAAAGGACAAGTTTGAGAAGGTCACAAAAGCCTTTTGGGATCACAGAATTGCAAAGAATGGCCTTTTTTATATATGTGTGAAATGGACCTATTTTGCAGGACCTTAGGGACACAATAAACCACTTAATATGCAGTCACACAGAGAAAAATACTATTTATTTATATGTATGCATGCATGCGACCTGGATTATTTTATTCTACTGTAGTGGTGTTTTCAGCAACCACAGTTTGTCTGGTAACTTGTGCCCCTTCACAAGACACAATTCTCCATGTGATTGTGTTCATGAATTACATATTGGAACTTTCCTTTTGGATAGGACTCATGCTGTAGAGTTTTATATAAAGAGTGGAGCTATTAAGATAACTTTCTATTAAAGACATTCATTCTCTTCTACTGGGTGTAAGTTGAGGCAGAAGCAAGCGGATTACCATTCTTCTTGTTGCATTCCAGCCCCCACTCATTCTGGCAATGGCTGCAATCTTCTACTACTGTGCAACAATAAATACAAAGGGCATCTTAGTAATAAACGCTCTTCTTCCGATCAGATCAACAGAAGACTGTCTTGTACTCGTATGCTGTGGTTTCTATCAGCTCTTGAGGAGAGTACTTTTGATCTTGCCAGATGTCATGCTTCAAGATGTGATGGACAAGCTTATTCAGCCAGATGTTCTCATAGTTCTTGTGAACCATCCGTCTCCTCTCATACAACAAGGAGTTATTAAAGTAGGAAAAATGCGTGTTTGTGTTTGTGTAAAAGTATAATATACACATTTGCAGCCTTATTAAACTGCTTAAGCAATCTCATGGGTCACAGTCAAAGCTGTAACTAGGGACCTTTCCTGAACATCTTCTCTCACTCCCACTACCATAATACTAAAAATAGGGGACACCCAATGAAGTTGACTAGCTGTAGGTTTAGAATATGGTATAAAAAAGTAGTTTATTTAATGAATGAATGCCAGTGAATGGCCTAGAAGCACATGATCAGGCAGCATTGTCTGTGCCAGATTTACACATAAGCTAAACAAGCTATAGCTTAGGGCCCTACTCTCTTGGGCCCCCCAAAAAATGTAAAGTAAAAAACACACCACTGGAAGTACATTTCCAAAATATAAGATAAAAAACAAATAAAATCTACATACAGCAACAGTGTTTTGTGTTGTGTAGGCTCCTATTTGTTATGTGCAAATGGCTTTAGATACCTATTAGGTCTATAAATTACCATATATTCAACACAAGAAACAGTGACAATTTGTTGTTGACAAAGGACAGCTGGGCATATAAAGGGCCCCATTACCTTCAGTAGCTTAGGGCCTCATTAAACCTAAATCCGGCCCTGAGCATTGTTTTATATACGGTATATATCTTCTATTCTCTGAATGGGAAACCACCAGAATTAACATGCAAGAGTGGGAAATAAGTACAATATATATTAAGTATAATTGTATTAAATGTGTATATGGACTTCACTGCCACAAGCAATGGCATGATTGCCACCTTAAATACTGTAGTTTTAGAAAAAGAATTTCATAATGAATAACTTAAAATCATTCTTCTGTTCCCTCAGCTTTTGGACACGTATTTCAGCAGAGCAACCAGGGAACAAAAGGAGAAGTTCCTGAAGAATCGTGGTTTCTCTTTGTTAGCTAACCAGTTATATCTTCACCAAGGCACTCAAGAACTTATGGAATGCTTCATGGAAATGCTGTTTGGTCGATCAGTCGGTCTTGATGAAGAGTAACTAATACTTTTTTATCCTCTATAGATTAACTTATTTTTAGCTGAGCTAAAAATTGGGCAGTATGCTGTAGGCAAATATAAATTGCTTGCCAAGTGCCTTCATTTCGCTGCAAAGGCCTACTCAGAATAAATCAATTTATGCTATAAACAGTTCATAAGAACTCCAGTTCCATTAGCGCACCTCAAAGAAAACTATTTCATCAATCCTTATTTTGTTTTGTACTGTGTGTTGTATTTGGCCAGATTAGGCTCATTTGGTTGTATCCAAAGCAGCACTAATAGTGTTCCATTGGTGAAACAGCTCTTTAATTTCCTCTTCTCCCCCTTTACATGCGCAAAATCTTCTCCAGGGTTTCTCCCAATTTTAAAGATACCCTGGGCAAGACGTGTGTGTGTGTGTGTGTGTGTGTGTGTGTGTGTGTGTGTGTGTAGGCAGGCTCCAGGAGAATCACAGAATTGTAGAGTTGGAAGGGACCCCGAGGGTTTAGTTCTACTAGTGAGAGTCTACTGGTGTTGGAAAGGAAAGGAAAGGAAAGGAGAGCAGGTTTTTCACCCCTGATCTAATTGTTTCACTGCTAATCCCTGCAGTGTATCAAAGTCTCTCTTTGTGGCCAAGTTATTTTATTTATAGCAAAGATTTTCCTGCCTTTGTGTTCATGATGGTGCCAGCAGCAGAATGATTTATCACAGCCAGTAGGGTTTATCATAGCCAATAAGATTTTTAGCTTTTCTACTAATGTGATTTTTCTCTGTCCTGTAATACAGAAGCTGAATTGAATTTGTTATCTCTTATTATTAAATCCCAGGACTTGTTAGGCTAGCAAATTAAGTACTTAGGATAGTGCTGTGTGTCAAATCATGATGCTATTCAGTGCCAGAGGTTTGATTTCATCCACATACCTTATTTTGACTGAATTAACCGCTTACGAATTTGTAAATCCAAGTTCCATCTTGCTTCTAATAGCCTAACACAGAAAGGTCAATAAGATGTGGGTTGATTGTTATTTTTGTTGCATATTTAAAGCTGCATTACAGATTGCCTTTTCCTCCCTTTAACAGCTTTGATTTAGAAGATGTGAAAGGTGCTGGACTTTTTCAAAAGTGGTGTGTGATACCTGTTCTGGGGCTTATAGAGAACTCCCTCTACGATAGCGTCCTGCTGCATAACTCCCTCTGTTTCCTGATGCAAATCATAAACTCCTGTTCTAAAATGGCAGACATGCTGCTAGATAATGGCTTGCTATATGCACTGTGCAATACTTTGGCAGCTCTCAACGGGTTAGAAGCCAAGTAAGTGATGGATTAGTCCCTACTATTTTAGAATTCCTACACTGTATAGATTGCTCTAGTTTTTGTTCAAGTAGCAGGCAGTCTTGTCCCAAGAAGCAGTAAGCAAGTGACAGGAGAGCACATTTCCATTCTTAAATTAGTAATGGGTCTAATAAATTCTGTTGCCAAAGAGAGTGCTTATTATCTTAGCCTAACAAGTCCTTCTTACAGGGCATGAGTAGGCAAGCTAAGGCCCGGGGGCCGGTTCCGGCCCAATCGCCTTCTAAATCCAGCCTGCGGACGGTCTGGGAATCAGCGTGTTTTTACATGAGCAGAATGTGTCCTTTTATTTAAAATGTATCTCTGGGTTATTTGTGGGGCATAGGAATTTGTTCATATTCTTTTTTCCAGAATATAGTCTGCCCCCCCCCCCACAAGGTCTGAGGGACAGTTGACTGGCCTCCTGTTGAAAAAGTTTGCTGACCCCTGCTATAGGGTTTCCTGTATTCAACTTTTTAAGCTTTGCATGCTGTTATAAATATTTGTTTAGAATGTGCTGGTCATTGTACAGGATGAACATCTTTCGATGGACATTTCCTAGAAAGCTTATGGTTCTTAGTTAGATGTATACATTAAGTATTGGATAGGAAGGTCAGGAATTGCCAAGCAAATAATGGGATTAGGGTAGATACAGGCTAGTTGGCACTGAATATGTGTGTCGTTCTTATAAAAATAATGGAATTCAAGTGAACGATTTAACTTCCTTTGCAGCAGCATCTCAAACGACTACAGGTTACTTGTGTGTGATATACAGCAGTTACTTGTAGCGGTGACAATCCATGCCTGCAGCTCTTCAGGTTCCCAGTATTTTCGGATTATTGAAGATCTCATGGTGTTACTTGGACATCTTCAGAACAGCAAGAACGAAAGAACACAGAGTATGTCGCAAGTTCCTTTGTGTGAATGTACTGAAAAGTAACTTTTTTATTTATTTTAACAATTTCACAGTTTGAAGAAATGCTTGATCTCTTCCTTTCAGATATGGCTATTGCTTTGCAGTTCAGAGTCCTACAAGCAGGCATTGAGTTCATAAAAACCGCAGCAAATCAAGACTCAGAAGATCTAAGCAATTCGTCCCAATTAATTCCTTCACATCAGCAGGCTATATTGCAAAAACGTCAGAGCATCGCTGGTGAGTAATGAAATTCAGCACAAGTTGTTTCTTTTTCTTTTTTCTTTGAAATTGGAAATCCCTGATCATAATTTGCAGTGAAACCTATCCCATTGTGGAGATGTTCTTTTAAAATGTTAAAGTTTCCCATGAGTGAATGTTGTTATCGGGGACTTTGCAAAGCAGGATTGGGACATACAATTTTGAACCAGTTCAGTTATATGACAACATTGCATGTGTGCACAGATAATTAGGTGCCCTTTCATATAGAGGAGGACCAGCAGGACACCGGCTAAGGAGAGGCAGACTTTTTGGGACTGCATAAAAACAGCACAAACTGGAAGAGGAGCATTGATCAGAGACAGGAATCAGGATGGGGTACCGACTAAACATAGTGGAGAAATCCTGTTCAGTTCTCATGAAAGTGTACCAAATTTCCCCTTCCTGAAACAATACGCAAGCCTTCCTTTTGTGCGTCTCTAAATTTTGTAATGCAGTTTTACAGCAAAAAATGTGTACAAAGATGCATGTATTAGGGGAAAGTGTGCATTAAAATGCACCTGAGTGCAAAAACGCCTTAACAAAAGTGCATTATATTAGGGAAGGTTGTTTGCAAAAATATGTATGCTAGGAAAAATGAGCACCCAGATGATAACAATTTTTCACGAGGACTTAATTCGAATGCTAAGGTTAGAAAAATGGAAAACTCTGAGAATCCAAAATGGACATTCTCTCCATCCCTAGACTGCACCTGGTCACCATTATTTAGTTATGAGTTCAGAAAACAGCTAGTGTAGACATATCCTTGGACACATTTGATCTCCATCAATTCACCCAGTTGGGATATTAGCCCAATAGCCTACTGCCATTTTCAGAACTGGAGTGCCAGTTCAACCTTTCCTGTTTCTAGACTCTCTTTGAACTCTGATTTTATTTTATTTTATTTTGTTGTAAAAGGACTTTGCAGTATGTATATACAGTGGTGCCCCGCAAGACGAATGCCTCGCAAGACGGAAAACTCGCTAGACGAAAGAGTTTTCCGTTTTGGAGGTGCTTCGCAAAACGAATCTCCTATGGGCTTGCTTCGCAAGACGAAAATGTCTTGCTAGTTCCTGCGGGGTTTTTTTCCTCCCCCCCCCTTTTTCTAAGCCGCTAAGCTGCTTATCAGCTGATCTGATAAGCTGATAAGCCGCTAAAAGCCGCTAATAGTGCTAATCCTCTAATCCGTCAATGGGCTTGCTTCGCAAGACGAAAAAACCGCTAGACGAAGAGAATCACGGAACGGATTCTTTTCGTCTTGCAAGGCACCACTGTACTTCAGATTAGTCACATAAAACTGATTTTTTTTTGTTTAAAACAAAGGTTCAATTGCAATGAAAGACTCCATTATTCCTCATCTACCAAGACAACATTTCCTTTCTTACGGTCAACTTGAGATGCCTTCCTCCTTCAGTCTGTTAAATTTGGAGTCGTCCCTCCTGTCCCCTTTTGGAACTGCTTTCTGTTCGTTCCCTACAGATACAGGTGCAGTAATGGTAGCTGTGCCTACCAGCTCATTCTGAAAAAACATTTCTCAGGAAATGCTTTTGCAGAATTAGATTTAGAGCATCGTGTCATCAAAAATGTTTTGATGATATGTAAATCAGCTAGATTTCTTGAAGCTGTTTTGACACTTAGCCTGGCTGATTCCCCCCACCCCCCTTTTAGTTCACATTGATGAATCGTCTAACATTTGTGCTCCTTTCCTAAGAAAATTGAAAGTTTCCCTCCTTTTGATCACCACTAGAGTCTTTATCAGTAGCGCTGGGGCTCTTAATCGATAGCTCTTTTATTGATTTTTTTTTCCTGTTGATATTTCTTTTTCATTTTGAAGCAGCTAGAAAATTTTCTCTTGCTCAGTCAGACACATTGCTAATGAGAATGCGCACAATTGCAAGCGATGAACTCAATTTGATGATGCAGCGAAGAATGAGTCATGACAACCCTGTTTGTGCCACCGAAGCAGAGCTTACACAGAGGTTACAGAGAATTACTGTTCTGTCAACCAACAGGTTCATGTATCAAGGTAATAATACTCCTTCAAAAATTATCAGGTTGTTTTTAATGTTAAATGGGTGGGGTAGTAACAACAACAACCTTAAAACTCATCCCATTTACCAATAGCTATATTATCAACTTCCTTAATTGAATCTTTGCAGTCCACTAGGACATAGCATTGGTTTTGCCAAACTGAGGAAGGCATTTCCATTTCTGGCTTGCTTGGCTTACATGAGAAGCGTTAATTGTTTGTTTTTAGACAGAAGAAAGATTGGAATTGTTGCATGGAGTTTTACGAAATGGCCACACTTTCAGGATGTAAAATTAAACAAATTAGCTCATAAGAATGTGGGGAAATATATGAAGTCAGTATGGAGTAGACCCATTGAAATCAATGTTGATGAAGTCCATTGATTTGAGTGGATCTACTTTGACATTGTTGGATACAACTCAAGGTAATTTGCTGCAGTATTATTTAAAAGAGTTCTTAAGCCACCTCTCTGAGCACGCTATCCTAGTAAGGTGACTTACAAAACTCTAAAATTCATGACAAATGCAATAGCCCACATTGAGAGAAGCAGTAACAAGATTTTTCCCAACTTACAGCACAATTCAGCCGAACACAGGCTTGAATAAATTTATTTTTATACACATTATAGTGGATATTATTTGTGTCGCTTAAAAAAGGGTGAACGTGGCTCCGGATTGGAATCATCTGATTTTTAACACTGACCTAACAATGTTTTTAAAAAATTACAGAGTTTTCTGAAAACTGCCTTGATATGCTGGACATAATGGAGGACCCAGTGCAGAGCAGACTTTCAGTTTCACAGATGGAAGAGGCAGAAAAGGAGGATCAACCAGAGCAACCTAGCCTTAAATTTGCTTTCTTGAAAGAAATTTTGAAGATAATGATCGAAGGAATTGGATTATCTGTTGTAAGTTACCATGCTTGGTGTTATCTCCTGCAGCCTGTTCTCTCCAATACCTCAATCCCCCTTTATGTATTCTGGATATACAGGTCTTACAATTTGTTTTCCCCCTTTATTTTCTCAGTTCTCTTTTAACCTGTAAGCCAAAATTATCTCTTAGGGTGCATGTGTATTTAGGTTTGGGGTCAGAATATGTTTCCTATTGGAACTTGCATAAAGTTTCTAAATAATTACATCTTATTTAGTAACTGTTGAATGTGGATTTGATATGCAGCTTGAACAGTATTAAAACATTCCAAAGTTTTTGAACCCAATCCTGTAAAAATTTGTTCTTGTTGATTGAAGCCATTTTTATTAAAGCTTTTGGCTTTTACCTCCATTTGTGTATGTGATATATACAGTGCTTTTTTCGGGGGGGGGGGGTTACGCAAGGGTACAGATACCCCTAAACATTTTGTGAATCTAAGTCTGGCCTCATTGAGGGGCAGTATTTCAATATGAGTAGGAAAATGAGAGGACCCCTAAACATTTTTTTAAGAAAAAAGCACTGGATATATATCTGAAACCTTATTCATGGCAGGAGGGGGTGGAATCTTCAATGACAGTGCATTATGTTGCTTGCATTTTGTTTTATGTACAAAATCAAACAGAGGCTTTATTTGTCAGATTAGGAAAAAGCATCTGGTGAAGTTCTCTTAACTTTTTTTATTTCTTTAGGGCACAAGTAGATCTAGTACCCCGAAGCAACAGTGGAAGAGAATTCTCTTGTCATGTAAGGATACATTTCGCGTGCAGCTTGGAAGATTGCTTGTGCATGCTCTGTCTCCAGCACGCCCTTTACAGGAGAGAAAGCAAACTCTGGAGATCCTATCTGAAATCAGCCACCAGGAAATTTTGCGAGACTGTCTAAGTCCAACTTTGCAAGTAAGCATGGTGGTGCTTCTTAACACTGAACGAGAAATCCATTGACCTTGAAACCAATTACTTACAATTCTTGTTTTGCTTTTCAGCATGGGCCCAAACTGTCACTCTACTTATTTGAGTTAATGCACGATCACAAGGAGCAGCTGTCCAATGAAGATCAGTTAGCAGTGGGAGTGTTTATGAATGCATTAAAACTTTGTGGTTACAAATATATTCCTCTCAACGCACCACCAAAGCCAGACCTTATAAAAGCTATGAGAGAGGTACGTAAGTCTATACAATCACTGTTCTTCTTGATCTTCATTTGACTAATTGTCATTGAAATGGTCTTTAGGGGACAAAGTCACATTTTTGCCTTGTTTAGGAGATGTATACATCAGTTGAGAGGAAACAGTTGAGAGAGCTAGCTTTTGTGCCACGAAAGATTGCTTTCTAGAGATTTCTGGAACATTTTTCTGAAGATAATAAAAAAGGAGAAGCTTATAAAATGCTTTAAAATGAATCATTGATACAAGAAATAAGAAAATACTGGTAAGTAACTGAAAAGAAAAGAGCCCCTAAATCTTTTTTCTAACAATTTTTTGTCAGGATCAAAAAAAATATGAGGCAGAGGAAGATGTAAACAAAGCTGCTTGGGAGAAGACTATGGCTAATAATAGGCAAACGTAAGTTGTTCCTGTTTTCATTAAGAATGGCATTAGGTGTGAAGTTGTCACCAAAAGCAGCACCATTACGAATCTTGTTTCTACCAAATTCCAACACTGCCATCAAATGAGATACATATGGGATCGCATCATACCATGTGTTTCCCCACTTCTACCCGCCTCTATAGTGAAACAAAGGGAAATGTATGGCATAGTGTCACGTCATATTTTATTTAATGACACATCACAAAGGAGGAGGTGGCAAACTCAACAGAAGCTTACAATTTCCAGTAGCAACAGTCCCATGTGTTTGGCCATGTCAAGTTCCACTCCCTGCCTTCTGCTTGAATGGCCTTAGTGCTTGCATGGTCTCTCAGTGCCCCAGCAGAAGCCAACTTGAAACAGAAGTATTTCAAGCTAACTTTTTAAAGCTACACTGTACTGTGTCTCAGATTCCGAAACATGAAATAGTTACTGTTGTGCTGACAGATAATCTGTTCCTACCAAGTTTAGTAGTTTAGTATTCCTGTCATATAAGTGAATAAGACTTGAATGCCTGGATCCACCCATAAATTGGGCATGTTCCTAGCAGTATTTGGACTTATTTTATTCTTATAAAACAGAGACAGCTGATAATCCTTTTAAGTTGATTTGCTTATTCAGCCTCTTTCAGCGCCTGGATGCAAAGTCGAAGGACATTTCTAAAGCAGCTGGAGATATCACCCAGGCTGTGTCTCTGTCCCAAGGAATAGAAAGAAAGAAGGTGATTCATCACATCAGAGGAATGTATAAAACAGACTTAAGTGCTAGCAGGCACTGGCAGGAACTTATTCAGCAACTAACACATGACAGGTAAGCAACTTCACTGTGGCAATCTCCCTTTCGGGATATGAGAGGCTGTTCTTGTGTTCGTCTCTTATCTCAAAGGAAAATTATCTGAAATACATATAGAAAATATTTGCTCGTTTATAAAGGACTTAATGCCTTTTAACTTCTAAAGAAGGTGTCTTGAGCTATAAGATTTCATTCTTGACTGTGCTAAAGTAATCTCGGCATCTCTCCTCCTGGTTGTGCAGGAAGAAGTGGAAATAGCGAGCACATCTTGGACACTTCACTTGGACTTGCAAAGGCTTTTCTGCATAGTGAAAAACCATGGTTTGGGGTTGCATGTGAACTGTGCCATTCTGTGTCTACAAAACTGATGAATGAATTAGTAGCAAAGTGTTTAGGAATATATGAGTGTCTGCCTCGTTCCCCACCACCATCTTCAAGGAAAGAGTGATACAAACCAAATTCCTATTCTTATAGAGAATACATGCAAGACGTGAACTTAATAAACTTAGACTTCTTCTAACATGCTCTCAAAAATCAGGATGGGTTAATGGAATAAAAACACATTTTAAGGCAGGTCACTGAAAGCTGAACCAAATTGATTTCCTAGTTTCTCAAAATTATACCCATCCTCCATTTTCAGTACCTTAAGAGATTGTGTATTTTTATCTATGAGTAGCTTAACTGTACTTTTTGAATGTGTGGTAATATTTTGAGGCTCTTGAGAACTGAGTTTTTGGGCATAAGGTGACACTGGGAAGATCTTGACTTCCTGAAATTTGCACCACTGTTTTAAGACAGAAATGGCCCCTAATCCCTGATGAAATGCTGCTTCTTTCAGAGCACTCTGGTATGACCCAAGCTCCTACCCAACATCTTGGCAACTAGATCCGACAGAGGGCCCCAACCGAGAGAGGCGGCGTTTGCAGAGATGCTACTTAACTATTCCAAATAAGTATCTTCTCAAAGACAGGCAGAAATTTGAAGGTATGCTTTAATATCCTCTGGGGTTCCTGTTACCGTCTCTTAAATGTTGCAAAAAATAATTTTTTGTTTTGTCTTTTTTTTAATAGAGGTTATTAAACCCCCTCTGTCATATCTCTTTGAAGACAAAACACATTCTTCTCACTCTTCTACTGTAAAAGATAAAGCTGCCAGTGAGCATATAAGGTTAGTTTGAATTGGGGAGAAAAAGCTTTTGCATAGCTAGACCATCTGCGTAAAAAGTGACAAAGAAACTTTGGACAGTATCCAAGAAAGCAGTTCCAGTAGCACAAGGATTTTCGTTAGCACAAGGGAACTTCTGATCCCTTTCCTCTCCCTGGGTGCTTCCTGTGCCTTCCCCAGATATGCTCCAGAGGGTTGGGGGAACCTCAAGAACAGAATTAGGGGGCATTTGGGGGGAGAGGGGGTGAAATTCTGTTGTGCAGTTAGAAGTGATTGCCATGCTTCATTAGATGCTGCCCTTCATCTAAGGAAAATTGGCATAATTCAGGACTGCAAATACCCACTTTCCTGTTCAAAGTGAGAATTGGTTCCTGGTGATCAGGAACCATTTTCCCTCCCCCCCCCCCCATCAAATTAGGCAGTCCGTGACTGATGAAGGTGTACAGTATAGTTATGCGGGAATTCGGCTCCAAGGGTTTTGTATACACACAAAAATGTGTACACTCATACTGCCCCTCCTGTGAGCATCCCAAGCCTTCTGAAGTTGGAGCGCTGTGAGGGCCTTGCACAGCAAGCAAGGCAGAGAGCTTTAAAGTTATTTTTGTACCAGGGAAACTTTGCATTTAATTTGTGGAATTTCAACTAGTCAGCTTTCAGCCGCGTATAGTTGGAATCATGCAAGTGACCTTGACTGGTAATCCAGCTGACAGAACACATTGGCCATGTTGCTAAAGTGTTGTATTTGAGAATGGTAGTTTTGACATGCTTTGGAGAGGTTCGTAACAGCAAACCAGTGAATTCCCTGTATGTCGCTGCAGAGTAAATCGAAGATGCATCAACGTGGCACCATCTAGAGAGACTCCTGGTGAATTGCTACTAGGTAACAGATATTATTTCTCTAACCTCACACTTAAGCAGTTGAGTTGCTTTGTTTAAAGTGAATGTTTTGCAAACAGCACCTTTTTTAATAATTTGGGAAACGTTGGAAAGAAAACTTGCAGGAAAAAGCTATTATTCCTCAGGCCAAGCTAGACATCATGTTAAATGCATGGTTCTTATAAATAACTGTTTTCCCCTTGTGTGTCTGTCGGGATTTGGACAACAGTGCACAAAGTGAGGGATTTAACCTATCTCCTGCTGTGGTTCCAATGAAAACTGCTGTTAGTTCCCAGAGAACCTGCTAACTCATCAGCACTACTGCTATGATCCCAAGGAAGGAAGTTCCATTGATGTTAATAGACATTTTATTCCAAGACTGAATAGATGGTTTTTTGTGGGTATGGGGTATTTGCATCAGGACCATGATGGAAGTGAATGCAGACAGGAGTGCTGCCCCCTCCTCCTTACGTGCTGTGGGCCAATGGGCCTACTCTGACCAACATTGGAGCTCACTCCATGTTTATTTTTAGAAACTGTTCAATAGCTGAGGATCTAGGGTCGACTTATTTTCATGTCAATTCATTGATATCAGTAGTATATTTCCAGTGTAATAGGGTTATATATTACAAAGTGGGTGAATAAATAATCCATATAAATGTTCTTCATGGTGCAGGTAAATGCGGGATGTATTTTGTGGAAGACAATGCTTCTGATACAATTGAAAGCTTGGTAAGTAAAAAAAGTAAAAAAGTGAATTGACTTGTTTTTAAAGTTGATTTTTTCATCAGCATAATTTTAGCAGTAACCTGTGATTACTGGTTACTTCTGGGTTGCCGCGGAGCGCAACCCAAAAGCGCTCAACTTGAAGCATATTTAATCTTAGGTATGACTGTACATACAGTACTCAGGTCCCATTAAACTAATTGGGTCTGAGCAGGCATGTATATCGGATTGTATTTTCAAGCATCTAACTTAAATAAAACTTGTAAGTACTTGGTCCTTTGGAATTATCATCAAGGGATTACAGACCAGAGGCTGGGACTGCAGGACAGGAACATTTAATGGGAGTGATTTGGTTCCGATGTGCAGTGACTCCCCGCAAAGTGCTTGCACTGGTGAAAACACCGTAAGGGGAACTGGTAATGGACCACGACACAAAATCCTGCACTGAAGACTCTCTAGAGTGCAGCTTGTTTCCCTCCCAGCAGTTTTTGTTTTGGGGATGCCAGAATGTGCAGCCAAGAGGATCTTCTCCAGAATCATTGGGATTCCTAATGAGAATCTCAAGAGGATGCAGGCACACAGCAACCAACCGACCTATGGTTGTTTATGCATGACAAACAGGCATCCTCTTATCCCCTGCCAACCCCTGGCAAGGGAGGTGTAGTGCTAGCTTGCCTTAACACCAGAGAGGCCCCATCAAGAAGATTCCCTGTCTTCTGGGCATCTACTACCCATAGGGTTAGCCACTTCCAAGCTTTTCTGGCTCTTCCTCGTTGCTCCTGGCACTCTTCTTCTCTCATGCAACATCTCATAACTCCACTCAAGTGCTTTATACAGGGATTAGTTTGCATGTGATCCTTTCCTGCAAGCACATCTGGTCCATAGTCCTGGTGGGAAGGAGGGCAGCTCATGCGTGATGGTGGCATGGGGCGGTAGGTTCAGGCCCATAGCAGTGAGCCCTTGCTTGGAGCCTGACCAGGTCAACTGCTCCTGCTGGCCATGAAGTTGTTGAATGCTTATTGAGTCAAATATAATATGAAATCAAGAATGATAGATTTAGATAATGTAGTATGTATTAACAGTGTTCATATGCCACCCAATTGCAAAGTTTATTACTCAGTATCTGAAAGATTACAAAATATTAGCGTGGCAAATAAGTGCATTTTAAATGAACACAGTTTTTAAAAGGCTAATAACTTTAATATGCTGTGCTTTGCTCAGAGCTTTCATGGTGAAACTGAACCAGCATCATTTTCTTGGACATTTGAAGAAATCAAAGAAGTGCACAAACGTTGGTGGCAATTAAGGGACAACGCTGTAGAAATATTTTTAACAAACGGCAGAACTTTGCTATTAGCTTTTGACAACACAAAGGTAAATATTTTCCATGACAGCATAGCAATGTTGAGCAACAGTTAGCCTAAATATATTTTTTAGTATATACCAAAATAAGCTTATTAATAGAATAATAAGGCAGATTTTTCATCACTTCGTTAAAGCGGTGAAATAACTTGGTGTTCAGCAAGGAGAGAATAGTGACCTGAGAATGTTGGTTTTTTTTAGATTGTATCTGATAGGATGTCAATCACAATGCTATCTATTACTGTAATCTGTTTTATTAGTAAGAGGGGAAATAATTTTAGTTTTGAATTTTCAAATCTCATTAAAAATGCTTAGTTAGTTGTTAGATGGAATTTGATAGAAATGGTATTCATTTTCATTTTCATTAGCTTTCAGCAATGGTTACTTTGGTAGATTCTCAGTAGTCAAGGCATGGGCAACCAACCATGACAGGAATAATGTGTACATATGTGTGTGTGTGTGTGTGTGTGTGTGTGTGTGTGTGTGTGTGTGTGTGTTTGTTTGTTTATAAAATATTTATATACTGCTGTATCATAAAACAAACCAAAGTAGTTTTTTATATGAATTGGATTAGTCTTTGGGCAATCTTGACATTATTTCTGCAGAGTTGCATATTTTAACACTTATTAAAATGTTATATCACTTTCCTCAAAAGTTCATAACAGTGTTCAACCAACCAAAAATATTTAGCACTATTAAATTACCATCCAAGAAACAAAGTACATCAGAAAACCCACAGTGCCATTCAAAGACCTGATAATTTTTATTTTTATTTTTAAAAATCACAACCCTGAGAGGAAGCCTGTCTTAGAACTTCTGTCCACATTTTGGACAGGCGTCACTGAAAAGTCTCCAGCCCTAGCAGTCACTGACTAAACTTCTTAGTGGTGATCATTCATATAATAGCATGCATAGTTTGTGTATGTGAGTGTGACTTGCATATGAAATGGAGGATACCTACTCATTTATGATTGTATGATTGTCCTAAATACTGTTGAAACTAATACATATCCAAGAACTGGAGCCTGAGAACTGCCTGCAGAAGGGCTGGCTAGAAAGTGATTTCCCCCAACATTACCTCCTTCCCTGAGCAGCCCCTAACCCCTCTGAAAAGAGCCCTAAATGGCCTCAGCCCAGTATACCTGAAGGAGCGTCTCAACCCCCAACGTTCAGCTCGGACACTGAGGACCAGCTCCGAGGGCCTTCTGGTGGTTCCCTCACTGTGAGAAGTGAGGTTACAGGGAACCAGGCAGAGGGCCTTCTTGGTAGTGGTTCCCGCCCTGTGGAATGCTCTCCCATCAGATGTCAAAGAAATAAACAACTATCTGACGTTTAGAAGACATCTGAAGGCAGCCCTGTTTAGTGGCGTTTTTAATGTTTGTGTTTTATCATGTTTTTAATATTCTGTTGGGAGCTGCCCAGAGTGGCTGGGGAAACCCAGCCAGATGGGCAGGGTATAAATAATAAAATATTATCTATCTATATATCTATCATCTATCCATCCCATAACTGCAGGACACTGCTGACTAGGATGTGCTGTAGTGGTGGAGATATGTGGAGAGGCTGTGAAGAGATTGTATAGAGGCAGTGTCTGTGAGCAGGACATAAGGTGTCTCCACAAAATCTGGCAATTGTTCTATTCAGCAGGGTCCCAGAATCCTTTTGGGGAGAGGGTTCTTTTCAGAGGGCCTGAGAGAAGAGGAGAAGGTAGGAAAGTCCCCTTCTGCCAGTTGCCTTCCTTGGGCAGATCTCTCCCACTGCAATGCTTGATTAATGCATGTAGGTATTTGCATGTGTTAATTCAGCTAAAGTACTGAAATAAAAGTATGAATATGTTATAACACTGAAATATGCACGTTTCAGGATACTAGATCATTTGTGGTTTGGTAAAAGCTTGATGTTTTGGTTCTTTTTAGGTACGTGATGATGTGTACCACCACATCCTAACAAACAACCTCCCTAACATCTTGAAGTATGGCAACATTACAGCATTAACCCAACTGTGGTACACAGGACAGATCACTAATTTTGAATACCTCACTCATTTAAACAAACATGCAGGCCGTTCCTTCAATGATCTTATGCAGTATCCAGTATTTCCCTTTATACTTTCCGACTATACTAGTGAAACATTGGACCTCAATGATCCATCCGTTTATAGGTAATAAGAAATATCATGAATTGTTTCTTTTAAAGTAATTTACTAAATATGCCATCTACTGTAGAATTAATATATTTTTATTAATAAACACCCATTGTATTCATTGTTGTGTTTCTTAACTACAGCAAGTATCAGTAATTTATGGAACTGACAAGCTGCTAATATTTGTATAATTTCAGAAATTTGGTCAAACCCATAGCTGTACAATCAAAAGAAAAGGAAGATCGTTATGTGGACACTTACAAGGTATTAAGATATCTAATGCATTATTGCTTAGTGCCAGCCTGGTATAAAAGGAGAACTTTATGTAACACTATGGACTTTGCTTTTCATTCTGCAAACATATGCATACATTTCCAGTTCAACTGAGTGAAAGTAAATAAAACGTTCATAACCCAACATTCCTCCCCATACTGGCCTTTGTGAAGAGATTAGCAAGTATCTTATCTGCTAAACCAGGGCTGAGGTACCTCTGGCCTGTGGGCCAATCTACCAGGTGGCCCAATTTGGCCCGCAAGACCATATTCCCCAAACCACGCTCATCTGTCAATCAGCTGACATCACTGTATGATTTCAGCTGATGAACAAGATGGCAGAGTTTAGCCCTGGGGGAACACGCTACAGATCCCTGTAGAGAGCAAGATTGAATTCTTAATTCATCTGCTGATGAGTGGAAAGTTCAGTCTTGCTGCGCGCTGCAACAACAGCACACTTTCTGCAGGGAATGTGCTGGCGAGATATACCTTTTGCCCATGCTTGTCATGTTATCGTGTCACCGGCAAGGTGGATAGTTCCAACCACCTGTCAGATTTGGGCCTTTCACTTGATCCAGCAGGATTCTTCTCATTTTCCTGTGTACTTCTACTATAAGCTTGCCTAAAGTTTTTTTTTAACTGGATAGGGGCGTATTCCAGATAGTTAAAATATCAGAAGCCTAATGGCACGATACCTCTGAATTGGTTGTAGAGAAAGCCTTTGCCCACCAACCAAAGGGAGCCTTCATAATAAGTACAGGTGGATGGATTGATTATGGTGTCTGTTTACATAGGGACAGGACTGTGTGTCAATTTCCATGTGGATTTTGGAGACGCATACCTATGTCCATATATTCTCCCTTTTCAGTATTTAGAAGAGGAATACCGTAAAGGAGCAAGGGAAGATGACCCGATGCCCCCTGTGCAACCTTATCACTATGGATCTCATTACTCCAATAGTGGAACTGTACTTCACTTCTTGGTTAGGATGCCTCCTTTCACAAAGATGTTCTTAGCTTATCAAGGTAAGAATTGCTTTAGGTTTTCATATATACATTTAATTGATCATTTATATGGAAGCTGTTTGTATTTATTGCTGTTTCGTTAGCCAAATGTGGCTATTATGATATGTGTAGTACATTTATATAGCTTTGGAAATTTTTATACTGGTGCTTTGATAGTATTGTATGACCAAAAAAATAATCCATTTTGGTTCTGTTTTGCCCTATTACAGGGTTCTATAAATGTATAGCTCATGCAATGTGTTCTTTTCTGTAGTATAACCAGTTTAATTTGACTTCATTTTACAGACCAGAGTTTTGACATTCCAGACAGAACCTTCCACTCCACCAACACAACCTGGCGCCTTTCATCGTACGAATCCATGACTGATGTAAAGGAGCTTATTCCAGAATTTTTTTATCTTCCTGAGTTTTTGGTTAACAGAGAAGGTGTGTTGGGGTTTCATTGAGTATAAAATTGGGAGGAGAGGAACATTGTGTAGGCAGCTCTGAGCTGCTTGAAGGGAAGAGTGGGTTGCGAACATTTACTTGCATTGGGTACTCAAACCCAAGCCAACTACTATAAACAAGGCTTTATATTTGTAGGATTTGATTTTGGGGTGCGTCAGAATGGGGAAAGAGTGAACCACGTGAATCTCCCACCTTGGGCTCGAAATGATCCCCGACTTTTTATCCTGATCCACCGTCAAGCTTTGGAATCGGACCATGTTTCCCAGACAATCTGCCATTGGATTGATTTAGTGTTTGGGTATAAGCAAAAGGGCAAGGCTTCAGTTCAAGCTATCAATGTCTTTCACCCTGCTGTGAGTACCTTTCCCCCCGTAAATCAATTTTTACTTATTGTACAGAATCACTGGATGTTGTATTTGTAGAACGTGTTTCAGGACACTACCCGACTTCCTCTTGTGAAAGTTAGTTCAGGCATTGGGAATTGCCCTACATCTTCCTCTGTGAGGATGGATGCAAAGAAGTCGTGGAGCTTCTTGGCAATCACCTTGACCATTTATTAGTGCTTCTTCGACTCCTACTAGGCAGCACCAGGTCCTCAGGGAAAGACCCTGCACCCTAAAGACCTTCCTGTATTCAGCTAACTCTTAGTTTACTCTGCCAAGGTGTGTGAATTCAGCTCCCACTAAAGAAACATCCACCAACCATTTTGGGTCATTAATAGGCCGTGTGCCTGACAAAGGAGTAGCTGGCCTGCCGCCATAGTGCATTTGTGTTGTTAGTTTAAAATTATGATCTTGTGTAAGAACATTACTTGTCAGTCTGCAGATTTGGTATGCTTTACCTAAGCTTAGTATTGTGCTTCATTACTTGAGAGTTTGGTCTAATCCAAGTCTCAAACACATGCAGATGTTAAATGCATCAGACTGTGCAGCAAGAACCCCCCTTTTTTGTCTTTTCAATAGAACATTATATTCTTGTATTTGGCTCGCATTTTAGACATACTTTGGAATGGACGTGTCAGCTGTAGAAGATCCAGTTCAAAGAAGAGCCCTGGAGACTATGATAAAAACATATGGACAAACCCCTCGCCAGCTGTTCCACACCGCACATGTCAGCAGACCTGGATCCAAACTCATTATGGAAGGAGAGCTCCTTGCTCCCATGGGGCTATTGGTGCAGCTTGCATTCAGAGACACAAAGGAGCAAACTAAAGAGATCACATATCCGGTATGTCAGAGTGATTCATAAGGCTGCTTAATATTAATTAATATGTGGCAGCTAGTTTGTGGGGTCTTTTTGTAGAGGAGTATCTGGAAGGGGATCCTGTGGCCTTTCAGATGTTCTTGGACTCATGTTCCCAACAGCCTCAGCAGCACAGTCATTGTTTGGGAATGGTGGGAGTTGTAGTTCATCATCAACTGGGGGGGGCACACATTCCCTACCCTAATTCTAAAGTTTCTATCTGTCTGAAAATCACCCTCTTATATTTCACGCTGTTTTCCTTTGACAAGGAGATATTTCAGCTGGACTGCAAAGCATCAAGTAATCTTTCATGTTCCTGATTACTTGCTCATTTTATTTTCTCATGTATTATTATACAGGTATCCATGTCAGTGTTTACCAAAGAGGTCCACAGATTTTCCTTTAAAAGGAAAGAAGAAACTCATGTTTAAAGAAAGCGTTCACTGATACTAATCTCCAAATGTTGTCATTAAGTTTCTTTACAGAAATGCTTTATTAAAACCTGAGATGATTAGATCACACACTTTATTTCCCCCAGGAATGTATTTTACTTACTCTAAAAACATTTGGCATACCTAATTCTCAAAGCGGCCTAAAACTCACAACACAAAAATCTAAAATAACAATAAAATCCACATTAAAACCACAAATTTTAACAAACCACAGATATTAACATCAAATCCAAGCCCCCATTAAAACACACACACACACACACCGGCAAAACAGCTATCAGGCTACCAAAGATAAACCAGCAAAAAGGGAAGAATATTGTAAAAGCCTTTTAGGGCAGCTAGGTTTTTAGCAGCACTGATAAGGTCTGGTATACCTCACTTGGCAGAGGGTGCCTCAACAGAAGAGGTTCTAGCTCTGGGTTTTGCCTGCTGTGCTTTTGGAGATGAGGGATATGAGTTAGGGCTTCAGATGATGATTGGGACTTGTGGGGAGGAAATTTCAGAAGAGGAGATGGGCCTTAAGGTACTCAGGCCCCAAGCCATTTAGGGCTTTAGAGGTTAAGATCAGTACCAGGAAGCCCATTATCTATTCCGAAAATGGGAAAAAAATAAAGATTTGATATAATCTACCCTTAGCAAACTCTTAGGCCTGGCTCAGATGTAATGATCCAAGCGCAGTTTATCAGCCTGTAAACAAGTCCTGTGCTTTCATGCTCCTTCTTCATGCCTCTCTTTCCAGCCTTCATTTCTCCTTCAGAAACACTTTCCTAGTTTCTTGAACCACAGTATCTTGTGATTCTGAATTGCGGGACTGATTTAAGGGCTTACTCCCAAACCAGGATATGAGCCAGGATTGGCCATTCCAACCCAGTAAACCATGGTTTAGCTTAGCAGTTTGGAATTGTTGCATCTGAATTTTGCCCTTTTGTCTTACACTATTCCGTGCTTCTATTTTCCCTTTGATATTTGTTCTAAGACCTTATATATCATTGAAGTTACCTTTGGATTAATACCTGTTTAACATTAATGTATGTTAAAGAAAATTGCATTCAGCTTGAGATTTAAAACGCTTAGCTACAATGACTGTTTAAAATGTGTTAGCTGACAGCTGTTTTATTTCACTATCTTTTAGAGTCCTTTACCTTGGATTAAAGGCTTAAAGTGGGGGGAATATGTAGGTTCCCCAAGTGCCCCTGATCCCCTTGTCTGCTTCAGCCAACCACATGGAGAAAGGTTTGGCTCCCTGCAGGCTCTGCCAACAAGAGCAATTTGTGGTTTATCCCGGAAGTTCTGTCTTCTGATGATCTATAGCAAAGAGCAAGGTAAGGGTCTCAGTGGTCTCTGCAGTAGCATTGCAAAAAAGATTTCATGCTGCCAGCCTAATTGTCTCAGCTGCTCTGTTGTCCAGTCTCTCACTCATTCAAAGATTGCAGCTAATATAATGCTGAGGCCTGACTCATATGTTACCTGGGTGGAATAATTGCTGCTGAGATCTCAAAGTGCATGGGAGCAGAACTGTGTGGGAAGCAGTTTGTGAAGTGGCTCCCATGTGAGTTAGAGCAATTTTAGCCACATCTACAGAACCATCTAGAAATAAGTGGTTCTGCAGATGTACTAAGAATCTGCTCCAAAGTCAGTTCATGCAGCCAGTTTCCTAGTGGTTTGAGATCTCTCTAGCAGTTGTACTGCTCTCATCACATGTGAATTGGTCCCAGTAAACTTGTTAAACAAGAATTCTTCACTGTGGGAAGTGTTTTTTATGTTTAGGAAACTGAAGAATTTCAAGTGTGTCTGTTCTCTATCAAGTACAGGGTTTGATATTTGGATATACAGCACAGACAAAATTAAAGATGACCAGATTATTGAAGGAAGAGGTGGAGAAACTCGGGTCCAGGGGCCAAATATGCCTTCCCAGGCTGTTTTGTAAGGCCTACAGTACTCTCCCTTGGCCACAGCCCACACTGGCTTCACCTCCACCCTCAGGATTTTTGCCTTGCTGGAATTTGACCTTCAACTCTGTTAATGCAAAGATAACACCCACCTTTGCCTGTGTCCCACATGCCACTAGCATGTGGCCCTCGAAGGGTTTCTTAGCAGGGAATGTGTCCCTCCCATTTGAAAAGGACTCCCCACCCCCTGATTTTAAGACTTTATTGGGAAGTTTCCATTTGTTGCTCAGACATTTGAACAGTGGAATTTAAAATCCAAAAATAGATACATAATATATGTCTTTTTGTTGTAGACTAACACACTGTGAGTTTTCTACTTGATCTGAATGTCCTGACTGCTGTTACAGGTGTAAGAAGCATGCACAGTACAGATATCCAGTGGTCAGCCATTCTGAGTTGGGGATATGCCGACAATATACTGAGACTGAAAAGCAAGCAAAGTGAACCTCCAGTGAACTTTATACAGAGCTCACAGTTTCATCAGGTAAAAGCCATTTTTATTTCCCCTCTTTTCACCTATAGAATGCCATGTTTGAAAAACAGTGTTCATCTGTGGCATCGAAACCAGACCCATAGCATTTTAGATGATATGCTGGTTCAAAGATAATCTCAGCCTAATGATTTATGTCCAAGAAATCATACTAATGATTTTTTCCAGATGGTCGCCGTTCTTGCCCCTCTCCTCCCATTGCTTGTCTCACTTTGGCACTTTGTGCCAAATGACTTATTAAAATATCAATTTCCTATCCTATTAAGAACAGGAAACTGGTTTAATCTCTGTTTGCTAACCACAAACTGATCCCTGATACCATATCCTTGTTTTTTAACAGAGATTAAACCCCAATTTCTTGGTTTTGATGTTATGGGAAACTGTGGTTTATTAAACCCAAGATGGAGGCCAATCAACCATGTGTTATGGTGTGAAAGGGGTGAGGGAGCATGTGGGCACAGTGTTATGTCTAAATTAGGCCAAGACCTAATACACGTATTATTATAACACGAGCTTTTATGGACTACACCCCACTTTAGACAGTGTTCATCCTCAGGTGGCAGCTATATATTTGTTAGTGGGGCCAAAAGGCCACTTACTGGAAATCCAGCCTTTCTTATTGCTGTTTCTTATGAATGTGTGTGAGCAGGTCTGCAACTGAAGAAATGGCTTCTCATCCATGAGGGCTTATACCACTATAAATCTATTAGTCTTACGTTCATGTCCCTGATTTTCCTGGACTTCTGCTTTCTCTGGATTATAGAGATGTAGATAAACCTGCTAATTTTGTGAGCATTTCTCTGCTAGTAGTATTTGTTTACTACATTTCTGCCCTCCCTTCCTCCTCAAGGTAGCCCAGGGCAGCAAACAAGCAATAAAACAATGCAACTAAAACAAAACATGCTTATCACATTAAAACTTTAAGAACATCTAAAAGCATTTTTTAAATGGTCACATGCCCTCATAGTTAATAATTTCAAGGTTGCCAAGAACAGTCTTTTTCAGCCATCAAATGCCCGGGCGAAATGCCATTCCTCCTGAATGTGCATAATGAGAAAGGCCAAGACCAAGAGAGACCTCATTAGGGAGGGCATTCCACAAACAGGGAACTGCCACCAAGAAGGCCCTGTCATAGGTTAGCACCAGCCGGGCCGGGCCCAGCAGTAACACCATGAATAGAGCCTCCCTACCAGTCATCACTTGACTTGTTCACTTCAGCAAGACTATAGGAAAACGATTGTTCATAAATCTATGGCCTTTTAAATTGCGTTTGTTTGTGTGTGTGCATTATTGTTTTTGTCTGTTACTATGTTATGCATTATTGTGGCTTTATATTGTAAACTGCCCTGTGAGCCCTGAATGAAGGGAAGTATAGGAATTTAATAAATAATGAAGGCAGCTATTTACCTCTGTTAATATGAATGAATATGAAATCCGGAAAAGGTAAAGTAATTGAGCCCAGTTAGGCTCATGTGCCGGCCGGCCGGCCTGCAATAGGATTTTCTGTTTTTTGAGGCGCAGCTTCCTCTGCACAGCTCTAGAAACTACTTTTGGGCTCCCCCCGCAAGGTTTGGATTCAGCTTCCTTTGTGGTGTAGAATAACTGCTTTCAGATTATGAAAGCAAGGAGCCCTGCTGTGCTGGGTGGCTCTGCACCCTCATTAACCAGCTGTAGATTTCTCTGTGATTAAGAGAGCTTTAGCCATTGCACTTCCAAGAAACAGCTAAAGAACTGAAAAGTGTGGGGTGTCTGTTCTGCAGTTATAAGCCACCTTGAAGGGTCTTTGAGATGAACAGCAGGGCATAAACTTAATAAAAGCAAAAGTAGTGTGGGATACTGTTTAAATGTCTCTCACTTTTTCTTTTATGCAAGGTAACAAGCTGCGCTTGGGTGCCTGACAGCTGTCAGCTTTTTACTGGCAGCAAGTGCGGGGTCATCACAGCATATATGAACAGATTCACTAGCAGCACAGTAAGTAAATGAAAGAGAAATAGTGACTAGTTAAAAGCCTGGCTATAGTAAATCGTATTTATTTTTCTCTCTATGATTATAAAAACAATAATACAAAGACAAATCATCTTAGCAAGAACTGATCCCCCCCCCTGCCTTTTTTGTTGTTGTACCAAATTGGTTTTCTGATTGGGCTGCATCTTCTGGCAAAATGTTTTATCATTGCTTAAATTGCAAAATGCTTCCTCTTTTTTGTGGGTTTGCTAGATAAATGAAGGTTTGGAGCCTAGTTCCATGTGATGCAGGAGATCCATGATTAGATCTTCATTTTTATTTTACATCAATTGCAGAAGTTACAATTTGAAAATATTGTTTGTGGTAAATGAGAGTGGTGCTTTAAAGACCAGAAAATAAACTGATACAGCGTGGGCTTATATTTGGTCTATAAATGCTCTCAACCTAAATGTGGGCATTTCTCCCATTCCCTTCTGCTCAGGTGTGACCATCTTTATGGGAGTCCCATAGCTCTGGCATTTCTACACACAACAGACAGCATGCAAAGGAAACTTCTGTGTCTAGTCTGCTTCTCAAAATAAAGCCATATGGTGTGACAGCATGTTCACTGGCATCTGTTTTGGTTTCTGCTCCCAGCTGACTAATTTAGGTGGACAACTTGATTCGGTGCAGGGCAGGAAATAAGTATTATGTATTTTATTTGTTAGTCGCTTTTGTCACAGAGTGACCCAAAGCGACTTGCATTAAAATCAGTTCAGAACAACAACAGAGTCATGGAATTGTAGAGTTGGAAGTGACCATGAGGGTCATCTGGTCCAACCCCCTTGCAATGCAGAAATCTTTTGCCCAATGTGGGACTCAAACTCACAACCCTGAGATTAAGAGTCTCATGCTCTACCAACCTAAAAACCTAAAAAAGCACAGCTATACAAACAAAAGGCAGGGCTGCAGACCCCACCCCGCTAAAAAAGGCCACAATGCCAATCACGTGTGAAGTAACTCATACTTAAGAATGAAAGACATACAGTGTGGTTCTAAACTATTTGCGTTGCTGTTTCTACCTGAAATACCAGCGTGATATGGCAACACAGTGCTATGATTTCTAACATAGTGCAGATGTAGACGACAGGCCCTATACCTTTATCCTGGCACAAGAAATCTTAGGCTTGGTACAGGAGAGAGACAGGTCTGTTTTTTAATGGGCTGTTGGAGTCTGGCACCACATTGATGCGGCTAGCGTATCTAGGAAAAGTGTTGGTTCTTGTCTGTCGCCTCTTCCTTCTGTTCTTACCAGCTTCTTTTATTATGATGACGATTCTGCACCTCAGTTAGTTTTTTGGCTCTTCAGAGAGGAAAGGGTGGAATTAAACAGTAGTAAAGTTGGGCAAGGTTTTATTTCCTTTTCGCTGCGGTTTGTTCTTAACAGTGGCAATGTGAAAGACACATCTAGATATAAATTAGTCAAGCGACAATGTGTCTTGACAAATAAGGCAGCTGTATAGAGCTTTTCTCTGTGCTAATAACTATGTGAGACATCTGAAGATGCTACCTTTCAGCACTAATACCATACTACCATTTGTTTGTCAGCCAAGTATTCAGGTTGTGTGTGTGTTTTAAGTGGTATGGATGCTTTTGACTTGAGCAACCCTCACTTACATGTTGTTGTTTTGATAGCTGAAATGGAAAAACAACTGTACAGAATAGGAGCTATCAGTGATGCAAGTGCAAATCGTTATTTAAAACATCTATACCCTACCCGCTAGCTTAGCATCAGACCTCGTTTTGCAATATAGTTTTGTGCCCTCCTTATCGCCCACATCCCAATTCAACCAAAGTTGGAACTTAGTGTGTCTTTGTTCCTTTTCAGCCATCTGAGATTGAGATGGAATCTCAAGTGCATCTGTATGGCCATACTGCAGAGATCACCAGCTTGTTTGTCTGCAAGCCTTACAGTATAATGATAAGCGTGAGCAAAGATGGAACTTGCATCATCTGGGATTTGAACAGGTACGAATATCCTTCAATATATCCTCATGCTGGCTTGACTGCACCCAACTTCTATATTTTAAATATTAAAATATAATGTAGGATTGACTTCTGTTTCATTTATCATAAAATGGATGGTGATAATTAAGTACTATTCCACCCGTACTATATAAAAATATTGTAGTCAGATAGTCATAATGGATATTGGAGGCAGGCACATTAAATGAAACATTGATTGAAAGATACTGATACTTTCAACAGCAGTGAAAGCTTCTTCTTTAATCACTGAACTCTGATTCTTACAGGCTCTGCTACGTGCAAAGTCTTGCTGGACACAAGAGTCCCGTAACAGCAGTGTCTGCTAGTGAAACAACAGGTGACATTGCAACCGTTTGTGACTCAGGTAGGTACCTTCACAAAAACAGTGCTGTGGTTTGTTTCCTTCCTATTGGGCAAAGGCAGGTGCAGGACAGACATAATTTGAGCAGTGTGCATAAGGGTGCTGCTGGTTCAAGGGAGGCTATCATTTATTTCAGACTAGCTTACCTTGGTGTGCAAACAGGACCATTAAATCAGACCCTGTAGTTCAGTCTAAGCTGATGGGCAATGGCTCTCTCCCTGGAGATGCTAGGGACTGTATGTGGGACCTGCTGCATCAAAAGTTATGCTCTTCCACTGAGTTGTGTGCCCCTAAACGCAAGATGCCGGGGTTATTATTGGCACATACTAGCAAAGACTGACCCACTAAACAGGGCTGAGGAACCAGAACTGGCCAGTGGGCCAGATCCTTATCTCATCCACTAGCAAACTACGGCAGGTAGTAGAACCCTCCATAATGACACCTGCCAAAGTTCAAAGGAGGTCTCTGTAATGGCTGGTCATTGCTTAGAGCAACCTTCTTTGAAGACGAGCTTTCAGTGCCAATCAGCTGAAAGAGGCTTCTTTTAAATGGTGATCAGCTGATTGCCTTTTGAAGTTTCTACAGAGAAAGCAGATCGTATTCTAAGCGCTGGGGAAAGCGCTTTGAATGCAAACTACTTCCTTTGCAAAGAAACAAAATGCTCCCTTTAAAAACAAATGTGCTGCTTCCCAAGCACCCAAAGGGGCTTAGCAAGCCCTGTCTTTGGGGCTTGACAGGTAGGTGTAGTGGCCTGTGTAGCTCAAGTGGCCTGGTCACCTAAAGGGGAGCTTCATTTCCCTTCTGCCAGATGCCCTTTGTTCACCATTGAATGCTGTTCTAGAGGGTGATCCCAACATTCAGTGATGGGCTTGAAGGGCTGTAGGGTAGGAAGGTGGGACCAAACCCTCTGCATACCTGTGATTCATGGACATCATGTTTACTATGCATTTTCCTGGGTGAAATGATGCTACATTGTAAAATCTGTATGTGTGCGAACACAAGCAGATGAATCTCAATCTCTCAAAGGTTTAATGGTTCAGCTAGCTCTTAAAGAGTTTCCATTATCTGAAGTTAAGGCCCAAACATCAGATTTGTTATCCAAGATACTGTATCAAAAAAATTCCTGTGGGGGATATACAAGCCGAAATTGCTTTTCTTAAAATTATATCTTCTCCTTGCTTCCTGATATTAAATAACTGGTAGCACGAGGGGACTATATTAAAATGTTCATTAAGTATACATGCAAAAGCAAGACAAATATCGGTGATATTCCCATTGGCTCTGCAATAGAATTAAAACAAGCAGCGTAGGTGTTCCAAAATAGGAGATTCCGGAAGAGAATGTGGATTATCTGTAGCTATTTGTAGGTTACTGCACATCTCTAGAGACTGAATTGATTTATCAGCAACTCTCTAAAATCCTAGAGAGATTAATGGCCAGTTTACACCTTCATTTGTTTCCGCTCCTCAGCTTGAGCTAAAGGTAATAATGACTCTAGTCACTAGAGTTCTTAAAGGTAAAGAGGGGTTGGAGTAGGGATGGGGAATGATGTGTTATTTATCTAGATATTACTTTTAACCTGTTCCTTTTCTTTAGTGATTTAAAGCTAATCAATTTTTAAAGCTACCTCCTTGCCACCTGCCTCTTTATAAATTCATGTTGGAGTTAGATTTTCTTGCTATTCTGATACCTTTCTTATTTGGTTGATTGGCTGGTAAAGTTCAATCAAAAGTCATGACCCAGAGGTGTCTTGTCTTCATTTAAAAAAAAAAAATATATCAAATGCTTGTGTTCCTTTTTATATATTTTATTCTTCTTCCTTTATATATGGGAAAGGGCATGGAACTATGTGAGTCACCAAAGCGCATTCCCCTTATCAGTGGAAATAGATGTCATTTTTACCTCCCTCCATGAGGAATTCAGCACAGCTTTTCATGCCTATTGTCTGAGCAATAGCTGCGGAGTCACAAAATGCAGCCTGCTACTTCTCATCGTATCTACCTGGCCCATGAAAAATGTTCAAGGCTGAATTAACAAACACCCCTTGCTCTTTCAAGGGTGGGCACCACATTACCTTCCACAAGGACCCCATCTGAATATCTCAGACAAATTACTTGGGGGGTGGGGTGTCTCTCGCTATCCAAGCAGAAGCTGGATAACTACCGTATTTTTTGCTCCGTAAGACACACTTTTTTCTTCCTAAAAAGTAAGGAGAAATGTCTGTGCATCTTATGGAGTGAATGTGTGGTCCCTGGAGCCGAATTGCCCAGGGGCGAAAAGCAGATCATGCTTTGGGGGGGGGGGAAGAGGGAAATGGATGTTGAAACAAAGCCGCTGATCGGCAAGCAATCAGGAGGGAGATAAGGCTGCTGGTAAGGAGGTTGCCGGGGAGGGGGGGAGGTAAAGACAGCGAACTTGCAAAGAGAGGAGACAGGAATACAGTGGTGCCCCGCAAGACGAATGCCTCGCAAGACGAAAAACTCGCTAGACGAAAGGGTTTTGCGGTTTTTGAGCTGCTTTGCAAGACGAATTTCCCTATAGGCTTGCTTCGCAAGACGAAAACGTCTTGCGTTTTTTGCAAGTTTGTTTCCTTTTTCTTAACACCGTTAATACAGTTGCGACTTGACTTCAAGGAGCAACTCATAGAACGCGGTGTGGTAGCCTTTTTTGAGCAGCTGATCGGCAAGCGATCGGGAGGGAGATAAGGGACTCTAGAGATAAAGGAGGCTGCCTGGGAGGGGGCAGGTAAAAGCACATGGATCCTCAGGATTTTTGCATTGGGTCACCCCAAATTCACCATCAGATCACATAGCATGTCCATGGCTATAGTCTGCACACAAAAAATCATGTGTCCACTGTTTCGTGGGGCCGCAATGGCGCGAAAACATGGTTACAAAGCACGGATCCACATGGATTCTCCAAACTCACCATCAAATCACATGTCTGTGGTCACAGCATGAGCCACAAAAATCATACACCCACTATTTCGTTCAGAATATTTTTTTTCTTGTTTTCCTCCTCTAAAAACTAGTTGCGTCTTATGGTCAGGTGCGTCTTGTGGAGCAAAAAATATGATGTTTGGGGTGCTTTAGTTCATGCACAGAGCAAGGCTAGATCACCTACAAGACCCTCTTTGACTCTGTGATTCTATTAATCTGGCATTTCAGTTCTGTTCGTTAATTAGGTGAAGTAATGGTCAAATTATCCATTATGTCAGTCTGCACACCAGGAAGTGGCTTCACGTAACTTACATTTTCTTCCAGATGTTGGATGCTCTCAGCACACTGATGTAATACAATTGTAAAAGTAGCTGAAGGCACATTTCAGAAGGCAATCTTTCTGCATTCCCGTTTAGGCCATATGATATCTCCTGGGGGAAGAAATATACTTTTCTCCAGTACGTCCCTAAGCATAGCCTGGTAGGAAGCAGGAATATGCATTGGTTCTGTGCTGACCTTTCCATCAGTTGGGCCATTACATCTTGCATGTCTTTACTTGGACTACTGGAAATAGAAGTTTTATCTGTTGCCAGTCCTTATTGTATCCATTGATACTGCATTTTAATCGTTCTTCAAACCACTTTGTGAAGTACAGTGGTGCCCCGCAAGACGAAATTAATTCGTTCCGCGAGTTTTTTCGTCTAGCGAATTTTTTGTCTTGCGAAGCACGGTGTCGGAAAAGTTTTGGAAAAGCTTCAAAAATCACCAAAAACCTCAAAAAAGGCTACCACACCGCGTTCTATGAGTTGCTCCTCGAAGTCAAGTTGCAACTGTATTAACGGTGTTAAGAAAAAGGAAACAAACTTGGAAGACGTTTTCGTCTTGCGAAGCAAGCCCATAGGGAAATTCTTCTTGCGAAGCAGCTCAAAAACCGCAAAACCCTTTCGTCTAGCGAGTTTTTCGTCTTGCGAGGCATTCGTCTTACGGGGCACCACTGTAGTTTGTATCTAAGAAGCTGTATGTAAATGTTTGAAATAAAAGAAATGGGAAAATATTTGAGATCCCCCCGATTAGAGCAATTTAGGGGTGCCCCTTATATTGACAAAGATGTCCCCCTGCAGTCCAGTAACACCTTCAGTTTGTTAGTGGTTGTTAGGTGTGATTGGTATTACCTATTGATAATGCTATTGCTTCTGTGTAATTCATTTGGCTTTTATGTTTTTTAGAAATAGTCAGTACCAAAAAATGTAATGTCAGTGCTTGCATATGATTGGATGCTAGTCCTTCATTCTTTTGAGTGGTCTTTTGGGTAGTATATTGTTTCATCTAGATCATGTTCTGGATTTTATTTTGCTAATGCAGCTGTTCTATTGTGTTTCAGTTGGTGGTGGCAGTGATCTGAGACTTTGGACCGTGAACGGTGATCTTGTGGGACATGTGCACTGCAGGGAAATTATATGCTCTGTTGCTTTCTCTAACCAGCCTGAAGGAGTCTCTATCAATGTGATTGCTGGAGGGCTGGAAAATGGAGTTGTACGGTGAGTGGTTACGAGAGACAATTTTCCTTTTTGATTGCAAGTGCTCCTTATAAATGCTATTCTTTGGGAAACTCTGTGCCATACTTCTTTTTCCATGCATCTGTTCTAAAGATGTTATTTCTGTGAAGCAAAGGGGACAGCTTCCTCCATACAGTAACCCTAGTTTCACAGCTTTACAACAAGGTTGTGAAGGAGGGAGGGAGCTCTTGCTTCAGAAGGGACCCATTTGAAACAGATGAAAAGGGCTTTTAAAATCTTTTTTCTAAAAAAAACCCCCAGTTTGTCCATGACACTTGCACTAAAAAGGTATACATATGCATTAGTGCAGCAAGGTCATGGGTGCGTCTGAAAAATGCCAAAAATCTGCAACACAGGTTTAACCAGAGACTCTGGCAGGACACAAAAAGAGATGAAAGTGCTAGTCTTAAAATACTGCAGCCAAATCTCTGAAAAGCTGTTTTTGGATTGTATCTGGTAGCAGTCATTCTGTCTTTGTCTTTTCCTTAGGCTGTGGAGCACGTGGGATTTGAAACCTGTGCGGGAAATTACATTCTCTAAATCAAATAAACCTATTGTAAGGTAATAAACAAACAAACAAGGAAACAAACAAATGGCTTCATTTTGGAACACAGCAATTTACTGTTACGCTTTGAGAACATGGTTTTCTGTGTAAATTGATGCCTTTGAAATATGTTTTGCTTACCTTTTTGAAGTTACTATTACAGATAATTTTGAGAATTCTGCATTACTGTCCGTTACTGAATTTACTGTCCATTTGCATCTATTTGTGTTCCCATTTAGTTTGTGTAGTCCACATATTACCCTCAAACAACACCAATATCAATTTCCCCTGTAAATTTGGGTTTGTCTGATATGGGGATAATCCAATAAATTGGGGAAAATTGGGCTCACAACTGCTCTACTGAGGGCCGCAGTTGATCAGTTTTTGTGTTCAGTTGCCAGTATAGTGGTACCTCGAGTTACAAACGCTTCAGGTTATAGACTCCGCCAACCTGGAAGTATTAGCGGAAGGCCCCATTAGCTAAAGTGGTACCTCAGGTTAAGAACAGTTTCAGGTTAAGAACGGACCTCCAGAACGAATTAAGTTCTTAACCAGAGGTACCACTGTATCTGCTACTCCCCTTCCCATGCCCACAACTTCCTCAGTGCTTTCTTTCTTCTTTTTCCTGGCTGTACTCATCATAATTATTTCTGGCGCGTTCCTGAATGGAGGAATAAATATTCTTTCTTTTGATCTGTCAGATTACATAAAACGAGAAACTTCAGAAACAAGCCACATAAAAACAAATTTTAGCGCCAAATAAATTGGGCAGCAAACTGAAAGGTGTATGCCGAGAATTTATTTTCAAAAGCCATTTCTTCCACAGTGGGCTAGTAAAGGCACGTCAGGAGCTCAGCCATATATTTTTCTTTCCATAGATATTTCACATACATTTTCTTTCAACCCCTAAGGTTTGCAGGAAACCAGAAAACTGCACAAGGAAATTTATGGTTGCCTGACTCTGCACTCCAGCACAAGAGGCAGCCGGGATGGGGGGGTGGGGGAGAGAAAGCACACAAATTCCAAAGAATTAGAATAAAATAAGCGTGAGTGTGGACTTGATGTGCGGCAGTTTTCTTGGGACCTATTCAGGGGTGAGGGTGGAGGAGCTGTTGCAAACATTCCTAACGTTTTTCAGAATTGAGTGAATGTACAACGTGCTGTTTTGTACGAGACTTTTTTTATTTAGAAAGGCAGGGTGTGGGTGTCAGTGTTGAAAATAAATGTATGCATTAGCACAGGTATATTAAAACTGTGTCTCTCCCCCTCCCACCCCCTTTGAGGAGCATCCATAGTGTTAGGGTTTAAAATTCTCAATAACCCGTGAGATGTGACAGATTTTTGTTTTGTTTTCCTTTACAGCCTTACATTTTCCTGTGATGGCCATCATCTCTACACAGCAAATAATGAAGGAACTGTTATTGCTTGGTGTCGCAAGGACCAAAAGCCCTTGAAACTCCCCATGTTTTACTCATTCCTGAGCAGCTATGCAGCTGGCTGACGGCTGTTCTTCCTCCTTGGCCTTGGTTATTTTGAAGCGCTTTCAGTCCAGGGTAGATTATAGAACTTCTTCTGTTTACCTGGATCATGAAATACTCTTTAACATCTTCATGATAACTGAGAGTAGATTAGCAATATATCAGTGAAAGGCTGCTACGAATGCTCACGCACCAGACCATATCACTGGTTATAGGAAACTTCTGGTGTGCTTTTTTTCAGGAGAGAGTAGAAGCGCTAACTCAGAAGTTTAAATGCTGCAATGTATAATGTAAAAATATTTTTACAAATCATTTCGTGGACATGTATATTCTAAATCCTGAAGTGCGAATGGTGACTTCTGCCCCTTTGTGTTGTAAAAAAATAAAATAGAATTAAAATACTTCAAAGGTTTATTAAAAAAAACCAACAAGGTCGGTTTGTGTGTATAACTTATTAGTTGCCTGTAGTACACCTTTCTCTAGAATGGACACACCCAGTTACCAGTGTTTTAAAATTCAAGAACTCAGATTTGCTTTATAGAGAAGCAAATTAACTCTGTAGGTGTCTCTACACCAATGTTGTTGAAATACCTGAAGTACAATTCTATGAAATGTGATTCTATTTATTCACTGTCTTAATTTATAACAGACCATAAGTCTATAGCAGTTTAAGTATATATGGTACCTGTACTTTAATAGGCAAAACTGTTGTGACAACATGAAGCAATACAGAGATCTTTCAAAATAATTTCAAATTGTATAAATCCCAAAGACTGGAACATCTTGTGGTTTATACTCTGGACATCAAGAATGGGGAAGCAGAAGCAGAAGTATGCTTCTATTTGTCTTGTAATAATTGTAAAAACTCTGTAATGGCAGATGGGGAGGGGAGCAGAATTATGGCAATCTGGCTAACTGAGCAATTCTGTTAATTCAGATATTTAAACTCCACCAAAACTATTTTTTCCCCAATTCAGTTTTAGCAATGGTAGGGGGTTGAAAAAGTATAAATATCATAATTGTGTTAAAATAATTTTGATTTGTTTAAAAACTGCCTGAATTACATTTTAAAATATATCTGTATGATACTAATGAAGAGTTACATGCACAGAACATGAACTCACAGACTAGGAACTCATATGTTTTCTTTTAAAATTATGCATTTAAACATAATTATGACATTTTCAGCATGACTCCCCCCCTTGTTAAAAGCAAATTGTAACAATATTTACAATTAATAGTTAAATATGTAAAGCCTTTAACATTCAGTTTATAAAATTCTGAATCTTAATGGCTTTCTCATGTGACTAGTTCAATAAATAAGTTTATTTAAATTTCTGATATACATGTGGTATAAATGCATCTACTCTCTTTCTTGGGGGAAAGCAAATAAGCCCAGAATTCCATAGAGATGTATTAACTTATACATTTTTCCATAATCTACATCTTTCATTTTGTTCTTCCCTTTGATGTTTCTTTTGCATGTGCCTCTTTTAAAAGCATCACGAAAACTGTAACTGGTCACTTCATAAATATGCAATCGACACCCTTTTTCTGCTCATTCAAATATAAAATTGTAGGAGTCTTGAAGCTTTCAGAATTGTTTCAGAAAATTCTTTTGGAAAAAAAAGTATTTCTGATTAAACCAGAATCTAAAAAAGCACACTAGGCATGGTGTGTGAATATGTCTCTTCCTAGTCTTTTCCCAACTTTATGCTGACATTACATTAACACCTATGGATTTCCACATTTAAAATTGCAAAAGGAAAATGCATTTTGGTTCGCATTTCAATCATGTTTACCATCTAAAAACAAGGACTTATACTGCAATGGTGTGCTTGAGGTAACATCTTTTTTCATTGTTCTTGAGGCATTTTTAATTGCTTCTACATTAGGATACAAAATGTCACTTATGAAGTCTTACTTTTAGGACATTATTATAAATCTTAAATATGCAAAACAACTGACCTTGTGAGATGCAGTATTTTTATGCAGAGCTATAAGGTTTTTGGATAGAATTATATTTATTCAGCATGGTAGCTTTGTTCTGGAAATCTTAATAACACCTCATGAGGTTTATGCATACATTGAATACCCCTGTAAATAATAATATAATTACAGTATATTTATGTTCACTGCACCTATACTGCTGAGTAATAAAGTATTTCATACAAATATAGATAAGGCATTAATATTATACAGATGAAAACTAGAGTCTACAAACCTCCACAGGGATTCTAGGTATGTTTTCTTCTTCTTAACTCACATTACTTATTTCAGTTGTTATTTTGTTTACATTTGCTGCAGTGCCATCTCCTTCTTAGGACCAGTTAAATGCAAAAAATAAATTACTGGACAGATCTTCAGTATTGTAAGATAATTCTACTTTGCCCAGAAACTATAACAAGTGAGCCCTGTTCTTAGCTGTCAGTTGTTCCCAGATGATTGTTAAAGAGAATTGATCAGGGAATTCTCAACTTCCCCTTTCCCCAAACACCATACCCGCCACATCAACTCACTCTTATGCTGTTTTGACCTGATGTTGGCCATATGTTTCCCAGATTGCACCTTTTTTGGCCAAATTACATTGTGAAAATAAAGGTGTGCATTAGATTTGATGGCACACTGACATTAGCCAGCAAATTTTTTATTTTTATTGTTTGGTTTCAAGGTTCTGGAAATTGAGGTGCGCATTAGATTTGATGGTGCATTAGACTCGAGTACATATGGTACATCAGTTAAAGAACTGAAACTACCAGACATAGAACTGCATTCAAGAAGTTATATTTGACAGTTTGGTAAAATTACAACAATAAAACAAGATAGGTGTGAATTTAGCTAATTTGAATTAAAATGTACGTTAAATGGAATTAAATGGTCATGAATCTGAAACACTTTAGACTTTTTACGGTTGTGTTATATAACTAGCTCCATATTTGACAACAGCAAATGATCTCACTCCACAGATAATTCAACCCCAACATATATATAAAAATGTTTTCTCCTTGGAAGGAGCACTTGACAAAGACATTTTGATTTTTCTGGCTATATAAAATTTTATTTTCAGAAGTGCAATACATGTTGGGTGCCTGAGGTAGAAAATCCACGTTGCACTGCTCCCTAAAGCAGGGCATAACCCATCAAAACCAGGCTTGTGAGCAATTCCATTCACTTCAGAACTTCCTATTGGACTGTGCCCTGAAAATCAGATCTATCTCCCGCCCATTATGCTAGTCCTTTGGCCTACAACTCCCTGCAGCTCCAGCCACCACAGACACAAGGTTGGCAAAGGCTTCACTGTACCATTCTTAACAAAAGTCGGTCTGCTACCTGAGGTGACCACCTAATTTTGCTTCATTGTGGGCTGCATCATCTCTGTGAGCTCTGTTGTTGTAATAATACAGTTTTGGGGGTATTTTACCTCACAGACCCCTTTCAACCAGTCAGTCACAGCTGTGTTTTCCTCTGTTCTACTCCTGCCTCCGGCACCAGCACAGTTATAATAAATAGGGATTTCATGTATGTCCTACATGGGGCTGGCCAAAGACAAAATTGTTGCTTCAGGTGAAGAACAAGAGGGTGTCTCCTCCTGTTCCATATATCCATATACAGAAGCTGCTTGGGCTGGCAGTTGAACTCCATTCCATACAACCTCAGTGCCTGGAGACAGACAGTCAGGTTGTGCATCCATAGCAGAGAAGGAATGACTGCTAGAAGGAATGCAGGCAGAAGAAACGCCATGGTGCATCTCCAGCAGCACAACTGGATGCCTTCATCTGCCCCAGCTGCAACAAAACATGTCTCCCACATCGGTCTCTACAGCCACAGCAGGAGCTCTAAATTTCCAACAGTTTGACGTCATCTTCCATCGTCTCCCGAGGCAGACTGATGCCAACAAGAAGTGAGGAGAGAGCATCTTCCACACCTAACAGTAGGCTGGATTTGGGAACCCAGGCATGGTTATAGTGGGGAATGGCTGGGGCTCAGGAGGAATAGCCAGAGGCTGCTACTCTTGGCCCTAATGTCACATCCTCACCATCCATTTGGGCTTTCCCCAAAGAACTTTGGGAGCTGTAGTTCCCCCCTTACATAGCTGTAATTCCCAACTCCCCATTAGTAAGAGTGTTTTAACATTTTCTGGTTAACACCATTATTTTGCGGAGCCTCCATCAGCGTTCCCTGTAGTAGTATGAAGAGTAGAGGCACCTTAATAACACATGGTGTTAAAACCGTTGCCAAGGTCCTCTGTGCTTGGAGCGTGGCTAACAAAATGTTTTAGGAACGCTTCTTTGTCCTTCACACTTTTTCGTGTTCGCTATGGGAACCATCTGTATATCACTGGCAAACACGATTCCTTCTCAAAGTGTGAAGTAGCTCTTACTCACCCCTCACACTTGTCATGTTAAATTACAGATTGAGATTGGATGACCTTTCCCTATTAATCAAATCCAAATCGGTTTGTGACACTGTTACTATGAGCAATATTATTTTGCTGGTCCCCAGTTAACCCATAAGTGTGTCATCCCGAATCTTCCCCCCCCCCCATGTGCAAAAGTGAACCCGTGAACACCTCTTTCAGGGCCCACTCCATGTGACGGGATACAGCTTTATTTGGTTATTTAAACATTGCGATTGGTTTAGTGCCTCTTTCTTTCTGCCAGTTCATACCAATATAACACGACGGCCTATATAAACAGTAAACTCTATGTTAGCTTTCATGGGTTGGAAGGAATTCCTAGCGTTACTTCCCTATTTCTAGGGAAATTTCTGCGTTGCTTAAGAGGCAGAAACGTTGCTGGATGGGCAGAGAGAGAGAAAGAGACTCTGATCACTTTAATTTGCGCGATGGAAATTCACACACGTTTCTCTCTTCCTACAACACGCGACACCCCGCAGACGGGCTGCCCTCATTAAATAAAAGATAGGTGTGTGTGTGTGTGTGTGTGTGTGTGTGTGTGTGTGTGTGTGTGTGTGTGTGTGTGTATATACAAAAACACACACACACACACACACACACACACACGAAGCCAGGAGTAGCTAGCAGGTATGGAAGCGCGCTCTTTCTTGCTCTCCCACCCAACTCCATTGACGTCACGAGCTGGAATTCCTTTCCGTCGGGGTTGCGCGCGCGCCCCCGCCTGCCTTGCTCAAAGCCTGCGAAGAGCTTGGCTGGGCTCTCCTGTCGCAGGAGGGCAGGCGGCTGAGCAGCCCCGCGGGTCCCGCCGGGCCTCTTTCCGGGAGGGAGGCGCGTCTAGCAGGGCGTGGTGGGCCGGCCGTGCTCCTTCAAACCCCCCGCGCCGGACAGGCATGTGGCGCCTCGACGCGAGCCTGGTTGTAGCCGGGGCGTGAAGTGGCCGCTTCGCGCTGCTCCGCCGTCGAGTCCCTCGGACTGTCCCGAGCCTCCGTCGTCGTCTGCAAGGGGTGAGTCAAGGAAGGAATGGAAATGGGAAAGTAGGCAAGCAAAGGAAAGCAGCAGACCGGTGGGCTGGGTCGGTGTCTCGCCCAATCTGGGGCGGGAGTCGGAGACTTCCCAGGGGCGCAAGCTTCAGGGATCCCTTCGCGTGGGTTGGTTCCAGCGTTTGTCGATCTCGTGTTCTCTGTGATGGGCAAGGGAGCAAAATACTGCGAGGTGTATAAGTGCCTGTTAGTCCTTATAGACAGATACGCGTGTGAGACCCGGGTCCTGCGTGCATGTAAGAAAATCATATTTTAATCACTCGCACATCTTACAGGGTTGACTTCAAGGATACTCTGCTTATCCGCAAATGTGGTAACTTGGGAAGGAAGTACTGAATAATGGGATAGTCTTTCCAGGTGAGAGTAGTGTTCTACCTAATCCTAAAGCTAATGGCTCCCTGGGAGTAGAGAGATGGTTTGACAAGGAAAAATAGTGGGGTACACTGCCCGATCTTGAAAACATGTATTTCCTGGCATCAGAAATGGGTGGTTGGGCTATGCACTCTGTACTTGCTCTGCGACAGACTTTTCCATTGTGCATATGTTTCTGCGGTTGAGCTTGTAGGTCCAAGGAATGAGTTCTAGACAACCTGATGTAAATGAAGCTTGGTGTTTTTAGGTTAGACGAGATGGGGGTTTTGTATTTTAATGGCTCACATGTGATTTGTTGGCCAGAATCATCACAACCCTAATGGCTCTGGTACCTCTCACTTGAGTCAGTCTACTAGTAAGAAATAATGGGTACTGTGAGTTTCCATAAAGGGAACCTGCAACCTAGCCTCTGTTATCAGAAGAGCCTTCATGTCTGCATAGATTACCCGGAAAATCCTGGATTCCAGTGGCCATTGTAATACTGATTGGAGAGGGGTTATTATGTAAAAAGTGGTGCTTGTTCAGAACAATTTGAACATTATGAACATGGAGAGATGGTAGACGAAGGAGATGGTAGCCAAGAAAGGCAATAAGCCAATTTTGGCACATATTTCCCAGAATTCTGCAGACATGTGTGAGCTGTGTGAGAACACTTATCAAGATGACCTCCTGCTGAAAGCAGATATCTCTTGCTTGATGTGCATTTGAAAATCTTGTTCAAATAAATCTGAATATTTGTAAGACAGGCAGACGCCTAGTGCACGCTCCCCCCTCCCCCCAGTTTCGTAGCTTCCCGAGTGCAAATAGAAGCTTGCACTGCAGAAGGTATCACAGTGTCCTGAGTGAGATGAGCAGGGCACAACTGGCACAGCATAAGCATAATCATGAGGAGAAGGAAGGACAAAAGACGAGTAAGAATGCATCGCGATACGGCTCCATAAAATTATGCATGTGGTGGAGAAAATGGATTGAGAGGTTTTCTTCCCTCTCTTGTGACTGGGGGGCGGGCGGGCGGGGGGTCTTCCAATGAAGCCAAGCAGTGGAAGATTTGGGACAGAAAAAGGAAGCACTTCTTCACACAGTGCATACTGTACTTAGATAGCTTTAAAGAGGATTAGATAAATTTATGGGAAACATCAGCAGGAGAGGACTGTCCTTGTGGGCTTCCCATAAGCATCTGGTTGGTCAGCGGGGAAAGAGGTGATAAGACTAGATAACCCTTTGGCTTCATTTCAGAGGGCTTTTATGTTATGGCAAACTTGTCAAAATGCAAAACTAGGATTTGTAATGCTTTTTCTGCTTAGTGCTTTTCTCCCATTACTGTAAAAATAGATCCATGTGTACATCTAATGCTGAATTGTTGGCATCCGTCTGGCTTGAGAGAAGTCAAACTGCTGAGGTAGTATCAGAAGAGACCTCCCCAGGGCATAAGTCCAGGCAGTGTGTGTGGAGGTTCTGGGCTGCTCATACAACAAGACCCGTCCCCCCCTTGCCCTCACTGATGTAGTCCGAAGGAAAGCAGAGCAATATGTTTGGCATCAGCTTGGCTGCAGGAATTGCTAGAAGGAGGCGTACAAGGTGCCATCGTACCATCTTTGGGACCCCAGTCTGGATTTGTGAAAGGTTTACTCCTTAGCCTTTTCTTCTCCTGAAGATAGCCTGCAAGGCAGCGGAGGTTTAGGATCAGAGTTTTCCTTCTCTTAGATGGGATTCCTTCCCAGGTTGATGAGCCCCATCTGCCCCTACATTCAGTGTTGAGTGCATTCATTAAAAAGGAAAAAACAACAACCCCAAAACATTAGACTACCTGGGACCGATCAAAATTCACAGGGGATATCATGCCTTATAGACCTTTATATAGACAGTGAACTCAATCTTCACTCAATCTGTGTCCAGTTCTCCATGCTCGTATTGGCCTCAGTTGTTCAAAACAAAAAAAAGTTGTCAGCTGAACTGCAAGGCAATGGTTGTGTAATAAGAACCTCTATCTGCTATCAACTTTCCACCACTTTCTGCATTTAACAGAAGTGTCTCAAAATCAATGCTTCCATCTTCCAGCAACAAAGAAACATTGGCTTCCTGGGGGGCTATCCAGTGTTTTGTTTAGCACCACATCCATGACTCTCAGCTTACAGAGTGAAAGAAGTGTGTGTGTGCAGAAGTAAAACCGGAAGCACCAGCGCTGTTTAGCCACACGCATTCTTAGGCTATATAGAACAAAAAAATGAACTTTGGGCCAATGCAGATATTATGGCTTCAATACCGAGGCAATATCCCCCCCCCCCATACCCCGTTCCCACATGTTTTGTTTAAAAATCCTGCCTGATTAAAAGTTTGGGTGGACTTGAATTTTTTTCCACATTTTGTTTGGTGATAATAAAGAAGCTCTGGAATTTTTCCAACTAAAAGTGGCAGTTTAACTCATAGCTGTGCATGCAGATGTAAACTGCCTCTTCTATGGCCTAGCTTATTTGGTGGGTTTTCTCTATGATAAAAATGTTTTTGGCATGCAGAGTTGGAAAATGGAGCTCTAGGAGATGACATCACTGTTCCTGCTGTGAAATAAATGGCAGTCATTTATGGGGGCCCTTAAAGATGTGAAAGCAAGTCAGGCATAAAATTTCACTCAGTTCTATACAGTCGTACCTTGGATCCTGAACGCCTTGCTACTCGAATGTTTTGGCTCTTGAACGAACGCCGCAAACCCGGAAGTGATTTGTGGTTTGTGAACATTATTTGGAAGCCAAACATCCAATGTGGCTTTTGCAGCTTCCAATTGCATGCAGGAAGCCTTGGTTGTCGAACATTTCTGGAAGTTGAATGGACTTCTGGAACGGATTGCGTATGACAACCAAGGTACGACTGTACATGAAGCTTCAATGAAAGTATGGATAAAAGTATCATAACGCATGCATTGTGGTCAATTTTTATTACAACTGGAGTGGAAAAGATTCATATAGCATATCAACACTACAACGCAAATATATGAATACGAGTTGTTGCCTCCACATGTGATGGAGAAACAGAGAAAGCCTACCCCCTTAAAAAGCATGTTGTATGGCATCATCATGGGAGGGACATATGGTGAATTGGTGATGGCCATTTCACTGATAAATAATGGTACAGTGATTAATTATTTAAGAGGCAATTCCCTAGTACCCTATGTAATGAAATGAACTTTTTGAGCCTTCTTGGAAGCAAAGTTCTCAATCAGATCACTGTAATGCAAACCTCTCCCAACATTCATCTGAATTCAGTGCTAATTCTAATAGGTATTCTTGAGGCATAGAAGAGTGCGGGTAATTTTATCCATTTCAGCTTTGAAAATTACATCTCACCAGATGCAATGAGAATAAGTACTACACATAAATTGGGGTAAATATATTGACTATTAGGGACGCGGGTGGCGCTGTGGGTAAAAACCTCAGCGCCTAGGACTTGCCGATCGTATGGTCGGCGCTTCGAATCCCTGCGGCGGGGTGCGCTCCCGTCGTTCGGTCCCAGCGCCTGCCAACCTAGCAGTTCGAAAGCACCCCCGGGTGCAAGTAGATAAATAGGGACCGCTTACCAGCGGGAAGGTAAACAGTGTTCCGTGTGCTGCGCTGGCTCGCCAGATGCAGCTTTGTCACGCTGGCCACGTGACCCGGAAGTGTCTCCGGACAGCGCTGGCTCCTGGCCTATAGAGTGAGATGAGCGCACAACCCTAGAGTCTGGCAAGACTGGCCCGTACAGGCAAGGGTACCTTTACCTTTATATTGACTATTATGTTTATGGATAAATTGAAGGGATGACAGACCTGCTTTATTATTATTTTGAGGTTGATTATATAACTTAAAAATTCTCTTGATCTCAGTCAATAACTCCGTTGAATCAATTCCCACTTGGGAGGCAGTGTCCTAGTGCCCACTGGAGAAACATCTTTTCAGCCCTTTCCAAAGGCATCATCTTCCAATTTAGCCAACGATTTAACATCAAGTGTGAATTCACCCTTGCCTTTAAGCAGCACCATTTGCTTACACTTGTCATCTAGGTTATTTCATCAGCCTTCAGTTGAAAGACAAATGCATGATTCAGGGACTTAGCAGGCCCTTGAGACAAATGCTAAGAGAAACCAAGTCATGAGATAGCTTTCTCCATTCTAAAAAGCTAGGGAGTGATTTGATCATAAAATTTAAAATAGTCTTGTGTGGGGTCTTTTGGTGAGAGTGGTCCATGTATGGTATAGGCTACCAGCCTTTTTGGACCCAGAGGCATATTTGGCAATACACCCAAACCAGAGAAAAAGTAGGCGAGTCAAACACCAAATGGGAAAAGCATGTACCAGAAGCATTCTGGGGAAATGGAGATAAGAGGGTGGGGTGACTGGATGTCTTCACCTTTATTTCTAGCCAGCCCAGTGCCATCCATTGTGGGGGGGGGGGAAATACCTGGGAGGGGACATTGGCGGGTTGCAACGGTGGTGTCTGAAAGCACAGCATATTGCCCATGGGACCCCAGAAGTATGGGCTGTTTCATAAATGAACCTCCTCCCCCTGAAATTTATACTGCAAATTTAGCTAGTAGGCTGCCATGATCACTAGTGTTGGTCACACTATCCACTGCTTAGGGGCTATCCAGAGATCTGAGTCTTTACTATCCCTGCTTAGATATATAACCTGTTTCATGGCTCCTTCTATGGCATAGAAATGTGGCCTGACCTGATTGGTATAACTGTAATCTGTTGCTAGTAAAGAAAACTAGAAATAGTGGTACCTCAGGTTACATACGCTTCAGGTTACATACGCTTCAGGTTACAGACTCCACTAACCCAGAAATAGTACCTCAGGTTAAGAACTTTGCTTCAGGATGAGAACAGAAATCGTGCAGAAGTGGCGCAGCGGCAGCAGGAGGCTCCATTAGCTAAAGTGGTGCTTCAGGTTAAGAACAGTTTCAGGTTAAGAACAGACCTCCGGAACAAATTAAGTACGTAACCAGAGGTACCACTGTATTGAATATACTGGAAAATTTCTGAGAAAAGAGAGTTTGTGGAGGTAAATTTAACACTTTTCCATGCCATGATGTATGAAATGAGAGAATGATCTCAGGATGAAAACATGGCTAGAAAGGAATATATGCTTTGATTTGTTTACATTTGGAATTTGAGCATTTCCCCCATGCTGCAATTTTTATTGTTCTAGAAAAAGAAGGATGAAGGAGGTAATGGCTAATAACAGTACAACAAATATATCTCAAGCAAGAAAAGCAGTGGAGCAGCTGAAAATGGAGGCATATCTGGACAGGATAAAGGTAAATTTCAAACTGTTACTATGTCTACATATATTACATCATAATATAATGTTTATTCTTGGGGTGCATAAATATTTGGTCAGCTTGTGCTGAAACAAAGGACACATTTCTAGCATTGACAGGATGTACATCTCATGCCTGAAAATCAGTTGGCTGTTGACTTGAGGATCAGATTACACCAAAATGATTTCTTGACGAGCTTTGTAGCCACCTCTCACTGTAGATAAATCTCGCTCTCTCTTGATAAGGGCCATCTCTCCTCTTAATTCAGGAAAAGGTACATTATTTCCTTTCCCAAAGGAGTCAGTGTACTTATTAAATGTCAGACTTGATGCATTCTTTTCAGAGTACAATTTACTTTTGCTACATTGAACAAAATAGGATTCAGAGGCATTCTAAAGCCTTGATGGTCTTTACATTTTCAGCTTGCTGTACAGAGGGCCCACTTTCTACAGTAATAAATTAAATGGTGGTACACGTTGAATTCACAATCATGCAATGGCATGAAAAGCAAAACACAAATGGCAAATCTGCTGTTTTTTCCTTGTCAGAAACTGAAACTGGATGCCTTCAGCTACAAAGCAAAAGTAGCTTCTGAAAGCGCCTCCATAAGCACATGTGTATTGAAAGTGTTAAGACTGTGCCAAAGCAGATTTTGCTTGAAGTTATAAAAGCAAGTGACTCTGCTTCTAAAGATAAACGGGTCTAATCCTGTATGGTGCTTGAATAGTAGAGGCCTAGGAACCATTTGTAAGCCACTGTGCCTTCATCAGAGGAAAAGTGAGGTATAAGTGTAAATACATTATTAGTCCACAAGATGCATCTTTGTGTTGTTGTTTTTTGTGGGGTTTTTTGGGTATGTGTGTATGTGTGTGTGTGTGTGTGTGTATGTTCATAAACCACTATATATATATAGTACCACTATATATATATATATATAGTGGTACCTCGTGTTACGTACTTAATTCGTTCCGGAGGCATATGTAACCTGAGGTACCACTGTATATAGAGAAGAGCAATAGCTATGATCCAGAAACTCATACGCCACTGTTATTGTGAGAGTATTTTTTTTAAGGAAGAAGGTTAGTTAAATTTTAATGAATTAGACAAGAGTGATATAAATCATTTGTGTAACTAAATGTCTGTGGATATCCAGTGGGTTGATCTTGCTGCCTTCCAATCAAGAAACACTGTAGTTGTTTTTTATTACAAGTGACAGATCACACACAGTTATATACAATAGCTATTGTGTTTTCTCTCTTCCCTTTTTTAAAAAGAGGCTGAGCAAATATCTCTAAAATAAGTGTTGTGAGATCAACAGTGGCGTTACGGAGATGTTTGTGGATGTGCTCATTTTAGACAAAGCAAAAGCAGAGTGGGCGTTGTCACAAGAATAGCAATTATGTCTGTCTTGTCATGGAAGGTGACTGTAGTAATTGCAGCATTTTCTCTTGTCACTGAATCTTATAATTATAGTGTATCTAACAGGATTATGTTCTAACTTGGGCTGCTTCTAATCACCTCCTTTGCTCTGAAATGTAATGGTAAAATTCCACAGTTTCCCTCAAGGTTGTTAACTCACGCTAAAATCTCAAATGTTTGATAACTTGAGCCCCTGAGTAGTCATTTTATCTTGAGGAGGAGGTGGAGGATGTGGTAATATATATGTAGTAGATAAAAGAGGGCAGGAGAAGGAAGCAGTATTACTTTCAGTTAATGGAGAAGCATGGAACTGGGAGGTGTCAAATATAATTTTGCCCATCCATCTTCTTTAACTTTGAGACATTCATCACACAAAACTACCATCTCTCAAAAGATGAATCTATAAAACAGAATAACTCAGTCTTTGATTATTTCAGATTTTACTGGAATAAATGGAAGTTGTTAGAACCAATGAGCAAGTATCGGAAGGCTCAGTTAAGGAAGATTTAGTGGTAGTTATATGCAGATGTGATTTCTGATTTTAAAGTTTTACATAGTTTTTGTTTATATGTATGGTTTTTAATTTCATTTATGGATAGTAGTACATATATATATATATTATAAATAAAATAATACTTATCCTCATGTCTTGGACAAGGAAGCTCATTGCAATATACACTGAGCAAAAAGTGGAAGTTGCTTTGAGGGTTCTGTACTACTGGCTTAGTCTTTATTAATAAGTAGGTTTAGCCCACAATTGCTCTTCTGCATTCACTGTGTAGTGAGGCAGGGAGGCCAGGACACCAGCAGAAGCTGTGTCCGAGTGGTTCCAAGTTGTACTGATACATGAAGGAAATGTTTCCCAAATGAAATTCAGCTTTCTCTGGTGTTGTAGAGGATTAGCTAGTTTCTTCCCACCCTGCTGCCTTTGTCCATTTTCCTATTGCACTAGGTCATACCCAGGAGAGCTTTTTGGGACTTGGTGCAGTTCTGCTAGTTGCTAACTGGGTGTTATAGCTGTGATAAGGAACAATGTGAATAATCTCAGAGCCACCACCCACTACAAAGATATCACTGTCTAAATCTAACCCAAGTCTAACAAGCCATTTAAACAAAGATAATGATAGTCTTTATATATTGTCCTCTTTCATTTTGTTTCGTTTTAACCAGTTGAGAGTTCAATGGAGCTCTTCTGATTCTCCAGTCAACACTATAAAACATCTGATAAAAGATGCAGCAAGACAGCAAATGAGCTGAACATGTTCTTCACATTAAAAAGTAATTATACACTTTCTACCGGTTCAGCCTGTGTGGGCACCATTTTCAGGCACTGCCACAATCCTGGAGAAGGCAAATGAATTATCATAATGAACTACAGAAGATGTAGGATTGCTTTATACATTTACCAAAAGCAACATATTTCTGGGTTTGCGATGGCATGCTGTGCCCCCAGGGCATTCCTCATTTGCCTATTAAGAGGACCCTTCTTGCTGCCCAGTGCCCAGGTTTGAGAATAAAGACTGTGTGCTCTGAGGTGTGTTTTTGCTTTTATTAGTTCAAATCAGTACTCTGTGGAAATATTTCAACTGATTCCGTTGGCCCTGTGGCAGCAGTGATGATGTTAGGTTTCTGTCTCCCCCCTCCCTCCCTCCTTTTTTTTTTTTTTTTGTTCTAAACCTTTCTAGGTATCCAAGGCTGCTGCTGATTTATTGGCATACTGCGATGCTCACATGGGAGAAGATCCCCTTATTATTCCAGTGCCCACATCTGAAAATCCCTTCCGGGAGAAGAAGCTCTTGTGTACTATTCTCTGAATCACCTTGCAATTAAAAATGACCTTTGGGAGAAAACATTACTGATGGTGCATGCCTTTCCTCAAGACATCTTCTGTACAATAATTTAGCCCAAAACTGACTTGCTAAGAACACAGTATGTTCTTAAGCTAGTCTAATGCCAATTTTTAAAAACCAGTCCTTTGTACTAAGCATTTCTGTCGACTTATTTTTTTAACGAAGGAGCCTTATTTGGTTTCAGTTATATGCATAGCTGTCAACTTTTCCCTTTTCTTCCAAGGAATCCTATTCGGAATAAGGGAATTTCCCTTTAAAAAAGGGAACAGTTGACAGCTATGGTTATATGATAGTTTGATTTTGCTAATTAGAGTGTGTGTGTCTATTCGTGAGAGATTCTGATACCAAGATGAGCAATATCTACTCTCAACTTTTAAAAATCCTTTGTATTTTTATTTAAGAGTTGTGCTTAGTGACATCTCAAAACACTGGACCTTTTAGAAATCTAACTTTCCCCTATCTTATAGACAACCGTTAAAACTTCTGTCCCTTAGAAACATAGGAAGATGCCTTTTACCAAGTCATAGTGGATAAACATTGATGACGATATCAGAATTTTTAATATTTTAAAAATGTAAATATTAAGTTTTTCAAAGGATAACTAGGTTAATGTTAAATAATCTGGCTATAAAAATGTTAGCCCTACCAGGCATATTGCATTAAAGCAGGCTTTTCAAGTGTAAATGACAAACCCGTTTGATCATTTCTCAGATAGGAATATTTATACTCTACCAACTAAACAAACATAGGCAATTCATTTTTGCTTGATGAAAACAAATCGTTTTAGCCTGCCCAGTAACTATATCAGATCTTGCGTCAGCCAATTGGTCATGGCTATTTCATTTTATTTGCTACTTTGTTTTTGTGAGGGTGAATCAGGCAGTGAAGCAAGATGGAGCAGCACAAGGGAAGAGGGAAGAGAAGACAAAATTTGTCTAGTGTGCAGGTTTCCATATCCCAAACATGCAGCACATGTGCACTCAGATGTCCCACTAAGTTCAATGGGACTTATTCCCAGGTAAAAAAGGGTATAGGATTGCATTCTAAACCTCAAAAACTATCATAGTTGCTGATGGTAAGAAGCACCCTCCATTGGAATATTTTTTCTTAATACGTAAAAAAAGGGAAACATGCAAAAATGCATACAGCAAAGAAAGGCAATGCTGAAATGAGAATGCAAGGGTAAAAAACTGTAAATACTCTATTTACTTGCAAGTTAACATGGTTAGGGATCAGATTTGCACCACTTAGGAAATATATATGAAGTATCAGTAGAAAACTTAAGTCAGTGAGTTAAATTGCTATTTTCTTCTTGCTTATTTAAATTGTTTTACCCTGATGGAGGCTCGTACAGGAATATTCTCTAGCCCTATGAGGAGGTGCCATAGTCTGAGCCTGGGATCTTCTGCATACACACACACACACAAGTTCTGTACCACTGAACAATGACCCTTCCTGTTCCTACTCAAGGGAATTTGGAGATGGAGGGTTTTTGTTTTTGTTTAAATTCAAGTTAAAATGAGACCATGGTGATCTCATCTCACTGGTCAAAATGGCACACTGAAGTTTAGCAGGGCCAGTTCAGTTTAAATGAAGAATTGTTGCTCAGAAGTTTATACAAATTTTGCAGATATTGATTTCCACACTTCGCACTGTAAACCATGAATTGCCATTACAGGATGGAATCATAGGCTATTTAGCATTTGCTTTTATCCCAGGCTCAACACCAAAATGCCACCACCAGTCTTGGTCATCTGCATGTTCTTAGTATAGTTCAGCACACATTAAGCAACTGTATTTTCTATGTTTGTTTTGTGCGTTAGCTCTTACTCTTAAGTATATCTTCAGGCCCTTGAAATTGTGGCACAAGGATGAACAGGGTGTTTCCTTCGAGATAAACAGGTAGTACCTCTAAATTATACAGTTAATGTGCTCCTTGCTATGTGATCAACAGTGTTACTGTGGAACCTCAGTCCTTTTCTCCTCATTTAAGTTTTTTATGCTTTCAATATTAATTTTAATAAAGGTTATTTTGATTTGTGATCGTTGTCTCTGTAATAGTTTGTCTGCTTGTTTGAGAAGAGTATAAATGTTTTACAAGTTGTGTGTCGTAATCACACACCTGGGATTAAGTCCCTCTGGTACTGTGGATTCATTTCAACTTTGGACAAACCACACCTTCTTCGCCTCAATTCCCCCTCATAGATTTTGAGTACTGATTTTAGAACTGAATTCTACTGCTGGATTGCTGTTTTATGATGATCATTGGTTTTTATAATTTTTATGTGATATTGCTGTGTTACATTTTAGTGATCTTTATTCTGCACTGGGAACCTTCTGGTTAAAGGGTAGGTTTTAAATAAAAGTAATAATATTCAAGTTTCATGTATCTTGCCAGCCTAATTTGTGTATTATACATTAAAATGCTTTGTTTAAAAAGTAAAAATCCAAATAACAACTTATTAAATGCTCAATCTGTTAACAAAATAAGACAGTGTTCGAGTTTTGAAATTTTGTTTGAAGGGCCATGCTGCCCAATATGAGGTATGCAAATAACCTATATTTCTCTGTTGCTTACTATGGGTGTCTCACCTCTTCAGGGAAGGTAAAAAATAAAATACAAAATGAACCAAGAAGTTCCATAATCCCAGACAGTTGAATTGTGACTCTACAGTTTTATCTCTGTTCCTTCTCTTCCATGCCAATTCTAGCTGTAACTTCCCATAGTGGGGGAGAAAGCTTTTTCCCCTCACGAAATGATTGGGCAGAATACTCCCTGTACATCTTGCCTTAAATATCTGATTTTATAAGTGCTAGAGCCTTTTTAAAGAAAGGAAAGCTGGGAATCCAGGAATGTAAATAGGCAAGGGGTGGCATGGCCTCAATCCAGGAAAAACTGGGCCATATGTCAACCTGGGTCATTGTGGAATACTGTAATACGGCTTGCCCTGCTGGACAGTTGTAACTATGAACCCATTAAGGATTGTCAGTGACATCACCTTAAAGGTGATGACCAGTGCACAGGGCAAATTGAAGGCACATGTGTGCCTGGCTCAATACATGTGTTTACCCATGAGTGTTCAGGACTTTTGAGCTTTCTCACTGTAGTCTAAAATCAGTGGTACTTTCACATTCTCATGCTATTGCCCTGTGTCTAAAAGACAGTATCTCTCCCCCCGCAAGAAATCTCCAAAGGCTTCTGCTCTTGTGTACATCCTCAGCATCTTTTGGTAGGTCAAGTGTGTGTTTGGAGGGAAGATGGAGCTTAGCCTGTCTGTCTGTAAGCAGCGGTAAGTGTGGGATGCTAGCTGACACCAAAATTCTTCATGGTATGCCATTTCCATCTCCACCCACCCTGGACACTGTAGAAGCTGCCTCTTAATTAAATGTAAATTTATGTCTCTGGCTTTGAATCCTAAATATGAAATTCAAGACAAAAGCTGACACATGTAATGGTTTCCATTCCTAGAGTTTTATGAAGATAAAAACCTATTCCATTCCTTATCTATCATCATACTGTAATATATCTGTGCTCAATAAAACCAGACTCTCATTTTAAAAGAGATTTAGCAGATATGGCAGTTTGTTTAAAAATGCCTTTAGAAAGCAAGAAAAACAATTAGTTGCTTTCTTCATAATAAGCTCCACTAGGGAACCCTTTCTACATCATAATTGATTTAATTTTAACAAGGCTGCGCAAGTTACCATGGCAACATGTTTACTTATCCTTTTCCAACTGAAAAGGCCTAAACCGGCACAGTGAACCTAGAAGATGTAGGCCATAGCATGTGTTGTATTCTCTCTCTTTTTTAAAGATTTCTAAGACATTAGAAACTAAGTTAAATGCAGATGTAAACTATTTCATAGTATCTCTAAATAAATATATTTTTAGAAGGGGGGGGGGGAAGGAAGGAAAACACTGCATTCCAAATGACCTCACCCAGAGATTTCACATAAATGTTGAACAGACTGGGGGACAAAATGGAGTCCTCCCAGCATAGTATAGTACAATTGTCAGGGGGCACAAAAAACCCCTGACGTCATGAACGAAACTAGCATTAGGGAGAATATATTAACCTATATTGCTAATGTTAGACACAAGGGCCAGTAAAAAAGCTGGTAACTGTAAGGCCGTATTGTGAGTTAGTAGATGCTGCTTGAACCAGGAACCAGCACTTACAGCTCATCCTCCTAGCCATTTCATTATACTATTTATATATTTGCTATTTTACTGAACCTTAAACAGCTGCTCACCAGCAACAAAAGGCAAAAGCACAGGGACCAACACGCTGCAGTGACCCAGAAGTCAGCTCTAACCCCATCTGTACACAGGCAACAGGACCTAATAATGTTGGCCAGCTTCAAAGGTTTATTCACCTGTTCATCTTCCAATATGATATATACAACCATCTGCAGGCAATACCCGTGTTCTACATAGGACAGGAAGACTAGCCTCTGCAAAAGAATAAATGGATGCAAAACGGACATCGGAAAGGAAAATTTTCAGAAACTACTTGGAGAACATGTCAGCCTCCCAGAACACTCTGTTAGTGACCTTGAGGAAGCCATCCTTAAACAAAGGAACTTTGAAGGGAAACTCCAGTGTGATGCTGCTGAATTACAGCTCATCAAGAAGTCAAATTCTACCATCAGTTCTGAATTGAGACAGCAGGTTTTATTTTGACTACAGGTGTTTGTGTTGTTAACACTGTTGCGCAAACAGCACTTATTTTACATTTAAGTTTACGTTCATCTTCACGGTCTGCATTTCTTGCATGCCATTTCCCTCTGACCTTGCTGCCAACGTTGTTCTCTCTGTACTCCTGTGATTATAGCTGCCTGGTCTCTGTAGGTATAGCAAAATAACTACTGTACAGTATTTTGTTTCTAGCAAAAGTGTGCAGTGTATGTTACACTGTATGCATTACATGCTCCTTCCCACTTGGCAATCGTTTTTTGGGGAAAATACTTATGAAATAACTTTTTTACAGCTGTTCTATTCCTCCTTCAACCTCCTTTCCAAATGGTTTGTAGGTTGATTTATTGCTGCCACCTGCTGGATGAATAAATAAAATTATGCATGTTGTAAGTGAAAGGGAAGGCTTGATCATGCAATTATATTGTGAGAGACTGGCAATGGACTGAAGCGTGCAATGAAATAGCACCTAAAGAAGGAATTCTCATTTACCTCAACTATTTGCAGTACATTACTCTTACAGTGGTACCTTGGGTTACATACGCTTCAGGTTACATACGCTTCAGGTTACAGACTCCACTAACCCAGAAATGGTACCTCAGGTTAAGAACTTTGCTCCAGGATGAGAACAGAAATCGTGCTGCGGCGGCAGCAGGAGGCCCCATTAGCTAAAGTGGTGCTTCAGGTTAAGAACAGTTTCAGGTTAAGAACAGACCTCCGGAACAAATTAAGTACTTAACCCGAAGTACCACTGTACTGTAATTTTCCTATACAAATCTCAGCTGAAAAGAGATTATGGTTCAGAGGAAACCAGAAATGGTGAACTAGGACACATAGGACTTGTGTCACTGCTGGGAATGGTAGCTTGTTTCAAAATGCAGATGCCTAGAGAAATCAGATTTCAGTCCTGTCCCCCCCCCATTTGCAACCCAGGCAAGAGCTTTTTCTGTGGTAGCCCCAAAATCGTGGAACTAACTCCTTACAGAGAGATGCACCCTTAGCATTATCAATGTTTGCTGAAGATGCACCTCATTACCTATGACAGCTGAAAAGTATTTTATAAGCTACCTGAAAACTATAAAGAAACCCGATGGATAAGAAGTCAGGGTACATATATAAATGAATTATAAAATTTGCAGCATGTGGATAATGTGGAATGAATTGCAGTGAATAATGCAAGTGCACTCTAGAAAATTAAGGTGTAAATCTCATTGTAGAAGGTGTGGGCACAATTATTATTATTATTATTTGGTCTCACATATAGGGTTTGCCAGCATTTTAATGGTCCTACTCCTGCATCTTTGCCATGCAAAAATTAAGCAGATGAAGCTTCCCACAATCATTTCATCTCCATATTAGGAAGAGCTTTACCTGCTAGATTTCTGCATGCCAGGCTGCTGTTAAAATCATAGGGGCAGTACCAGTAAAGCAATTAGCAGCCATAGGTGCAGGGTGGTAGGGTTAGGAGACTAAATGACTGGATCAGGCCAACTTAAGCGAGAGAGTCAATAGCTGTAACAGGTGGACCATTCCCTACACATGCACGGGAAAAAAATACATGTTTTATTTCTGTACTGCCCTTCTTCCCAATCAGGAGCCAGGACAGTACACGGCATCATTAATAACAGTCAATTTAAACATCAGATAGGAACCACCCGCTTTTTCAATTTAACCTCATTTCAACAGTTGGTGAAGAAGCCCTTTGGACTAACGACTCACGATATCAACAATGACACTGGAATTTACATTTATCTATATTTGCTTTTTCAGCAACAGAGGTGGATCGTTGTAAACTTTGGTTTCATCGATTTTCAGTGTATAAAGACAATTACGAAGAGTCCCTCCTCTCCCCTCGTACAGGTAATTTTATTAAGTCCCGTTTGTGATTCTAGTGGATTCTTCAAAGTTATCAGTGGATAACCCTGTCCCGCTAGTAGGCGTGCTGCCAGCAGAAGAAGGAACGTGCATTCCCACGTACCACTCCGCCCGCCTGCAAATGTAGCGAGATTTAACCCTGCATCTCAGGAAACAGCCGGTCCTGGGGCATCTGCTTGTTTCCCTTGAGAGGCGCAGGACGCTGCTGCTGGGTAGGAGCCAGGTCTAGTTCCCGCCTCCCACCCGCAAGTTCTTCGCAGGCGTGGGCGTTTAAAAAATGCTTGCTTCCCACGTTCAAACGCTGGTAAAGCGCTTCAGTCCAGAGAGGGGAGCTCAAGCTGACATGACAGAAAGCCTCCCATGTGAAAGGCTATATAAAGGTTATATAAAGCAGAAAAGAGAGAGAGCCATTGAAATGAAATTCATCGTTATTATTTCGCGTGGCGCTGGCTCTCATTTATTTCTGCCGATCCGCAGCTTGCTGCGGGGCATCCCCAGGGGAGGAGCTGGAGGCCCCCGGCGGCCACCTCTTCGCCGCCAGGCATTGTGGGGATTGTAGTCAGGGGCTCCGGCTGTGCGCACACGCGTTTCCCCGTTGGGGGCGGGGCTCTGGCTCTGGGCCGGCCGCGGGAGGGGCTGGAGAAGAGGCGGCCGGCAGAGCCCCGCCGCCGCCGACGCTCGTGCTGCCTCCGAGAGAGCCGGGGGAGGAAACGAGGCGCCTCCTCTTGTCCCTCCGGGTCACCCCCCTCCCCAGCCCCTTCTTCCTGGTCCCCGCTAAGAGGTCCGTAACGGCTGCGAAGGGGCCGGCGGCGGCCAATGCGAAATTGGTTGGTCCTTCTGTGCCCGTGTGTGGTCGGGGTCGTGCTGCACCTCTGGCTGCTCCTCCTCAGCTGCCCGGCGAGTGGCCCCGGGAAGCAGCACCCGGCAGGTAGGTCGGGGAGGGAGGGAGGAAGCAAGCAAGCAAGCGGGGAGCGGCGCCCTCTTGCCCGCCTCCCTGAGGGAAGGAGGGAGGGGTGGGCGGCATTTCACCCTGCTCTTCCCCCGCGCGTGAGGTGAGGTAGGAGAGAAGCCTGCATGGGGGGTGAAGGTGGGTGGGCGCCTTTCTCGCCCTGTGTGGAGGGAAGGGAAGGGCAGGCCCGGCTCCAGCTTTTGGGGGGCGCTCTGGGCAGGCTGCCCTTGACGGAGCCCTGCCAAGCGCCTGTTGAGCCCCCTTTCCCCGCTCTCAGGAGGGCTCACCTGGCGTCGCCCGTAGTGGGCTGCTGCCTCCTGAGGGCGAGGGAGAAGGGCAAGGGGCGAATGTAGTGCCGGCCTCCCTCCCCCCAAAAAACTTAGGTATTGGTAGAGCAGGGGATGGCGACATGCTGCCTCCCCCCCCCCAAGGCAAGCAAGGTTACTGGCGAAAGCAACCGGGAGACGGTGGGGTGCAAAAACCGCCCCCTCAGAGGGTGGGGAGGGTGGTTTGCCTCCTTCGTTTTGGAGGGAGTTTAGGAGATGGGGCACCCGCGGGAGAAGTGTAGAGCAGGGGATTGTGGATCAGGAGGCATGAGGGAGGCAGGCGTCAACCAGAAGCGGGGCGGAAGGGGGGGGGGAGGTTGAGGGAATGAAGGGCATAATTCACCCAGGCACTTGGAGAGAAGTTGGGACAAAGGTAGGAGGGAAGTGCTGTAAAAATAAGACACACAGAAAAAGCTGAGAGCAAATGAGAAAGGAGGTCGGCTTCGTCCCCAGTTGGTTTGTAGGAGAATTGAATAGTGGCAAAAGATTCCTCATAAAGCATAAATAAGATATGGAAAAGGTGGCTTAGAGTCTCGCCTTATGTATTCTTATTGAGAAGTGAATGAGTTCAATGAGCCTTCCTCTCAAGAAAGTCATTTTTGGCTTGTAATGCTCATCTAGACTAGGGGGGGGGATGAGAGGTGAGCTAAGAACTAACATGCCTGAGTGTAGCAGAGGAAATCCTGTGTATGTGTTGTGGGCAGGAGGAACCCTCAACCTGGCTGTTGACCTGAAGGGTGGGGACTCCTATCCAGTCATCCATTATTATTGAAACAACTAAAGAAAGATGAGGAGGAGGCCTCCAGGCATTCCTTTCCTAAAATTTAATTTTTGGGGATCTCTGTTGGTTCAAGACAGATTGGAAAAGAATATGTGCTAGCAAAACTATTTAACTAAAGGAATAAGTCGGCACTAAGAAACTTGGGAAGAAAACTGCTGGGGAAAAAGAATTGCAAACTAAATTATTGACAGAATATGATTTGGCCATCTACTGGGCTGATCATACGAAACAGATTTAATGAAACTAAATGCTGGAGTACTTTAGAGTAAATTATTTGTCATCAATCAGTGAACTAGTATGTATTTGTCTATCACATGCTGAAGAAGAAAAATGGCCCAATAAATTAGACCACAGTCCCTTTGTTCTCTTGAGTATTTATGACAAACATGCTGCCTTCAAGACCATCAAATCTCTTTTGAAATTAGGATAGGGGCAAAATTGCAAATGTTCCTCTCAGAGTGTGGTGAAACTTAAACTTTGGTTGCACCTACTCTCAGACCTTTTGCTTAGTCACTGTTTACAAAGTTTACCTGTTTGCTTCTACCAAGAGGGTTCAAGACACACCACTGTGCTCTTTGTCCAACTAGTTAATTAGTTAGTTTTTTTATTCCATTTATGTATTCTTCCATAAAATATCCCAGAGCAATATTACAGTAAAACCATCCTCAGCTCCTTCCAACAAGCCTTTTTAGTAGAGATACTTCTCAGCCTATATCCATGTTCAGATTGTTATGAGGTGTTTTGCGCGTGTTTTTGTTGCTGGGGGCTCCTTTGAGAGAAAGGACAGGGCAAGACATAGATTTAACAACAATTCCATAGTTAGAAACAATTTCATATGTAACAGATTTCCACTGAAAAGCCATGTTGAAAAATGAAGATCTTTAATAGGCACTGAAAAGACAATGAGATAGCACCTGTTGTCTCTAGCACCTGCCTAATGTTTAATGGAAAGGAGTTTCAAAGGGTAGGTGCCACCACACTAAAAGTCAGTTTCCTGTATCATGTGGAATGAACCTCCTTGTAAGATGGTGTCTGCAGGAGGCCCTCCTGCAGAGTGCAGTGAACTGTTGGGCGTATACAGTGGTGCCTCGCAAGACGAAATTAATTCGTTCCGCAAGTTTTTTCTTCTTGCGAGTTTTTCGTCTTGCGAAGCACGGTTTCCCATAGGAATGCATTGAAAATCAATTAATGCGTTCCTAGGGAAACCGCCTTCAGACCAGGTCCGGGAACAGTCTGTCCCCCGACCTCTTCTGAAGGCTGGGGGGGGGAACAAGGGCTTCGCTGCCGACCCCCAGCATTTTAAAATCTCCCCGGGACACGGGGAGATTTTAAAATGCTGGGGGTCGGCAGCGAACGCTTCGCTGATCCCGGGACGGCAGACAGCTCTGCGCCGGCATCCAGAGTGGGGCGGGACTTAGCGCCCCGCTCGGGATGGTGGCGCAAATGTGCCTGCAGTCCCGGGACGGCAGACAGCTCTGCGCTGGCATCCAGAGCGGGGCGGGACTTAGCGCCCCGCTTGGGATGGCGGCGCAGATGTGCCTGCAGTCCCGGGACTGCAGGCAGCTTTGCGCAGCCATCTGGAGCGGGGCGGGCTTCGCCCCCGGCTCCCGATGGCCGCGCAGAGCTGCGCTGATCCCGGGACGGCAGACAGCTCTGCGCCGCCATCCCGAGCGGGGCGGGACTTCTCTGCTGTCCCGGGGAGATTTTAAAATGCTGGGGGTCGGCAGCGAACGCTTCGCTCCCGCCCGCCAGCATTTTAAGATTGTCCCGGGAAGGCAGGCGGGGGGGGGGGAGCAAAGACCTCTTCTGTCCAGGACCTCTTCTGAAGGCCGGCTGTGGGCGAAAGTCTTTGCTCCCGACCGCCAGCAATTTAAAACAGGTCCCCGGAGATTTCCCTATGGGCTTTCGTCTTGCGAAGCAAGCCCATAGGGAAATTCGTCTTGCGAAGCGCCTCCGAAACAGAAAACCCTTTCGTCTTGCGGGTTTTCCGTCTTGCGAGGCATTCGTCTTGCGGGGTACCACTGTAGTTGGGATCTCAAGTTCCTGCTTTCCCATATTCTCATTAATAAATTTTTAGACTGCTTCACAGCATAAAACCATCAAAGTGGTTTCATTCAGACTTGTAGTCTGCCTCCATTCTTTATCCTTCTCTGGGGTCCAGGTGATCCCACTTCTGTGGGATCCTGCTTTGTAGCAGTTTAGCTTTCAAAAGTAACTAGAACTGGGAGCTGATTATGTGTTAGACCTGCTCCTTAAGTAGCTTTACGAATTGAATTCTAATTCCCTCGTGTTTCTATTTAGTTACATGTAGTGGCAAGCACCAGTGTTTTCATCCTGTTGCTGTATCTCTGATTAGTTACCTGCCTTTTACTGTGGATGTGGCATTAGGGCTATGACACAAAAAGTGCATTGAGCTTTGTGCATGGCAGCTTACTGCTCCATAAGTGGTCCAGAGACCATGTGATGATTGAAGGTGTTTTTTTGTGAGGTTTAGGAACAAATCAGTTAGTGTTTTGGGGAGCAAAACTGTGTTTGAATTGAATTAGGACAAAGTTAGATTCATACTAGTCTTTCTTTCCAACTTGGAGTTGTAGAATAGTCCCTGAATCTAAGGACTATGAGGTCTGTACCAGCTAAAGCTCCTAGACCAGCTTCAAGGGAAGCCCTCCACAGAATACACTGCAGTAATCCAATTTTGGAGTTGCTGATGTATGGACCAATATGGCAAGGCTATTCCTGTCCATGAATGGTCTTAGCTGGTGAAAGGTACTCCTAGGCTGCTTGAGCCTCCAGTAACGAAAGTAGCTCAATGAGAACCCCAAGACCAGGTACTTGTTCCTTTAGGAGAAGTGCAATCTACCTAATTTCTACACCCAAGAACCACACACCCAGAGAACTTTAATCTTGCCAGGTTCAGACTGGACCTCATCCAGCCCACCACTGCTTCCAGGCACTGGTCCAGGACTTCCACAGCCACACTTGACTTAGATGTAACTGAGAAGTAGAGCTGGGTATTATCAGCATACTGATGACACAGTGTTCCAAATCCCCTGATAACCACTTCCAACAGCTTCATATCTAGTAGGGACAAATACACATTATAGCTTCAGAAGCAACCCAGATATTCCAAGAAATTCTAGTAAAATGTACAAAAAAAAGTCTCTCCGACCAGAAACTCCTTAGATTCCTTGAGACATTATCAGGATATATTTGATGGGTTTTACTTTGTCCTAATACTGCCTTTCAAATACTTGCATAATCTCTCCACAGAAATAATAACAAGCATGCTTTCCACAGATCAAAAAACAGCCTGGAGACAAGAGTACTAAAACACATTTGCAGACTTTTTTTTAGGTTGGCATCACTTTCTTCAAAAGCTTAGGTCAAGTGTATAACACATCTAAAACCAGCAACAGTGAAAACATGGTTCACAGATTTTGACTGGTATTGATAGCTAAGATCTTTTCCCTCTCTTTGTCCCTGTTCCCCCGCAGAGGTGGACCACAATAATCTTCTGTTTCCTCTTCAGCTCTAAATTGGACAGCCTTTGGGGCAGGGGAACAGGGGATTTGAATGGTGCTGGACTGCTGAGCAGCACAGCCCAGGCCAAGCCCCACTTTGGAATGTGGGGCCGGGGATCTTCCCCTCAGTTGCAGAATCTTTCTGTGTAGACTGCAGAGTGAAACTGCAGGAATAATTCCTGTCTCTTCCTCAGTTCCATGTTGGAGAGGAAGCCTGGAGTTCTGGGGCAGCAAGAGGTGGACAGAGATATTTAAACATTCACAACCTTTATTGTACCACTGCATAGCTGGTGACCCGGACTAGATTAAAATTGGGGTGTGAAATTGGAGAGGGTGCCCACTCCCCTGTTCTTACAGGGAGATGTGGGTGGAATTGTGGACTCATGGCAATGAGATCAGGAGTGTAAAGTGACTTCCACTCACTTAATTGACTCGGAGGGGAATTTTCCTTGGCTGTATAACACCAACTCACTCTCTCTATACGTGTGCTACTTGTGCTCAGCTATTTTTTAGTGTGAATGGTAATATACCGGAGAGAGCATTTCCTCCTTAGATTGAACCTATTGTGTAAACCAGGCATAGACAGACTTGGCCCTCCAGATGTTTTGGGACTACAATTCCCATCATTCCTAGCTAACAGGACCAGGGGTGATGGGAATTGTAGTCGCAAAACATCTGGAGGGCCAAGTTTGCCTATGCCTGGTGTAAACCTTTTGTAATTCAAATTTATAATCTTGTGACTACAGGATTCCATTCTTGAAACTATGTGCCAGCAACAATATATTATATAAGATACTCATAGAAGACAGTGATATTATGAAATGTCACCATGCTGTTAAATCTTGAACATGCAATGTAAATTTGAAAATCTTTTGGGATATGCTAAAATTAGACTTCTGAAATTACCTCTTCCTGCCTTACGTGCAGTAGTTGTTCTAAGCTGTCCAGGCACTTAGTTGATTTGTCATCTTAATTTTTTTGGATGCAATCTCAAATTAAGCAGAGTGAGATGAAACTGATCTCTTGCCAGTGCTAAATATACATCTGAGCATTTCCATTATAGAATAACTGAAGATACAAGCCTATCTTTCTCAATTGACTAGGATTATGCCATGTTTATTTAGTCTCAGTTTAGGAAAATGCCTTAGTGTAAATGAAAATTTGTTTATTGTAAGTTTTTGTGTGAAGCTTTTCGCCATAGCAGTTGAATATGCATATGTTTAGCTGAGAATGCAGTTTAAAACATATAACCTTCCTTTTCTCCCTCATGAAAATTTCAGAGTATTGGCTCATTTCCAATGCAGTGCTAAGTAAGCGTCCCTTTAGCACAAGGATTCTTGCTTGCTTAATAAACTTTTCTCCCCCCCCCCACCGCCCACGTGCTCCCTAAATCTATTTTGTGAGTTCTCCCAACCCTCTGGAGCAGATTTGGGGGGGTGTGGGACACACGTTGGGTATGGGAGGGGGAAGTTCTAGTGGGAATCCTTGAGCTTATGGGACTGCATTGTATACAAATCACTGAGACTCCCCAAATTCTGCCTTGGTTTATATTAATGTTAACTATACAATAATAGCTTTATCTTAGTATTGCAGGCTTGAAATTATATGCAATCCATTCATTTTAGTGTGTAAAGTGCTCTTGTGTCAAAGCCTCAAACTCCTCAAATACATGAAATTACATTTCTAAATCCCTTGTGTTCTTTACCTATTAATCTAAGAAATAGCCTATTATTTTTTAAGATTTCTTCTCTTGTTACACAGGTTTGGCTTGTTTAGCTTGTATTTAGTTAATTCTGGTTGAAGTGTTCGCAAGTTAATGCAAACTAAAATCAGCATCCAGTGTTGAGTTGTTTTTTTTAAAGTTACTGCCCCAGTATTGTTTACCATTTCACCACTATTTGAATGATCTGCCTATAGCTCTCGCCACCCTACTTGTGCACTTGCTTTTCTAGTAAGGCATTGTTAATTTCTACTTCCTAGGTCTACTGGCTTTCTTTCCTCATTGGAAACCGAAACATTATGATGTCATCGTAGGGGTACTGTCTGCACGACATAATGATGGGTTGCGGAATGCTATAAGGAACACTTGGTTCAGGCATTTGAAGCAGCACCCAGGACTGAGCCAACGGTAATTCCAAAGAGTTGCTTGTTTCTTCTCTTATGAACCTCAAATCCTAGTATCCAAGCTCATTTATGAGAATCTTCATTAAGTGGAATTAGTTCAAAATATTCTTTAAATAACGTAAACCCCCCCGCTAAGTTATAGTGAGTTCTGTTGCCTGCTTCTGAATTCTCCAACAAGAAGTGTCCTGACCTAAATTAAAATGCTCATCTGCTTGACAGTGCTTTTCTTTATTCTTTTAATGAACATGTCATAATACTGTAGCTGGAATATTCCAGGATGACACTTCATTACATATTAAGATATGCATTACTGTTGAAAAAAGATGGCAGCAAAACAAGGCAAGTGGATGTAATAGGTTTCCATGCTAATTTTACTGGCTTTTAATAAATCATTTCTGTGATTATTAATCCTTTATGGGGAAAAACATTTAGAAGATCATTAATCTCATTTTAATTAATGTGGAATGAATACCAGTGTCTAGTTTTCTCTTTCAAATAACTGAGGGAACTTAGAATTGCTACTCCACAGAAACAAGTAAACAAGTTGCACAGGGAAGTCCTTCCTTTTTATACCTTGAGCCCTGAAACTCTGTGGTTTCTTGGACAGCATCCCATGAAGCATCTGAAACACCAGAGCTCTCCCTCCAAGAGTAGGAGGATTGCTCCAACCTTGGAGAGGGAGCTCTGATGTTGAATGCCCATATTAGATGCCCTTCACTACTGCAGAAACTTCAGCTGCCTTTAATTGTTTTTTTAGTTATTGTTTCTGTTTCTATGTTTTAGCTGTTCTTAGTTTATCTGTAAGCTGCCTTGAGTCTTTGTCAGGGAGAAAGGTGGGGTATAAAACAAGAACATCACTAGGGCTGAATAGGGGATGTGACAGGGAAGATTAGCCCGACTAGCAGATGGCTTGGGTCCAAAGGATCAAATATCTCCCCACCTCCACTGCATGCCCCCAAACCACAGAAAACACTACAGCCCAGGAGCTTATTAAAAAATAAAAAAATCCTGGAAAAGGATGGCAAAGTGTGGTGGACGGAGCAGTTAATCTGTCTTCAGTTCTCCTGTCCCCACCTGCCCCCGCTTTAGGGTTGCAGCCTTAATCTTTTGTAAAGGGCAAAAGTGGGTGAAGTGTGTTGTGGTTTTCTTGTGTGAAGCAGTCTTCATAATTCTGGAAATTATGGAACAGAAATCAGTAAATGTTGTTAATGACAATATTTTAGTGTCCTTGTGAAGTTTATAATTGGTGCACATGGATGTGATGTGCCAGTAGAAGATAGAGAAGATCCTTATTCATGCAGACTTCTGAACATCACTAACCCAGGTAAAAACTTTTAGAAATCTTTTGGATGGATTGCTTATTATGTAGTATATGCTTATAGCTAATTAGCTCTGCGAACATCGCAACTGCTGCAGTTTATTGCCCATTGGGCTATTTTTACACTAAAAATCTCTCATACTAAGCCAAACATTTTTAGGCTGTTATGACAGTTTTAGCAAGGACCCCTTCTTTGTTTTACATCGAGCCCACCCACTCTTCTTAATTGGTGCAGTTGGATATACTTTTAATTAAATGTTTTAGGGATTAAAGTGTAAGCTGTTTCTAAGTACATTATCCACTGCACTTGCCAGTGATTGTAATTAATATGGAAAAAATCCATGTCTTCTGTAATAAGAGTGTTCAAGAGTTGCTTTCTCTCAATCACCTTTTTAAAATTGACTTCTGTTGTGCTCTTTGTTGTCTCCCCGCCCCCCTTCCAATAGTTCTGAATCAAGAAGTTGAAGCATTCAATTTGCCAGAGGATGACACTTCAGCGCTCTTTGAAGATAGAGTTGTCAGTGTGCATTTCAAAGTCCTTTACCCAATTGTCATCACCAGTCTTGGGGTGTTCTACGATGCTGAGGGTGTAGGATTCCAGAGAAACATAACAGTGAAACTATACCAGGCAGAGCAGGAGGTATGCTGCTGTAGTTGTCCTAATAGAATGAACAAAATCCACAGCCTTTTTCTTAAGTGTAGAATAAAGGAGAGGTAACAGGTATCTATGATAAACGAATGCATAGCGTGGACTGTAGTGCCATAACCTGCAATTGTCAAACAATTTGTTCCTTGGAAGTTCTTTGACATTTGTGAGTCAGTAAGAATAGGATTCATGGGGTGGGTATATAGGAGGAGAAATAAATAGAAAAGGGCAAAAAGTGAGATATTTCTATGCCCGCTCTATGTTTTGTGCAAAAACATTGAAGAAGATGGTTTAACCATGATTTCTGGTAGTCTTCTGTCTGCTCTAAAATAATTACCGTATTTTTCGCCCTATAGGACGCACCGTCCCATAAGGCGCACCTAGTTTTTTTGGGGGGAAATAAAGGGGAAAAAAATTATTTCCCCCCCAGGCGCGGGGCTGGGGCAGCCCGAGCTTCCCCCGACCCCAGCCCCCAAACAGGCAGCTCTCTGCAAGCCGTGGGAGCCCAGCGGTGGCTCCCGCTGCTTGCCGAGAGGTCCGCGAAGCCTGGACGCGCTGAGATCAGTGCGTCCAGGCTTCGGGATGCCGGCAACTCTCCCCAAGCAGCGGGAGCGTTCCCGCTGCTTGAGGAGAGATCCGCGAAGCCTGGACGCGCTGAGATCAGCGCGCGCAGGCCTCGGGATGCCGGCAACTCTCCCCAAGCAGCGGGAGCGTTCCCGCTGCTTGAGGAGAGATCCGCAAAGCCTGGACACGCTGATATCAGCGCGCGCAGGCCTCGGGATGCCGGCAACTCTCCCCAAGCAGCGGGAGCGTTCCCGCTGCTTGAGGAGAGATCCGCGAAGCCTGGACGTGCTGAGATCAGCGCGCGCAGGCTTCGGGATGCCGGCAACTCTCCCCAAGCAGCGGGAGCGTTCCCGCTGCTTGAGGAGAGATCCGCGAAGCCTGGACGTGCTGAGATCAGCGCGCGCAGGCTTTGGGATGCCGGCAACTCTCCCCAAGCAGCGGGAGCGTTCCCGCTGCTTGAGGAGAGATCCGCGAAGCCTGGACGTGCTGAGATCAGCGCGCGCAGGCTTCGGGATGCAGGCAACTCTCCCCAAGCAGCGGGAGCATTCCCTCTGCTTGCCGAGAGGTCCGCGAAGCCTGGAGAGCGAGAGGGGTCGGTGCGCACCTACCGCTCTCGCTCTCCAGGCTTCAGCGAAAGCCTGCATTCGCCCCATAGGACGCCCCCAGATTTCCCCTTCATTTTTGGAGGGGAAAAAGTGCGTCCTATAGGGCGAAAAATACGGTAGGCACAGGGAAAGGGAACACAGATTCATTTTTCTTCATTAGGCCATTAAATTAATGTTTGTCTAGTTTTTAATGGCTGATGAAGCTAGGTGGGTCTTCTTCTGCCGTAGGATATGACTTGGCTCCTTTGCTTGCTTGCATGGGTTGTGTTTTTTGGTGATTTTATAAGATGCAATTAAAGGGGTTGCAACCTAAAAAATGCGATATTAAATAAATAAATGATTCTACCTTGCAGTGGGTGTTAAAACTAGATATTAATTTGCTTCCTGCCAGCCCCGATGCTTTGAATCCATTGTGATGGAAGGCATATTCCGTATAATGGCTTTCCAGAGGCTCATGATAAATGAGAGTTATGTTAGGTAGAATTCTTTCAGTGGATTTTAAAGTAGCTATTTACGTAGGCTAGCTGAAAGTCCAGGCTTAAGTCACAGGACTGCTTTGCAACTTGAGTCAGAGGACTGCTTTGCAATGTACTTTAGAGTTTAAATTAGCAGCTTGGGAATGTTTTATATGTGGGATTACATTTGGCCTTACTTATGCAGTAATAGTAATAATAATAAAGGAAGTATGCAAAAACCCTTGTATTTAACAACTCGCCTGGTAGCCACAGGAGACCAGAAATTCCAAGCAGGCTTGTGGAGGAGGAACAGGTCACTGTATTCCTCCTGTGCCAGACTGCTTGGTTTTTATGTTAGCAACAGAAGGAGGAAAGCTCCTTCTATGATCAGCATGGAAACACAGAGGGGATAGTTTGCTTTGGCCCTCACATGAGAGAAGAGTCTTGCATGTGCCAAATCACCCAGGAGTGGTTTCTGATAATTTCCACTAATGTATGGGTAGTAAACAAGCACAACCATTTTCCTTACTCATCCCACAACCAACTCCAAAAATTCTATAAAGGCTTGCATGAGATTGGATTAAAATAGGTAACACTTGAATGCAAATGTGGGTTGTTCTGCTATTAGGACTGCATTTGAGATATCTTGAAATGGAGGTTTGCATATTATTGATGTGAACCTGGAATATATCGTATTGGACTCAGTGGACATTTCAAATGTAGTCTGTGGTGTTTTTATTCCGACATGGGTACCTTTAAGTGTGCAAGATGTTGGCTAAGGCCCTGAAGTCTTGATATAGGGACTTGAAAGCTTCCCCCCCCCCTCCATTATTTAGCAATGCATATTTGCATTTTAGGTGCAGAGTCTTTGAAGCTTACCTTTTTATAGGATTTTTTCAAGAGTGGGCAGGCCATGTAAAATGCATGCAGGTGATTGCATGTTCTCCTGCATCTACAACTATATTTGAATGTTGTAAACTGGTCAAGAGTGTGTGAATATTAATTAACCTTAATGGCATTCATGGCTTACAAATGTGTTGCTTTTTGTTTTGATAGGAGGCTCTCTTCAGTGCTCGCTTTAGTCCAGCTAGCTGTGGAGTGCAAGTAAACAGACTCTGGTATAAACCTGTAGAACAGTTCATTCTGCCTGAGGTATGTGTGGAGCGTATCTAAACTGGTTCTTTACAATGGCATTTGGTTTTTTCATCTATTAAGAATTCTTCAGCTTTTTTCTGTCATTATTAAATTATTAATGGATTTGAGACTGTGAAATGTCACACATACTCGGTGCTAGCAACCATATCTTTTTGTAGTTCAGTGCACTCTCATTCTGCTCATCTGTAAGTAACTGAAATCTTCTTAACATCCCAATAACTTAATGGGGAGGTGGCATTATAAGCTTTAAAGAGAATTGTCTCCAAGCCCTGGTGAGTAGAAGCAGTGGATTTTAGGCAGCTTTTATTCATGGTGTAAAAAAGAAGAAGCATTATATTGCATTCTAAAATTCTGTTTCATACTTAATATGGAAGAGAATGAATAGATCTGGCCAGAGAATGGAGTTCTACATTTAGACTTGGGTCCAAATCGTAATGTAGATTAAAGTATAGAGAGAGCCCTAGAGCACAGTTCTATTTCTTATCCTGTTTTCCACCTATAAAGTTGGAATATTAAATATTTCCATCATGGGCCTGTTATGAAAATGAATGAGATAAAAAAATATTATCCCTCCTGCATGTTCCTCCAGTGAAGAGAGAAGTATGGAAGAAAAATGTAATGAGTTTTAAAATGGACAGATCATTTCAGTACAGGCAACTCCCCATTTATGCAAGCTCTATTTGCATGCAATTGTGCACATGTGTGGTGCTGGAAATGGGTAGCACCCTGGAGAGTCCTTCTGGCTTGTGAGGAGATCCTCCTTGGAGCCCAAAAAGGAGGGTCTCCTGAACTGAAGGCCCAGTGTGGCTTTGTTGCTTCCCCACACATCAGCTGAGCAAGCCCTGCTGCCCTCCAGCTCACGTGCCTCATAATAATAATAATAATAATAATAATAATAATAATAATAAATAATAAATATTTTTTTAAAAAAATATTTATACCCCACCCTCCCTGCCAGAGCAGCTAAAGGCAGCTAACACCAATAAAATTCACAGTAAAAACATCATGGGGGAAAAGGTGGGGGGGACAAACCTATTTAAAATACAGATTAAAATGCAATTTAAAATGCAGCCTCATTTTGAAGTGGCTGATAAATCAAGACCATAAGGGGAGGGAAACATAGGGGTCAGACTGAGTCCAAACCAAAGGCCAGGCGGAACAGCTCTGTCTTGCAGGCCATGTAGAAAGCTGTCAAGTCCCGCAGGGCCATAGTCTCTTGTGACAGAGTGTTCCACCATGTGGGGGCCAGTGCTGAAAAGGCCCTGGCCCTAGCTGAAACCAATCTAACCTCCTTGAGGCTCGGGACCTCCAAAGTGTTGTTATTTGTGGACCTTAAGGTCCTCCATGGGGCATACCAAGAGAGGTGGTCCCGTAGGTACGTGGGTCCTAGGACCCATAGGGCTTTAGAGGTCAAAACGAAAACCAGCACCTTAAACCTGACCCTGTACTCCACCGGGAGCCAATGCAGTTGGTAAAGCAATGGATGAATGTGATCCCGCAGCAAGGACCCCGTAAGGAGCCTCACCACGGCATTCTGCACCCGCTAGAGTTTCTGGGTCAGCTTCACTTAGAGCGAGTTACAATAATCAAGCCTGGAGGTGACAGTTGCATGGATCACTGTGGCCAGATTAGGGCGAGAAAGGTAAAGGACCAACCGCATAATACGGCTATGGAAAAATGACACCTTTGCTGTGGCTGCAACCTGCACCTTCATGGAAAGGGAGGCATCGAAGGTTACACCCAAGCTCTTGACAGAAGGTGCTGGCACTAATTGAGCCCCTGCAAGAGATGGGAGTTGCCCCCCCCCCCAAACCCGTATAGTCCCAACCCAGCCAGAGGACCTCTGTCTTCGAAGGATTCAACCGGCTCCCACGCAGCCATCCAGCCACAGCTTCCAAGCGTCTGGTCAGTGTGTCCGGGGCCGAGTCAAGGCGGCCGTCCATCAACAGAACAGGTGTCATCAGCATCAGAGGGACAGTGGGCCTTCTTGATCAGCTCTGCTGATGTGCAGGGAAGAAGCTTCCCTGTGTGTCAGCTGTGCAAGCCCTGCTGCCCCTCCAGGGTGCTCCCAATATACCGTATTTTTTGCTCTATAAGACTCACTTTTTCCCTCCTAAAAAGTAAGGGGGAATGTGTGTGCGTCTTATGGAGTGAATGCAGGCTGTGCAGCTATCCCAGAAGCCAGAACAGCAAGAGCGATTGCTGCTTTCAGTACACAGCGATCCCTCTTGCTGTTGTTCTGGCTTCTGAGATTCAGAATATTTTTTTTCTTGCTTTCCTCCTCCAAAAATTAGGTGCATCTTGTGGTCTGGTGCGTCTTATAGAGCGAAAAATGCGGTATGTTGTTTTGGTTACAAACAGGGAGGCCCAGAAAATAACCCCCTCATGAATTGAGAGTTGTCTGTAATACAAACTTCTTCTAAAATACATATGTCCTGATTTTAGTGAACCATAGATTTAATGCTTCTGTGGAGAGCATGTTTTTAACATTTGTTCGTTGTTTTATTGCTGGTTTGAGCTTCTTTGGGAGGAAGGGTGGGATAGAAATTCAAGAAATGCACAATAAAAAACAAAACAATACGTTTCCTGTTAAAATGAAAGATTATACTTGTAACTAAAGGTCAACATAGTTTGACCATCCCTCCTCATCTTCTAAGAGCAGAATATGGAGGTCTTGCTTAATCAGCAGCTTTTTTGTTACTCCCCTGGAATTAGCTTTGTGTGAGAACTATCTCAGCCCATCATTCCAGATATTTAGATGACATAAAACATTTTTATTTAGATGATTATGTGATAAAAAGTGTTGTTGACTTTAAATTATTGATATTTTGATGTGTCTTATCTTTATTCAATTTAATTTTAGCAGACTTTTTTTATTGTGTGCCAGGGACAATACACTGGAAGAGGAATTGCAAAATAAATGTATTGATAGAACTGGATAAAGTCTTCAGGGTTAAACTGCATCTGTATTTTTGCAGGAAGGAAATCTCTGAACACTTGTTTTTCAGGCCACAATTATTCTGTTTCTTAAAGCTTTAGGCTCAGGGACTCCACAGCCAAAATAAATAGCGAAAGAAGAAGAGTTTGTAAGACACTAGTTTAAGGCAGCGTTTATTCATCCCTGACACAGTTATGTCTTTTATGCATTTATTAATGAGCAGCAATCTGAACAACAACAGACACCATAGTGCCTCAGTTTTTACTGTGGTTAATGTTCACTGTGGTTTAACACATTAATAAAAGCAGCAGATTTGACCTTAGTGCACTGGGGGAAATTGCATATAGCCAGTCTGTGTTTTATTCTTTGATTATTCAACTGTAGTAGGCAGCCTTCAACGAAAGTTAGCAAGGTTGATAATTGATTTTGCTACTTTCTCATAGAGACCTCTACCAATTTTAAACCCCAGCCATTTATTTTTCACTGTAAAAATGTTGTTTGAATGTCTACACTGCCCCCTTCTTAAAGCAAACCAACATACATTAATTCCTTAAGGAGACAAGATGCCATTGTAAACTCGATGCAGATACACACACAGTGCTTTGAAGGTGTCCCAGTAAAGGGGGAAACAGGATCGGGAAATAGCAGTGCTTGTGGAAAATCACTACTGTTGTAACATGCCATTCCAACCAGTCACAAACATAACCATGATAACATACTGCAATGGAAGATGAGAGATGGATACTTACCTCTGTAGTCTCCCCAGATAGGCTTGGGAGAAGTCTTTGGGGGTTTGCCTGTAAAGGAGAATAAGTTTCTGTTCTTTCATAGCCAGCGAATAAATTGGGGTATGAGCTAAATGTGAGTCACTAAAAATGAGAAGGGCCATCAGAAATATGCCAGAAGCTATTGAACTGCCTCTTTCATAAGCAACTATTAAACAGGAAAATGTTTATGTGAAACGAAGTAGAACCATGTTTTAATATACGCTTCAACGTGTTCACTCTTTTAGGGTGGAAAGAAAATATCTTGGAAAGTATGAAATCCCTTCCTTAAGCATCTGAAGATAATGGGGAATGTTGGGATAGGAAAAATTCCTTAGAACTACTGGGTAGGCACTGACTAGGAAAATGAGTGCCCAGGGAAAGGATTAGGTATTTTTGAGGCGAGGTGACCAGAAACATACACAGTATTCCAACAACAGTTACGCCATAGATTTGTATAATGGCATTAGGATAAAGGCAGCTTTATTTTTGATTCCTTTCCTAATGATATCTAGCATGGATTTTGCCTTTTTCATGGCTTCGGTGCACTGGGTCGACATCTTCATTGAGCTATCTACTAAGACCCCAAGTTCTTGTTCCTGGTACGTCACCTCCAGTTCAGACCCCCATGAGCATATATGTGAAATTGAGATATTTTGCCCCAACACGCATCACTTTTGACTTGTCTCTATTGAATTACATTTGCCATTTTACCACCCATTTACTCAACTTGGAGCAGTGTTAGAAACTAAGATATGGAAGCTAGGAGCTAAATGGCACCTTAAACCTAGGCGCAACAATGGAATGTCTAGGCACACTTTTTTATAACAATACAAAGGTGAAAATGAATGAACTACAACTAAAATCTTATGTTCATTTTTCACATGGTCTAGTCCTCATAGAATCATAGAATCATAGAGTTGGAAGAGACCACAAGGGCCATCGAGTCCAACCTCCTGCCAAGCAGGAAACACCATCAGAGCACTCCTGACATATGGTTGTCAAGCCTCTGCTTAAAGACCTCCAAAGAAGGAGACTCCACCACACTCCTTGGCAGCAAATTCCACTGTCATTCTTCCCCTGCCCGCCCCCTAATATTCTTAAACAAGGTCCCTTCTACAGTCTTCAGAGAGTAGTTGGAAGTGGGGAGGCAGAAAAAGGTCATCCTTTCCTTCTACTCTGCAAACAAGCTCTGGATTCTCCCTACACCCCCTTTCCTTCATATAAATATCTCTTTTTGGCACCACAATTAACACATATTAAAGGCCTATACAACTGATGGCAGAGACCCACCTTGAGTGTCCAGTTCGCAAACCTAAGACTTAAGGGTCCTTCAATGATCCAACTCCAAAATTTGTTTTGATTTTAAGCATCACTGTGAGAATCTGAGGGAGATAACACTTTAACATGCACTACTTCCTCAAACTCAGCCCTCCAGATGTTTTTGGCCTTCCAGTCCCTTGATCCCTAGCTAGCAGGACCAGTGGTCAGGGAAGATGGGAACTGTAGTCTCAAAACATTTGGAGGGCCGAGTTTGAGGAAGCCTGACTTAACCCATCATAACTAACTGGCTAGTATATTTCAAATTAAAAGTACATTAAACAAGCCAACTAAAACCTAAACAATACATGTTGGGTTTAAAATACCGTATTTTTCGCCCTATAGGACGCATCGGCCCATAGGACGCACCTAGATTTGGGGGGGGGGGAATAAAGGGGGAAAATTATTTTTTCCCCCCAGGCGCGGGGCTGGGGCAGGGGAAGCTCGGGCTTCCCCCGACGCCAGCCCCCAGAACAGGACCCAGAGCGCGCTGCGCCTCCCGCTGTCCCCCGAGCTTGTGGGGCTGGCGGTGGGGCTCTTCTGAAGCCTGGAGAGCGAGAGGGGTCGGTGCGCACCAACCCCTCTCGCTCTCCAGGCTTCAGTGAAAGCCTGCATTCGCCCCATAGGACGCACCCACATTTCCCCTTCATTTTTGGAGGGGAAAAAGTGCGTCCTATAGGGCGAAAAATACGGTAAATGAAAATTTTCAGGTCCGCAATGCATGCATGTTTTACTTGGGAGAAAGCACCCTTGAACTTGGTTGGAGTTTACTTCTGAGTAACAGTGGCAATTTTAATCTGAAATCTTAGGCACAGTGCTGCACCCAGAGCTCAAAACGCACCTAGAACAATGGGAGTTTCAAACGCTGATATGGAGAGGTCCTTTGGGAGCACTTCACAATCTCCTTTTCCTTTAATGACCTCAAACAATTTAGTATCCTCAGCAGACTTGGTCACATCACTGCTAGTATTCTTGGCCCTGTTGATATTTGGTGGTGTTTCATGATTAGTAGATATGTGGCCTTAGGCATATACATAAAAAACTCTCAAGTACTTCACTGTTTTTTATCTCAGATGTAAGAGGATTTTAAAAAACACCACTGTTAAACTACAGCTTTTAAAATTTGGAGAGTTGTGTTAAAATGTCTGGTGAGGAACAATATAAGGCTGAAAATTATTAAAGATTTGTCTTATCCTTCATTTTCTGTACTCCTCTCCAAATCCAGTATTTAAGGATTTGTACATGAAAATTAAACTTCAGTTCTTCAAGTTTATTCTGTTCTGCAAAGAGTCTAAAAGATCTGTAAAAAAATTCATTTGTCTAGTGTGTTAACAGAAGTGGTGACTTTTTTGACAGAGTTTTGAAGGCACTATTGTGTGGGAAAGCCAGGATCTGCAAGGCCTAGTTTCTAGAAATCTTCACAAAGTGATGGTGAATGATGGCGGAGGTGTCTTCAGAATCACTACGGTCTGTCCTTTTATTCCCCCATATAATGATTATAATAGGGCAGCATTTTGGTAAACATTTTAAGCAGGTCAAATTCTCAAGTAACCTCTTAAATATGTTTTTCTTTTACTTGAAATCAAAATGGTGCATTTGGATCGTTTTATCATCTTATAATAGTTTTGAGTATTTCTAGTTTATACATTTGTATAAATTCATAATCTTAAATAGAATCACTAGAGGGGAAAGGCTAATGCTTCTAACTCTTTATGACTACTTCCATCTTGAAAGCCATCATGGAGGGCATTTGCCTTATTAGCTAATGACCTATGAGTTGCATTTTAGCCTAGAACAAATTGCTCTGAATTGTTATAACTGTATTGATATAACAAGCATGTTGGGCATGTTGAGTATAAAATAACAAAATATCATAATTCCTCTTTATATATTGGTATCATGCCATCTTCTAGTATATGTTTTTTGAACTGCAGGTCTACTTTGGATAACCATAAGATTGACTTATCTTAGGAATCTCTATTTCTAATACTTGATGCAGTGGGGATCTAGTATTCCTGCTAGGCATAAAGGTGAACTCATTGCAGCTCTGCCATATTTTGCCACTTTATGGCATCAGAGTAATGGTTTACTAGCTGCTCTGAACACTTGCATTTGATTAGGGCTGCAACATTTAATCAATTCTTTGGACAAAATGTTGGAGGAAACCTTGACAGTAACTAGTTTCAAACCATATTAGTTTTGTAGAAGTGATATTTCTGTAGCAAAAAGTTTAACTAATTCTCTTCTGTTTAATCATTGTGCACAATAGGCAGGGGAAGGGTCATTGCCACATGAATTTACACAAGGCGTGGAAGGAATTGCTGGAGGCTTTATTTACACAATTCAAGGTAAGCATCAAAACATATACTCTTATTAAGGCGCTGCTGTTTGATGCTTGCTCCCTCTAGTGTTTTAAAGGTAGCTACCCCTGACAGATCTGCCTGAGATACTGTATGGCTCCGGGGTTGTGCACCTTGTAGGCAGCAATCCTGGAACACCCCATCTGATGGAAACTGTTGCAACTTCTTTGATTGCTTACAAATAGGTCTGGCAGAAAGCGCAAAGCCGCCTGGCCATACTGTATCGTAGCTCTCAGGTGTGATTTGGACTTTTCCTGTGTTCTATGGGACAGAGAAGCTTCAGCACAGCCCTTGGGGGGTCATTTTCCAATATGTGAAGATAATCATTTCTTTCAGTATTTAGCAAGGTGAAGTAGAAGTACATTGGATGTTAAATATTCTTGAGAATCTCAGAATTCTCATCTTGCAGAGACCTTTTTTTAATACCCTTTACTTAGGAATAGAATTTTTCTGTTGCAAAGTAAAGTGTATTTTAAAAAAATCTAGGAAAGATAATTTTTTTTCCAATCCATCCTTGGCCGCAACCTAATTTTCACTGATTTTCACTTACCATATTTTTCGCACCATAGGACGCACTTTTTTCCTCCTAAAAAGCAAGGGAAAATGTGTGTGCGTCCTATGGAGCGAATGCAGGGGGGAGGCAGGCGGGAAAAGCCCCAGGGAGCCGCACACAAGCTCCGTGCGCTCTTGCGGGCTTTTCCACAGGAGGGAAAAGGGACTGACTGGCCGCATCAGTCCCTTCTCCCACCTCCCAGAAAAGCCAGGAGAAGCCGCGATCTCTTTAAAGGAGTTGCACGGCTTCTGCCGGTTTTGCGGGAGGTGGGGGAATCCCCCGACCTCCCAGTAAAGCCAGGAAAGGCCTGCGCAGCATCTCCCGGCAAGGAGAGGCTGCACGGGGCTAAAGGGGAAGCCAAAACAGCGAGCAGGATCCATCCCGCTCGCTGCCTTGGCTTGCTCCATAGCTGTGCGCAACCCCCCTGGCAAGGAGAGGCTGCACGGGGCTATGGATTCTTTAGCCCCACGCAGCCTCTCCTGGGAGGGAGAGGCTGCACGGGGCTAAAGGGGAAGCCAAAACAGCAAGCGGGATCCATCCTGCTAGCTGCCTTGGCTTGTGCTATAGCCGCGCACAACCCCTCCGGCAGGGAGAGGTTGTGCGCAGCCTGTACGCTGCTCTTTGGGGCAGGGGAGGGGGAAATATTTTTTTTCTTGATTCCCCCCCTCCTAAAAACTGGGTGCGCCCTATGGTCTGGTGCGCCCTATGATGCAAAAAATACAGTATGAGTCTTTGTCTTAAGAAGTTGTTAATTTTCAATCTAGTTACGCTTTTGCTGATATTTTAAATATCTGAGAAAACCTATAGAGAATAAATTCTACAGAGTGATCATTTCAATGTTGGACACATGTGATTTTTGAAAGCTTACCATTTTCCTATCTCATTTTCAGAGGGAGAGGCACTCCTAAAAAGCCTACAGAGTCGCCCTGAAAGATTCACGCATCATATAAATAAACTTGAAGAGGAAGATGCCTTATTGAAAGTAGAAAGCAACACTTATGATGATATTGTTTTTGTTGATGTAATTGATACATACAGAAATGTTCCAGCCAAATTACTGAACTTCTATCGATGGTAAGTTGGGAGAAATGTTTGAGGGTTTTGCCTGGTTTATCTGGTGCAGAATTATAAATGCCTTGATGTTGTGGATTATTTGCAGGTGTGAATGAACTGTAACTTGAAATGACCGTGGGCCTTTTTAAAGATTCCAATACAATTAAAGTGTGCATTATTTCCCCACTGTATGTGTATGTCTGTTCCCTGATTGCTCTCCTCCTTGTGGGGCCACATTTTCCCAGCAACAGATGTATGTTATATTAAAATAAAATTGATTCCCCAAATTACTATGTCCTTTGCTGCTATTCTTGCCACATGAAGTATGACAGCATGGTATATTCTTGCCAATTATATTACATGCATACAACAAACTTCTCCCCTCCCCAATTCTTCATATTTACATTACTGCATTATTGCTCTTCCTCCTATTTTTGAGTTTTTAAAGTATCATCATGGTTGTTCATTGCTTCCTACACAGTGCATATATGTAGGGTCATTAAAAGCATTGAGAAGTCTCCCTACCCTGTACTCTCTATCATATTTAATGTGTCCTTTGGGGATTTTTTAAAATTAAAAAAACAGCCTGCATTCCTCCTCTCCAGTGCTAAAGTATACTTCTGTTCAATTACAAGGGTAAACAAGAGCCTGGATTTCCCTTTTCCAGAAGGCTACCACCTTTACTTTCCTAATGTAAGGGTGGGATATTGCACTATTTGTCCTCTATCACAGCTTACAGGAGTATCCTACTACTAATAAAATATTATTGGAGCCCCCTCTTTTCTTTTTCTTATATGGGTTTCAGTGAGTCTTAATTAGAACAAACAGTTGCCTCCCAGTGCCAGAAGAGGAATATGAAAGATGACAGCATTTCTTATTAGGCTGAAGATGACAAACATTTCAGAATTAGAGCTCTTTATTTTTAACTGCTGTCGGAGAGGGAATTTCAGCTCCTGTGGATTATCATGCAATGGTGCTGGGCAGCTGAAAAGTTGCATTCCTTCCTCGATGCAGCCATTAAAGCAAGGGGCCAGAACCTTTGGGGCCAGTGGGATGTTGAGTGTGTCCTCCTGCCATGGTGGGGGCCATGCCCAGTGGCAAAACACCCATTGCAAAGAAGGCAAACTGGCGAGACTAAAAGGCAAGTTACTTCCCAAGAACCAGAATACAAGGGTGACGTCTTTTTCCTTTACCCTTACCCTTGCCTTCGCCTCCCCTTCCGCTGTCCTACCCCTTGTCGCTCCCCTGGTGCTGGCAGGAAGGGGCTCCTTTTTTCTCTTATTGCACCTTTCTTCAGGGTGACTAGATATGTGCAGCTGTCTGCTGTCTTTATTTTTCTAGAGCACCTCTAGGCTTTAGGGCTGGATGTGGGAAGGGTAAGAGTGCTGCATGGGTGCTGCACTGGGAAAACCTGTATTAAAGGTATAGAAGCCCAAATGTTGAAACATTGATCATCCTATTGCATCAGACCTGTTTCAGTGTAGTTATTATAGCAGTTTCAATGCATTTTAAGGGACTTTTCTAGTATTTACTTATTTTATTTATTTATTGGATTTGTATTACGCCCTATACCCACATGTCTCAGGGCAGTTCACAGAGTAAAATCGGAATATTAAACCACAAAATGCATAATCAAAATAAAAGGAACAACCCAATAATAGTCTCATTGTTTTTTATTTGGCTACAGGACAGTAGAAGCAGCTAGTTTCAACGTATTGCTGAAGACAGATGATGACTGCTACATAGATTTGGAGGCTGTGTTCAACAGAATAAAGCTTAAAAACTTAGGCAGACCAAATACTTGGTGGGGAAAGTATGTTTGTTTGCATTTAAATAAATTGTTTACACCAGTAGTGTTTCTGCTGCTGTACAGTTTTATAGGCAATAGGTATCCTTGCACTGAAGGAGCTTATGGTTGAAGAATAATGGGGAGTATAGGGGATATTTTAAAGCCAAAAAACAATCACCAAATATTGTTTTTAAATGTTTGTTTTATTTTCATCTTGTTGCAGAGTATAAGTGATCAAGCATGAACACACTAATCACAGAAAGTATGTTTAAGGAAATTTGCAACTCTGGTTGCAATTTAAGGGTCCAAGTCATGCTTGAACCAATATTTTGATTTGCATTCTATATAAACCTCTAACTGCTGAATCAAAGACAATATTTCTAGATAGCATAAATGATGGATGGTTTTCCATTTGTGGCATCCTGCTTGTACAAAGATTTCTGCTTGTGCTACCAGACCTCCCCCTTATCTACAACATCTGCTCTGGGCAAGAGAAGGAAGGAAAGTCCCATTGCATCTACTGGTGCTTGCCCTATGAGTTTCCTTATGGGTTCATTCAGATATGAAGTATATTTAATAAGCAGCTGAACTGCAGAATCAATACTGCCTACATGCTCCAGAGATTGATTTGCATGATAATGTATTGGTTTGTTTTGGGGGCTGGTTTCTGGTATCAGTCTTCTCTTGCAACTTCTTTGGATATCCTCATGATGCCTTTGCTTAGACTGGCAAAAATGCTGGGTGGGAGTGAAGGTGGATGTCAAAGCTTTTTCTAGAGGTATCAATAATTCCCTTGATACTGTAAAGGAAGCAAATATAGGCAGGGAGATGGGGAAAGAAGAGAGGTTAACTAGCCTTCGTTGTTTTTTCATGAATCCTGTGATAAATATTTTTTTCTGCACTACAAGGTGAATGATTTCACTATTTCACAGCGCCAACAAACCCCCACAAAAATAGAAAAATAAAATTGTAAAGAACTTTAAAAGCCAAAAAGTGGGGCACATAGGGGCTACTTTTCTACTTGTATATTGAAAAAAAGGAACAGGTGGCAGCACAAAAAATTGCAAGTTGCTGCCTGAAAGATTAAAGGGGTCAGACATGAGAGTGAGCTGCTTCTCTGCAGGGACTAGTCCTGATGATTAAATTGTCTAGTTGCCAGTCCTAGAGAAAGGGTTTCCTCCCCCTTAGTCAGAATTAAAGAGCTATTAATATTCTGTCAAAATAACTTGATTTTGGTCTCAAGTTTCAGATTAAATTGGGCCGTTGACCGCACTGGGAAGTGGCAAGAGCTAGAGTATCCAAGTCCTGCATACCCGGCCTTTGCTTGTGGCTCTGGTTATGTAATTTCCAAAGACATTGTAGAATGGCTTGCAAGAAACTCAAAGAGATTAAAGATATATCAGGCAAGTATTTTCACAGGAGGAATGGAGATAGGTTTGTGTATATGTAATCCTATTTATTTTATAAACAGACATTCCATTTCCCCCCAGCCTAACATTCTAATATTGGGATTGAGAGGAGTTGTTGTTTTGGAGGAGTCCATTCCAAGAGCTTCTATATGGATATGTGAACTCTGCAGTGGCTACACAATCCCCAGGTTGTTCAGGAATAAGTCCATTGTTAGACTTGTGAGGTTTTAGATCAAAGCCAAAAGTTACACAGCATTACACTTGGCTTGGGGGTTTCTGGTTGCATGGAAGTGCTCCATTACCTCAAATATGGATGTGATGACATCTGTATGCTTCAAACACAACAACACACCTATACATCATAGTTTTCTGGTAAATATTTACTTAGGAAACTCGGCACAAGCTTAAATGATGAAGTGTGTGCCATCTTGAGTCTTTGTTGAAACTGAACTCATTTCTTCATTTTGGTTTTTATTTTGATTTAAATGTGTGCATTTAGGGTGAAGATGTGAGTATGGGTATTTGGATGGCAGCCATTGGGCCAAAACGCTATCAGGTATGTTTTTACTTTGATTTGTTGAGAATCCTACATACATGTACTTGGGAATCAGCGCCATTTCACTCAGTGCAAATCTGCTTAGATTGAGCTGTAAAGACTTTTAAGACTGCTAAGGAACAGATGATTGTTATTATGTCCTCATCTGTAAAACCAGAGTTCAAAGAGGGTGTACTTCCTTTTTCCCATGACTGTATTTTCCTGGCACGGCATGCTATGTGCGTGCTTTGCTTCTCCTACAGCAGTGGTGGCGTATCTACGGCACGCGTGGCAGAGGCAACTCAAAGCCCTCTCTGTGGGCATGTGTGCCATCGCCCCAGCATGGCCGTAGCTTCTGTGCTGGGGGTGGCAGGGGAGGAGGGCTCTTGCACGCCGTCCAAAGCCTGCGGCACCAGGGCTTGGTGATCATTATTCTCATATATTAAAAATTGGGAGAGGGTGGCTCTTCGTGCAGCCCTCCAGTGTACACTAGTGGCCCAAATTGTGGAACCTTCTGGAAAAAATGTATTTCCAAGGTTTGGTGGCTCATAACACAACTTTGTTTTGGAGTAATACCAGTGCTTTTTCCTGTGGGGACACATACCCCTAAACATTTTGTGAATTTAATGGGAGAAGAAATTCAGTGTATTTATTTTCCCCGATTTGAACTGTATTTGTTTTTCCCCGGTGGTGATTTTCTTGAGTCAAAATGAGAGTACCCCTAAACATTATTTTTTTTTAAGAGAAAAAGCACTGAGTTATACCATAAAATTATGTATCAACGGAAAGACAAAGAAGAATGTAATGCAATAACTTTTTTGAAGGATTATTTATTACAACTGCAGCCATAAAGAAGAAACGTGAAACACACAGAAAACATGAGATACACAGGTTAAATTGCCGTTTTGGCACTTTAGGTTGAATAAGTGGGTTTTGGGTTGCAGTTTGGGCACTCGGTCTCTAAAAGGTTCGCCATCAGTGTCCTAGTTTCTTGGCTCAGGGTAGCAAAACACTGCATCCATTCCAGTGGTCTGAGAATTGGTTGTATTTAGCCAAACAGAGAGTATGGGATGGGGAATCTGTGGCCTTGCAGAGGTTGCTTGACTGCAGTTCCAATCATCCCTACCCATTGGCCATGAGAGCTGCAATGCCACAACTCCTGATTGCTGCGTGGCATCTAACCTGGTGACTTGCTGGTTGAAGCAATCCAGTAACTTAAGATTCAGTCTTTAAGTGTTTGGTTCCTGTTGCCAGCAATATATTTCTAGTTGAGGAAATCTTTGACTTCTGCTCTTCTTTAGTTTCTCACTACCCCTTTATCTGCCTACCCTTGCTGTCTGTATTTTAAAATCTTGTTACAAGAGGATACTTGTATAACTAATATGAACGGCCTTTGGAACTATCACTGTGACCTCTTCTTATCAATGTTTGCCATGTTTTGTTTCCTGTTAAAGAGTCTCTGAAATAATTCTCTCAAACAGGACAATCTCTGGTTGTGTGAGAAGACATGTGAGAGTGGTATGTTGTCCTCTCCGCAGTATTCTCCAGAGGAACTTGCAGAGCTCTGGAAAGTCAAGGAACGTTGTGGCGATCCCTGCAAATGTGATGAAAGATGAACACTGGCCAACAGCATGAGGAAACTGTAGTTTTCAGTGATAACAGGAAAGGCTCTCTCTCAGTGGTTTCTGAAAAGAATTTCCTTTCATAAGACACAACATCAGTCTCCTGTGTAGTTTGTCACTTGTGACAAATATTAAGTGTGGGTAAGTGGCAGTTGTGTGTATGTCCCCCCCCCACCCCCAGGTTACATGGAAAAAGAGGAAATATCTTTGCTGTGGGTGCCAAACTATACATGGAATTCACTTATTCTCACAGGCGGATTTGTTTTGTGTCAAATGGCCCTTTAACAATGTTTTTTGTACATCTTTTCTTTTGTAAAGGGAGCCTTTCGATTTCCATATTCCCTCTAGGAGTTTTACAAAGCTAAATGTGAAGTAAAGCAATTTTCTTTATTAGCAAATGACAGATGTAGATAAGCTTGACCTCTCATGCATTAATATGCAAAAAGAACAAGGATTTAAGTCTAGCCTTAGGAATGTAAGTGTACTACTGTAAAAATAAGTATGTAATGAGGCCCACACTACTGTGCCAATGCAGGAGGGAAGCATAAGTTAGTGTGCCAGTATTCCACTTATGGGCACTATATATTCTACCACTTACTAAAGAACGATGGTGAATGCTGCAGTTCTTCATTCCTTCATTCTTCATTCCTTGCACCGGTGGATGAAGGAATCAGGGTAGCAGGTCCTTTCTCCCATGTGGTGGGGTGACTGTGGAGCACTCAGGCAGCGATCCTATACCCCACTGAGCGGGTGGGGGGCAGGCATGGTGTAGGATTGTGCTGTAAGTAGCTGTGTTTACTTAGTAGTGTTATGCTTGCTAGTAAAGCAGTGCCCTCAGGCCAGGTGGACAATGAGAATACCTCAGTTTTTAATTCTCTAGATTTTATGATTATATCTATAATAATGAGAGTAGCATTTATTATAGTCCCATCCACTTCTAAAAGTTAGCAGCGTAGCACAAACCATGGGTTAAATGCATTTCCATTAAGTTGGCTAAAGCTTACCTTTTCTCAATGAGGCATGGCACTGTTTTTACAGAGAAATTTATTAACAAAGTACACCTGGTAATTTGTCTAGTAAATAAGGGTTCCATTTTTCATATCAAGGTTCTTCCAGAAAATAGTTTATAAAAAATCAACATACGACGTGTTAAGAGGCTTTGCTAGCAGCATACAACTGTTTATTGAAAGTTGTGAAGGCAGCAGTTACCATCGGACTAGAATGGAGTCTTCATTTTCAATAGAGTAAAACTGCAATGGCTTTAGGTCATTGTCTAGTTCAAATTCCTTGCCTTTCATCTAGGATAAGAAAAGATCCAGATATTAGACTATTTTATTCTTGCATAACTTTTTTAAAAAGGCAAAAGATGTGAGATCAAGCAGCTGCTACCTCTCAAAAGAAAGCTGAACAAGGTCTAAAATTATGGTTATGGTTACTGTCCTTTACAGGAATCAAATAATTCAATAGTGTTAGAGTGCAGTGTTGACAGTAGCAGTGTGACAAATTGTATTCTGTATTGTATGAACATGAGCTTACTTTAGAACTTTCGTAGGATAGCTTCAGTTCTGAACCTGGGATTTTAAGTAGCCGATACAGCAATCCTTTAACCTTCTGGATAGTCATAGACTCTGTATAGGGAAAAGAAAATTGATCAACTTCAAATAATTACCTTTTAATGCATTTAAGTAGATTTCCTGAAGTTGCTCTCTTGAAGCAATTAGCAGAAGCACCTCAGTTTGACATAAAGGTAATAATATAAAAAGTATAAACCAAATTGGAGTTTCTATAGTATATGTATACAACACACTGACTGACCTAAGTGACCTTCAGGACTTAGTTTATGGCATTTGCTCTTTTGTACTTTGACTGAAGCTCTTCCCTCTGCAAAAAATGATTGTCATTCTAGGAACTTACGACAAGGTCCAAAATCGTATATATTAATTAGTTCTAGTTTACCACTAGCTTTATGTGCTTGCATTACAAACCAATACATATGAACATGGAGGTGTATTTTTGTAATGAGACTTGAAGGAGTAAGTTAGTTTTTTAAAACTATCTTCTAAATTTGAGCAATGCAAGATATTGGCTATTGTGGGTAATCCCCTTCCCCTTTCATTTAAAGCTTTATCTGAAGGCACAGCAATAGTGAGTTACTCTATTGTCACAAAATGTACTTAGAAAAATATTTTTCTATTAACTTTTTGGAAAAGCTGTATATTTTATGCAACTTGTGATAAATGTGATTTTTATTTTAGAATAAATACTTTTCAAAATACAGTGTTCAAATTCATTAAGATCATTTGATCACATGGGTCATACAAGTGTGTTAAACTGTATTCCTGCTACCCCACTGAGAAATTCCCAAGGAGAATGATGGGATTTGTATCCATGGAATATATGCTATTTTTTCTTCCACAAGATAGATTCAAAAGTCAGGTCAGTTTTGCCTACACTGGGATATTACACAAGAATGGAAATGGGTCTTGGCTTTGTGTGTCCCCGTCCACCAGAAAAATACTTCCACTTTGTTACACTGGCATTTATTTTACTTGGGACCTGTATGTAATTGTGTAAGCTGCTGCTTAAATGCTTTACTCCAGTGTAACAAGTCAGCAGAGACTACTCTATGCTGTTTCATCAAGTAAGTACTAAAGGTGTAAAATTTTGAAGCAGGGCAGAGAACTGGGCTTTTTAAGGGAAAACAGGACATGGTATTGAAATATGCAATTTTCCTTTCAAACTTATTTTACTGCTTTAACAAAAAGCTAGCATATAAATTGGTATTATTTGTCATGTTTACTCATAAGTAAAGCCCACGTAAGCATGCAAAAGCTTGCAGACCCAAAAGTATAAATACTTTACGCTGCAGTTCTATATGTGTCTCTCAGAAGTAAGTCCAATTAAAGTTCGATCATATTTAAGTGAGTATAGAATTGCAGCCTTAAGTTTTATATAAGCTAAAGGACTGAAGACATGGGATACTTGCTCCTAATGCCTCCAAACAAGATCACCAGACAGCCGGCATAAGGCAAGAAAATGATGGCCCTGTATGTTCTTAAGAAGGCAGCACCCTCTAGGTGCAGAAATTAATCTTGATTCTGAATGTTGTATTCTAATAACGACAGGAATTACCACCCTCTAATGTTGCCGATTATCTTACACAAAAGATAATCTTGCATATATTCCTAATCTATTTAGCTTTCCCACAAATACTCCCCATTAAGCAGATGCTGCTTTAAGAGGATTCACCATTTAATCAAAATACATACTTGAACAACTAGACTGAAGTTTTGAATGTATTAAGCAGTCATCCAACCTAACGGGGTGGGGAGGATCCTAATTAGGGTACGCTGTAAAAAATTTACAATAGCCTAATTTCTCTTCTTCTGCTTCAAAGGAATACCGTATTTTTCGTCCTATAAGGCACGCACCTCATTTTTTTGGGGGGAAATGAATTAAAAAAAATTATCCCCCCCCCCAGCCCTGGCTGCCGCCCCAAGCCTTGCGCTCCCCGTGCCCGAAGCAGGGGAAGCCCTCCGGAGGGCTCCCCGTGCTTCAGGGTGACAGGCTGCCGCCCCAAGCCTCGCGCACCCGGTGGGACCTCCTGCCGGGCGCGCGAGGCTTGCAGACACTCGCCCGAAGCAAGGGGAGCCCTCCGAAGGGCTCCCCGTGTTTCGGGCGACAGGCTGCCGTCCCAAGCCTCGCGCACCCGGCGGGACCTCCTGCCGGGCGCGCGATGCTTGCAGACACTGGCCCGAAGCAGGGGGAGCCCTCCGGAGGGCTCCCCGTGCTTCGGGCGACAGGCTGCCGCCCCAAGCCTCGCTCACCCGGTGGGACCTCCTGCCGGGCGTGCAAGGCTTGCGGACACTCGCGGGGGCTGCAAGCTGCTGTCCGCAAGCCTTGTGAGCCCGCGGGTACTCCCACCGGGCTTGCAGATAGCTTCCTGAAGCCTGGAGAGCGAGAGGGGTCGGTGCGCACCGATGCCTCTCGCTCTCCAGGCTTCAGCGAAAGCCTGCATTCGCCCCATAGGACGCACACACATTTCCCCTTCATTTTTGGAGGGGAAGAAGTGCGTCCTATGGGGCGAAAAATACGGTACTCTTTTAAAGATGCTTCTTACATCAGTGTGCAGGCTGAGGATAATTCTGCTGCCTTCAAAAAGGCAGAATGAGGCTAGTTTCTCAATGCGTTTTTACAATAAACTGGGTGGTATCCAATGAAATAGTTCTGTTAATGCAAGGACTTTTGGCTGCGCAATAGAACTTACAGGTCAGGTCCTCTCCCTGAGCATCTCTTAAATCTGTTCTGGGTTTCCCCTCAATCTTCTGGGGCAGATTTGGGAAGGGAGATGGGGATGCACAGGGAGAAGTTCTGTTAAATCAACAAAAATCCTTGCTGTAATCCAACTAACTTTGTTGGATAGTGTTTTATGTACCCTTGAAGAACTTTATGTGAAAGCACTTAAATATGAGGTAGCCAAGAAGCACAAAATAATTCTGACACGCAGAAACAACAGGCTATGTCAAATGATGAAATCCTGGCTTAATATGCCATGATATAAATTTAATAAATAATAATGATATACCTAAGTTCTGTGCACCAGCATACAGTCGCTTTATGCAAGCTGAGAAACAAGTCAGGGAGCCACAGTTAACTAAATTACCCGTTACATGCCAAATTGGACCTATGGTTTATGACTTTCAAAGTAGCTTGGACTCTTAAGCTAACTTTAAACCATAGCTGGCTTGTGTAGAATCCATTAACCCTGGTTCCCATGTAATGGGAAGTTACAGTTAACTCTGGATTCCTGGGTTTCCCTAGTCACCTGAATGAGTTGTATGTTGGTGCACAGAACTCATGAATATCTTCGCTTATTAAGCCAGGATTTGATCATGCCTGAAATCAACACTGATTCTTGTCCTTACCTGGCAGTTTCTTCTCTATGGGCTTCTGATCAGGTCTGTCAGGACACTTAAAGGTCAAAGCTTAGAAGATAAAGAACAGTGAGAAGCTGATGTAATACTAACGTTTTATACAATGTATATTAGTTATAGGCAAGGGAAAAAACCTTATGCCTATTTCCAATTAACCCCTAATGCACTGCTGGGTGTAAGAATTCTTGACACTGAAAAGCGTATGGCAAGTCCAAAGGCAATAGATCAATACTTATAAGTTACAATACCTGGGCAGGACTATATCCTAAGAAACAATTTCAGGGTGCCAAGAAACTGAGAAACTTTGCTTGACATAACTGGGTCACACCACAACGGTACAAGCAGAATTTAAAATGTCTTTGGGTCAGGGGAAAGTGGATGTTACCATGCCTACTTGTTACCAAATACACTAAGAGTATTCCTTCCCCTCTAAAATAAGCACATCCATCTGAAAGCATTTTTAAAAAACCTCTGGCCTCACCAGGAATCCTGAGCGTGCTGAGGAATATTAAACTTAGATTCAAGTAATAGTTGTAATATCACATGCTGCTTGTATAGCAGGGATGCAGAACATGCAACCTTCCCAGTGTTGCTGGACAACACACATCACCCTCAGTCTCCAGCCATGCCAACAGAGGCCAACATCCTCTGGAGAGAGACAGGTCCCATACCCCTGATGTGTAGTAATAGGAATCATGATCTCAACACCCCACATCCTTGTTGGTTTAAGGCTGCAGAAGCTATACGGCGAGGAGGGGAGGAGTCATCAGTTAAATAGTCTGTTGGGGATGTGTACAACATCATAACTGAGACATTCTTTAAAAAAGTCACCTGCTCTGCAAATACTGTACTGTAGCCTTATAAACTTCTTTAAATACTTTTCTTTAGTTTGGCCTTATATCTTACCCAACAGCTGACTTTTTAGTGAGAAGGGCTGTTCTCTTTTCAGCTCTCCATCTTCAGGGGCACCATATTCTGTTACGGAAAAATGACAAGAATGGCAATTCACTTAATGCTTAAAACAAAATATTAGTCTTGTGGGTAGGTTCGCTCATGCTGGCAGGTAAAAGAGGGGCTGCAACTTCTCAAAGGTTCAGACATTTCTGATGGGCATTAATGGCTACACAAGGGGAGCAATGAAGAAAAAGATCTGATGTAGAAAGGTCTGAAAGAGCTCATAAGCACATTCATCTGAAAGGTATTAAAAGCTTCCACGCACCCAGGAATCCCTCATTACCAGAAAGAACATACTTATAAGCCCTGATCAAACCTTTGCTCAAATCAAAAAGCTCATGTGCACAGCAGGTGTGTCCTACACTGACTGACCTTGCAAACACATATCACATGAGGATCAGAAAAGCCAATATTTTATTATTCTATGTTATGAATTCTGCCAGGGTGCAAGAGAGAAGCAGTTGCTGGGAGAGCATCTCCTCTTGGCTACAGACAGGTTACACTGCAAGGATACTGAGAGGAAGATGTAGTCACTTGGCATTCCAGATAATGCTGGCAACTGGGTTTTGCCCCACCAAAAATAAAGACTATTGAGTTTTATTCTCTGTGCTGTAGTTCCAAGAGACTGGAGCAGGAAACCTTGGACCATGAGGGCCACATTGCTTCCTGGACAACCTTCTGAGAGCTGCGTGCCAGTGCTGCGTTGAGCCAGAGGCAAAAGTGGGTGCAAGAATGGACGTTACTTTACCTTTTTCAGCAGGCTACATTCCAGCTACAGCAAAAGCCAGCGGTCTCTACTTAGCTTCACCTCCAAAATCTCCCCCAGGCAACAAAAAGGTATTACTGCAGTTCAAGGACATGTACCAGCCAAGCAAAAGCAACCAAAGAGGGCACAGCAGGGCTGGTGAAGGATATGGCCTGTGGATGGGCATGGTCTGTAGAGTCTTGAGAGCCAAACAGAGATGACCGGAGGGCCACATTTCTTTGAAGCTGCAAAGATATGTTCCGTGCCAATATGCTTTCTCCTCCCTCTCCCATGGCAGGAAACAAGTCAAGTTTCAGGTTGGTGGCAGACAGGCTACCCTTCTCCATCCTTGAAAGATGTGGGCTAGATACTACTGAGCTCAAAGATGCTGGAAAGTGGTGGAAGTGTTGGGCCGGATTCAACTAACCCAGGGGAATAGTGAAAGGGATAGTCACTCTACTTTTTGCCTAGAAACCTGACCCTGCTTGTAGCAAGAGGTGATGATATTCCCAGACTGATTATTGCTTTCCCCTGCCATCTCCAAGAATGTCCAAGAAAGTAGAATGCACTTCCTTACAGAACTGTGAAAGGATTATACCAAGGCAGGCAGCCATCTTAAAACAAGTAAAAAAGCTAGACGAAAAACCCTTCTACTTACTGTCACAGAGTAACTGGAACCTGGGGTGAGCAGCAAGGAATTCCTCACTTGGATTGTTTTTGTTTGGATCCTGATTACCACCAGCCTTTAACCAATCGAGGCCATATTTTTTCCTGTAGTCAAGTTCTGCTCCTTTCCTTTCCTGAGGGGTGATCTGTGACAAAACAAGGACATATTTCTGCAACATATCACCAGAACAGCCGTTACCAGTTTATATAAAGAAAAGTGTATAAGATCAGAAGGCTATAGTTTATGTCATTTCTGTTTGTAACGTGGACCATGAAAACTGCCGGGTCTTTTCATGTAAGCAACTGGGAATGGCTTCAACTCCAGAAGGGTTTTCAAATTAGCAAATGATACAACTTAACACAGCTCCAGCTCCTTTTCTACTATAGATGGCTTTTGGGCTTTGGATTTCTCAAGCAGCACTCACCCCTGCTACGTTACAAACTGCTGCTGTACACTAAAAGGACTTCTGAAAACAGTCTGTAACGTGGCAAAAAGAAAATAAGGCAAATTTCTCAAGCCCTGGGAGTGCCTGAAGCCAGAGTTTCTGTAATGAGACTATTAGCCCACCATCTCACAGAAAGAAAGGTAAGCGAATTTCATTTGAGGTACCTATAAACATCATTTGATTACCATAGAAAGAAGGGGTCTTAAGTCCCAGCCCTAAGCATCAACCCCAAAGGAAACAGCCAGCATTGGGTATAACAACTGCTGACCCTGAGCAACAGAATATCCTGGGTGGTTTACTGCTGCTTCACCCAGTTTAGTAAAAGGTACAGTACCAAAAGGTACAGAACTACATGAATCAGAAATGCAGAGAACCAGCATGGTTCAAATGATACTAAGATTTAAAACGTATTTACAGTAAGCCCACATTTAACTAGTCCGCATTCAGCTTTATATGCTTGACAAATGATTTTATTTTTTTTAAGTGGTAAGGGGACAGGCACCTGGGCAAAAAAAGGGGGGGGGCTTTGGCAATTTCACTCACCACTGAACCTGTGCTTTGACTTCATGCAATTTTGGCTTTAGGTGCGATCCCCAGAATGCAACCCACGTGTAAATTCCGGTTTACTGCATATAATTTCAACATTGCAGTAGGCGTATGCTACCCTTGCCTTGTTTCTGCTACACTGGTGCAAACTGTTCTGTGTGCTGTCAAAAGTTACACAATCTTCAGCAATGGGATGCTTTTCCAGCATCCAAGTTTAAATAACCCAAATTCACAAAAAGTCAACAACACAATCAAAAGATGAAGCTTATTTTTGAAGTCTCTTCTTTCGGATCACATTTTTGGTCATCTGAGAAAACTGATCACACCAAGAACAATTAATTCCATGTTATGGTTTGTGTCTAAAGTTCTCAGGCACAAGAAACACTTTTCACGCTCCTCAGCGCTGCTAATTGAAAAGAAACTACATACCTCAGACTTGTTCAAAAAACGTAATTGGCCTATTTTGGCAATAATAAGCTGCTTCACAGTCGCTGTGTTTTTGTCTATATCCATTAAAGGGTTATTCCGGCAATCTAGAGATTGAAGCTTTTGTAGTTTATCAAGTTCATTGATAACGGACCACTGAAACAAGAAAATGGAAAAAATATGCCAACATTGAAACAAAAATTTCCTCTGCTGCATATTAAATGCTACACGAGGCTCTCATAATGGCCACTATTGGAATGATAATGTATTACATTAAACACAAGTAAGTCATGCTATTTCACTTAATTATCTACATAATGCTTAGAAACTAAGAGCAAACCCTAAAGCTGGGGAAAGAAATCTTGCTTGGTCTCACACTAGTATATTTCAACTTCTACAGCTAAAGAGTCATAATTCTGAAGCAGTTTTAACTCTATTCTTCTGTTTCTGGCAAAGGGAACTAAAATGAGGAAATTGCTCGGATTTTTCTTAAACTAACCCAGAAATCAGCTTGCAACAATCAGGGGCTCAAAATCTCAATAGGCTGTGTATAGAGGCAGTGACTTAATTTGTTACCTCTTACTGTTATTGTGGTACTTGCTCCATAGCAAAAGCTTAATGAAAACAAGAATAGTGTGTGTGTGTGCGCGTGTGCGCGTGTGCACGCACACACAAAATTCATACCCAGAGAAACTCACTGAAATCAACAGGCATAGCTAATTTCAGTCCATTGGTTTCTATGGCTCTGCTCTAATTATGACTTAGATAAATCCTTTACATTTTATATTGTACAGTTCATATTGCTAAGAAAAAACAGCCAGCAACTTATTCAACAAAAGCAAAGTTCTTGATTTTGAAGGTACTCTATTATTATTTCAGTCTAGGGATGGATACAATACACAGTGCATAGTCCCTACATCAGGGGTCAGCAACCCGCGGCTCCAGAGCCGCATGTGGCTCTTTTACACCTTTGCCGCGGCTCCGGGGCGGATACTAGCGAGGGGAGGAGGCGCATTGTGCGCCCCGACACTCCCCACTGTGGCGGGCACTGTACTGGCTGTGACGTCGCATGGGGGCGGTGCATGCGTTAGTCACGCACCGTCCCGACATCACCTTCCTGCCCGCTGTCAGATCGCGGCTCCGGAGATATATTTGTTTTAAATGTTGCAATGGTTTTGCGGCTCCCAGGTTTTTTTTCTTTGGAAACGGGACCAAGTGGCTCTTTTTGTCATAAAGGTTGCAGACCCCTGCCCTACATCAACCCCTTGCATAGTATATGCCACAAATATCATGCCAGCCAAATGCCCTGGCCTGACATTGTAACATTTTCACTGTGTACTCTCAATTGACTGAAGGTCTGTTTTGAAAGTTTAAAAGATAAAAGGCAGTGTTAAGTTATAAGACACCAGTGTCCACCCTTCTATACACAATTCAATGCATTACATCAATATTTTACTTACTTCTGCTATTCTGTTGTCCTTTATTATAAGATGTGTTAAAGAAGGGAACATTTTGGTCTTGCAACCTTCAAAGAAGAAAAAGAAGAAAAATGAATAAACTGATAATAGTAAAGAAAAATGAATACACACGAAAAATGTTAACGGTGCTCAGTTTCCTTCAGTTTACTTACCAAATTCTACATCAGGAAAATGTATGGAAGAAATTCCATTGTTTGAAAATATTAGTGTTTCTAATCTGAAATTTAAAGTCAGAGTAAGGCAGTTAAAATATAAGTTAATAATATATAATATAAGCACGTATTAAAGCAGGCACTATGCTCTGATTAATCAAATCCTAAAAAAGAAAGAAAGAAGATTCCTCAATGGAAATAAAATTATGGAAAGGAAAATATTGCTTGAGAAAACAGAAGGTAAGAAAAGCAAACCCAGATCTAGAGAAAAGGACACCTGGAAGCCAGCAGCAGCAAGTGCTTCAAGGCATAGATTCAAACACATTTTGATGGTATAAGTTGTATTTAAAGCAGTCTGTTGCATCACTAGAGCAGACCTCTGCTTGCACCACAGGAATTTCACCTTCCTCCAATCCCAATGCACCCTCAAAATATGCTCCAGAGGCAGGTCAGGGGACTGGAACAGATTTAGGGGCATCTAGAAGAGACAACAGGAAGGTGAAATCCAGCTGAATGAGTAGAAGTTTGCTGATGCCCACAGTGTGTCAGCTGCAGCCAATATTCATGGAGTTTTTGTCTGGTATAAACAAAACATGGTTTAAGCTCAGTGCACAACATCTTCCTTGGCATCCCATTAAGTTACTTAAAAAAAAGAGAGATGGACAGAAATCGATTATAGACTACAGACACTCTGTCTTCAAAATGGGAACGTGGTAGAAATGAAATGGCTATGTGGTAGAGCAAAGTAGAAGAACTACATCTGTTCTTTGGAGGAATCACCAATACATTCTGCAAAAAATGTAACTCTTGATCATTCTATATGGCTGGTGCACCACAGATGTTAAAGCTTCCATGACCAAAAAATCAGGAGGGGGACACAAGATTGTGAATTACCCCCCTCAGATCTTTGGCTCTAGCATGTCTTCATCCAGCTGGCCTTAACCCATGGTTAAGTTTTACACAAACGGTGAAATTAGCAATAGTACAGTGTTACATTTACCTTGGGAGATCTGCAAGTAGAAGAAGCTGATTTTCATCTGTTAACAGGTTGTCTGAAAGGTTTAACCATTTCAAGTTATGTAGGACATCAATAGGTCTGAGGGAAGATATCATATTTAAGAGTATAATAAAAACATTAAGAAATGTAACTGATTTCTTGTCCCTTTGCCACATTATACGACGTGGGAATTAACTGTTTGCTTTAGCCCCTGTAATACTGGAGTGCTATATAAAGCTCAATGATCACAGAGAACAATTTATCCAGGATTGGTTCCGTGAATTTGTGCTTGATGAAGAACTCAAAAGTTGCCAGCTCTCGCCAGCTTTTAGAGGTATTTACCTACAAGATGCAAGGAATGGAGTATAAGCAGATTCCCAAATCAGACCACTGGGTCATCCTAGCTTAGTACTATTCATTCTAACTAGCATGGCTGGTCAGTCTCATATTTCCCCCCAAACCTGGTACCCAAGGTCCACAACTTGAGGAGCTCAAAATTGAAAATTCCCCATTGTACGAAGTACCAAGCTGAAAACATTTATGTTCTCTCAACAGGAAAATCCTCTAGAACATTCAGGAATCAATTGGATTCAGCACCATTATTCAAAATTATTAGCATGGCATAATACTAAATGTTCAACCAGCATTCTAATAAGGAATATCACAATTCAAGAATGCTTATGGCATTTACAGTTACTCTCATACCTTTTTAAAAGTGAAATGTCATTGGCAGTAAGATGTAGTTCTTCAAGAGCTGGCCACCCAGTAGCACATAAAAGAACCTAATGGGAAAACCTCACTTAGCACAAAAATACCATTTTGTATATCTTATATACATTGTATACTGGTATACCTTAACAGACATACATTAGAACAAAACAGCACCAGATTTATTTATTTCACGACCACTCAAAACTGGCTTAGATCTTATTTCAAAGATTGGGGAAGTTCTCTAGTATGAATGCCCTTGTTCAGATTCTACAGCAAGCCACTTTCAGGGGTCTCACAACAGGTAACATAAGGCAATATCTTTTTTCCTTTAGAGGTATTAAGAAGCCTTCCTTTTTATGCTTCACATAAAAAATGCCAATACTATGTTTTGCTATATTTTTTAGTAATATATATGTTTAAAGTGTCTAAAAGCAATTATCAAACGTAACTGGAAGTGTTTCATCACAATGAAGTATTTTCAGCTTTAATATTCGCAGCATACAACTCAACCCTAAATATCTTTGCTGATAGGTTCCAGTGGCTTCAGTAGAACCTCAAAGTTAAATGTGATTAGAAAGGCAAACACACATGATTTGTCTAGGTGAAAGTTAATAAAATCCATTTTATTAGGATTTTGTACTGCACATGGTGCAGTACTGTTGACACCAGTTATTTATGTGCAGCAATATTGCTGTATTGAAAAAAGTGAAGGTCTTAAATTGTGTCATCCTCAATAACTTTTATCAGGTATCTTGTTTGTATGGCTTTCTTAGGGTATATTTCAGCCAGATACTGCCTGGGTACAATCAAATTTTCTATTAACATAAAGATGAGCACTTCCCCTGGAGTTTTGATAGGGATAATTTTTCAGGATCTCACAGGAAGATTAGTTTTGTATTTACGAATTGAAGGCAACTGAAGATCTCCTTCCTTATTTGTGCTTTTGCTATGAACACAAGTATTGATGAACTCATGTTGCCTATAAACTACAAATGATTTTGTAAGTGAAGACCCATAACAATCTTTAAATATTTTGTGACAAAAACAAAGCCATATGATTACGGTCATACCAAGCAATTCCAATGCAATATTAAATTATATTACCTCTGTCCATGTCACTCCTGTTTGATTAAGTGCTAAAGTCTTGAGATTACAAAATGTTGTTGAAGCAGGTGGTGGAGTAGATGGAAATTTCATTTTGTTCTGACTATGTAAAAATAGAAAAAAGTGTCTTGCTTTTAGTGAATGGAACAAGTTCAAATCAATTATCTTTGTTGGTTAATACACATTTTAAATCGTGTGCTTAAGGCAAAGTAAGTTTATAACCCTTCTGTTAGATTCCTGTAAATTACTATCATGTTTAAGATAATACAGGTAACTCACAATTTATGCAATTTAACTTGTGCACATTCAGCATTACACGCTTAGCAATAAAAATAAAAAATGGGGCAGGCATCCAGGAAAAAAACTTCAGCAATCCCACCTGTCATTGTACCGAATGCATTTTGACTATACACAACTTTGATTTAATGCAAAACCCTGTAAAGTAACCATCATGTAACTGAGAGTTGCTCATATTTTAAGTATCAACTGGAAGTAGTCAGATTACAGTGGTACCTCGGGTTACATACACTTCAGGTTACAAACGCTTCAGGTTACAGACTCTGCTAACCCAGAAATAGTACCTTGGGTTAAGAACTTTGTTTCAGGATGAGAACAGAAATCGTGCAGCGGCGGCACAGTGGCAGCGGAAGGCCCCATTAGCTAAAGTGGTACCTTAGGTTAAGAACAGCTTCAGGTTAAGAACGGACCTCCAGAACGAATTAAGTTCTTAACCCGAGGTACCACTGTATATTTTAAACAAATTGTACAAATGTTGTATTTCAGAGATAGATAAAGCCAAACTATTTTTTATGTATGTGCAAATGTTAATAAGTTGTCAGTGAAGTAAGCCACAGCAAAGTGCCAACCAACTGGCAAATCATTCAACCATGGTCCAGTAATCTGATTCATGATCAACTCTCCCAATATTTCTATTTTTAGTGTAAAGCACTTGAAGGGGTCTCAGATTTGATGGGAACAGTGGTGCATGCATGTGAAGGGATTAATCCTTTCCCTTCTGCCATTTCCCCATGTTTTCCCCAGAAGAGCATATGGCAGCTGGGACGTGTGTAGGTTTAAGATCAGGAAAACAGCACAGGGAAAGTGTTGGAAAAACATCGCCTGCTGCTACAAATAAGAGCCTCTTGCTGATGCTTAACTAAAAATAGAAACTCTGGGAGATCTGATCCTGGATTTCTCATGTTGTGTAGATACCCCCAGTTTGGAATCTCAGCTCCCGGATTCTTAGATTTTCCAGAAAGCAAGAGAGCATCACTGTTCCTTGCCCAATTCACATTAAATTCTTTATGCTGCTCCACATTACTGTCAGCTTGGAATGGATAAGTATGAAACACTTTTAAGATTCTTACGTCTTATATATCGGACATGTCCAAGGTGTCAATTGCGATCGACTAGTCGATCCTGGGATGAATTCTGGCTGATCGCCATGCCCCCTCTGCTGGAGACGTGCCTGAGCAGCCACCACCTCAGGGGAAGCAGGCTGTTTTGACGCTGTGTGCGCACCCACACCTTCCATCGGTGCCCGCCCACCCATCTTGTGTTAGGATTTTTATCTATCCGAGCTGCTCCAGCGAGTGGTATTATTGTACTATGTTTTGTATACATCATGTGAGTGTCTGAGTGAGCGTGAGACAGGAAGTCTGAGTACAGTTGGAAGTTAGTTTCACTTCTGTATGTGATGCAGTTCTGTACTGGTGTTCAGAACATGCTGATGGAATCTCTGTATTATAAGACTGTGAATGAAGTAGTTTAGAGCTACTGATTGAGTCTTTCTTCTGCTATTATAAAAGCCAGAAGACTAGTGTGCTCTTTTCAAGAGAGAGGGGTCGCTTATTATCGGTCTCTCTGGACTGCGGGAGATTTACGGCCAGAGAGGACCACCGGAAAGATGCCCCAAAGACTTGGGAAGTTGGCAGCCTTCCCGGGTGTGTTTCCAACACCTTGCACCCACCCCAGCCATGGCGGGGAGACACTGCTGGCGGTGGGGGCAGCCAGCGGCGTGCGCATTCCTCCCTGCACCTACCGCTGCTGTCAACCCTCCACCCATCTCAGGGGACGCAGCCAGCAGCCAGCGCCCACCTGCCCACATCCCTGCCCTCTCAGGGGAAGCAGTCGGCGGTGCGTGCCCACCCACCCTGCACCCATCCCTGGGTGGTATATCACTGCCAGTTTTTATACTGGATCGTATATCACAGCCTACTTCAAGTTGGACATGCCTGTTATATATCAACATTACAAAGCCTTTAAAGGATTTCAGTTTCTTTGTTGCTAATATGTTAATGAATAAACTTTCCTTTGCCAACATCTAGATTCGAAACACACTAACCTCAACATTATTTTCTAATTTGAAAATCAAATAATTAATAGTTTAAAAACACATAATTGTACGTCAGCAACAAATTATTTGCAAAGCACTGACAGTTCAGCTGAGCCTACAAAGGGATCCTCGTGCCCATTTTAATCCAATCATCATTCAAGGGTAGGACTTTTAAATGGTTATTTTCATGGGTTTTGACAAAATTAGAATATACCACATAAAATAAAGCAAGGCAAAGATAAATACATTCAGTGATATCTGTCTTAATCAGTCAGAGGAGACCCACTGAAATTAGAGGACTCAAGTTGGTCCTACTTAGTCAATTGATTTCAATGGAACTACTCTGATAACCACTTACATACTATGAAATATGAAGTACCGCATAAGTACCTGAGATTAAGTATTTCTAGATTTTCAACTTGGCTTGCAATGCCTATCACTTCCTTCCAAGAAGACAAAAGATTTTTCGATAGACTTATTTGCTTGACATCTGGGCATGAACATTAAAGAAAAATGTAACTGAATTGTGAGGTTCAAGTAGTAGGACCCTGCATCTTGTTACTTTTACAGTCAATGTTTCTAGAACAGGTCATTAGTAAAACACCTTGAAAAGAGGTACTGCTTAAAGGTATAGCTCTCACCCTAGCTCTCACTCATCTGCATTCCTTCTATCATTCCTAAGTAGAACACCCAATTCTTTGACATTTTGATATGCTTCTCACTTTAAGTGATCCTAGCTGCAAAAATAAGAATGTTTTATCTAATTGATTTTAATTATGCTACCTCTTCCTCTGCTGTAAAGTTAAGAAGTGCTGCCTTCTGAACCTGTGTTTCCAAACCAATTCAGACCTATCGCTAACAAGGACTGTTTTTCCAGGTGAATAAAGGGAGACTTTATTCTGAGTAACACCTTTTGCAATTGGGTTCTGTCCATATGCAGGCTAATAATCTTTCCCCTCCTATCCAGACTAGTAACTTTTGCACATTTATCTCCAAGTCTGAAATTCTGGGCTACATGGATGAACAGACTGACTTGCCGTAAGACAATTTCCCGTTTCTCTAAACCTCTGCACAGCTTGCAGTCAATACTGTGCAACAGATAAACCTTTCACAATTTTTTAAAAAAATTACTTGTGGGAATTGATAGCAACTAATTCAGCAGTTTTCTTTTTTTAAAAAAAGGATACTGGGGCATGCTCTTCTGATTTCTTCTTCTGGACCAGCAAGGCTTACTGCACATTCGTCTACTGAGATGTCAGTTAATGTATTCAATTGCCTGCAAGAAAAGGGTGTCTCAGCATAGAGCACTTTAGTGAAAAGCAAGAGTGAGGAACCTTCAGACTATAACCAAACACAGTCTCTCCCTAGGTCATGCTGCCCCCACCCCAGCCCACCCTGCTCTGTACCCTCCTTAACTGCCAGAAACACATTAAATGACATTCTTATATACTGTTCACTTGCAAGAGAAAGCATACTTGCATTTGTTTTTCTTTAATGGAATCAAACCCAACAGTTTCTACGATCTTGCTTCCAAACGCTAATGATGATTCTGTCCCACCCTCGACATCTTTTTCATCTTCATTCAATCCATACTGCTTCTTGACAGCAGAAAGGAAATCTACTCCAAAATTTGCCTTGCTTGGACGGATAAAGGATCCACCTGTGGGGTGCCTGGAAGGAAAATATAGAAAATTACAGAATTATAAACCACTTTTCTGTCAAAAAAATAAGCTTCTGCTGTTGACATTTTAGTAATACCTTTGTTTCAGAACTGTAAGCCTCTTAATATAATAATTGTCAGGGAACTGACATCGGAGCCAGAGGCGGAGGGAAGGCTCCCAAGTGATGCTGGAGAGGGACCCAGCAGGGAGAGAGGCAGCTCAGCTGGGGAAGGAAATCAGCACAACACCAGGGATAAAGGGGGGCAGATGGGGGAATCGGCGAGAGGGCTCCAGGACTCCTCGCCGGACACCAGCGGGGAGAGCACGGGTCCTCCGCTACCCACACCCTCCCTGCGCAGAAGACTTCTGCGCAGGGAGAGTAGGAGGAGACTTGGCGTCAAACAGCTTTTATGCTGGAAAAGGTTTAAGAAACGCCCACTGACAGATTCTGCTAGCGACTGAGGCAGCCACGAAGTGAAGGGCTGTCCAGACAGAAAAGGTTTAACAAGGCAACATAGCCAGGAGTGGCGGCAACTTACGCACGAGCAACCCCTTGTATTCATTACAATAATAATAATTTTTTATTTATACCCCACCCTCCCCGGCCAGAGCCAGGCTCAGTGCGGCTAACATCAATAAAATTACAATAAAACATAATGGGGGGGGGATATGGACAAATAAAACACCAGTTTATTAAAATACAATTTAAAATGCAGCTTCATTTTAATAGTAGCCCATAAATCAAAACCATAAGGGGAGGGAAACATAAGGGTCAGAATGAGTCCAAACCAAAGGCCAGGCGGAACAGCTCTGTCTTGCAGGCCCTGCGGAAAGATGTCAAGTCCTGCAGGGCCCTAGTTTCTTGTGACAGAGCGTTCCACCAAGTCGGGGCCAGTGCTGAAAAGGCCCTAGGCCTAGTTGAGACCAATCTAACCTCCTTGAGGCTCGGGACCTCCAAAGTGTTGTTATTTGTGGACCTTAAGGTCCTCCGCGGGACACACCAGGAGAGGCGGTCCCATAGGTACAAGGGTCCTAGGCCGCATAGGGCTTTAAACCTCTTGGAGGCGGGTATGATAATAATGCAATAAACACACTTACCAGCACTGCAGAGCTTCACATACACTCTCAGCAATCCTTACAGTAGCTCTGCAAGGTGTCAATATTATTGTATCTACAGAGCTGTGCTAAATTAATAAATGTACACTTGTTCAGGGGCACCGAGACACTTGACTCTAACTGATTCATAGGCCAATTGCTTAGTCTTCGCCCCTCCAAACCTAATAATAAGTATTGCAGACAGCCTAAAACAAGAGAGCTTTTAGGAAAAAGACAAAGACTGCTGATGGAAACTCTTCTTTCATTCATTTCTCAAACAGTTTAGTAACATTTGCCACAAAAATACTATGCATATATTCAGAATTCTTGTATGCAACATGACATTATATTAAATGTCTTTTTTTTTTTTTGGCTAAAAATCTTCCTCTTCCTCTTTACTTGGTTACTTCAGGACTGGATTACTGCAATGCACTCTGTGTGGGGCTTCCCTCACGCTTGATCTGGAAGCTACAGTTAGTGCATAATGGTGCAGCATGATTGCTGACAGGCCTTGTCAGTATATAACATCTGTGCTCTAGAGATCTGCTCTGGTTGCTGATTTGCTACCAGGCCAGGTTTAAGGTGTTTCTATCAAATATAAATCCCTTACCAATTTGGGACCAGTTTACCCAGGAGAGCGCCTCACCCCACATTTGCCCACTCAACTGCCTTGCTCAGATGCTCAGAGAGCTGTAGTAATTTTAATCTGTCCCGGTATCTTAACTTTGTATATTCTAGTGTACTATTGTAATCTTTTCTTCACTTTATTGTTTTGTCTTTTTGACAGCTGCTTTGAGGTTTGTTTGTTTTTTTTACAATTTATTTTATGAAATAAATACACACAATCTTGTCCCCATATCCTCTGGTTCATCTGTTTGCTAAAATAAAGTACTGCATATGTCAATATTAACTCACCTGCATCTGAAATATTGTATTCCTTCATGACTACCATTATGTTTTCCTTTTTCAGGGTTGTCCCATTCCACTCCAAGCCAAAATCCTAAAGTAATTATAAACTTTGCTTTTACAAATGCAAAACTCAACATGAAAAGAAATCTGCCCATAATATAATTCACAAATACTGGCAGAGTCCGCATGACATGCTAAAGCATGGTTTAATGTGACATGAGTGAGCAAAATTAATCAACACCACACTCTCTGCTCTGGGCTTAATAGGCCAAAACCCTTGAAGGTTTAGGAATGAACAAAAAGCCATCTGATGAGTTTTTTGCTTTTTGCCTCAAAGCTGACACCAGTTTAGTATGAATACTACTTCTAATCCCAATACTAATTTACCCTGGACATCAGAACTGATTAATGAACATTGTGTAAAACATCAGTTAACAACAATTTCAGCTTGATAGTCTTCCATTTTATCAGTACTTGCCATTCTTGGATATTATTTGTATAATAACATGAGTAACTTGCATTTTCCAAATAAATAATGTTTTTTTTTAAATTTCCAGTAGCACCTTAGAGACCAACTAAGTTTGTTCTGGGTATAAGCTTTTGTGTTCATGCACACTTCTTCAGATGCATGCATGCATACAAAAGCTTATACCCAGAACAAACTTAGTTGGTCTCTAAGGTGCTACTGGACAATCTTTTAATTTTTTTATTTATTTCGACTGTGTCAGACCAACACGGATACCTACCTGTATCTAGCATTTTCCAATATGTTTTTGCTAAAATTAGAAATCATGCTGCAGAATGGTTGCAAAAGCAGAAATTAAGCTCAATTTGCTAATGACGAATCAGGCCTGAACATTTACGTTTTCCTTCACAGTGCATTCTTCCTAAAGCACTGGAAGCAACTGTCTACTACGGAGAGCAATCATAATCACAGTCAGTGACAGCCACAGCCATATCCAAGGCCCAGCCAACTCCTGCCAGCCAATGTGAAAGGGGTAGTTTGACACACATTTTTGCTGTGCCAGCGCCACTAAAATAAATGTTTGTGTATCATTTTGAATTCAATCAACTTTATTTCCAGCTAGGACTTTAAAGGGCTCCATTGAACCCCTATATAAGATTGATACTATCCAAAACATAGTATGCTAACCTTCCGAAGCAACATACCAAAAGGAATTAATGTTTTATCGCTTTGTTTGCCTTGCTATCCAGTGATAGTATATGATGAAATAAAAAAACATTTTCCTACCTGTTGTAGGGGGAACTTTGCCAGCATAGAGCACAGTTCCATATTCACCATTACGGATGATTCTTCGACCAACTGGATGAGAAGGAATGCTGCTGGTCATCATGAAAAACTGGAGTTCAAGATACTTCTTTAAAGATCTGTGGAATATGACCACAACTATGTGTGAGCCAGGAAAACATAATCTAGATACCCTATTTGTTTGCAAGTCTTCTACCCCACCTTTCCTAAGAAGCATGCCTAGAAGAAGACTTTAATGTCCTATCATCAAGGTGCTGCAGACAAACCCCCAGCACTATCCTGGGCTCCACCCAGCACTGCTGCCGCCCTTGCCATCATCAGCCTTAGCCTAGTGCTGCAATCAGTCAGTCAGTCTCTCTCTCACACACACCCCCACACCCCCACACACCAGTAGGACATGTTTACCTGGCAGGGAGCAGCAGTACTTTGGACAGCCCCTACATCTGAAGAATCGAAGATGTCAGCTGCTAGTGCATACTAGAACTGAGCAATATTTCAGCTGGCATCCAAAGCACCACTGTTGCCTGCTGAGTAACTCTAGTTGGAAGGGTGAGGAAGTGACTAGTGGCAGTAACAGGTGAGCTATGTATGTCTGGTGGTGATGTCAATGCTGACCAAAGGCCCAACGGGGTTGTGGGTTCTACTGCACAATGTGGCCTCCAGCAGTTGCCCCAATATATCAGGAACTCATGCTATGTTGATACCCAACTATTGAGAGCATTATTTATTTATTATTATTAATTTATTAAATTTGTATACTGCCCTATACCTGCAGGTCTCAGGGCAGTTCACAGGATAAAATCAGAGTATGAAACCACAAAATACATAATCAAAATAAGAAGAAGAGCCATCCAATAACACCCCAGACACGTCAAAAGGGATGTCAATCAACCAAAGGCTTGGTTAAAAAGGAACATTTTTGCTTGGTGCCTAAAGGTGTATAATGAAGGCACCACACGAACCTCCCTAGGGAGAGCATTCCACAGATGGGGAGCCACTGCAGAAAAGCCTCGTTCTCGTGTTGCCACCCTCCGGACCTCTTGTGGAGGAGGGACATGAAGAAGAGGACGTAGCTAGCTATCACCCAAGATCAGTAGACACCCTGGCTATCACTAGACATGGTTCCATTGATTTATTATTCTTAATAAAAATAAAAGCAGCTGCAATAATTCAAACTAATACCAATGTATTAGTATAGCTGCAGTCTAGGAAAAAAGATGAGGGCAATAACTACACACAGTATATTTAACAACAGTTATTATACAAGCTTTTGGCTTCAAGTTCTGTTACACTTATAAGGCAACTGTCAAACATTAACAGTTTTGACACTTAGAAGCATCTACATGAAGTACTAGGGCAACATTCTGTAGCAACATGAGTCTGAAAAACTTGCATAACCCAATTCTTTTCATCCATGAAGTCAACACCTCCATTTCCAGTTATAGGTGTTGTGAGGGGGCATCTTATCTCTCTGGATCTGAAAGGATTGTTTCACACAATATTCGTAAAGACACTGGCAGAGTGTTTTCTGGGGCAATCCAAGGAATGCTAGTGAAGTGTCATGCCATAGGGCTACAGCTCAGCAAAGATGTATCCACCCTTCCCTGGTGACAATAATGCTGTCATTGCTCAGAGCAAGCCCAAATCACATGCAGTGTATTAGTGCAGTGTTTCCCAACCTTTTTTGGGCAAAGGCACACTTATTTGATGAAAAAAATCTCGAGGCACACCACCATTACAGCCCCGTGACGTCAGCGCGCAGCGTCACGCCGGGAGGGACGCACGAAAGTGTAAGTTTCAATTTTTCCCCCTCCCCCTTGCCGGGGAACCTCCAAGCTTTGGGGGTGGGGGGGGGAGGAGGCAGCAAAGCGAGGCAGGAAGGAGAGCGCGGCTTGGCTGGGTGAGCTTTGGCAGGGGCAGGGAATGAGAGCCGCGAGGCGGGCGCTGCGGACGGAGGCGCTGCCCGCCAAGCTCGCAGGCAGCCAGGCAGGCAGACGGCGAGAGCCCCGCGCTGGGCGGCCTCTCCTCGCCGCCCCGCCTCTCGCTGCCCGACTCGCCCGACTCCCTCCAGGCAACATCTCGCGGCACACCAGGCAACATCTCGCGGCACACTAGTGTGCCGCGGAACAGTGGTTGGGAAACACTGTATTAGTGCATGTACAGAGTTCCAGTTGAGCTCAGCTCCTTGATGACACACTCTTCAGTCTAAAATAGTTAAGCAAGTTTGGGGAGGGGATGACAGCAATATAGTTTCTTTAACGAGTGTTAAATGCCACAACCAAGGTATGTTAAAGAAATATAAAGAGGCTGGTAAAGAGGCAGTGTAGACAAAACTCAAAGGAACCAGTTCCAAGAAGGCTTTATACTGTATTTTCTCAGTCTTTCCTCCACCAAATGATGAACTACTACAGGAACTCTCAAGAGCACTCTATGTTATGATAGCTCTAAGGGTGTCAATCCCCCATATGTGCCCACACTACATAAGGGCAAATAAGACCTGGGGTTAGAGAGCACCCCCACTACATACAGCTTCACAAAAATGTTGAAGAGTGCAAAATCCATCAGTAGACTTTTGTACAGATGAACTCCTGCAAACTAGCAACATTTCAATACCACACTACATTGGCATAGCCAGGATTTATGTTAGTGGGGCAGAACCACAGTTAGTTAAATATTTTTATTGATTTCCTTGATTTAGGGAAGAGGCAGTTGCCCCCCACCCCCCAGGCTACACCCATGCCACACTACAAGCATCGCTGAAGCTCAATAAAAACACACTTCTTGTTGTTGTTGCAGTGCCAAGAGTTTAGGATGTCTTACAACACTTTAAAGGGACGCGGGTGGTGCTGTGGGTTAAACCACAGAGCCTAGGACTTGCCGATCAGAAGGTCAGCGGTTCGAATCCCCGCGACAGGGTGAGCTCCCATTGCTCAGTCCCTGCTCCTGCCCACCTAGCAGTTTGAAAGCACGTCAAAGTGCAAGTAGATAAATATGTACCGCTCCGGTGGGAAGGTAAACGGTGTTTCCATGTGCTGCTCTGGTTCACCAGAAGTGGCTTAGTCATGCTGGCCACATGACCCAGAAGCTGTACGCCGGCTCCCTTGGCCAATAAAGTGAGATGAGCGCCGCAACCCCAGAGTCGGCCACGACTGGACCTAATGGTCAGGGGTCCTTTACAACACTTTAAATCAGTGGTTTTCAACCAGTGTGCCACAGCACCTTGGGGTTCCTTGACGGATGGTCTGGGGTACTACAGGCAACACTGGCATCTGTCCCTCTTTTATCCAATGCCCTCTTGCACCTCTGCCTCCCAAAGGCTTGCACAGTTGTTTATGCAGCAGCACTGGCTACAAGCTCCCCAGGCAAATGGTCCCAATAGGGCTGGGCCAGGAGGTGCTGGCTGCCAGAACTGAGGCATGCTCAGAGTAAGCAAGCAAGTGGGTGAGGGATCCCACCAGCCCTTGATAGTTGGGAATGGACAGGCAAGTGGGAGGCCAGGCAGGCAGGCAGATGCTGCACTGGCCTTCCTTGGGCTTGCTGTGTGCAAGGCCTGCCTGGGGCTGAAGGGGAGCCTTTCCACCATGCATGCCTGGCAGCACTCCTTGCTGACACTGCTGCCTCCTAAGGTAAGGTGCCAGCCTCACTTTCACCTTAGGCCAGCCTCCGTTGGGCCACTAAGGCTGGGGGCATCCTCTTCCCAGGCCTTTGTGGGGCAATGTGAGGAGGCACCTCTCTTTGGAGCAAGGGTGGCACCTGCAGCTCTCAAGGAGAGGAAATTGAGGGAACAGGTCACACGGGAGGGTGTTCGATAAAAGGGTAAGAGGCTGCCAGCTCTGCAGGCAAAGGGTGACATAACTCGTCTCCTGAGTCCCACAGTGGTACTGCAGAAAGAATGTAGTTGGTCAAAGGCACCGTAGACTGGAAAAGGTTCGAAACCTCTGCTTTAAATCAACAATTTTTTTTTTAAAAAAAACCCTACACACACAGAGTGGTACCTCAGGTTAAGTACTTAATTCATTCCGGAGGTCCGTTCTTGGCCTGAAACTGTTCTTAACCTGAAGCACCACTTTAGCTAATGGGGCCTTTTGCTGCCACCATGCCACCACCCTGCGATTTCTGTTCTCATCCTGAAGCAAAGTTCTTAACCAGAGGTATTGTTTCTGGGTTAGCAGAGTCTTTAACCTGAAGCGTATGTAACCCGAGGTACCACTGTACTGTATAGGGAGAGAGAGCGAGCACGCTTGATTGTAACAAAGTCACTAATCGGTTTAGAAAAATAAAAATAAAACATCGATCATTATCAATATAAATTTTAAAATAGTTACTTAAAAATATTCAAGAGAGAATGAAAATCAATAGCAACTGCAAATAAATAAATGCCACCCTCCCACAGGTACATTCCAGGGAGAGAGACGCCGAGGCAAGAGGACGGGCAGCTCCTGCTTCTCCCGCCACCGCCAAGGCGCAGCTGCTCGTCATCCCCGGCGGCCCCGCGGCCTCCGCTTTATAGCAGCCGGGGAGGGAGGAGCCTCCTGTGAGGAGCAAGCGGGGCGGGGGTCGGAGACAGGAAGAGCCGGGAAACCCGACACCCCTTTTCTGCCGCCCCGGGGGGAGGGGGGAGGAGGCGGGGGCAAGCCCCCCCCCCGCCCGTTAAGCAGCGCCGCCTCTCACCTTCCGAGGTCTCCGCCGCTTCTCCGCCAGCCCGGAGCGAGCCCGTCTCAGCCCAGTGTGGCGGTGGGCACAGAGCCCCACCCCCTTCCGCCTCAACCGCCACCTTCGCCTGATGGGGGGGAAAATGCGCCACCGGGGCCTGTCGGCGCAGGCGCGAGCTCCTCCTACCCCCGCTTCCATAATCTCCCTTCGGCTCCCTCCACCGCCCCCGCCCCGCTCCATTTTCTCATTTTCCTCGCTGCTTCCCGATGCACTTCGGGAATTGTAGTACAGAGGAGGAGCATGTCCCCTCTCGGGCTGCGGCAAGAGGGGCTGGTGGAAAACCACGCTACCCAGAAGCCCGCGCGCCGCCCGAGTCTCCGTTTCCATAGAACTGGCGAGAGAATTACATCAGTGTTTCGGAGAGCGGGGCTAATGGCGCTGAGAAGTAGGCGGGCCTTGCTGGTTTGAAGCCAATGGCGGAGAGGCAAGGCGGGGAGAGGGCGGGCTTGCAGCTGTCACTCACGCTTCGGGTTTTGGGGGAGGGTAGTGAACAGCTTGGAGAGGAGCCGCTGCTGTCGTCGTCGCCACCGGGGTTCGGACGGGCGGGATTGGCCCCCGGTGTCGCCGGGCTTTTAAACACTTTAAAGTTGTTAAATGGTTTGTCTTTTTGTTTTTTAAAGCAGACGCCTGCATTGCAGGGGGTTGGACTAGATGGCCCTTCGGTCTCTCCCAACTCTATCATTCTGTGATTAATGACAAACTTACATTAGAGACAGACCTTTCCTGAAATTTTCACATCTCCCGCATGAAATTCTTTTTCTGAAGTCACCAACATGAAAGGTTTTTATAACAAATCTGGACTTCTAAGAACTACTGTGTATTTCTTAAGCGCACCCACACACCAATATCTGGGAGAGCTCAGATATTCACAACAATACTGCTTAAAAGCAGGTGGGAGAAATCAGTGGTTTTCAGTCAACCGGATGTGTGAGAGTGGCCTAATGTATACAGAGGACAGACCTACTTATTTCTTGGGCCTTACAGGTCAGAGGGCAGCTGCATGCTATTTACATTCCATTCCTGCATCAGTCTAGTAATACAATATGGGATGTGTTAGTCATCAGGGAACAACAGGCTCTCTAGTACACTTGTTAAGTAAACTAAACTTCAGTTCTCTCCTAGAAAGCAGGTTTGTGCACTGAAGAGCATTTTTTACTTTTTTTTACATTTTTGGTTTACAGTACTACACACAGGTCTGGCTGTTTGGATATCTGAATCTGTGGTGTGTATATACAAATGTAATATATAAGTAAATAAATAAAACCGGTTTCGGATACTCATTCCTCATGTTTGGATAGTGTGACCTGTGTGCACACATTTGCAGTCCCCTGAAATGCAACCCCAAAAGCTACTATGAAATCTTAGGACCTCACACAGCCACTTTTTAGAAGACTGCAGATAAGGACAAAAATGGCTTAAATATAGGTGAACATGGGAAGAGTGGGCTATTGAAACTGCATGGCTACCAAGTCTATTTTCTCTCACATTGTATCTCAGTGGTCCCTATGCTTCAACAAAACCAGTCACTGGCTCAATTGGGACGGGTGGCTATTACCCATTATAGTTAGACTCTGGATTGCTTTACTTGCCTTCAGCCTTTTTGACAACACATTTCCATTTTAAAGCATACATTAATCCAGTGCTTTTTTCTGGGGAGACATGGGGACGCATACCCCTAAACATTTTGTGAATCTTTGTACTTTTGTCCACTTACTGTATTTATTTTTCCCTATTTGAACTATAAAATGGTATTTTCTTGAGTCAAAATGAGAACCCCTAAACATTTTTAAGAAAAACAGCACTGCATTAATTCATTGCCCAAAGGCCAAGTGAAAGGAAATGTAAAAGTGATTAAGAATACAGGTTAGGACAAATCAGAACAAGATAAAAACCAACATTAATAAACCAATAAAGTAAGAACTTCATTTTCTTCTGTAGTCATTTTTGGAAATGTGCCTTGTAGTCAAAATTAAAATAAACTCACAATCAAAAAGGATTATAGATGAAAGTTGTAGTTGGCAGCTTTATTTTAATGGAAATGTGCAGCAATATTGCATACACAGCTGAAAGTAGAAGTCCAAAGTTCACTTAGGGCACATATAAACCCCATAACCCCTTAATACATGCTTGAGAGCATTTCCTATGAAGCAGTGATAGAAATATTGTAGTTTAGTTTCCTTGATTATTTCAAAATTGTTTCCTGCAAATATAATCAGCAATTGTATCAGTTCTCGTCGTCCTTGAACATTTTGCTTAAATATTCAAGTAGTGCTGTAAGCTCAGGGTTGTCCCCAAGAGATTCAATTTGTTTGTAAGCTTCAGCCTCGAGTTCTTTTAATGTTTTCCGGGTATATTCAAAAGAACCCACATCCTCAAGGTAATGTACACAATATTTTTTTATGTCCACATTTTCAGTCCTTTGTCGCAGAATATTCTGCACCTGAGTGCTTTCTGGCCTAGACCATATGGCATGGATAGTTGGGAAACTGAACTTCCCTTCAGTTAGGTCTTCACAAAAACTTTTGTTCTCACTATATTCTTTGGAGTGCAAGTTTGCATAGTCATCTCTAATTTGAAAGAAGAGCCCAAGGGTGTTAAGGAGTGGTTTTAAATCTTTCTTATAGCTAGAGAACAATTGCATGAGGCCAACAGCTAGTCCAAAAAGGCCACCTGTTTTTTGCAGAACCATGGTTTTATACTCTGCTTCTGTAGGACAGGTATAGGTGTCTCTCCAGTAAATATCCAAGCCTTGGCCCTTATGAAGTTCTAGCAGTTGGCGGGTGAACACTTTTACAGCATCTGGATGATCAAGTGTTAAAACTTTTTCTAAGCCAAGGAAATACACAAAGTTGGCACAATTTATTACAGATGGTATCCCATAGATGCTATGGGCCACTGGAAAACCTCGCCGTAGTTTTGAATTGTCTTCTATGTCATCTATAAGCAAACTTGCATTGTGCAACATTTCTGTCACTTCAATGATAACCTAATAAAAAAAGAGAACAGTAATCAAGTCTTGCATTCTACTAGTTTCTTCTACAACAATTCAATAGCTTTTGACTTTCCCTTAGCCTGGTTGCAGATCTCAACTTCTGATCCCAATGTATCGATTTTATTCTCAACTCTTTGCTTTATGGCTTTGGTACTTGTGGGTTCCAGTGTACCCAAAGGGCAAGCAGAGTGCACACCAGGCTCTCTACTTCTTTGTGTGCTCACTAAATATAATGGTGGTGCTCACTCTCACATTCTTCTCTCTCCCTTGTGCTGCCCATACTTCCCCTCCAACCAGACACAGAAAAGAAGAGAATGAACCATTCTGACTAGATTGTTCTAGTAAGTGAGTAACTCAACTCTGAGGGAATAGCGAGTGAGTGGATGAAAAATGAAACAGCCAGGGGCAGAGCAAGAAAGAAAAAGCAGAGCAACTAGGACCTGCTTAAGAGGAAAAATGTGTAAGAAGGAAGAGACAAGAGATTGGGAGCAGAGTTAATTGGATGACCAGGCCTGGGTGACATATTGCCCAGGACCAGTAAGAAGAGCAGACCGCGATGCTGGTTTCACTCAGCGATATAATGCTGGTGAAACCTGCCACTGTGCCAGCATCTGCTGGAGGGAGTCAAGAGTTCCTTTCTCCAGTGGGCACTGCTAGCAGAGGGATTTGGGAGCGGTAGCAGTTTCACCAGCGGGGCGGGGCGGGGCGGGTGGAGAACGATGCTCTTGCCACTTGTGCACAAGCAGCGAGAGCACCAGGGTGGCGCAAACAAGCTGCATTGTTCCATCCTGCGAGCCTGGGTGAAACCGCCTCAGCTCTCAAGGTGAGACCTGGGCAGTTTCACCTGGTGTCTCGTGGGCAGAGGCCAATGCATCTTGTTTTTTCAACATCACGGTATATCGCCAAACTGTGATGTTTGGCAGGCGATACACCGCGATGTTGAATAGCTGGTATCGCCCAGCCCTGTGTCTGACTAAGGAAATTAAGAGTCAACAGGAATAGGTTTGGCTAATGAACTCAGAGTACCGTATTTTTTGCTCTATAAGATGTACTTTTCCCCTCCTAAAAAGTAAGGGGAAATGTGCATGCGCCTTATGGAGCGAATGCAGGCTGCGCGGCTAAGCCAGAACAGCAAGAGGGGCCGCTGCGCACCACTCCGTCTTGCTGTTCTAGCTTTGCCGTGCGAAGCCTGTTCAGGGCACGGGGAGCCTTCATCCCAATCCCGCTGCCCTGAAGAGGCTTCAAGCGGCTATCTCAGAAGCCAGAACAGCGAGAGGGATCGCTGCACTCCCTTTAAAGAATATTTTTTTTCTTGCATTTCCCCTCTAAAACCTAGGTGCATCTTATGGTCAGGTGCATCTTATGGAGTGAAAAATACAGTAAATTATTTTGAAGTGATCTTTCTATTAATTTGGAGTACATCTAGATTTACCGAGAGGTACATTAAGAAAATTAGTTTGCATGAAATGGATTTGCTACTGGAGCAGGAAACTTGGTTTAAAGGAGTGGTTTGATTTTGGGGTCTAAGACCCATCATTGACATACTCATGTTCTTGGGAATGTCTTTCAACCTCACCAGTTTGCCTTCTGTGAAAAGGGTGTTTTGTGATTGGCTACGCCCACCGTGTCAGTCATTTTGTGTCTCCCTCCACTCAAGACTCCAGATGTACTCACCATCCCAAAAAGGTTTGCAATCCCATAATACATATGGGCCTACGGTGATCACAGCATGCATGATTGTGGATCACTGCATAGTTACAGTACCTAGCCTTAGAAACGAACCAGATTTGGTATACAAAAAGCACAAACCTCCTATCAAGTGTGAAAACCATGTACATGTAAAATTCAGTATTGTGATCATTTAAATACTTGGTAGCTTCAGTCTGGAAAGGATAAATTTACAGGTAAATCAATTTAAGAATGCAACTTACTTGTAGCTTATCTTCAGGAACATTCAGCCAGTGATTAAAAGCTTGGGAGAGTTTGGTTCTGACTTGCTTTCCTGTAATTTTTTTAAAAAGTTAAAGGTATTATTACTTGGAGAAATCATTAAAGTCTGTGGAATTTCCTAGCCACTACTCTTCTCATAGAAATTATACTTCACTAGGTCAAGTGGAACATGTGTTTGTGTGTGTGCAAGTTATTCAAATTCAGGAAAACTTTGCTATGAATCTCACCAATGAATACTGCTGAAGTTTAGAAAAAGTTATTTTCATGGTATGGGGTAGAGTGGATGATACATGCTGTGTGGCCTAGCTGGAGTAGAGTCTTTACTTACTTCAGGGTCCTGCTAGGACACATATATTGGGATTTGAGAAGTCCTGGACAGACACACCTGCATGTTGCTTAACAATTTCATTACCTACTGAACACTACCACAGGTAATCCTAAAATTATTACACTTATACAATACGTTGATTATAGCATTAAGGTATCAAGGTGTGGTTTTAATTTTGTACTTTCAGAACTAAGGCTGTAGGCAGAGAACATAAATTGTGAAAAAAACACTCCCAGTTGTAGCCACAATCCACTACTTCTGGGCAGCCATTTGTTCAAATCTGTATATAAGGCAGCTGCATCTGTTAAAACAAGCCAGAGGAATGTAGATAATTCAAATATTTTGTTGACATGTTATTATAGATAATCTGGACACCATTTCTGAGGGTCATGATTGCCCCCAAAGCACTGCTGGCTGACATGCCAATTTTATCTTACCAGATATTTCAACAAATTTAGGATTAATTTTAAATCCACTCAGAAGCTTTTTGCTAGGTTCCAAAATGTGGTATGGGAACTCTTTATGCATGCAGGAGAGCATTTGAGGCTCCCACTTCTTCCTGCAACATGCGCTCCCGTCCCACTTCAACAACTGACTGGATGTTAGGGAATCCCTATGTGGTATCAAACAGTACTGAGAATTGTGGTTGCAAGACGAAAAGGATAAAACAGCACCTAAGCATGCACACTGGGCTCCAGATCCCATCGCTTAAGCATTTTAAACTAAGGAAATTTAAAGGTGGGGGGGGTGGGCTTTTTACTAATTCCAGGGTAGACCAATACAGATTACCAAGAAAAAGAGGCGTTTCCCATGATTAAAATATTCAGTTAACAAAAAAATTGAATCTGGGGCTTAAGTTCACCATTCTGCCCTGACAGCTGTCCAGCTCCAAAGTAGTAGACAAGCTGGAACTAATCACAGGATAGGATTCCATACAATATCGCTTAAATAACACATTTGCCAATGGTGTGGCCCTTAACAGCCACAGTTTTCCAGAATTTTGGAACATGAGTTAACATGGAAATCCCTTATCCCAGCATGCTAACATCAGAAGTGCACAGCTCACTGTGGAAAGGTGACATATAAGCTAAATCAAAAGGTTTTTGTCAATTGAATTTGATTATGCCTTGCGTCTATGCTTAAAACGCTTCAACTTGAAATCAAAAATGAGAAAGGAAGAAATACTAAATTATACCATTTAGAAGGGAAATAATTCACATGCAACTTATTTAGGGTTGCCATTTTTCAAACAGTGAAAATCCGGACCGACTCTCTACCTCCAACAACTGGCTCATTATGGAGGTCATGTTTGTTCCCATGTCCTACAATCACCCTGACTGATTTCTGCCTGTTGTATAGTTGTTAAAGGTATAGGAGCATGCCAAACAGGGCTTCAGGTTAACTGGCAAGCTTAGCCTTTAAAGAATTGAATGGAAATATAAGAGATTCAGCACACACATATCCCCTTCCCCTTTTCTGTGCCTTAAAAAGCTGCCCATCAGTGCTGTGCATTCACCCCTCACCTCCCAAACTTTTTAACTCCTCTCCTGCAATTTCTCCTACCTGTCACACGTAACCTCTACCCTTTTGGCCTTTTTCAATTGTAAACTCTTCAAGGGCTTGGTATGGGAGAATCTTGTCTAGCAACAACAACCACCTTCTATACATCTGGAGGCTGACTGACCAGAAACCATTGCCTAGCAACAGCAGAATAATGAACCAGATAGAATTCACTAACATTAGCCAAAAAATGCCTTTTTAATACAAACTACAAATATGTTGCATGGCCATCTGTCATGGATACTTTAGTTGAGGTACCTACATTGCAGGGGGTTGGATTAGATGACCCTCAGGGTCCCTGCCAACTCTACAATTCTATGATACACAAATCATGGCTAAAAGCACATACTAGAAGTTCTCCTAACCCAAAACAACATTTCCTAAAACACATAGTACTAATCATAGTACTTGAAGCCATTGCCTTGAGTCCTACCCTCCTCAGCAGGAGAAAACAAGCATGCTCCCTCTTCCATGTGGAAGCCCTTAAGATAGTTGAAGATGGCTATCATATCTCTTCTCAGTCTCTTCTTTTCCAGGCTAAACATACCCAGCCCTCCAACCTCCGCTTTATAGCAGCCGGGGAGGGAGGAACCTCCTTCAACCCTTGATCTAATTCTGTCTTCTGTGGCATTAGCTACCCCTCCCAATTTGGTGTCATCTGCAAATTTGATGAGTATCCTCACAATTCCTTCATCCAAGTCATTTATAAAGAGGTTGAACAACAACGGGCCCAGGACCCTACGGCATGCCACTTATCACTTTTTTCCAGGATGACGAGGAACCATTAATGAGTACTCTTTGGGCTCAGTTAGTCAACCAGGTACAAATCCACCTATTAGTTACCTCATTCAATCCATATTTTACCAGCTTCCTTGTGGGAATATCATGGGGGACTTTGTCAAAAGCCTTACTGAAATAAAGATACACTATGTCCACAGCATTTCCCTGATCCACCAAGTTTGTAATTCCATCAAAAATAAAAGAAATCAGATTGGTCTGGCATAACATATTTTTGAGAAATTCCTGCTGGGTCTTAGTAATCACAGCATCCTTTTGTAAATGCTCACAGACAGACTGTTGAATTATCTGTTCTAGGACCTTCCCTGGTATTGATCAGTCGGTAGTTACCTGGGTCTCCCCCCCCCCCTTTTGAAGATGGGGACAACATTTGACTGCCTCCAGTCAGTAGACACCTCACCTGTTCTCCAGGAATTCTCAAAGATAATAGACAAAGGCTCTGAAACTACATCCACAAGTTCCTTTAGTACTCTTGGATTCAGGCCCTTGAGATTTGAATTCATTTAGGACTTGCTCTTCCTCTCCTCCCCTGCTGCTCCCCAATCTGCTCTATAGGGTTAGTGGACCTCCTGGGCCGGATTTGTGGGATCATGCAAGAGGAAGGTGAAGTTTCATTTTTCAAGATGACGTCTGTTATTTGAGGATGGACTCAACAGGGTTTCAGCCAAAGCCTCTAGAACATTTCAGAAATAAGCACTGGTAATTATAAGCAAAAAATATTCTTATCTTCAAGAAGGGAAATAAATATTTATGATTTTTTTATCAAGTCATAAATATTCTTTACAGTTGGGTTCAGACATAATACCAAAACATAGTTTGGCACAATGCAAAGGACCCTGGAATGAGCACAAAGCCTGCAGCTTTCTTCTTCCTTTGTAAGTGTGATTCTCTCCCTCTCTGGTATGTGGCAAACCATAATGTGCCAGTACATCTAAATGGTCAAACTATAATACTATTCCACACAAGGTTAAGCACCTATAATCCCATATTTCAAACAGGCAATTTCAGCACATATTTGATCTCCCCCACAGAAGGCAATGTGACTTAATAATTTTAACGTTGGATAGATTACACCTATTGCATACTGTATGACCTGTTCTTGCTTTGAATTAAATCTTTATTTGAAAGAATTTAAATTAACATAGACATTACGTTTTACCACCTCAAATGTATAGTGAGTTGGAGGTGCATATCTGATATGACTTTAAAATTGAAAAATGGTCCAAAGAAAAAGCCGATGTCCAATAAAGAGGGTGCAAGAATCATAATAACTGATTACTTTTGTTTCGAGTAGGCAACTACAATTTCATATCAGTTTACTAGATATATTCAGGCATAGATAATACTGTGTTCTTGCGTTTTTTATAAAAGACAACTGAATTCCTCTCTAGAGTTACATGAAGATGGCAACCTTAATCTAACAGCCAGTGATTTCACCAAAGCATCTTGGAACTATGAGTAACATACAGGAATGCATTGCTTAGGAGTTACTACTTCTTGCGTAAATAGAAAATGAGAGCAATTTAGTATTCATCCTGCTGCCGTGTGCTAAACAAGTTAGCATTATTAAAGCTTATGTTGAGATTTATTTAGGCTTCCAAGCTTACACAAGCACTTGAGAGGGAGGGAGGTATTTTGAAGCTTGTGGCACACTAGCAGCCAAATGTTTTCCCACATATACTACCTTTATTGAAAATACCAGAGAATTATTTCGTCAACAACTTATTTCTCATAATTCAAACAATCTTAAAAACAGAAATGAGCCAGCAGAACTCAGAAACCTGAATATAGCTTGTAAATCAATAACCACCCTCAACTGAGGTGATATTAAGTAGGAAACTGAGCATGCACACCCAAGACACCCCATTGTAAAAAAAAAGTGTAGGTGGAATGGCACCAGTGTAGGTGGAATGGCATGAGTAAACATTCCCTGTAATTTAACGCTTTGGTTATGAAACAGAAAAATGCATCACACCATGTGATGATTCCACAGGATCTCTACTTATCTTTTGGAAATGAACAAAGTATTCTTGCATGAAGCTTAAGTTGAGTACTGGCAGTGAAAACATGTTTCAACACCAAGTCTATTAAGACATAGTGATCTGGTTTTGACACAACCCTAGTCCATATTTAGTGGTACATGAATGAGCAAACTTGAACCTCAGGCTTTTATTCTCCCTTTTCCTCTTCTAGCATAGTCACATAGTTTCTGCTTTAAATTACCGTAACTGCAGTTTATCATTAAAGTGAAGTTGTTGGTTTGGATGTAACATTAAATGTTACTGAAGCAAGCTAGAATCAGTGAGGTGTTAATGAGTGTTATCTATGTACTAAATGTACTATGCACCTTTATCTATGTACTACACAGTTTTAATTGCCCTGATGTGCATCAGAAAACGGTACAGTGAGATAGTTAAACATATTTACGCAACATTTGTACACAGTCCAAACACATACTCTTTAGGTGGTTAACAATAAAAAGTACATGAATAAATATAAAATATAGCCACCCACCCATCATATCTCATTTGCTGGGGGAACCTGGAGAAAGGCCTCTGAAGATGACCTTAGGATCTGGATAGGTAATCTTCAAACATGTGCAAATCTATATTAAAAATCCAAGATCTTTAAAATACGCTAGCTATAGTGGACAGCAAGTACAGAGATGAAAGGAAGGTGGGTAGTAAGATACAAACAAATCAGAATCAGGTATTATAAAAGCATTTACCCAGGAGCAAAAGCCCAGCCATTTATAACTCTTCTTCAACCAGAACACTGAGAAAACATATGATCAGACACAGGGAGTGAGTGGTCTGGAAATTTCAAGAGGTTACAGTATTGCTTAAGCTAATCACATGTAGAGCCGGTCAGAAATTTGGATGGAGAAGTTTGGATAACACTAATGTTAAGAACAGGATAAGAGTATAATTTAAAAAGAGAAAGCACAGGATATGTGATGGTTGGATAGCACTGGTCAGAAATTAAAGGATGGTTTGAAAGATATGTGACACCAACCCTAGGCTTTAAGCTGAAAACATGCAATAGACAAAACAAAGTGATTGCTACGGGCATCAGTTTAGATACTAGTTTTAGACATTACTAGAACTTAAAGCTCCTTCATGGATCACTGCCTTGTCGTAGTGAAGCCAAAGATGGAGAAGTTCTATACGGTCAGCAAAAAAAGACCTGGAGCTGACTGTGGCTCAGATCATCAGCTTCTTATAGCAAAATTCAAGCTTAAACTGAAGAAAGTAGGAAAAACCACTGGGCCAGTAAGACACAATCTAAATCAAATCCCATATGAATACACAGTGCAAGTGAGGAACAGGTTTAAGGATTTAGATTTGGTGGACAGATTGCTTGACTTCCGGGGTGGCGCCATCGGTAATGGCGGATTCCCTCTGACTTGGAGGGAACCGGCTCTACGGAAATCGGGTCTTTACCGCTACGGCGCAGCGGGGACCCTTCAAAAATCACAGGCGGGTGAATCCTGTGACCGTGGGACTCGGCGGGCACCGTTTGCGCCCCCCCCCAATTGGCAAAGGAGCCTGGCAACGGGCTCCGGAGCGGAGAAGTGGTGCGGTGCTGTGAGTTGTCTGCTTCTTCCGTGGAGCGAAGCCGCGCAGCTGTTACTGGAGAGCGCTGCCTTTTTCCTGGGACAAATTGGCTGTAAAACAACGATCCATGAGTAGGCTAACTTCGGAATTAAAGGAACTTTACAAATTTTATGAATAATTTGGCACCGAAGCGGAGAGGCATAAACAGGAAGTCTGCCTTCCGTTCTTGTAAATGGAGTAAAGCAATGAACTTGAAAGCGGAAGCTTTAAAAGACGCTGGAAAAGGATAATAATTTCGAGCATCAAAACAGTGATTTTCCCCCTTAAAAGCAGGGGAGGAGGGGGGAGAAGATTGGAACATTATTTCCCTGCAAAAAAAGAGGAAGAGGAGCTAAAATCCACCGCTTAAAACCCTGGAACGGTTCCCAGTGACAGTAAGAAAGCCGTATTGAGAATTGCGCTGCTCCTGAAAGTTCTCTTTGACAGTTAACTCTGCATCTGAGATACAACTAAGATACAATATTGCTGACAGGCTTCTTCTGGTTTTAAAGTAACAGGATATAACGTAGATAGAAACTGTTGTCTTTTTGGTGAACTGGGGGGCGAAAGGGAGAAGTTAATTACTTTAAGACATTCTTGATTGTTACTGTGTCCTCCTAGAGGAAGTTTGAAACTGTTACAACTGCAGCTGGGCTAAGGGGATTTTCCACTTCAAAACAACTCTGACTCTGATCGTGAGATTGACCTTGGGCTATATCTTGAGGGTTATGGCAGATGGGAAAGAGAAGATAGATTTGTTACAAGCAACGAGGTCTGGCAAAGTATTTTGCACAGACGGTGGGCTGCAAAGAAGGGCTTTGACATCTGGCCCTTCTGGTTTACCAACAGTAACCTCATTGGCACAACCTAAATCCAAAGGTATGGCAGCTGACGATGCCCTGGCTCAGGCACTAGGAAAAATAAATGAATCTTTGGAAAGAATAAGTAAACAAGTAGCTGAGGCATCGGGCAAAATTGATCAAAATACCACAAGTATTAATAATTTGGGACAGAAGGTAAATACCAATACAGAAACTATCCAGAAATTACTACAGGAATCTACCTCGACACGAAAGACAGCCGAAGAGGCTAAGGAAATTGCAACTGCTACAGCCACTGTTGTAGAAGAGAAGATACCACCGTTGCACAAACAACTTGAAGACCACAAGTCAATACTGTCTATGATTGAGCTGAAGGAGAAACAAGCGAATTTAAGGGTCAGGGCCGTACCTGAATTGGAGAAAGACAATTTGATTGAATTTCTTACGCAGGAATTTGCAGACTTTTGGAACCCAGATTTGGGGAAGGATAGTTTCAAGATTGGCATAGTCGGCTAATCGGTGTTAAAGAAGGACAGAACTTTTTTTATGTATGCTACAACAGCAGCAAAATACTTATTGCAAAGTATTGGAAGACACAAGACTTACCCACTCTGGAAGAATGGCAGATGAAAATGATGTACTACATGGAATTGGCGGAAATGACTGGCAGAATCCGAGACCAGGGAGATGAGTCGGTGGAAGAAGATTGGAAGAAATTTAAAGACTATTTACAGAAATATTGCAAAATTAATGAATGTTAGAAGATGTTTGATTGAAGGTAAGTGGTTTCTAGCTGTAATGGTATAAAAGAATATGGAAAAATTGGATTTTTAATAGGTAAAAATTTAATGCTACAATATATTAAGATTAAAGATCAGGATAATAAGGAGGGAAAGGAATTGCTGAACTAATAAATTGAACTGGAATACAAAAAAGGGAGGTATGAGGAGGTCCGGGAAACAAGTAAATGAAAGATAAGTGATGAAAAGATTGAATTATTTTTAACTGTTTTTTATTTTGTATTTTTTCTTTTTCATTATGTAATACTGTGAAAACTTTAATAAATATTTATATATATAAAAAAACAGATTGCTTGAAGAACTATGCATGGAGGCTCGCAACATTATACAGGAGGCAGCAACGAAAACCATCCCAATGAAAAGGAAATGCAAGAAAGCAAAGTGGCTGTCCAATGAGGCCTTACAAATAGCGGGGGAGAGAAGGCAAGCAAAATGCGAGAGAGATAGTAAAAGATGTGAGGAGAATCAGAACTTACAGGGTTAAACAGTTCTGTGTGACGTCTCACATTTTGAGGCGTGGTTTGGTTCAAATACGGGAATCTTTCTTTGTGTGTGAGTTACCTTTTGTTTTTGGCTGAGAGAAGAAAGAATACAGTGGTGCCTCGCAAGACGAAATTAATTCGTTCCGCAAGTTTTTTCTTCTTGCGAGTTTTTCATCTTGCGATGCACGGTTTCCCATAGGAATGCATTGAAAATCAATTAATGCGTTCCTATGGAAACCGCCTTCAGACCAGGTCCGGGGACAGTCTGTCCCCCGACCTCTTCTGAAGGCTGGGGGGGGGGGACAAGGGCTTTTCTTCCCACCCCCAGCATTTTAAAAAACCCCGGGACAGCGGAGGACTTCTCCGCTGTCCAGGGCGATCTTAAAATGCTGGCGGGCGGCATTTTAAAATCGCCCGGGACAGCGGAGGACTTCTCCGCTGTCCGGGGCGATGTAAAAGCCCCTGGGAAGGCAGGCAGGGGGGACAAAGACTTTTGCCCCCCGCCCGCCTTCAGAAGAGGTCCTGGACCTCTTCTGAAGGCGGGCGGGGGGCGAAAGTCTTTGCTCCCCCCGGCCTGCCTTCAAAAGCCGTCCGCGATAGCGGGAAGCGCTTCCCTGCTATCCCGGACTGCTTTTAAAATGCTGGCGGTGGGGAGCAAAGCCTTTCGGCCCCCGCCGGCCTTCCTGGACCTCTTCTGAAGGCCGGAGGGGGGGGAAGGCTTTGCTCCCCACCACCAGCATTTAAAAGAGGTCCCCGGAGATTTCCCTATGGGCTTTCTTCTTGCGAAGCAAGCCCATAGGGAAATTCGTCTTGCGAAGCGCCTCCAAAACAGAAAACCCTTTCGTCTTGCGGGTTTTCCGTCTTGCGAGGCATTCGTCTTGCGAGGTACCACTGTATCTGCTCTCTTGCCGGGACTGATTTATAATGTTTTTCTTCACATTAAAGGCTGTTAGAGATTAGCAAGAAGCCTGCGTTCAGTCTGATTTATTATCCACACACAAGGCAACACTTTCTACCGCTGCTAAGAACTCTACTGAGAGCTTAAAAGAGCTCAAGTTTTCTATCGGCACGAGCGTCCAAAGGCACAGGGGAAGTGTGCCGGGCGCCATCTTATCTCACAAAAGATACAGGAAATTGAATGCAGATTTCCTAAAAATAGCAAGGAGAGACAAGAGGGCCTTCTTAAACGAGCAATGCAAAGAAATAGAGGAAAACAACAGAATGGGAAAAACCAGAGATTTGTTCAAGAAAATTGGAGATATGAAAGTAACATTTTGTACAAAGATTGCCATAATAAACGACAAAAGTGGAAAGAACCTAACAGAAGCAGAAGACATCAAGAAAAGGTGGCAAGAATACACAGAGGAATTATACAAGAAAGATATGGATGCCTCGTACATCCCAGGTAGTGTGGTTGCTGACCTTGAGCCAGACATCCTGGAGAGTGAAGTCAAATGGGCCTTAGAAAGCCAGTGGAAGTGATGGTATTCCAGCTGAACTATTAAAAAATTTAAAAGATGATGCTGTTAAGGTGCTACACTCAATATGCCAGCAAGTTTGGAAAACTCAGAAGGGCAGTGCCAAAGAATGCCCCAACTACCGAACAATTGCGCTCATTTCACAAGCTAGCAAGGTTATGCTTAAAATTCTACAAGGCAGGCTTAAGCAGTAGGTGGACCGAGAACTCCCAGAAGCGCAAGCTGGATTTAGAAGAGGCAGAGGAACCAGAGACCAAATTGCAAACATGTGCTGGATTATGGAGAAAGCTAGAGAGTTCCAGAAAAACATCTACTTCTGCTTCGTTGACTATGCAAAAGCATTTGACTATGTCGACCACAGCAAACTATGGCAAGTTCTTAAAGAAATGGGAGTGCCTGATCACCTCATCTGTCTCCTGAGAAATCTCTATGTGGGACAAGAAGCTACAGTTAGAACTGGATATGGAACAACTGATTGGTTCAAAATTGGGAAAGGAGTACGACAAGGCTGTATATTGTCTCCCTGCTTATTTAACTTATATGCAGAATTCATCATGCAAAAGGCTGGGCTGGATGAATCCCAAGTCGGAATTAAGATTGCCGAAGGAAATATCAACAACCTCAGATATGCTGATGACACAACCTTGATGGCAGAAAGTAAGGAGGAATTAAAGAACCTTTTATTGAGGGTGAAAGAGGAGAGCGCAAAATATGGTCTGAAGCTCAACATCAAAAAAACAAAGATCATGGCCACTGGTCCCATCACCTCCTGGCAAATAGAAGGGGAAGAAATGGAGGCAGCGAGAGATTTTCCTTTCTTGGGTTCCATGATCACTGCAGATGGTGACAGCAGTCACGAAATTAAAAGACGCCTGCTTCTTGGGAGAAAAGCAATGACAAACCTAGAGAGCATCTTAAAAAGCAGAGCAGAGACATCACTTTGCTGACAAAGGTTATGTGCAAGTTAAAGCCATGGTTTTCCCAGGAGTGATGTATGGAAGTGAGAGCTGAACCATAAAGGCTGATTGCCAAAGAATTGATGTTTTTGAATTATGGTGCTGGAGGAGACTCTTGAGAGTCCCATGGACTGCAAGAAGATCAAGCTATCCATTCTGAAGGAAATCATCCCTGAGTGCTCACTGGAAGGACAGATCCTGAAGCTGAGGCTCCAATACTTTGGCCACCTCATGAGAAGAGAAGACTCCCTGGAAAAGACCCTGATGTTGGGAAAGATTGAGGGCACAAAGAGAAGGGGACGACAGAGGGCAAGATGGTTGGACAGTGTTAGAAGCTACCAACATGAGTCTGACCAAACTGTAGGAGGTAGTCGAAGACAGGAGTGCCTGGCATGCTCTAGTCCATGGGGTCACGAAGAGTTGGACACGACTAAATGACTAAACAACAACAACAACAACAAAGAACTTAAAAGAGTGAAATGTTACCTGGTAACTGAAGTAGGTAGTTGTATGGCTCCAACAGAATTCTCTTGGATGACTCTTCTACTTGTTCCATTTTTTAAAATTTTCTGGAGTAGTTCAGTCTGTTTAAGAAAAACCCTTATTAATGACCAGGGGTCTGAAAATTAGGTCCTACTAACCACCAAGACTATAGTAAGAGATTGCATGGTAATTATACCCTACCGCTTCCATAGAATTAAGGAGATGACCTAATAATGTAGATGACATTTTTCTCCCATAAGCCTGAGTCCCCTGCATGTCCCTTCTGGAAACTGCCTAATGCAAGTTCATTACAGCCACACCTTTGCTAGGGTAGTGCCTAGGGGGTACACTATCCCGAAATATTTAGTCATGGTTTTCCAAACATCCATAAAAAACTGTACAGTTAAAATACTCCTTGTGCCAATTCTCTTAACTCCCTTGCTTTAGGCAGGCTTTCTGTTCTTTGCACCCACCCTGACAAAGGTCTTAATTTGTGCCAAAGCAGAATCCAGCAAGCATAATCAGGGTTTCAAAGGCTAGGAAATAGCTCTTCCTTCACTCACAGAAACACAGTCCAGATTTTCCTTCACTCCCTGCAGCAGCTTCCTCTGCTTCCCAGTCATCATATTTTAAAATATAGAAACCTCTCACTGTGGAATATGGCAAGGAGAAAACAGAACACGGATGCTAATTCAATACAAGCAGTGGGCCAATATACAGGATGTACAAGTGAAAAATCTAAGCTGGTAGTCACTGCAGGCTTTACTCTAAAATACTCCTTAAGTATTTTTTACATGTCATTCCAAGTATTACGTAGAATTTAGTGCAAAGTACCCAAGATTAGTAGTATGTCACTTTAAGTAGGAAGCATCACTAAAAGAACTTCTTGAGCACACACTTATTTATACACAACTCTAACAAAAATGATATTAAATTATATTAAAATTTCAAAGTACAGTGGTACCTCGGGTTACATATGCTTCAGGTTACAGACTCCGCTAACCCAGAAATAGTGCTTCAGGTTAAGAACTTTCCTTCAGGATAAGAAGAGAACTCGGGCTATGGCGGCACGGCAGCAGCAGGAGGCCCCCATTAGCTAAAGTGGTACTTCAGGTTAAGAACAGTTTCAGGTTAAGTACGGACCTCCGGAACGAATTAAGTACTTAACCTGAGGTACCACTGTAACATTGCCCTATCATTTTAAAATCTACTGTTGTGAGTTTGGGGGGCGTGCCTTGGCTCCCCTTCTAATTTCTGGGTGCCAGATGCTGGATTTAGCATATTGATATACAAAACATGAGCCAGTCTGGTAATGACCCACTAAAGCAGTGTTTCCCAACCACTGTTCCACGGCACACTAGTGTGCCGCGAGATGTTGCCTGGTGTGCCGCGAGATGTTGTCTGAAGGGAGGCGGGCGAGTCGGGCGGCGAGAGGCAGGGCGGCGGCGGCAAGGAGAGGCCGCCCAGCGCGGGGCTCTCGCCGTCTGCCTGCCTGGCTGCCTGCGAGCTCGGCGGGCAGCACCTCCATCCGCAGCGCCCGCCTCGCGGCTCTCATTCCCTGCCCCTGCCAAAGCTCACCCAGCCAAGCCGCGCTCTCCTTCCTGCCTCGCTTTGCTGCCTCCTCCCCCCCACCCCCAAAGCTTGGAGGTTCCCCGGCAAGGGGGAGGGGGAAAAATTGAAACTTACACTTTCATGCGTCCCTCCCGGCGTGGCGCTGCGCGCTGACGTCACGGGGCTGTAATGGTGGTGTGCCTCGAGATTTTTTTCATCAAACAAGTGTGCCTTTGCCCAAAAAAGGTTGGGAAACACTGCACTAAAGTATAGTAGGTGGGGGAGTGGCTCTGTGCCAGAGGGCAAATGGAGGGCCCCCTCCCTCAACTCAGAATTAGTTAGAAAAGCTAGTTGGGAAGGGATACGATCTGCGAAACATAGCAAACTGAACAAAGTGACAGAGGGCCATGGCCGATTTCTGCTGGCATTCAAAACTGTGGCCATGGGAGAAGAAAAAAACCTCTTGGAGTGTAATGTTGCTAGCCCCTCCATCATCGTCTCAGGTTGTATACATGTGTAAATAAACAATATGTCATACACCAGGGGTAGGCAACCTAAGGCCCGTGGGCCGGATGCGGCCCAATCACCGTCTCAATCCGGCCTGCCGACGGTCCGGGAACCAGCATGTTTTTACATGAGTGGAATGTGTCCTTTTATTTAAAATGCATCTCTGGGTTATTTGTGGGACACAGGAATTCGTTCATTCCCCCCCCCCCAAAATACAGTATAGTCTGGCCCACCACATGGTCTGAGGGATGGTGGACCAGCCCAGGGCTGAAAAAGGTTGCTGACCCCTGTCATACACCTACCGCTGTGCCTCATTTAAAAAAGAAACACAAGTCCTGGGTAAGCACTGGACCCCTGGTATCTTGCACTGCTTGGAGATCGGGGTGGTGTGTAACACTATAGTTGTCCTATACAGCTTTCCTTATCTAGGTATTCCTAAATTTAGGACACCTATAATCTCATGTTTTGTTGGCCTGTTTTTCTGTAGACTTTACTGAAATCTCTTTTCTTCCCTCTCATTTGTAATGTTTCTTGCTGCACTGCAGATGCAACTGCTTCAAACTGAAACAATCTGTCTCGTGCAGTTTAAATACAGACACTACAGTAGTATCATCGTCCCAAATTAATTCTGCAGCCATTGTTGATTAGCATGCAGATAACAAGTTGTGGCCCAACATATAATTTCCTGAAAGCTTCACCAATGTTCTGTCTAACAGAAATAGTGAAACATTTAAGCGGCAAAAAACAAATATACAGTGGTACCTCGGGTTAAGTACTTAATTTGTTCCAGAGGTCTGTTCTTAACCTGAAACTGTTCTTAACCTGAAGCACCACTTTAGCTAATGGGGCCTCCGACTGCCACTGTGCTGCAGGAACACGATTCTTAACCCCAGGTACTATTTCTGGGTTAGCGGAGTCTGTAACCTGAAGTGTCTGTAACCCGAGGTACCACTGTAAAATCATTATCTATCATTGTATGATAAATGCTGACTTTCCAGTTTAAAATCCACAAAGCACTTTCACAGACTTTGTGTGGAAAGTGCAAAGTTACAGAATAATAATTAATAATAATAATTTATTATTTATACCCCGCCCATCTGGCTGGGCCTCCCCAGCCACTCTGGGCGGCTTCCATAAAAACAAAAAATACAGTAAAATATCACACGTTAAAAACTTCCCTGAACAGGGCTGCCTTAAGATGTCTTCTGAATGTTAAATAATACTGATGTATATTCTACATAGCAAAGCCCAAATGAAGTTTTATATATCAATTATTATTAATTACCCACCCTTCACCCTAAGATCCCAAGATGGGTAACAAGTACAACAATTAAAACACGGTTTTAAAGAGAGTTTAAAACAGCTTTCAATCACAGAAATAAGGTGGGTCCTATAAATATAGATCTCAAGTGTCAAAAGCCAGAGTAAAGCGGTTCATATTCAGCATTTGGTGAAAGCTGTATGATAAAAGATGCCAGATACACATCTGTGGGGAGTTCCACAAGTTTGCAGCTACCACACAGAATGCCCTCTCCTGGGCTACCTGTCCCCAAACTTCTGAATGCTGTGAAAAAATGAAGAGGGTTTCTACTGCCAATTTTAATACTCTCCTTCCAGGGGAGTACAAACCTGTGCATGACATACCACCAGAATGTTAGCCCTTGAGGGACGTAACACCCATGTTTTCAGGATTCAGTTTCCGTTTACTGGCCCACATCCAGCCCATCACCACCTCCAAGCACTGATCTAACACTTCAACCACCTCTCCTGATTCAGATGGGTAGACACAGCTGGGTGTCCTGAACATATTGATGACACTTCACTCCAAATTCCCCCTGCCAGGGGCTTTTTATACATGTTAAATAGCATGAGGGACAAGAAGGATCTCTCCAGAACACCACAGGACAACTTCCATGGTGCCAAAGAGTAACCTTCCATGGCTACTTTCTGAACACAGTGGTACCTTGGTTCTCAAACGCCTTGGTACTCAAACAACTTGGAACCCAAACACTGCAAACCCAGAAGTGTTCCGGTTTGCGAACTTTTTTTGGAAGCTGAATGTGCTCTGTTTTGAGTGTTATGCTGCTTCTGATTTGAGTGTTACGCTGAGGTCTGTCTGTTTTTGCTATTTATTTTGCAATTTTGTTTTTGCGGCTCTTTTTGTTTTGTTTTTGTGACTGTGTGGAACCCAGTTCAGCTACTGATTAATTGATTGTGTGACTGCAGTACATTGTTTATTGCTTTCATTTTATAGATCAATGGTCTCATTAGATAGTAAAATTCATGTTAAATTGCTGTTTTAGGGGTTGTTTTTAAAAGTCTGGAAGGGATTAATCCATTTTGAATTACTTTCTATGGGAAAGCATGCTTTGGTTTGGAGTGGACTTCCGTAACGGATTAAGTTTGAGAACCAAGGTACCACTGTACAGCCCTGGAGGTAGGAGTGAAAACAGTGAAGCACTGAGGGGCTTGAGAATTATAATTGTGATCAACAGGATTGAAATGAAAGTCTCCAAGAGGCATCCCTTGATCTCCCTCCCAAGAAATGTCATCAACCAGGGTGTGACCAGGACACTTTCAGTGCCTTGATCAGACCTGAAACCAGACTGGAACGGAGCCAAGTAATCAGCTTCCTCCAAGCATGCCTTAACATGTCAATAAAATTTTAATTGTGTTTCAATGCTGATCTAGAATTTCAGAGAAGGGTTTAAACATCTTTGGTAATGAACATGCCACTGTTTAATAGTTTGAATTGGCAGGCCACTTAATGCCTAAATCACGTTGGGCCAGCATCCTAATAATGACCTCATTTTTAAATCCGGAAGCTTTCAGTAAGAAGAGGTTCACAATCATTATTTCATTTATTATATTTGCTATGGTTATATTAATAAAGGAGAAAAGAGCATATATATGCATATATGTCTCCACTATTGAATTGTAACAGGTGCCCAGAGCAACATATATGTACACATTTGAATGGTTGCCATTATAGCTTAGATTATTCCATAAACCGCCAGCTAAAGCGTCGAGTCAAGAAACTATTAGGGTTCCATCTTTTGCTTACATGGTTAACAAATAAACTGAGTTTTATATCAAAATGTAGCAACGCGTTACATTACAGTACTGTACATTACACATAGTGAAAAAACATAAATCACTTATTTCAGGAAAAACAGAGCAGCCCTCCCTCATATCTTTGAGCACGTCAACTTCTCCAAAGCAGGCACTTCTAAATACTGTACAGCCCTACAACAAGCCCCCCTACAGCCAAGTGATAATACACACAATTGTTTAAACAAAAGCTTGAGTTCCTATTTCACCCTGTGTCAAAAGTTCAAGACGGCTTACCAAGAACACTGCAAGGCGAACAAAACTAAACTTCAAAGCAAATAGCAACATAAAGTCACCTGTACCCGTCACCTGCCCTCTCAACCAGCACCCAGGAGGCACTTACCACGGAGAGAGACAGGTAACCCGCTTCAGAGGACAGCAGCCTCCCTCAAGCGCGAACACCGGTAGAGAAAAAGGCCGAGGAGGGAAAGGCGAGCTCTGAGGCGGGTAGCTCCTGCTTCTCCCGCCACCGCCAAGGCGCAGCTGCTCGTCATCCCCGGCGGCCCCGCGGCCTCCGCTTTATAGCAGCCGGCGAAGGAGGAGCTTCCTGTGAGGAGCGAACGGGGCGGGGGCCGGAGACAAGAAGAGCCGGGAAACCCGACACCCCTTTTCTGCCGCCCCGGGGGGAGGGGGAAGGAGGCGGGGCAAGCCCCCCCCCCGCCCGTTAAGCAGCGCCGCCTCTCACCTTCCGAGGTCTCCGCCGCTTCTCCGCCAGCCCGGAGCGAGCCCCTTCTCTCCGCCCGTCTCAGCCCAGTGTGGCGGTGGGCACAGAGCCCCACCCCCTTCCGCCTCAACCGCCACCTTCGCCTGATGGGGGGGAAAATGCGCCACCGGGGCCTGTCGGCGCAGGCGCGAGCTCCTCCTACCCCCGCTTCCATAATCTCCCTTCGGCTCCCTCCACCGCCCCCGCCCCGCTCCATTTTCTCATTTTCCTCGCTGCTTCCCGATGCACTTCGGGAATTGTAGTACAGAGGAGGAGCATGTCCCCTCTCGGGCTGCGGCAAGAGGGGCTGGTGGAAAACCACGCTACCCAGAAGCCCGCGCGCCGCCCGAGTCTCCGTTTCCATAGAACTGGCGAGAGAATTACATCAGTGTTTCGGAGAGCGGGGCTAATGGCGCTGAGAAGTAGGCGGGCCTTGCTGGTTTGAAGCCAATGGCGGAGAGGCAAGGCGGGGAGAGGGCGGGCTTGCAGCTGTCACTCACGCTTCGGGTTTTGGGGGAGGGTAGTGAACAGCTTGGAGAGGAGCCGCTGCTGTCGCCGTCGCCACCGGGGTTCGGACGGGCGGGATTGGCCCCCGGTGTCGCCGGGCGGGAGCCCTCGCCTGCCTTCGGAGCCAGGCCAGCGATTGCTCGGTAGAAGCGTGGTATTCGTCCAGGGGATCAGGTCCAGCGTTGGGAGGAGGCTCCATCCTCCTCGCCCCCCCTCTCCGCAGGTTAGGGGGGACCAGCGAGCAAGCGGGCGACAGCCGAGGAACAAAGGTAACGTAGCCCCGGGGAAGATCTCCCTGGCCCCGGTGGCCTCGGGTGGCCGGCGGGGTCGCTCCGTGCAGGCGAGAGCCTTTTGCAGGGGCCATGGAGGGAAAGAGAGAAAGGGGGGAAAGAGCGCTCCTGGTTTGTTGTTTTTCTCCTTGTTGAGGCTGCGGCGGGACTCGCCGACCGCCCCCCTCCCTCCTCTCCCGAATCCGAAATCTTTGGGTCCCTCGGAGGACGGAGCCGGGCAAGCGGGGTGGGAGGATACTGGTCCGGGAGCCGCCTTTGGAGGAGGCGAGATGGAGGCAAGGCGTCCCTTGTTTCTCCTTCGCTGACCGTCGCTTTCCTGGATTCCTCGATCGCTGACCAGCTCTGAGCAGGGGAGCTGCGGCTGTTGCCGAAACTCCTGCCGCGGAGTCAGCATTGGGGGGGGGGGACGGAGAGAGAGGGACATCGAGACAGGTTGCTGGGAGATCTTTTGGGGAGCCGCTTTTCTTTAAACGGCATGGGGAGGAGCCCCCCCCCATTCCACTCTTCGCTCCTTGTCCAAGTACAATGGAGAAGCCTCCCCTCCCGCAGGGAAGAGAGTGAGGGTGTGTGTGTGTCTGCATGGACGAGAACGCGCCTCTCCGTCCTGGCTGGACACCCCGCAACCTGCCTCTCTCGTCTCCCTTATTCAGCGGCACCCCCTCCCCACTTTTTTGTTTGTGGGGGGGGGGAGACTGCTAGGGGTGTAGGAGCCGCTCCCAGAGAACCGAAGGCGAAGGGCTCGTTCCCCCTCAGGCGGTACCCGGAGAGGGGGAGCGGACGTAGAGGAGGAGGGACGGGGACGGAGCGGGGGGGGGGGTTAAGAAGCGGTTGTTGTTGTGGCAAGTTTCTCCTCTGACAGAAATGGCGTCAAAGGCAGCGAGTGAGGGGGAAGCCGAGCCGCCGTGTGTGAGGCTCCGAGAGGAAGCGGGAGCTGGAGCGGCGAGGTCGTGGTTTGTGGCGGTGGAGAAAAGAGGGGCCTGCGTAGAGGGAATAGGAGAGGCAGGGGGTGAGGGAGGGGGGAGTATGGGGGGGGAGAGAAGCTCGTGCAGAAATGCTTCCCTCGCGGACCGCGGAAAAGGGGTGGTGCGGTGGCTTAGTGCTTTGTTTTAAATTTCAGGTCCAGCCTCGGCAGCTCAACCTCTTTCGGGTTTTTCTACTGCAGCCTGAGTTCATCATGAAGGTAAAAGCACTAATGGGGGGGCGGGGGGTGAGGAACCGGCGGAGGGTTATGTCTGCCTCGGTGCGAGGACTGGAGCCGATTCCAGACCTCGACTGCAGGCTGTTTTCTGCCCTCCGGCTAATGTGTGTTGGTTCGGTTTTGGTAAACCCTCCGTGAACTGTGCTGAGAGCATAATATAAATCTGGTATGCTGGAGTTTTTCTGCAACACCCTTTCCGTGGGGATTGAGGACATGTCTGCCTGGGCCAGCCCTTGGTAGTTTGGTGGAGGAATAGGGGGCATTTGCTCTCCATCGGAAAGTATGAAGTGGGGCGGGAAGCTCCACTAAGCAGTTGTATTTAATCAGTTGGGGTTAAACAATAGATTCAGTTTACTTTTATCCTACGAGCCCCGTTGAATTGATATTTGTGAGCTGCTTGAAGGGGTATGTTTGGGAGGGAATAGCTGCAGCAAAAAAATTGCTGCAAGATGCAGAAAGAAATTTAAAACAGCCTTTCACTGTTGCATGCAGTAAGTGTTTGCATGACATGTGCCCGTTAACTGAAAGGCGCTGACAGCTGGTGGTCAGTGTCTTAAAGAGAATGTGATGGAAAAAATATTAATAATGCTTTCCTTATTTTTAAATCTGTACTGTCCATGAACACAGAACCTGGTGTAGCATATTATCTAAACATCCAGGACAAGCCCCTTATCAAAGGCCAAATCTGGCTTTCAAGGCTTTACAAACCTGTTAGAGGAACTTACTGAATAACTGAAAATGGAATATTGCACAGTACTTGAATAATAAGTACTGCCTACCATCTTTGTTATTAAATATTGTAAGCTACTTCCTCTGTTGAGTAAGGCCTTTCTTGAGGGATGTGGAAAGCTACATCAGCTGTGCCAGAAACACTAACTTAAAATCAAATGTTTCATACAATTTAAATTGGAAATAAGCTCCATGGCTGTCTTCTCTTGATAAAATAGTTGTTTTTCAGAGAATTGGTGAGTTGATTCCAAATCTGGTTTTTTACATTAAGATTTTTTTTGATAATGAAAGTGAAAGAATAGTCTTTTTCATCTAAAGACTATTTGTTTTTAAAATATGCAGCACTCATTCTTCTTTATATATGCAAGTCTTATGTCAGATGAAAGATTCATGATCAGATATTGTGATTATAGCAAGCCATTCTGAAGTATGGAACTATGCAGTTCACATGTTGTTGAAAATGTAAGAAATGTAGTGCAGTCTTCACTCTGTAACAACTTAAAACCCTGTCGGTGTTAAATATAAACACTTTCGAAAGTGCTGAGTGCTTTTTTTCAGTTTCTTAGGATATGTGTGTAAAATGAAAGTTACAGTGTATTTCATACTTCAGAATGGATATAGTCAGGCATTTAGCATTTTAGTACCATAACATTATAGTTTTGGTCATATCAATCTTGGCACAGCCTGATTCTGTACATGCTTACTCTCTCTGTATTGGCCAATGCTTTTAGCATCTAAAAACTTGTCTGGAATATAATATGTTTACTCAGAAGTGTTTCACTGTGTTCAGCAGAGCTTAATCCCAAATAAATGTTCATAGGATTGGTTTGAAAGAGTTGAAATAAAATAGATCATTCTGTTATAAAGAGGTTCAGATGTTATTAAAAAAAATCATGACGGAAACCTACTTTTTGGGAAATGCCCACTTTGCTTTCTCCCAGATTCTCATATGAGTTACTTAAGAGGTTGAAGTAACTTCTGCCCTTTTGTGAAAGTATAGTTTGGCTGAAACAAAAAGGTGCAAACTTTTGCCACTCCGTCGAGAGGACTAGCTGCCGTATGGCTTTGGTCGCTGACAGCTGTAGTATAAGAGAGAGAATAGTTTGTTCATTCAGTATGCTGTGGCAGCATTGAATTCTGCATATCCTGCTTCAGACCTCATTCTGTTGCATGTCAGAGCTTTGATTCATAGATGTGATACATGTGCACAGAAGGAAAAATAAAGAGCTGGCTAGTCAGGAGCTCACCCCGTAGCATGTTTAGCGCTGTGACTCATCTCCTTTTTGCCCTGTACTGTGGAAGAAGTTGCCAGGCTCTGTGGTATATACCCTCTAGTACCTTTTCTTCTGTTTCACTGTGTCATAATTTAACTGTCTGCCTTTTTGCAAATGGCTAGCATATTGTTTAAAATTTCAGCTCTAAACTTTTAGAAAAGAACTCATTGTTTCCCTTTATATCATGTTTAAAGAATGTTTTATAGTATACCTTTACTACTGTAAGGGTAACACTAACTAGAATAATAGGTCAGTAAGCAAGGGTGGTTGTTTTTCTGCTTCTGTTAATTCAGTGTTTTACTAGAATGAATGTGATTTGTAAAGTGATGTTGAAGGTAGTGCTTCAGTGGATAAAAGTAAGCAGTGAAATTTTTAATTGTGTGATAGAGCTCTACAGAGGTACATCTGAGGAACTGAATTATTTTTAGAACAAATGCCACAAGCTCTGACTGATGGGGCTACTGGCTGTTCCCTTAAGTGAAGGAGGCAGTGTTGTCTTTTTTGGTATCTGAAGAAGTGTGCATGCACACGAAAGCTCATACCAAGAACTAACTTAGTTGGTCTTTAAGGTGCTACTGGAAGGAATTTTTTTATTTTGACTATGGCAGACCAACACGGCTACCTATCTGCAACTTGTCTTTTTTGGTTCATGTTCAAGGGTATCAGTCTGGAAACTCCCATTTCTGTTCCCAGCTTGCTGTTTTGCTATTGCTTGAAGTTGCACAAGTGCTGCAGCCCTTATTGGCAACCTGATGATAAATATAATTTGAGTTGAACACGCTTGAATCTAGGCATCGTAAAGTAGGTAAAAATATAGTTTCACATTCCTGCTTATGGCTTAGTAAGTTGCCTTTATTATTAAGATTTATTGATAGTCCCTGGGAGCATCTGTATGAATTCCAAGACAATTAGTCCCTTTGTGTGAATGAATGCATGGTATCAAAACTCATATATTATAGGTTTGTGATCAACTGAAAATCCTGAAACAGTGGATGTGCAAATATGTGTTAAATATATCTTACCCCATTTTAATCACATAGTGCTCTTAATAACTACATATTGATTAGCACAGTATGCCAGTGGACAGCATGAAAAACTGTAGTAATTTATTTGTTATGGGAATTATTATATATTTCCTTTGGCCTTCACAGTATGTATGATGGGAATTATTACACATTTCCCTCGACTTCACAAATAGCCACTCATGCTAAATTATAAGTGTACTTCAATAGAACAACTCTTATTGATGAATATATTAACTATCTAATATCAGAGGCAGTGCTTGCAACATATATTCCACTATAGGAGGCATTTGATAGAAGCAGCAATCTTCAGTCTTTGAGTCAAATTTTTATAAGGTTTGGTTCAGTATATGCATCTTTCCAGTATAAAAACTAATACAGTATAAATGGATTGTTGGGTTTCTGATTCCTCCATAAATGTCTATTGATAGCCACTTGTGCCCCATCTTTTTAAAGAAAATGTTAGGAAATTTCATATGTCTGGCATGTGGAAGAGGATGTGTGGCGATGGGAACATTTTTTCATATCTGGTGGCAGTGTATATTCATTCAGACATTCTGGGTTGCAGTCATCATAGAGACAGATAAAGCCGCCAATCAGATAATTAATCTAGATCCATATATAGACAATCAGTCTATAAATTTTAAAAATAAAATAAAAATTGGTTACTAACATGGAACATGGATGTGATCTGCTACTGACATATGAGTCAGCTGTATCAGGAAGCTTTTAATGTGTGATCTTTTGTTGTGTTCTCGTATATTCTGTTGAGAGTAGCTGGGGCAACCCAGTCAGATGGGCGGGGTACAATTTTTTGTAGTAGTAGAAAACAACTTAATAATCTGCAAATCTGATGGATACCACAGTGAATGAATTGATGAATGCTTTGTGCTCTTGATCCTATTGTTATTGCTGCTTTCTTTTTTATATCTGAAAGACACATAATAGACACATAAAAATAAAACATAAAGTACTAAGGACAAATGGACATGTGCTGTTGCTCTTGTCTTAAAATTAAGTCATTAAAGGTGTATACACTGGCTATGTGGCACAGGTTGTGTGAAATATCTTTAATCCTGCTTGTGAAGAGTGTATGCTAACATTTATTTAGTTTATATATACACTCCTTCTCTTTACCAACTCCCTGCTCAATTATTTTTTTATTATTATAAAAAATGACCTCTGCCATCACGCAAATCACTGATGTAATGAATAAGAGAGGCTGGAATTGTTTTCAGTGCTGTCTTTTTGTAATATAATACTATGAAGGAATATCAGCCATTTGTGGTGGTGTTTCTACACAAACAGCCTGAAGACAAATACTGTAGTACTATCATGCATTGGTTGAGAGCTCAATTGTTCTTGCAGACAATGTGCTGTAACCTAGTTAAGAATGTAGTAATGTTTTACTTTTCTTGCCAACTGTGTAGAAGCAAACACAGGATTAGAATAGGAATGCTTTTAAGAGTACATGCACTACAAGTAAGTTAAAGCAGGAAGGAAGGAAATACTTATGGGATGTTTATCTCTAGAACTGATTGTTAGGATATGTAAACAAGCATTTCTTTAAATAAATGCTACTTTCATAACCTATCTAACCTGCCATTGCCCTATTTTTTTTCTCTCCACCCCCTTCCATCTTCTTACATAACTCTAATGCAATAACAGAAACAAAATACTTACACAAAGCTATTGTGTGCTATTTTATAAGGTCTGTTGCTTTACAAAGAATAATCCAAGAGATCTGCTTTAATTGCAAAACACTGTGATGAAGAAATGTTTGAAATAATTTTGTTTAGTTTGTTTGCTACTAGGAGTTCACAAATCTGTTTGTGGTTGCCACCACCACATGCTTTCTTGAGACCAGTGGCAATTGCAGAGAACTCATAGAAGTGAAAGTTGTTTGCCCTTGCAGTAGACCTCAGTGGATGGTACGAACAGTATCTTGACTGCTGTTACCTTATACAGTGATCCAGCGGAATGCGAGAGAAACTACTCCTTTCCTTCCTCCTTTGTGGAGAAAGGGAGGTGAGCTTCTCTTCTGTATGCTGGGATTATTTAGGAGAGGTCATTAGCAGCATAGCTTCCAGAAAGATCCCAAGTCCCCCAAGTTATCTATACAGTAGACAAAAACTCTTTTCCTCCATGCTGACTTTGGGTGAGAAAATTGCTGGAAGTGCAGATTTCTGTACTAGAGAGGCAGACAAGACAATGTCTGGAACCTTGTTGACTTATGTACATTAGGAAAGGGATCCCCAGTTAGAATTATTCTGCCTGAAATGGTCAAAAAATAGTGGCTGGCCCAAGGTCACCTAGTGAGCTTCATGACTGAGTGGGGATTTGAACCCTGAATTCCCATGTCCTAGTCCAACACACTGTACCACACCATACCACTCTGGCTTCCTAGAGTACTTCTGCTGTGGGGCAGCTATATAAATTAAGCAGGTAAATAAATATGGGGAAAGCAAAATATCACTTAGAGAAGGATATGAAATATTTTCTTGGAAGCTTGATTTTGTTTTATTCTGGATTGTTTTATTTGATGTTTTAATGTGTTGGAACCTGCTTTGAGATTTTTTTTCTTTAAAACATAGAGTGGTGTAGAAATGAATAATAATAATAATAATAATAATAAAAATTTCATTGCAAAAAAAAGGCGCCTGGACAAATGTTGTAGCACCATAACCTAGGTTTAAGGTGTGCCATTTGGAGATTATCTTATACAGTCATACCTTGGGTTAAAGTTGCTTCAGGTTAAATCTTTTCAAGTTGTGTCCCGCGGCAAACCGGAAGTAACGGAACGGGTTACTTTCGGGTTTCGCTGCTTGCGCAGATGCTCAGAATGAATTCACACGCATGCACAGACACGGCGAATCGCGACACGCAGACGCGGGTTGCGTTCTGCTCATGATGCAAACGGGGCTCCAGAACGGATCCCGTTCGTATCCAGAGGTACCACTGTATATCTGAGTTTCTAACACTGCAGGTGGCTGCAGAGGGGAGGAAGAATTGGTGAAAATTGCATCCCTACCCTCTTCCTCTTGTGTGAGTGGAACTCCCATGAGGGTAATTCTGGAGTGAACTGAGTAAGTTTAGTTTATAGGAAAGTGAGTCATTAAACTTCTTTTAAAATTCTAAATTGTTAAAGGGTTGAGTAGAGAAGTTGTTACCGTATTTCTGATTTTTTATTCTACAGAAGAAACTAACAAGAAATAGACAAATACCTGGAAGAGAATGTGGGGTTTATCCCAGTTAAATAAGAGACATTGTTTTGATGTTGTGTGGGTTTATATATATATATATATATAGAGAGAGAGAGAGAGAGAGAGAGAGATGTAATACAATAAAATAGAGATGGGGAAACTGCAGTCCTTCAGGAAGTGTTGGACCCCAGCTCTCATCATTTCTATCTTCTGGTCAGAAGGGGAAAATGTCTTAGTAATGTTTGGAACTTAGCAAGAGAATCCAGAGTGACAGATGTAGCAGGTATCTTGTCTGTGAATTTAAACAAAATGATAGATTGTCATAAAATACAAAACCAGGAAAATGTTTTTGTGCCTTATTTTCCCTTTATATTTGGACAATGATATGCTAACACTTTCTTCTTGGAAGTGTCATTTTCCCTAGGAGAAAAACAACTGAATTTGAATATTGATGCAGTTATTTTGCATATTCATGGTTCCTTGAAACATATTTTGTCCCAGCATAGTTCAGACTAGGGCTTCCATTGGGATACCACAAATAATACTTGTATAGTGTGAGACTACTTTGTTTGAAAACATACATGTGTAATGCAGCCTGTGCAATGTTAGCAGTTTACTAGCACTGTCTTGTTACATGCTGAAGCATATAAGGATTTTGCAGAACAAATCTGACAAACTTTAAGTTTAAATTTAGATGCAGATATTTCAAATTCATATACCATATAACTGCTTCCTATGAACCCAGATAGTGAGTGGAATTACCAGGTCATAACTTTTAAAGAAAAGGCTGGTGCCATGCTGTTTTTATTGTAATTATCTGTACGTTTTAAAATAGATCATATAGATAGTTTCAATTTTATTAATGTTTATTTTTTTAAATTAATGCTTTTCCCTAGGTTTTTAGCTATTTTTATCCTGTCTGTAAGCCGCCTTGAGTCCATGTCTCCTGCCTTTTCCCCTGACATGGACTCAAGGTGGCTTACACATAAGATAAAAATAACTAAAAACCTTGGGGGAAAGCAATCATTTAAATAACCACCTGTAATAACAACAACCTGGAGAACTTCCTTTTCAGAGGCCCATAAATTACCTTACTACATTGAACATTCCTCTCCCCTCTGGCAACCTCTCAAACTTGTAGCTGGGGAGGTGGGCGAAAGATTAGCTCTGCAGCTACACAGTACTTCAGAAGTGCTTCAAGTGGCTCTGAAGCACAGTATGACAAAGATGAGCTACCACTTCCATTCTGAGCTGGAGAGTGGAGTGGTTCCTGACCTATAATGTCCGCAGAGTCTTGTTGGCTTCTAAGGCCAGCATAACCAGTATTCTAGCAGTCTCACTCTGTAAATCATCAGTAACAAACAAAGAACTAATAGGGAGTAATCCATTCAAACCCCACTTCTGGCAGTAAATGTCTTCAATTAATGAAGAAACAAAGGGACACCCCAAGGGTCTCATTCAAAGTTAGTCCCTAACATGTTCACAATTAATTAACAGTTGAGCAGTATAGTTTAGTAAATGGTATACGGTTATTAGTGATAGGTTAGCGTTAAACTTACTGCTATGAAAATATGGCAAATGTTTTCCTAACAATTCACAGGTTTGCAACTCTGGGGATACTGAAAAACGAATAAAATTGCAAGTTGCTGGGTAATATCCAATTGTGTCTGTCTACTAGTGAAACTGACATCTACTTTTCCTTCATCTCTTCTACCTGCAACCCACCAAATCTACTTTGAAGAGTTGAAGGACTTTAGAGCAGATTTGGTGGGATGTGGGGGTAGGGAGGTAGGGAAAATCCACTTGTGCAACATTAAATATCACCCTCAGAAATATCAACCCTACAGGTTATCTCAGAAGAGGCTGACATGCATGTCTAAGAATTAGTGGGCCTAGAATTTTGTGTCAGATTTAAAAGGTGCTAAATCTAAGCCCTTATTGCAGAGGAACCATCAGGAGCACATCCTAAGGCTCCTGGTAGTTCCTTTGCGGCCATAGTTTTACCTGCTGCATCAGATGCCAGGCAGGTGGGCATGGTTGGGGGGAAACAGCCTCATTGTGGCAGAGGTTCCCCATCTGTTCTGTACTTTGCTTGCAGGTACGATGGGTTCATCCTGTAGTTTTCTCTTTTGACCTGTTCAGTATTGTCTCACAAGCTTAAAACCCACTGCTGGCGTTGGTCTTAGGATTTTGCTCTGTAATGGCTTTCTGTAAATTAGATCTTTCTCTGTCAGAACATGGACTTGTTTTCTCAGCAGTGAAACATATTACATTATCCTTTGATGGCAATAATAAATAACAGTCACTTTGCTTGTAGGCAAGTAGTGCACTTAAGTTGTAGTAGTGGTCTCTGGTACGTGTTTCTTCTCTCTGGTGTGGCAACTGCTATCTTTAACCTTTCTCTTGTCACCTTTTATATACTGAATTCTCTCCCTTGGGGCATTTGTAGCCCTTATATTTGCCCCTCTTTTAATAAATTGTTTAGAGTTCCTCTTGAATTTCCCTCTTGATCTATTCTATTCCTTTGATTCTTTTCCCTGTTGTTTAGCTTCTCTTCTTTTTGATTCTGTGTAAAATTACTCAACAAGTGCAAGGTTTTATCCCTCCAATCATGTCCCTCTTTTCTCACGTTCTCTAGATCATGAGCAGGAACCTGTGCATTGAAATCATGTACAGTGCCTAGTTAACTTAAAATCATGACTTAAAATGATGAAGAAGCTGTCTAGTGTAAATTATATACTATTGCAATTAGGAGAAGTGGAACTCAATTTTTCTTTGAACGTTTGTTCCTTTCTTCCTCGCAAAGATGGAGACCAAAGCCAGCTGCTACAGTGTCTGTCCTTTATGCATTGGCCTGGCTTCTAAATCTAGGCTATACAGTTCCAGAAACAGAAAAGATCTAAGCAGGGTTCACCCATGCTTTTCTTTAAAAGCAATAATGCCAAAACCCTGTCACCAGGGTTGTATTAGACTGATTTGGCATGAGAAGTGGCTAGCCCCAAAGAAAAAAGTAGAGATACTAATACATGCTTGAAAGTATCATACTTCACATTTGATATGGTCTTAAACATCTGTATGTTAATAAAATAGTAGAGTTACCCTGCCCCCCCCCCGAAGAAGAATGACATCGGAAGATTATTCTTTTTTCTTGAATTTGTATGATTAATTCAGTTAATTTGTAAATAATTGTTCAGATCAGTTTTTTAAAAAGCATGAACTAACCCAGACCCTGTGTTTGTCCTCTGAGTCCCTTTTCAATGTGTCCTCTCTGAGAAAGGACTAGAGGGTGGGAGAATGAGAACAGGCCTTTTCAGTGGTGGCTCCGCACTTGTGGAATGCTCTTATCAATGGAGGCATGCCTGGCACCATCACTATCTATTTTTAGGTGCCAGGCAAAAACATTTCCTATTATCCAGGTTGTTAGCCCTTAGTCTAGAGTGGTTCAGGTATTTATGGCCTCTCTTACGTATGTATAGTGGTTCTTACTTTGCTTCATTTTAATGAATGTACCAGGTTTTTAAGTTACTTTGGGTTACTTTTGTGAAAAAGCAACTAAAATTCAATCCAATAATGAGAAATAATAATAATACTGATAATATAAAATTAACTGATTTTACCATTCTCAGAGCACCTTATGCACTACTTACTCATTTTCCAGCTTTTCTGTACCCATTGTTGGTACATCATGGGATTCTTGCTAGCATATTCATATCCCAAATGAATTTAAACACTTGCTGGAGCGTGCACACATAAATAGTGATTGTCTTGTTGTACAAAGAATGTAACAGCTTTTCAGGTTATATAACTTTTCTACAAAGATTTCATGTTTGGTTAACTGTCTTGCATGATTTGCTTTAGCCAGGAAGTGCAGTGTCTGTAGGTATTCAAAAATAACTTACCATATTTTTCGCTCTATAAGACGCACCAGACCACAAGACGCACCTAGTTTTTGGAAGAGGAAAACAAGAAAAAAAATATTATGAATCCAAGAAGCCAGAACAGCAAGAGGGATCACTGCACAGTGAAAGCAGCAACCCCTCTTGCTGTTCTGGCTTCTGGGATAGCTGCGCAGCCTGCATTCGCTCCATAAGACGCACACACATTTCCCCTTACTTTTTAGGAGGGAAAAAGTGAGTCTTATAGAGCAAAAAATACGGTACCTTCCAGTTTCCTCTTTAATCTCCACCTAAGATAGTACAGTTTATCAAGATTTTGTATCTACCAGGGCCACTTAGTTCTCATATGATAAACATACATGCACAAAAAGGTAGAATCATATCACATGTGAACATCCTGGATCCAAATAACTTTTGTTTTATCTAAGATACATAGTAATATTTCAGATAAAATATGTTGTAAGGGAAATATACTCCATCTTCTCTGTAGGAAATATTTTATGAAGGTACATTCCTGTTCTAACTTCCTGGTGGACCTGGTACTTTAAACCAGAATGTAATGAAACATAAATTGCAAGCATGAGGACCTAATGTTAAATACAGGATACTGTATTTCAATTAAGTTTCAATTAAATAGAGTAATTCACAGTTTCTAGGGGTATTTTTCTAACCCTAGAGAAAAATTAATAGCATTGTGTTCCATAGTGTTTGGAAGCTAACTTAATTCTGTGTTATACTAATTTAAAAACTAGTAGATTATTTTAAAGCATAACTACAATAGTTAGACTTGTATATCCCTAAATTGTTCAAAGCAATGTCTAGTTTCAATTTTTTGTTACTGTAAATGTTTTATGTGACCATATTGTTGGCAATGCTTATGCTATCTACACAACTTCAGATTCTGTCATTTGGTCTGTTAAACTACTGGAGGTCCAATATGTAATATGTAAGTAACAGCCTTGGCACATGCCTTTGCACAGTTTAAATTGTCTGTAATGATTGAAACAGGTTTCCTCTCGCCCATCTTGCACTTGTCATCCAGTTATGTATTTCTTCCACCCCCCGCCCCTCACATCAGATTATTCCATTCAGATAAACCCTCATACCCATTAAGTGCCTGTAACAAATTACACTTCAAAAGAAGTGTACAATTTCAAGAGCTTTCACCCCATACCTTCAGTTAGTAGCACAAATTTAGATACTCCTGTTTCATAAACCAGATAATTTGCTAATCACAAGTAATTAAAAGAATTTTCAAATTCTCCCAGCTATTAACAAGTATACTACATGGCATGTTTAATAGGGAGCTGAAAAAAATACTCTGGGAGAATTTGCAAATATAAAATACACACAAGAAACAAGTATTCACATTGTTTCCAAAATACCCTGATCTAATGAAGAATTTATCCAATCACACTGAAAAGTTCTTGAAACAACTTACAGCTAAAAGGAGCAAAATATTAATATTGGGAGGAGAAAAGCACATTTAATAGGAGTACTTCTAGTCATACAGCAACACAATATGGATTAATTTAAATTTGATCCTTCCACAAAGGGAAAAGGAAGGAGCCCTTTTGCAAGATGATTACTTTCCTGGGACAAACCTAAGATCTGCTTGCAATAGCCTGGGTGCCAGGATAGTGCCTGACATCTCCACCACCTGGGGATCATTGCATTTGGACTGTTTTCAAACATCCTATGGAATTATATCAGTTACATTTTATCTGTTCAATTGGAATGAATTTTTGTAATCAAATTGCTTTTTCTGTAGCCTGAGCAGGAGCAGTCACCATTAAAAAAAGAGGTCAGAATAGGCCAAAATATAGGTGGACTGTCCCTGGATCAAGTGACATTTCTTCTTTAAGTTCTCAAAGCTCTTTATCTAGCTCAAAGTTGTCGTCTGAACTAGCCAGATGTTTAAAGGAGAATCAATCACAGTCAGTCCACCTTTTGAAAAATAAGACTTTAGAGCATGGGTAGGCAAACTAAGGCCCGGGGACCGGATCCAGCCCAGTCTCCTTCTAAATCCAGCCCGTGGATGGTCCGGTAATCAGCATGTTTTTACATGAGTAGAATGTGTTGCTTTTATTTAAAATGTATCTCTGGGTGATTTGTGGGGCATAGGAATCCGTTCACCCCCCCAAAAAAAATATAGTTTGGTCCCCCCACAAGGTCTGAGGGACAGTGGACCAGCCCCCTGCTGAAAAAGTTTGCTGACCCCTGCTTTAGAGCCTTCTTGCCCCAAAATGGCAACTAGACATTCTATTTTGGGGACTACAATGGTTTACGAACCCATTTGGTGCCTAGCTTATATATCTGAGTTTCTAAAATTAGGTGCATTAATGTTGAGTAATAAACACTCCTAGTGAGGAGGAGGAAAATGAACTCCTCTCTGTAAGGTCAGTCATGGGAAAAAGAAAGGGTCTGATGGACCAGTTGCAAAAATTATCCACTGGCCACTTGGGCTGATAATATCCACTGTTGCTGTTCCTTCTTGTAAGATTAGGTATAGCAAAATCTGACTTTATTTATTTATTAAAATATATATTGCTATTCATTTTTAAAAAACAGTAGTTTACAACAAATATATTTATGATGTAATTGTGGCTTTTGGGTATTCTAATGTAAGGTGGTTCTGTTGTAAGGTTTTAGTCTACTGTATTAGGTGCCTTGAGCATCTCTGGGTAGGAAAGCAGGATATAAATTACCGTATTTTTTGCTCCATAAGACTCACTTTTCCCCTCCTAAAAAGTAAGGGGAAATGTGTGCGCGTCTTATGAAGCGAATGCAGGCTGCACAGCTATCCCAGAAGCCAGAGCAGCAAGAGGGATTGCTGTTTTCGCTGCGCAGCGATCCCTCTTGCTGTTCTGGCTTCTGAGATTCAGATTTTTTTTTTTATTGTTTTCCTCCTCCAAAAACTAGGTGCATCTTATGGTCTGGTGCGTCTTATAGAGCGAAAAATACGGTAACTAACAAAGTTTATGCAGTGAAGAGAACTTTTATGGGCTTTATATTAGTGGCCTGTAGTGAAGCAAATACTTCTGAGAGATTAGTTCTAGTACATACCTTCTTTCCTTGTTCATAGTAGACAGATTTTTTTTTCCTTTTCAGAGGAAGAACTGAACAAGGTGGAAAGCTAGGCTACAGTCATTTAATACTAGGGAGGGACAAGTGGTGCAAAGATTACAATGGTATAGAAATTTTAGTAGGGGACAGTTCTGCTCATCTGAAATCTCTAGCAGTATTGTAATATTACCACTACATAAATTTACAGGAAGACCAATTTGTACAACTCTAATAATCCCGTTTCCACTGTGCAGCTAAAACTCATTAAGAACTTGAGTGAACTGCCTAGCTTGATATCATCCATAGTATTTTAAGTTCGCAAGTAATGCAGTTAAACACTGCAGATGCTTGCAGAGGTTAAGCGATGCACACACTTGAGACACTATGGGGATTCAGTTTGTGTGTCATTCTGTCACGTTTTTGTGGAACAATGTATTTATTCCTTCATATTTCAAGCATTTTAAAGTGTTTTAATGCTGTGTTTTATAGTGTGGTAACACACTCTGGAAGCTTCTCATGAAGGGATGGTAATAAACCTAAAAATAATAATACTGCCATGTTTGTCGTCTTGGGATCTTTCATGAGGAAGGATGGGGAATAAATTTAATTAATAAATAGGTTTTTAATAGGGCAGAGGAAGAAAAAGACATTGTTTTATGTACTTTCCTTGTTTGAAACTCTTTAGTCTTTCATGACTAGTAGCTAGTAGAATCAAGATGAAATGTTTAATGGTGTCGCATCTTGCAGCTTCTCCCAGCTGCTTAGCTACAAATGGTAAAAATGTTGGGTAGGTGTGTTAGCAAGCAAGATATGAGAGGAAAGAATGGGATTGTTTGTTAGTGCTTGTGTGTGAGATATGGGATGCTGAGAAGGCACAAATATCTGTTTTTCTTGCTTTTATATGTTTTTATACTGTTTTATTGGTTTTTGGTTGTATTTTTGTTTTAATGGATATTGTTCTTATGTACTACATAGTGTGCACTGCTTAGAGATTTTTGAAATATTAAGTGGTTTAGAAATGCATTCAAATAAAATAAATATTAAGAGCCAAGATCAAGGGGGAGGGACTGGGAGTTAGATAAATAATGTGCTTACTATCTATTCTTCCATGAAGGTTTTTACATAGGAAACACCTGTGTAAGGAGGGAACCCATGAGAATTTGTTCCTGGACCCACTCAGACATAATTACTGATGATAAAGCAAGCCTGCTCCTTTATTCTGTTGAAGACAGCTGTGGCTTCATAGCAGCTGGCCCATCTCCATGTTACTTTTGATTTGTTCTGGAAGCTGGAAATGTCTGGTGCAGTTTCTCAGAATGCTTTGGGAAGTTGAAAGGAGTTGGAGTGTGGTACATGTGGGAGCAGGAGTGTAGCTTGGGAAAGTTGGAAAGCCAAACCTCTGGAAAGGCCCTAGAAAGCTGATTGTTAGGCTAAATAGAATGCCAGCATACTGGCAGATTATTGGAGAGCCATTCTGTATTGTACGGAGGCTAGACACTGCAGTGGCCCTGAGCAGAAACCATAGCACACACAACAATAAATTCATGTAGGCCTAAAGTGAATAAACTTGCATCAGTTGTAATAATCTTAAATGTTACTTGATAACGGCATATACCATTTTTACAAACAGGATGATTAAAACTGTTCATTTACTCTGTGTGTGTGTGTGTCGTCGTCCCCCCCCCCCCGCCAATGTAGAGCTGTGAGATTTAAGAACTATGGTGCACTTTATTACATTATTTATTACTGATACTGTAGGTTTGAAGCAAAATACTTTTTTGGGGGGGGAATTCAATTTCTATAGTTTATTATCAGTATTTAATCTGCACCCTCCCATGTCAGGTTTGGGGAACCTTGGCACTCTAGTTGTTGCTGAACTACAACTCCCAGCAGCCCCAAGCTTGGAAAGCAATTTGGGTCCAATGCAGATTTACCAAGCCATGAGCCAGCTTCAGAAATGTGTGCATATTCTCCTTCTTCCCTTATCTTTCTGGAGTGAATTCCCCCCTTCCCTCCTTTGTTTGCTCCAAACATGGTTTAGATTCATCAGCTGGTGACAACCATAGTTAAGGCTAATCAACTTTGATATAGAACAAGGGTTACAAACAAATTCTGGTTTAGAGAATCCTAGTTATGATGGCCATGGCTAATAGTGATAGAGATGTGCTAAATCATGGTTGAGGCAACTACAGGAAGAGAGGGCTGTATTTGCTCCAAAGTAGGCAAGTAGGTCTTATAAGCATGCCTTAGACCGGTTTCCTGTTTGTAGGGAGCCATCATTACATCTACATTGAACTATAACCACGTGCTAAACGTTTTCCTTGAGTGGAACATGGGTGGGGCTGGGTGGCTTTGTGTTGAGTAATACTACCATTTCAGTCACAACAGACAACTCTTAATCTCAGTGGTCAATAAGCCCCTCTATATAACACATCAGCCATAGACCCATCAGAAGGATCTGAGTCCCACTGTGATACCAGGAATTCTACATAAACAGTGCTGAGGACACTATCTCCAACATGTTTTGATTGGTGCCTTTGTGAAGGAATTGAAAAAAACTGAAAATGTATCAGGCAGCATTCCTACAACCTAGGCCTCCTTCTCCAAAGCACAACACCATAACCACACAACCACAGCAATAGAGGAAAGAGAGATACACAGTGAGTTCTTTGGAGTCTCCAAGAGCCCAGTCAATTTCATGCTCCTTTCATCTCCCCACCCTGTGTGCATCACCCTGAGGAATACCAGCCATAGAAACCTGAAAAGGGACCATATGGGGAAGCTATTGCCCCATGAAAAAGTGCAGGCTTCACATACAAGAGGAGGCAGGTGTGGTAGCCAGTTACAGTGACTGATGAATAGCCCATTAGACTTTCTCAGGTAACTGCAGGCATACCCATGCCCCAAGGTGTCTTGGCAGTGCTGTTTCCACAATAATAGCACATTCACCATGCTGGCAGTAGCTGTGAGTTATTTTCATGACATGGAGCTATTTCCATATACCTGATGAGTCCACTTGGCTACTTATGCCGTTTACCCATTGAAGGAGATAATGTAGTAATTAACTTACCTATATAGTCTAGCGAATTGTAATGAACTCTATCCAGTTTGTCTGTTCTGTTCCACATGCTATAGCTCTTATCTTGCAAAGAAAAGGAGCCATTAGTTCTTGGCTAGAAGTAGTAGTAGATGGAAGTGTTCACCAGTAAAAGCACTTGGGCTCCCCACAGTGTTCCCTGGCGCAGTGTGAAAGAGTGGGTTGGCTGGCTCTCCTTCAGCACATGTGTCACATCTTTTATCCCTTGTTTGAGTGATACACTGTGGTTTAAACCACTGAGCCTATTGGGCTTGCCAATCAGAAGGTCAGCAGTTTGAATCCGTGTGACCGAGTGAGCTCCCGTTGCTCTGTCTCAGCTTCTGCCAACCTAGCAGTTTGAAAGCATACTAGTGCAAGTAGAGAAATTGGTACGGCTGTGGTAGGAAGGTAAACGGCATTTCCATGTGCTCTGGCCTCTGGCACGATGTTCCGTTCCGTTGCACCAGAAGCAGTTTAGTTATGCTGGCCACATGACCTGGAAAGCTGTCTGTGGACAAACGGCTCCCTCAGCCTGAAGTGAGATGAGCACTGCACACCATAGTCGCCTTTGACTGGACTTAACCGTCCACAGGTTCTTTACCTTTACAATCTGTTGAGTTTCATTTGTTAAGCAAGTACACAATAGTGGAAAGAGAAGCAATGTGTGTCCATGAATATTTGATTTTTTTGCATACCTATCTTCCTTCTGGGGAACAGGACAGGAGAGTGTGCAGGAATACTCATTTGAGCAGGGCTGGCCTGAAACCTTTGGGCGCCTCAAGCAAGATGTGCTACTGATGCCTCCTCATCCATGCCCCATGGGGTGGGAGGAGACCAGTGGCAAAGCAGCTGCTCTGGGGGAACACCCCCTTTTCTCCAAGAGTCTTGATGAAAGGGGGTGTTCCTCAAGGTATTGCTGCTGTTCTCCTTATCTTTGGCTTTCAGCTGTTTCTTTGGCTTACCTGTATTGGAAGCCACTGTCGCCAGGGCCAGATTGGGATCTTCCACCCCCTATGCCACCTGAGCGGGTTGTCTCACGGCACTTCATTGATGCGCCCACGTGGCACACATTTCTAACCACTTTCCACACCTCAGAATTTGCTGCCTGAGGCAGCCGACTCATGGTATGGTCCAACGTCCTCTAAGCCACCCTCCCTTGCTTACCTTTTGTAGGGTTCCTTGCACTTGCAGCCCTGGTACAACAGCAGCGTTCTCATAGTTGTTTGTATTGTATCTGGAATCCTTTGGCAGGGTACCCATAACAGGTTTTCAGAAGACCGTTCTTCATCCACTCATTACCTTTTTTATCGTTGCTGTTGTTTCTCCTAGGCTGCTAGATGTCTGTTGGTTGTACACAGTTATCACTCTCTGCTTTTTCTAAAGACAATTATATAGTCCTATGCTACATTTTGATATCTGAGTTGTTCCCTTTGTGAAGCCTACACTTGATGCAGTGTGTCAATTGCTACTGAGTTAGGCTGTAACCCTAAACTGTGACTGACAACAGCAGGGCTTTAGGAGTAGAGCAATCAACACTACATCCACAACCCAACCATTTGTGCTGGCCAAGGCAAAAGAGTGAGGGGACAGGAAAGTATAATATTTGTGCTATTTTTTTTTAAAGTAGAAAAAGGTCATTAGGCATGTCCATGGTTCTTTCAATTACTTTATTTTTTTATAGAGATGTGTTGTGTTTTTGCCTGCTCCTTTAATGATGTTGGAATTGTTTTATATTTTTAACTGTATAGAATCATGTCCTGGGAACATATGGTTAAAATATTCATTTGTTCAAAAAAGGACCATATTCTGAATTGTGTGTGAGCATACACATATGAAGTAACAAATCACAGTTTTGTAATTCATACTTTTTTCATTTGCTTGAACTTATTTTATACTCATGATTTTCTCATTCTAGCACATAGAATAACATGTGTGTAATACATAGCAGTAATTATATATTATTTTATAAATGCTAAGCATTGCAAAAAAATTGGCAAAACTGCTGAAAACAATAGTACAAAATGCAGTGATACTGATGGTCCTATTTTAAGCTGCTTCCCATTCTGCAGAGGAATAAACACCCACGCAGTGGTGTCCAAACTTTTTTCAAAGAGGGCCAGATTTGATGAAGTGAAGGGCCGTGGGGGCCGACCAAAGGGCCAACCAAAGTTGTTGACTTTTTTTAGGGTCGGATTGGAGTTGTTAAGGTTTAGGATTGGAGTTGTTAAGGTTTTTTTTGTTGTTGTTGTTTTTAGGATTTTACCCCAGGTAATAAACTGCCACAGATTAAACTGACCAACGGGCTGGATAGGCCCCTGAAACAGACTTTGGACATGCCTGCTTTAGGGAAAGAAACCATGTGTGTTTGGTTAGGAATGGCTTTCTCTTGCTTCTTGACCAATTTTTAGAATACATGGAGTGGCAGTTGTATTGAAGTAAACAGTAACTTTTGTAGATATTTATTGTTACATGCTTGTTTTTTGTTAGAAAAGGTAATGTGAAGTTGTTCTTAATCTGGAATTATTTCTGTTGTATCTTCGTAATTTGTTTTGATCACACTAAAGTCTACTCAACATATAGATAGGATTATGCAATCCACAATTAGTTTATGCTGGCAACTTCTTGCCATGGACCTTGGAGCCAGGAGGACAAAGGAGCACAATTGCGGTTGTGTGGGGAAAGAACTTAGAAGTGGCCAGCTTTGTTGGAATCCTCCCTCCCTTTGCATAAAATTAATGGCAACAAAATAAATGCCAATTTGAGTTAATTGAGAATCCAAGAAGGCTACCTCCACCCAACCTTCTTTACCCACCTGAAGCCACAGTAGAGCTTCGCATAACAACTAATAGTGGCCAGGGACCATCCAGGACCAGGAGTACACTAATCCAAGTTTAGATAGCAACAGTCACCTCTTTGGGCTCTGCTCCTATATTTTTTTGAACAAAGACCACAAGAGGTTGTGCATAGTCCAGGGAGCCTGTTGCTGAGATTCTTGGTTCAACTAGAACTCTCCAAGATGAAGTGAAGGAGGCTTACAGGGGTGGACAGGGAAAGCTCTAGCACAGGGGTGTCAAACTCAAATTCATCGGGGGCCGCATCAGCAGTTTGGTCACCCTCAAAGGGCCGGTTGTATCTATAGGACTCAATATGCACTCAATATAAAAACAAGGGGAGGTTTCCTGAATGCATGTAAAATAGAGGTTTCCTGTGTAGAACGGCCGGCGCCGCTAGAGGGCAGACGTTCTCTGGCTTGTAGGCTGCTGAGCATGCGCTGAAGAGGCGGCTTTCTTGTGTCAAAAAAAAAGAAGCGAGAATAAAAGGTGAAGGCTGGTGGCGGCTACACGGGCCACATGATGAGGTCTGGCGGGCCGGATTTGGCCCGCGGGCCTTGTGTTTGACACCCGTGCTCTAGCATATATGTTGGTGATAATCAAAACACATGCTACTCACTAGCATATTGATAGCATACCCCACTCTAACCCAAATAAAATAATCTTGTTGACTTTCAGAAGAAACCCAAACCCCATACCCTTATACTAGGACAAAGGCACATTACTCATAGTCTGTGTTAATGAAGTGAAAAAAGAAGCCTGTGTGCATTTTCTAAAGACTTTCAAGCTTGACCTCTTTTATCGGCAAAGCAAGATTATTTTGCTGAAAACAGTTTGAATGGGCAGAAACATCCTGTGGCTTGGATTTCTTCCTTGTGGCATGACATTGAATTAATTACACTCAGGATGTCCCAGGAATTCTCTACCCTTGTCTTTGTCATGAAAGTTACTCAGGTACCTGACTGGACCTCTCTGAAAACATCTTTTAACATGTTGGGGGCATGAGTCATCCCCACTGGATTCAGTCTTCCCCACTCAGACTGATCCTTGCTCCTCTACATGGCAGTCTCTTACTCAGGAGGCTGCCACACAAGTTCAGCTGTCTTGGAACACTCCTGGAAAGTCTTTTCCAAACTCTCTTTTAGTATTCTTTTAGTCCCCTTGCCTCAATTGATCACAGAAGCTTGCTCCTTTTTGTCCCTCTTTCATTTAGACTTTAGCTAGATTCCTTACCTCTTACACCCTTGCCAATTGCCTCCAAACCATGTTTGTTATTTTGTTTCACTGGTATTAATGAACCTCTGTACAAAGGCACCAGCCAGTGTCTTTATGAAAGAAGGTGAGTGAGTTGGGCTCATGGGCTACATTATTCACCACTCCATCACAGCCTGAGCCTTATCAGAGAGAGGGAGCATTTCCCACAACATGCATAAAGCAATCATGAAGTGTGATTACTCTTGTGCCCTTTTGTGGAAGGATCCCCTCCCATCACAAAGAAAACTCAGTAAATTTGAGATAAGCAACACCTTCTCATCCCTTCCTCACCAGGACAGGTAACTCCTGCATCTCAGCTTTCCTACTCTTCTCTGTTCTTCACATTTCTCTGAACTCAAGAGAGAGGACAGCTACTAACCTTTTTTGTTGTTGTTATTGTTCCTGGTTCTTTCTCTTTTCCCACAGTAAAGTTCAGCTTCACTTTTACTCTTTCCCCTTCATCTTGGTGATTAAGCCATGGGTAGGCAAACTAAGGCCCGGGGGCCGGATCCGGCCCAATCACCTTCTAAATCCGGCCCATGGGCGGTCCAGGAATCAGCATGTTTTTACATGAGTAGAATGTGTGCTTTTATTTAAAATGCATCTCTGGGTTATTTGTGGGGCATAGGAATTCGTTCATTCCCCCCAATATAGTTCCCCCCCCAGGTCTGAGGGACAGTGGACCAGCCCCCTGCTGAAAAGCTTTGTTGATCCCTGGATTAAGCGAATGGCCCAAGCATAGTTATTAACTCATTTCTGTGTTTTTCTGTACTAGAATTTTAAGCCAAAAACCTGCCTTGTTGTTTATTTGTTTATATTGGCATATAATCTTTACATTTATTTATATTAATTTATAAATAAATATTGTATTTGCAGCTGCATCATATTAAGAATACTCCATACTAAAGCCCCCAAGTTTAAGTCAGTACAATTCTGTTTGTGTAAGCACACTATAGTCACCAGTAAGAAAGATGGAGTTGAAGTACGAGAACTGGGGGAGAAGAGGGTAAGAGGGTGACTAGAGCAAACCTATCTGGACTGAGCTCAACTGAACACAGGGGGTTGTATTCAATATATTGCTAAAGTGAATGTTCTATCAGCACAAAAGTTTCTGCTTGTGGGGCGGAACACTGTCCCCTGCCTTGCCCCTTAAATCTGTTCTGGATGTTTCCCCAACCCTCCAGAGCAGATTTGCAGACTGCACAGGCGGAGAAGAGGAGAGAATCCCTTTGTGCTCGTGCTAATCCTTGAGCTTGCACAAAAAGTTGAATACTTCCCAGAGTTCTAGTTGTTTACTTTTCATGCAGGTTCAGATACATGTGGGATGGGTTTTTCTGCATCGAAAAGGGGAGAAGGGGACCTGGAGTCCTAGGAGGACCAAGTTTTCCCACCATGGGAAATAAGTGCAAAGCACCTAGAATGAAAGAGAGGTTCCATGTGCAACATTTTGGTTGACATTCCTCACTTTGATGAATGATAATTAGTAGTGATATGTTTACTGGTGCTCAGAGTGCCTCAGGCATCAAGTTTCCTTCCCCAAAGCTGTAAGATGGCCAGTTAGTAGATACACCGTGTATGGCTTGATTGCCACAGGAATCAGGCAGTGAGGAAGACCCCTGCATATTCCAGTTGTCACCTCTCTCTGCATAACTTGAGAGTCACTCCTGCTGCAGATGCTAAGGGATGAGCTTGCTCTGGTTCGCCTAATTTCACCTGTTTAGTTCATCTTTCCAGACAAAATGGGATTTCATTGAGTCAGATACTGTACTGGCGCAACTTAAATTGGCAGCAAGAATGAACTCCTTGGTATAACATCATATTAAAATTACATTTTTGAGGTGCATCTCCAATTGTATTCCTGTTGTGTAGCCTTAATCAAAGAGTAGCGACTTTCCCCCCATTAACACCTAATGTGAATGCATGTGTGAAACATAATGTATTACTAAGCCATGACAGCAGGATATGTTGCCTGTTTCACCTTGTCTCTCTTATGTCATCTGAAATGTTATACCATGTCAGGTCTTTGAATGCTTTGGAGATGATTATATGTTTATACATGTCTTAGTTTGCATTCTTAGTTTTGTTGGCAAGTGTGTATACGGTGCCAAAAAGAAGTTTTTGACAGACATTGTAACCCACATGAAATTCATTTGAAATTATTCAAAGACTGATTGGACTTCAATGAAATGTATAGTTGCTGTGTCTAGCAGCATTTGTTTTTCCTCCATAAGCCACATATTTTTATCTGTGTCTTTTTGTGGGATTTCTTTGGCAGAAACAATTCCTGGCATGTTAGAATGTGAAGGGTTCCTTCTCACCAGCTGAGTCTTTCAGCTGGCTGGGATCACCAAGTACCGTAGTGGTAATAACCCTTAGTATTCTGAATCACACCTTTTAGTTAAGATTTTGAAAAATATTTCTTTTAGATGCTACATTGGGGGGGGGGTGCGGGAAGACAAATTGTCTTATATTTATTATGTATTAAATGTTTCTGTTGCTGTTTCTTAATCTTTTGCATGATCATGGAACTCAAAGTACTTTCCTAAAAAGCCAATAATTTTCATTAAACTAGAAGAATCTTTTTTGGTAGTTAAAGCAGAACACTGTTAACAAAGAATATTGTTGAAACAAAATTTTTAAAAAAATCCTTCCAGTACCACCTTAGAGACCAACTAAGTTTGTTATTGGTATGAGCTTTCGTGTGCATGCAACTTTAGTTTTCATTTCCCTCTACTCCCAAATATATCTAGTAGGTGGAATCCAGGCTTGCCCTCTATGAATAGAAGGACTCAGTGTTAGAAACTGGGGAACGCTAGGAGCCCTGTGGCTCCTGGGAGCTAGGTTGTGGGTGGCAAAACAAAATGTCTAGGCATCTTGGGGGGGGGGCTGCCCCGCTACCAGACCAGGCAGCCTCAGAGTGCAAAACAAAAACAAAAAAACAGGGTAGTGCAGCAGCAAAAGACACGTGTTGTGCTTTGCTGTGACATCACACCTCCCTTGTGCAGGTGAGATAGTCTCTAGCTATAGCAGCGCTGCTATTCAGTCATGTCAGGTCTTACACTTTACAGTGTAAATGCTTGTGGATGTCAGTTGAGCTACAGCAGCCCAGCTGGTATAAATTGATGGTGGATTGGATTGGAACCTCATATAACAACTTTCATAAGTCCGAAACATCTATGATGGTTACAGTGTAATTTTGTATCACAAGGCTAGGCAAAGTTGGCATGGTTTTTATTTGGGCAAAATTTTTAACCCACCCAGAAAAACCATGCACGTCTTAGTTCTTGCTTTTCTGGGGTTTTATTGTTCCATTTGGATCTGTTGGGTGTTAGCCAGTGATGTTGTTCCGCTAACACAAGAACCTTTGACTGTGCAGAGGAACTTTCCCTTGCTCTCCTCTTGCACCTCCCTCCCCAAACCTGTTCTGGGGTGTTCCTTCAGTGTTTGATCCCTGTATGGCACAGCTGCGTATTCCCGCATTGCAGGGGGTGGACTAGATGATCCTCTGGATCCCTTCCAACTCTATGATTCTGTGTCTATGTCTGAACCCTCCAGAGCAGATTTAGGGAGGATGTGTGGGATATGGAAGGAGAGGAGATTTCCATTCTGGTGTGTGTGGGGGGGGGGTGTAGTGTTTGCTGTCTTTTTATAAACTGCTCATAGACTGTTCTGGTATGAAGCAGTATATAAATGTATTTCATTGATAGGTTGAGAGTTAAATTATCTTCTTTGATCAGAACTGTTTACACAGAAGGCTGTAGTGTGCTAGCAACTGGTCTTGGGGAAACTGCTCAGTAGCAAAGCAGCACTTTTCTTTCCCCCTCTCTATAGCTTTGTGCACTTATACTACAGCTGCATAATTCTTAGAAAACGCCTGGTTCTTCAGAGCCAGGATTGCCAGCAGCCACAGCTGAGCACTATGATGAGTGAACTCCTAGCTCTTTTAAGCTAACAGGCAGATAACAAAAATATTCTGCCATAGGTATGCTAATTAACACATCTAATGTGATTTTTGTTGGAAAAAACAATGTAATCACAAGGCAAGCCACAAGTGACAGAATGTAATTGTCTGATAAATAACACTGTACTATATTTCCCAACAGTTGTATGCAGCTACCATTTTCTGCACACAACTGGCCCTTTTATTTCCTGTTTCAAGGAAGGCTATATTTTATACAACACAATGTCCATCATTAATTCTATAAAGGATTATGTTACACTGTGTTTCATTTTCATGTATAAAAGCTTGGATAAAAAATTCATGTTCAAACTGAGCCCCCACCTTGTAAACAGCCTAAGCTTGGTTGGTTTCCTTGCCAAATCTATAGAAATCTTAAAAGTGGTTTTAAGAAATGGGATCAAATTCTGTTTGTTGGACAGTGTGACTTCAATATTTTATAGAATACTTCAAGCTCAAAAGCTTTAAAAAGGATATTGGCCCAAACAAAGATATCAAAACCTGGGTTTTTACACACCAAATTAATGTTTCTTGATTCCATCTGAAACAGATCTATGCATCTTACAGTTTATTAGGGGAAGCATGTTGATAGCAGAATTAGTGCCTGTTGAAATATTTCTGTGCTCTTGATAAGTGTAAGAGCCCGATGCAAAAAAAAAGAGCAAATAGTTTTTGAGAAAAATAATTTTACAGCTTATTCACCAAGTTGATTCTCACAGTTCCTTGGGGGAAAAATAGGAGAGGTAGGGAATGATTGGTGCATTTTAAAAGTGCACCGATATTTCTAGATTCCTAGGTAATGGAAACAAACAACTTTTTAGATTTACACTATGTCTTACTGCTTTTCCGATTTAAAAAGAAAATCTAAAAGATTGTGTGAGCTTTGAATTAGCAATAAGCTTATACAGGAAGCAAAAGTTATTTGTGATGAGAGTCCTGCACTTTTACTGTTTGGGAAAGAGGTGACCCATGTTGCCTAAAGCATCTGTCCCTCAGCAGTCTGTGCCTGAATGTCTAGCCCCTTGCCCAGCAAAGAAGGGGCTTGCTTTGCAGTTTAGATTTTGGAATTGGCTCCCTGAGGAATTCCCTGAAGAATCTGCTGCACCAACAGAAGTTAGGCAGAGACTGCAGAGCAGGCTGCTCCACCTCTTCCTTGTTGGGTCCTGATCTAATTTCCCTCCTCCTGAGTTTAACTTCAGGAAGGGATACCACAAGCAGACAGGCAAGTGTCTGGCTCACTGCTGGTTCAGGGCTTCGAGCCTGGTTTATTCATGCCTGAGAGCCAGCTGTATATTTATGGTGTCTCCCGCATCTGGGCAGAAGAAGACAGGAGCGCTTGCAGTTCAGCCCATAAAGTACAGCCTAAGAGCCTGGGAGCACCTTCCTCTTTGTTCTTCCTTGTGTGCTTGTGCATGTCTTGCCACCTCCCTCTCCCTCTCCAGCAGCTGTGTGAGCTCTGAGTGCTGTCCCTGTCATTGCTGCCCTTGGATCCCTGCACTAATGTTAGTTAGGGGCTTGGAGACACACAGGAAGCAGCCATAGACACCACCTCACCAGCCCTCATTATTGACACCTCATTGACACACTGTCCCATTAGATCCATTTCTGTTGAAAAATATTGTGGCTTGGGGCAAGACAGGTGCACAGCTACTGTAGGTGTGGGAGTGGGGAGAAAAGGGCAAGAAAAGGCAGGGGAAATGGGGGAGCAGCTCTGATTCGCTCTAGGAAAAGCAGCTTCCCTAGCTGTCAAGTTGAAAGGATACATTCAGGCATAATATTTGTAACATTTAACAACTTTAAAAATGTGCCCCCCTGTAATTTTTGTAACAATATTCTATACCATCTCTATGGAAGTTTCCTTGGTCTCAGGGTCAAGATCTAGATTAATATTGACTGGCTTAGCTATTTTTGATGTGATCAATGTCTAGCCAAGGTCTAAGCAGATTAGGTTTCTAGTTGCTTAAACAGGTCCTGTTTGACAAGGATAGAAGGAGATGAAATTTGCCAGGCATAATGCTTGGGAACTGAATGAATGGAGAACTACCATGAGCATGATTCATAATTTGCTTAGAACAATATGAGGACTCTTTTTTCAAAAGTTCCATATAGAATCATAGAATTGTAGAATTGGAAGGGACCCTGAGAGCCATCTAGTCCAAACCCCGTGATGCAGGAATCTCAACTAAATCAGTGTTTCCCAACCACTGTTCCGCGGCACACTAGTGTGCCGCGAGATGTTGCCTGGTGTGCCGCGGGAAAAATTAAAAAATCCGAAAGATTTTTTTTTAAAAGTCAAATTTTTGATTGGGGCGCCGTCCCCAGAGGGAGGCGGGCGAGCGCGGGGCTCTCGGCGTCTGCCTGCCTGGCTGCCTGCGAGCTCGGCAGGCAGCGCCTCCGTCCGCAGCGCCCGCCTCGCGGCTCTCATTCCCTGCCCCTGCCAAAGCTCACCCAGCCAAGCCGCGCTCTCCTTCCTGCCTCGCTTTGCTGCCTCCTCCCCCCCCACCCCCAAAGCTTGGAGGTTCCCCGGCAGGAAGGAGGGAACTTAATCCTCTCCAAGGGCTGCGGAAAACAGACATGCAAATGGGGGCTTGCCAGCTCTTCAAGCGCCGCCGGCTTTCTTCGGGAATTACCGCCCGCCGAGCCCGGTAACGCTGACAGGCCGAGCCGCGGGGCTTGGCAGTGCAGCGGGCAGAGTGTGGGAAAGGGTGGCCGCCACGCGCCGGGCAAGGCGAGACTCGACGGGGAGGACACCGGCAGCAGCGCCCCCCCCCCAGAAACCCGCTCCGGGCAGGTAATTCACAGAGAGTGGACAGAAGGAAGCCTTAAAGGGCTTCAGCCTCCCAGAGTGGCGGGGAATAATAATAATAATAATAATAATAATAATAATAATAATAATAATAATGATGATGATGATGATGATAATAATGATAATAATAATAATAATAATAATAATAATAATAATAATAATAATAATAATAATAATAATAATAATAATAAAATTGACAGGTGGTGTTTTTCTAGGTGAGGGGGTGGGGACTGTAATAACAAAAAAATCAGCTGTATATCAACCGCTGTTTTGCAATGAGGAATTGCAAATAAGGAAGATCAAAAGGAGAATGTTTTTTTTGGGGGGGGACTCTCTTCCTCTTCCTCCTCCTCCTCTCGTTCTTGCTCCTCTTCCTGGCAAAAGGGCTGCTGAGACCCCTTCTCTCTTGGGTGCCGGTGGGTGCTGTGACGTTGACGCTGCTGTGGCAAGTGCCTTTACTTAGCAGAGTGCATCCCCCTTTACACAGGAGGGGAGGGAAAAAAATTGAAACTTACACTTTCGTGCGTCCCTCCCGGCGTGACGCTTCGCGCTGACATCACGGGGCTGTAATGGTGGTGTGCCTCAAGATTTTTTTCATCAAACAAGTGTGCCTTTGCCCAAAAAAGGTTGGGAAACACTGAACTAAATCATACATGAAAAATGGCTATTCAGCCTCTGCATAAAAAGTAGAGTACATCACCTCCCCAGGGCATCTATTTCACTGGCAAACAACTCTTATCGACGGAAAAGGCTTCCTGATGTTTAGCCGGAGTCTCCTTTTTTGTAACTTAAAGCCATTGGTTTGGGTCCTACCCTCCAGAGCAGACTAAAACAAGCTTGTTCCATCTTCCATGTGTCAGCTCTTTAGATACAGTGGTGCCCCGCAAGACGAATGCCTCGCAAGATGGAAAACCCGCTAGACGAAAGGGTTTTCCGTTTTGGAGGTGGTTCGCAAAACGAATCTCCTATGGGCTTGCTTCGCAAGACGACAATGTCTTGCGAGTTCCTGCTGGTCCCCCCCCTTTTTTTAAGCGGCTAATCCGCTTATCAGCTGATCCGATCAGCAGATAAGCCGCTAAAAGCCGCTAATCCGTCAATGGGCTTGCTTCGCAAGATGAAAAAACCGCTAGACGAAGAGAATCACAGAACGGATTCTTTTTGTCTTGCGAGGCACCACTGTATTTGAAGATGGCTATCAATTTCAGTATTCCCATTGAAAAGTTTTCACTGAAATTTAGTAGTGGATTGCTTATTCTTATAAGTGTAATAATTTTGCCTCTTTTGAAATATCAGGGGAGAGATTAAAAGCCAGTTGTTTTCCTTTTTCTTCTCTTCTAGGCCCTTGATGAGCCTCCATATTTGACAGTGGGCACTGATGTGAGTGCAAAATATAGAGGGGCCTTCTGTGAGGCCAAAATCAAGACAACAAAAAGACTGGTCAAAGTCAAGGTATGTATGTGTGTAATTTTTCATTTAAAAAATAGCATATATTCAGAGCACTCCACAATGTATGGGTCTTGAAGTGAGGCATTTTAAGAGGGATGAGTTAGTGAAGTACTTCACTAGGACTGAGTGCTCAGTTGTTCTCCCTCTCCAGTAGATTAACTTCCTAACAGTTTCTAAGATCACTTTGAGGAAGGGACACAAATGATAAGCAGCACCAAAATGTCATTAGTGTTGTTTTAAAAGCAACACCAAAATGTAGACGTTGCATAATCATTTAATAATCCTGCTAAATTTCATTATGCCACCAATATATCTGAAAATAAAGAAAAGCTATAGCCCTCTTCAGGTGTTCTGATTAGGATTTGGGGAGTCTACAGGGATAAGCACACTACATCTGTTTGTTTCCCTTCTTGTTTTGTCACCCTTCACAAGTTGGAAGGCAAAGTTTTGAAGCAGGAAGCCTCATGTGGTGGATGTTCCCTGTGTATTTCAAAACCCTGCTTTTATAAAATAATCATTTGTATTAATGTAAAGTGCTGTTTGTTTTTAAGCAGTTTAGTTAATCAGTTAAATCCAAATCTCCTGCTCAAAACACTCAAGTTCTATGGGATTCAGTTTTCTATAAATAGACAGTATAAATGTATGTATCTTCTTTTGTTTGTGTGTAATACTTCAGTCATAAGCTAATGATGTTATTACTGATTACTTTTCTGTGCCACCCTTCCTTCAAGGAGTTAGGGAAGCATGCATGTAATAATCTCACAACAATTGATGCTGCTTCATGGCTGAGCAGGAATATGAACAAAGGTTTTCTTAGTCCAACTCCAGCATTGTGTCCTTTGCATTACGTCTCGTTTTCCTTTATAAGGGAAAAAAAGCAAAATAAATTAATGGAGATTATAAAATGGGTGGCGCTTCTAATGTTTTAGATTTTAGTGGCAAATAGAGCCATAAATAGGGGAGACATGCTATATATAGTTATTTGTCTGCTAGTGGCATAATTTGCAGCTACTGTAGACTGGCTAAGCTCAAACTCAGAAATATCTGTACACCATGTGGGGATGTTGAAAACGGATGTGCCCTAGTTGTGGAATGCCCTTCTGTTAGATGTATGTTTAGTGCCTATTATTTTTTCATTTTGTTGTCAAGTGAAAAAACTATTCATTTGCCCAGGCAATTGTAGGATATTAGCTTTATTTATTGCTGGAGGTTGCAGGCCCACTCTGTCCTTGAATAAAGGCCTGTATTTTAATGATTTGGGCTTTAATCATATTTGCTCTTATTATGAAGTGGATTTTTAAAATTGCAATTTGGATGAGTTTTAATTGTGTTGTTCACCACCACAAGATTGGTTATAATGAAGGGTGGCCTAGAAACATCCTAAATAAATAAATAGTAAAGATAGCTATTCGTACACTTGCTCTGCTTTAACAATCCTTTAAATTGTGCTTTGCAGGTAACATTTAGGCATGATTCATCAACTGTGGAAGTTCAGGATGATCACATAAAAGGCCCTTTAAAGGTAATATATTTGAATGATTAACCATGAAAAATATTTCCTAACAAATCAATATATTTACAGTGATGTATATATAGATATAAAGTTAGGTGTAATTATTGAATAATCCTACTACATTGCACCACAATTACCTTGTGAAGAATGAACAGTTATTATTTAAGCAGGATATAATATAGTTTGCATAGTATTAAAATCTGAGCTGTTCTGATCGATAGAATTTAAGTAGAGTAGCTTGTTTCTGGCATGGTACGTACAGTGATAGAACAGATTCTGCAAATAAATGGGTTGGGATCCAAAGGATAACACACAGTGTTCTGGCCTCTCCTTTTCACTGCAGCTTCCTGGGCTTCCCTTCCCCAGCCCAGAAAAGCCACTCCTGAGGGTCAGGGAAAAGTACAGAATGGTGTGTGATATGTGTGCCAGGAATTGACAACACACATTGCTATGCACATGTGGAAGTGTCTTCTGTTCACTTATTGGCCTCTTTGGATCTCGGATCAAGTGTTTTGTACGGTGTCTTGGCGTAGCTTATGCCATTTCTTCTGATGAAAAATTTAGGCCAGGTCTAGTATGCTGTGCGGAGAATCATGCAAGGGACCTGTGTTAGTCTTTTTGAATTTAAGTCTCCCGCACCCCCTTTGAACTGCTGGACCACATCCCCATCCCCTATCACAAACTGCTTTTGATACACCCCTCAGTTTGAAAAGTGCTTATCATGTGGTTCAGGGGCTGTACAAGGACTAAAGTCTTGAGCCCCCATTAATAGCTATTAGATTTTTGACTGAGCATGTTAACGAAAGTGCCTGGCTGGGTAATTTTTTAGAGTCCAGGACAATTCTGGTCTGTGGGAGTTGGACTAGATGACCCATGTGGTGCCTTCCAAATTTACAATTCTGTGATTCTATGATTATTTATTTACAGAAATTTATTGAAATTATTGTAGTGAATGAATAAGTGTAGGAAAATGTGTTGGGAATGGATAATCTTGTGAATTTTGCCATGAAGACAAATGAGCAGGATACTTAAATTCCTGTCAGTTTCTCCTCACAGATCTTTCATTAAAATCCATGTATTTTTTTCTGTTTTCCAGTTGTTTGGCATATCTAAAACACATAGTTTGCAATTAACTACATTCAGAACTGCATGCCTGAAAATATTACTTTTTATGGAATATATAGTGTTGGCTTTGAGATTAACAATGAATTTATTATTTTAAGCAGTATCAAAATTTTAGTTTTAATGGGACAGACAGTGACTGCTGCCCACAGTGGCCTTGACCGTATTGATGCAGCTGCATACTTTGCTCACTCCCACAGTTGTTGGAAAGGTTTCCTTAAATCCAGTAGCTGCCAGCAAAGCTGTTTGTTAGTTGGAATTGTTGGTTGCTGCTGCAGAGCAGTGAAGAGAGAAGGGAATTCCTGTTGTTATCTGCATGTGCTAGGAGGCAGGGGAGCATTGTGATCAGCACTGTGGAAGTACACTGTTGCTGACAGGCAAAAGGGGTTGTTATACTGGCAGTCAGCAACCACACACACACACTTTCACAGTGCAGACTGTGAGACCCCTTGCTTCAGCACCAGCTCCTAATGTTTATGACAAGAACTATCCTATCTCCCCGTCAGCAGCTTCTAGCAGTGCTGCTCAGCTCACTGATTCACTGGCTGGTGCTGCGTAAACAAGACCATATGCCTGGTTCCAACCAGAAGAATGAATAGTTTAGAGACTTCTCATAAACTTAAGTACTTTTATTTATATGCTGCCTTTCCATAGTTAAAGCTATGCTCAAGGCACCTTACAATATAAGAAAAAGACATAATTACAAACATAAGTAGTCATCAACAATAAAGAAAATGCCAAAAAGTACAAAACCAAATGGAAAAAAGATCCACTTAAATCATAGTATCTAAAACAAAGATGCAAAATACCGTATTTTTCGCCCCATAAGACGCACCGGCCCATAAGACGCACCTAGATTTTAGGGGGGGAAATAAAGGGAAAAAAATTTATTTCCCCCCCAGGTGCGCTGCGCTAATCCAGAAGCTTGGGGCAAGCTGAGGTCAGCGCGCCCCAAGCTTCTGCGTGCCGGCAAGCAGTCCGCTGCCGCCCCAAGCCTCGCGCACCCGGTGGGACCTCCTGCCGGGTGCGCGAGGCTTGCAGACACTCGCCCGAAGCAGGGGGAGCCCTCCAGAGGGCTCCCCGTGCTTCGGGCGACAGGCTGCCGCCCCAAGCCTTGCGCACCCGGTCGGACCTCCTGCCGGGCGCGCGAGGCTTGCAGGCATTCGCCCCATAAGACGCACCCCGATTTCCCCTTCATTTTTGGAGGGGAAAAAGTGCGTCTTATGGGGCGAAAAATACGGTAAATAATATCAATAAGAGCAACAACCCCCCTCCCCAACAAAAGTACCTAGGCAACACCCCAGCGTAAGCAGCCTCAGCTATTGTAGCAGGAGTCAGTCAACACCCTGCCCTCCCAGGACAGGTGGGGAAAAGGCAGGGAGCAGGCAGGGAGCAGGTCTTCCAGGATTCAATGGAGTTCTCATAAGCACATCCTGCTTCAGCCAGAGATGATCTGCTATCCCTTTTCTTGCAACATGTTTCACTTTTCGTGGTGTGACGCAAAGAATATGTTTGGTAGTTAAATTCTGCTGCTTTGGGTGTATTTCCCTGTTTCCTGGTGGAAACAAGCCATTGCAGGATTTAACTCTGCCCTCCTACCCATCAGGTGATATAAAAAATGATGTCAGCTTATGGACAGATGGACGTGATTTGGGGGAAATGGCTTGGTGGGCCAAGCGTGCCAACAGGCTGGAGGTTTCTCATTCCTACCCTAAAATAAGCAAGTGTAACCATTAGACTTTACTGAAATGGTGTGTGTTTTACTTGCTGATTCCTTAAGTTGTTGAATAAAGCTCCACAGTCACTCGTCTAATAGTGAAAACAGCACACGGCAGAAAATTATTGTTCCTTCTGGAGAACAATGAATGGTAACTGCCCTTAAAATGTAAAACAAGTGGTGGTATGATGGAGGAAATGTAGTTTCCTTTTTGTTTTCTATAATATTAATTGCTCCTTTCATAAGAACTCTCCAGGTAGCATAAGACAGGAGACAGAAAGGAAATATGGTGGTTAATTTAAAGAGGCATGCAGCTTTTTTTTTTAATATAGGAATATTAAAAATACTACTTTAGAGCGAAAATGGGTGACTTTCTCAGTCCCTCATCCTCAAAAATCTAATAGCTATAATGATTAGAGATTTTCTTTCTTTAATCTTTGAGATTCAGAGAAATTGAAACATCAGTGCCTACTTATTTAGACTTTAAAGGCATGGTAGAAAGAAGTTTGTTTTTTGTTTTAGGCAACTATTCTAGGGAATAACTTAGACCATTAGCTCTTGTTCACCATCTGCTGGCAGTAAGGAAGTAGTAATAGGCAGATCAGCATTTCTGAAAAGTGCCTTTTGGAAGCATTTTGGGGTAAAAGTTGGGAAAGCTGTCTTTTAAAAATAATTTAGGCATACCGACTCATAAAAAACACTTGTTTCTAAGCATAATTTTTGTGTACTCCAGGGTAGCAGTTCTATGCTAATTAATTGATTTTCTTTGGCTTATAGTTCTATATACTGAGTTGAATCCAGATTTTTCATGAGTGGAGCTCCACTCATAAGACATTTTCAAAGGGGGATACAATTTTCACTGATTTATCCTTCCCCTTTCAGCCTCATATCCCCCCCTGCCACCCCTCCCCCTGCTCTGGTGGGTTGAAGGACCCTTCAGAATAGGTAGCACAGGGGACTGCAAGAGGAAATGGTGATAATTATCTCCTTTCCTTCCTTCAGTGGTGGCTTCCACTAGATCTTAGTCCCAAAAAGCTCTTCTGTTCACTGGATCCAACAAAAGGTGGTGTGTCCCATAAATAATAACTTCACTGAATGTTTGGGCAGGTGTGTTATACATTCCAGCCATGTCTGAGCAGTCATGTTATACTATGTGTTCACTTTGGTGGAAGTCAGTAATGTATGTCTCTGTTTTTTCATGAACCTGTGTCGTATGTACTAGTGTTTTTTAAAATCTGAGTTCCGGATTATTGGTTATAATAGTTATATTTAAAGGTATAAGATAACATCTGGAGGAGAATTTCAAAACTGCAACTTCTGTAGGCCAGGATCCAAAGTGTATTGTGAGTGCACCATGGCTGTTCATCTCCCCTGTCCAGGTACTCCTGAAGGTCAGGAGATCAACCTCCATAGCAGGTGTGGGCAACCTTTGGTCCTCCCATTCCCCCCCCCCCTGAAGTCCAACTTCCATCATCCCTGACCAGTGTAACAGGAAGGGCTGCAGCCAGAAAAGAAAACTGACCAGCTGCCCCATTTGCCCATCTCTTTGCACACAGTTCTCTTTGAATCTTCATCATAGAACATATTTTGTCATTTTTTAAAAAGATGCCTTCATATAATTTTGTACATTGCATGTTCTGATATTTATAGCTTTCTTGGTTTGAGTGAAACAAAATTCACTTGTGAAATAATCCTATTAAGTAGTTCTAAAAGGCACCCTCTTGGTACAAATAGATATATAGTTTGAAGTCTGAAAAGTAAAACCTGACATACATTAGATTGCCTCAGAGGCATGTTACAGAGCCTTGTGTGAAGATGGTATGTTTTTCAGAATTCCCCTTCCCCCAAAATGCAGCCACACACACTTTATCTGTAGATTGGTTTTTGAGAGCAGAAACTGAATTTAAAGGAATAAAAAATGAAATGTACAATATTTTCTAATTATTGCCTTGGAGATTACCTAAGTGGCTTTTATGTTTTAGGTAGGAACTGTGGTGGAAGTAAGGAATCCAGATGGAACATATCAGGAGGCTGTCATCAACAAATTAACAGATGCTAGTTGGTACACTGTAGGTAAGGAAAAGCAACTCCATTTTTCACCAATCCAAAAATTACAGGTCAGGAAAAATATGTGTTTTTTCTTCCATAATAAGTAGTGAAATTGAGTTCTTGTTTTTTTATATTTAGTGAGTGTTTTCTTTAATTGAAATCTATATATGGCTTCTTAAGAATATTCTTGGACTTGCTGCTTGACAACAACAGGCAGTAGGCATGGAGATGGGAATGGGGAAAATGAAGAAAATATGGCAGAAGAAAATAGAATAATGCAGATTTATGCAAATTGGTGTGTGGGGGGGTTAGTTTTAGTTTGAGATTATTCAACAACATTTGAAAGGGTCTCCCCCACCTTTTGAAATTTTAAGAGTGTTCCCTGCCACACAAAAATACAGTTTTATTGAATAGTATTTATACTGCTGTTTTCTTTTACAACCACAACATGTGGGGAAAGTGTAGAATTTGACTAATAACATGTTCATATTAATTTTCTGTCTAAGAAAGAGGGGGCAAGAAAAAGGGACCATTTGATTTTCAGTGAGTCCTGTGGTACCTTGAAAAAGACTAAAGACAACATATGAGAAATCACAGTGCGCCTGCTTCTTAGATGCAGGTTTTTCTGAGCTACATTTTTGGAGTTGATTTTAAATTAGAATTAATGATGAAACTATAGTTCTAGTTGGTATGCTCATTCAGGCACTTCAGAATGATGATTTGTTTCCTCCTCCAACAGCCTTCATGACAAATATGTATCACTTTAATATTGATGCCTACTAAGAAAAGATAACATTTCTCAAGATGCAAAACTTATTTGCATGCATTTCCAGAGTTAATTAATATTTCCATAAGCCTTGTTCCTTTATTTATTTTTTTATAAGTAAAGTTTTCAGATTCATGGAGGGCGGGATAGGAAAAATCCAGTAGATCTTTCTCCTGTAAAACACTGCCTAGCTTCCAGCTTACAAATTTGATTTTAAGACTCCAATGCAAAGTGTACTTATTTGAGAGTGAGCTCCACTTGAACTTACTTCTTAGTTTTGAGTAAACATGCATACATTCAACATTTGTTTAACGAAGACTTTTCAGTAAGAAGTGCAGCCTTTTGCTCTTAATTAAAAATGCAAACAATATTACAAAGGCTGCTTTTGCACACAAATCAGGCATGAGCTGTGTGCTAGTGCGCACATCCCTAGTGTTCCCATTTCACTCCTTCTTTCTACAGTAGATAAACAAAGCACAAACAGTCAAGCTTAGAGGTACATGCAAACCTGGGATTCTGGCTTGTTTCACTCAGCAAACCATGATTGCTATGCCAACAACAAAGCATGACCTTCAAGTTAATTGTTTTGTCTGGCTGAAACACACCATGATCCCAGGTGTAGATTTTACACTGACCAAGCCTAAATTTGGCTTTTAATTGATTTTATTAGTTTGCATTTCATTATATTTGTATAAAGCAATGTATGCATGCAATAATAAATGAATAGAATAGAATAGAATAGAATAATAAAAATAGCCTGTTGGTTTGTTTATCCACTTGTGGAAGGGAGACGCAAAATAGGAACACTAGGGCTGTATGCATGAGCATGCACCCCATTCATAGTACTGTTTAATCGACCAAACCTTATGGCTTAGAAATATGTGCAAACATAGACTAATTTTTGGTCTGAAATAGTAACCCCTCCAAAGAAAAGGAAAGAAATATCCAGCATCTCTTGATGCTATTCCTCACTCTTATTTTCTGTTTCTATTACTTTTTGGTATTTAGTCTTTTGCAGTTCAAAATAGTTTGAAATGTTAGAACTGAGTGAATGCAAAAAGGCTGAAGATTGAAAGGGAAGATCAAGCTGTACCCTCTGTGTTCACCAGCAGTCTCTTTAAGCTGCAATCCTTCTTGCTCCAGTGGATTAGTATACATAGGATAACAGAGTGAGCATTCTCCCACAGGGGGACTGGCTTGGCGTCCTCTGTCTCCACACATCTTTTTTAGTTTGATTTCAACATTTCAAACAATAGTAAAAAAATTAAAAGCACCCTCCCATTTACCAAAGAAGAGAGGGCCTATCACCATAATTACCCAGGTGAATGGATTTGTAAAAGCCCTGTTTAGAGGCTGCATTTCTACCATAAATAAGTACCTGGCCAGTACTCTCCCCCAGTAGAGATGGATAACTAGTGTGTGAGGATCTCCAGAGGCCTCCAGCATGCAAGCCAGATAAAATCCTCTAGCTATGTAACTGGGGAGAGAAGACCAAGAAAGAAAAAGTATTTGAAGATTCTCTAGAAGCTGGACTAATTGAAACTAAGGACAAGAAAAAGACTGTGTCAGTCCGAAAGTGGAGGAGGAGACTCCAAACAACTTCAGTCCTAAGTTCTTCTAAAAGCAGCCCTCCGAGTACTCTAAGCCAAGGTGGTAGTGGCAGCACAAGCCCACAATCACGGTTGGAGATTACTGTTGAGATTCTCAAATGTTTGGAAGGGTTGGAAGTGGAGAATGTCATGCCCTGAAATTTCAGAAGTTCTTTCCTGTCCATTGTCTAAATATCAGAGGATCACCTCGGCATTTCAGCAGTTCCTCCATTAAAGACATTAAGCTAGCATCTCACTAAAGCAAAGTACAGGGGGTTATATTCAGGAAAAGGGAAACACATTAAATTTTGGACTTCCAAAGAATCCTTCATCATCTGCATAAATACTGCATAAAGACCCTGTGCTCCTTACTGACTGGGCTTACATCATCTATACAGTTTACAACAACTATTCAAATATGCAATAAGAAGCATGTAAAAATTTGAAATTGGAGATCATCAGCTGTTGCAGAGATGCTTTCTTAATTGTCTGCATAAAGCTGACAGCAGATCTTACCAACAATAATAGTTGCAGATGACCAGTAGCCTTAACTCAGAGATCTCAGTTCCACTCAAGGTAGAAAAATTGTTAGGTTGGTGGACTTCAGGGTTACCCTTGATATATAGCTTCTCATCCAGAAATCCAGTTGGGTCATCTAAACTACAAATGCTGATCTGAGCACATGGGAGGCCCACTACACGGAGGCATTGATTTAGTGATCACCAGAGGATCTCAGAGGAACATAATCTCAGGAGTATAAAACCTTCTGGAACTCAAGCTGATCGGATTGGCTTTGCTCTACTTCTCTTACCTTCTACAGGCACATCATCTCCTGATCAAGATGGGCACTCAAGGTCTGCATCAAGAGAAGGGGGGCCCTTGATCAAAATTAGTCTGTGGTACACAAAAAAGGGACCCTCAGTACCTAAAAGGGAAACAATCTCTAAACCTAGCAGATACTATTCGGTGATATAAATGTCTGCAAAAAGATAATGCAGCACACAAATAAACTCTTGAGTATTTTATTGATAAATTGGAATATTGTCCCTTACTGAGCCTTCTCCAGACTCTGCTTTGCAAAACTCTCAAGAAGAAAAATACCTACACAGCCTAATTCCCTAGAGTACAAAATTGCAAAAAAATTAAGATTGCAAGAGTTTCATATGGAATGTTTTCCATTATTAAAATTTTGTCCTTTTATGAAATATTGAATGCCAAAGTACATCTTAATGCTTTGACTGACTAATATGGGGAATTATTATTAGTGATGGACATTGAAAAGAGAATTTTTATTTTTCTTCTTCTCAAAATCTGATTTTGTCTAGGCAGCTATTATTCAAGGACAACTTATGAAATATCTGTTCAGTGTGTTATACATGTCAACCTTGTAAACAGAATGCATTAAGACAGTAGAAAATGCAGAAACATGTTGTTAAAGTATAGTGCATTTATATAAATTAGTGATATTTTGTGTCATCTACACTTTACACTTCAGTAACTCCCTTTAAGGATGTATTAAAAATAGAGAAGTATTTAGACGCCAGTTTAAATAATAGGATTATGGGCTCCATGGAGCATTGGCTTGATTTTGGATGCTGTAATCTTATAAATTGGAATTGCAGTTTCAAGTTGACAAGTCATTTAGAAGAATGTGCTCTTAGAGAACTGTCTAAGTGCATGATATAAATATTGGTTGGGAATTTGTTGAATAAGCAGAAAGTGCTTTTGTCCACAAATAGGCAGGTTGCTGATCTTTCCTGGATGCATCCACTTGTCAAATTGTGCTCCAGGGGATCCCTTGACCTTTCATGAATTGCTTTTGGGGAAAGGAGGAGGATTGTAGTAAGGGAGCAGAAAAGCCTGTGAATCGTAGTCCTTTGGATCCTGGTCACTTAATTTGAATTCTATAAAAGATATTGCCAGATGACACAAAAATATAGGCTAATAATTCCTTTAAGCTCTACTACTACAATTGGTTATACAAATAACTAATGGTTGAGTCCTTAGAAAGTTCATAAATTATGCCTAATAGATTGCAATGAATTTATAGTAATGGGCAAAACCTATTTAAAAGTGAAAGAGAATGCCTCGAGTTCTTTGTTGATTTACTTTAATAAATAGCTTGGCCTTCATCAGTTTATCACTGATCAATCTTCTTAAGAGTATTATGCCTTGCAAAGGGGTTGGTTTCATTAAACATACAATTAAAAATTATATATACACATGCACAGACACATTTTTAAAATTTGTACACTCTGTTCAATATATTCCTGTCATACTTTGGGTAGATGCCAAAGCACATTTAGGAATAGTTAATTCTTAGTTACTGTTTAAGTGACTAGGACTTAAATTGTACTTGGGTCTATACTGAATCAACTTTAAGTCATAAGACAAGATTTGCTTGTTTTTAATTGTAATTGGACAAATAGATTAATAATTTGTGTTTCCTTTTTATGTTTGGTAACAGTATTTGATGATGGAGATGAAAAAACTCTTAGACGTTCTTCACTTTGCTTGAAAGGAGAGAGACATTTTGCTGAAAGTGAAGTAAGTATTTCTGATTAAATGAGAATTAGCTTCTTTTTGTAGATCCATGCTATTCTGAATTTTATTTAGTTATGTTGAAGGAATCTGGCATGTTATCCCACCAATTAAAGGAATGTAGTAACATGGCTTTCTGAAAATAATGGATCATGATGTGAGTCTAAGAAATCATTTCTGCTTATTGAGGAGACCTTGCTGTTGAAGTCATAAGCTCATGCTACCATGTCTTAAGCCAAAATACCTTTTACTCCCAGATTAGTTTTTTGTAAAATGGAAAGTGGAGCAGAGAAGATGGGCCATTTGTACAATACAAATTTTAACACAAAATATGCTTAAATATGTTTGATTTCAGTGATGATAATGTGTATGTTAAATGTATACAAGCATGCTTATGTAAATCAGACTAAAAACAAATAGCTAACATCAGCATGTCCACAGGACAAATAAATTCTATAACAGGGAACCCAAGCATTTAATTAGCTGTGAAAACGTATATAATATTTACTGCTCTATCAAGAGAGAAGTTAATTTCTGGTTAACTTCTTAAGCTATAGTCTCTCTACACTTTGATGTGTTTGTGTAAACCATTCTACGCCATGGTAACCTGGTAAGTAACTCCAGAGTCTATGAATTCGCAACTGAAAATTGCTAACATGTGTGGCTGCCTCTCCAGAAAAACAAAAAATGCATAAGCAACTGAAAACTGTTGCTCTTCACAGTGCAAACGTATGCATGTGTACTCAAGAGTAAGTCCCATTGATTTCAATGAGCCTTACTTCTAGGTGAGTGGATATGAGTGTAGCCCTTAATCTATTCCCAGACTCTAATTCAATGCTGTTTATGCCATATTTTGGAATTTCTGCTGCAAGAGTGATTTAAAAAAAGGATGTTGCTGCTATTTAGCATAGTGAGAAGCAGATACTTTAAAATTTCTCCAAGATGGATCCCTAGGTGCATTGTATCCCTACAACCCTGCTCTTATTTGCTCTCTAATGATTTCCTCTTGATGGTTCTTCATCCTGCTGCAGAGGGCAGCTGTTGCCATTGAGAGTACTATATCTTGGTGCTGTAGAATCAAAAGTTAAATAGAGGGTGTGGGGGAGAGAAAACAGGAATGACTGTACTTACACATTTGTGTCCAAATGTTAGGTATTTTGATAGGCAGATTATATTGTTCAGTGCTGCTCCTTCCAATCTCTGGCATGCTCTTCCTAGAGAGCCTCACCTGATGCCTACATTAATGTCCTTTTGACTCCAGGCAAAAACTTTTCTGTTCTCCCAGGCCTTCTAGCAGCATTTATCATTTGTTATTTATCATTTCTTCCAGTCACTGCAGAGAGATGATAGTTTGGTCAGTTTTAGCTTTCGTTGGGGATGAATATTGTCAATATGCTAATTGAATTAGTTGCTGGTGGCTGGTTTACATCTGTTTTATGCTGAGTTGGATTTTATGACTGGATCTTATTGCTGAGGTATTGCTGGGCTGGTTTTATTGTTTTATAATTGAATTGCTTTGTTTATAATTTTGTTTCTTTTGCTGTTGTATGTTGCCTAGCGACTCATAAATGAAAATTTACTTTTTTTTATAAAAAAAAACCTTGTAAAAGGCTAGTGCTATGGAAGGCACTTCCAAAATTTTGTTGGAATTGCCTAACATCCAAATGCTCCGTTTAGACTTCTTGTGTGCTCGTCTCTTCTTCTGCTGCATGAGGACTTTTGCCAAGTGTAATTTCACTTTCAAAGAATCTTGGCTTAGCATTCTGTCTGGGCCTGGAATCTTGGGTTATAACATATTCTGGTCAGTCTCAATAAATCCATGGTTTGAAGTTGGCTTGTTGGGCAGTTAGTTAGTTACTGTTCGTTCTAAACTAGAATTCATGATTTTACATATTATGCTAAACCCAAATTGGTTGCGGGGGGAGAGGGGACACCCATACTCTGCAGAAGTCCTCCTCCTGACTGTGCAGGAGGAAAATAAGGAAGCGTTTCTCTCAAGCTATTGGAGTCCTGTCCATATAGCACTAAACTGTGGTTTACCTTACATATAATCCGAGCCATTGGCTACTCCAGAAGATCACTTTTCAATTTAATTTAATTGCAGCTTTCAGTGCTATGTAATGCATTCATTAATATTCAGACATACTTTGTTGATGAAAATTCCTGAGTCAGTTCAAATGGTGATAAATGTAATGTATTTTTCAACAGACACTAGATCAGCTCCCACTTACCAACCCTGAACATTTTGGGACTCCTGTCATAGGAAAGAAAACAAATAGAGGAAGGAGATCAAATCACATGTAAGTTGTTTTTGTTTGTCATTGTTTGTTGATTTGTTGTTATCTTAATTTTCAGCAGGTAGTTTGAAGTTGGTAGAAATGTACCACATAATTTAAACTGAAAGTGCTGTTATGTGGCCCAATGTGTATTGGAAGCAGGACATAAGGGCTATTTAAAAAACCCAGACAAATTTGTTAATGGCGTGGGACAAGGCCACAGCTGGCCCAGTGTATCTTAGAGTGACATAAGAAGAATCCTACTGGGTTAGAGTAAAGGCCTACTTTGTCCAGCATCCTCTTTCCCACAGTGGACAATAAGGTGCTTCAGCGTAACACACAAAAAGAGCATAAACACAACAAAACTATTTTTCTGTTTCCTAGTGACTAGTTCTCAGAGGCATACTGCTTCTGAACCTAGAAGTTTGGCCATTTGTAAAAAGATCTTGCATGAGTTCCTCATTTTAAAATTATATCTAAGCCAGTGGCCATCATTAGATACTGTGGCAGTGAATGCCCGATCATAAGTAAGATATGTCTATATAAGGAGGTACTTTTTAGACAGTCCTGAATCGACTGTTTGTTATTTTTGGAGGTTGGCTTCACGTGCTGGTAGTTGTAAGGTAGAATCAGCCTTGAACTCCTAGTGCAAGTACAACTTTCCCCTTGTATTTAGTAGTGGGCTGAAGAGATGCTACTCAAGTCTGCCATGCTTACTTGTACTACTGGATATGGGTATTGGATCTTGCTGCTGTTCTTTATTTAAATATTTTTTGTTGTATACTATATGGTGGGCGTTGCACACATTCAGAAAAAAGTGGGGGTAGTCATTGGTACCATGTTATGGATATAGGTTATGGGGGGCACAGGTGACAGAGATGCTGTTCTCTGAATTTTAACTCAGCAGATCAAACATTGAAATAGAGACATAAATGCAAATGTAATGAAGCACCTATATCAGAATATATATTTCTTTTTGTGTGTGTTTGCATATGGCAAAACACTGTTTGCATCTTTTTTCAAAAAGTTGCAAAGATGTATCAGAAACCTTTCCACTGAAGAATCCTTGCCAAGTGCACCATGAATACAAGCACTTTGATAATGGCTTATTCTTGACTAATCTTGGTTTTTATTAATAGTACTGCTAAAGTTTTGTTTCGTCTGTACTCTCCTCTCATTTGCAGACACAATGTATTTGTAGCTGGTTTTAATACAGCTTGAAATCAACAGGTTTTTCTTTCAGTTGCTACTTTGTTTGTATCAGGATTCTTAGTGAGACTTGCATAGCTTTGGGAACAAGACTGATTCCTTTATTTCCAATAATTATGACATACGTATTTTGTCCAGTTACTTGCCTCAAATGGTTACCCAGTTAAACTGTCATGTTCTGACTATTAACTGATTGGATGACAATCCACCCAGCCCTGATTGGTTTCTGAGTCACTAGAAGGCTGACCATCATATGTGAATTCGTCCTTCACATGGGGATTTAAAAACTGGTGGCTACCATTTGTTACTTGCTCGCAATTCCCCTCAGAATAATACTATGTGATGTAGCATCATTCCAAGGGCATTATGAGGAACATGGTGGCTACCAGCATGGAAGACTACTTTCACGCCCCTGGGAGACTGCTTTCACTGTACCACCGCTGTTGGGGGTTGGGAAAGAATGAAAAGTGAGAGTGAAAGGGATGGACCCTATAGCAGTCCCCACTTCCCAAAATCCAAGCTAAAGTTCATTTGTAGTTTGACCCTAATCAAAATTCTGAACTATATAGCACAATTTAACTTGGAGCTCTTTTCCTTATAGCCCAGAAGAAGAATCTTCCTCATCCTCAAGTGATGAAGATGAAGATGACAGAAAACAAACTGATGAACTGTTAGGAAAAGTTGTTTGTGTAGACTACGTTAGTGCGGATAAAAAGAAAAACCTCTGGTTCCCAGCTTTGGTAAGTGTTTCAATTTTATATTGTTTAATACCTTTATTCTGAAGAGAGAGAAAAGTACCTAGAAATTATATTTTGCGCTTTGAGATATTCCTCTTTCATAATTTAAAACCACCACGTTAAACGAGGTCAGAATAGTCTTACTATCTACAATTCTAGGGCAGTAACTTCATAAAGTGCACATATTGTAAAAACTGTGCAGTTTAATAACACATAAGTGCCAAGTCAGTCTGTATACAATAAAGCAGAATTTTTTAAAAAAATGTAAAACAGAGCACTGCTTCTTTTCTTTTTACCTATTTTATGGTCCCTATTATTTTCCATGCTATTAGTCCAGCTTCCAATTGCATAAGAAGGTCAAAGGCAAAAGCTGCTGTATTGTTCTTATTTTATGCAGCAAAACATACAGATTGCTGGATCTGTATTCTGAAGTGGTGTACCAGTTGCTAGGGAGAAACAGCAGCAGTGGGCTACTTTTTTCATTCCCTCCCTGTGGGCTTCCTGAAAGCATCTGGCTAGCCAAGGTTGGGAAAACAGGCTAGACTAGATTGACCCTGAGTCAGCAATGTTTTTATCAATCCTTTTGCTGCATGAAATTCTTTTTACATTTACTTACTTGAGAATATTAACATTTTTAAAATAAAATGCCCCCTCCCCCAAAATTGTGTAAATCATGTCACATTAATTACAAGCATATAAGTGGTCGCAGGTAGAAAACTTGTTCATAAATTTTAATAAATATTTGCAGAACTGTAAATGAGATCCTGAACTGTACGGTTGACATTAAATAAATCGTCATTATTTTTAATTTATTGTTTTGGCTTTCAAAAGCAATGCACATGTCACATCCATTATAAAATAATGGCTGAAGCATGAAATATTACTTGATAATGTTCTAGAAGAAGGTTGCATTAGGTTCGTGCTTCTAATGGAAGATTGTGACTTAGCCAAAAGCACCATAAGGTCACATTTTTAGAAACTGAAATAAGGCAAATCAAAGATCTTAGAAGCAATGTGCCAGTTTTAAATAGGGAAGGTAATTTAACAAGTGGCTTAATTCATATGATGTAGGTGATTATATTTGGCTGAAGTTGCTGAGCAATTTAAACTCTTTGTGAAATCAGTAGTAAAAAGGGGTCCACAATTTTTTTCCTAGCTTACTAACCCACCGTCCCCTAGAAGACTCTGAAGAGAGGAAAGATTGGTATCTCAATTGCTGCTGGGCTTTTCAGAAGCATAGGCAGCAAGGGGCTTCTGCCTTTCCTCACTTCTGCACCAGACACTGAGGAAGCAGTGTAAAGGAGCATCGCTTCTTTCTCTGAAGCTCTTTGGGAAATGAGATGAAAGGGCTCTCCCCCAAGTCCTCTGTGTATACAGAGGACTCAGGCAAATGTGTGTGTGCCTTTTATCTCACTCAGTGCTGGACTTAAGGAGAAGGTAGAATGCAAGTCCTGTCCTCCTTGTTGCTTCTGTTTCTTCAAAGCCCACTGCAAAATAAGACAACATCGTCTCCCCTCCCCTGAATTCTCTGCATAGGTTAGAACACTTGGAGAGGAGCAAAGCCTTGTTTTTCATGCATGGCACAATGGAAGGCAGCCTTCACACAAGTTCCCTGAAGTTTTCAGAGAACTCTGGGCAGGATTTTTGTGTGTGCTGAGCATCCATGACAGGGGCAGCCAGTCACCTCTGTGACCAATTTTTTGAACTCTAGAATATGAACAAAAAGTATCTTCGTTGAAATATCTCAGAATGGTACCAAATATTGATATAAAATATTTTAAGTATTTCCTTTCTTTTTATGCAGGTGGTTTGTCCAGACTGCAGTGATGAAATTGCAGTCAAAAAGGATAACATTCTGGTTCGTTCTTTCAAGGATGGCAAATTGTGAGTAGAAATATTTCCAGTGTCATTATTTATACCAACTAGCTAATACAATCTGTCATTTCTACTCACTGGCATGACATATATAGGGCTTTATTTTTAAATGCCAGTAAGAGGGAGGGACAGGAAACACAAACCAACTGTTCATTCTACCTTCCACCCCACTCATGTCACTTACATAGAGTGCCTAGCATATGTGTTAGGAATCAGGTTGCAATTTTGTGCAGCTGTATAAGTCAAAGGGTGGCCACTTTACATACTTGTTCTATATGTCAAAGTTTGTTTTTGTGATGGACAATTTCTAAATATGTTCTTGATTTGGTTAACATGCCTGTGTATCAGTGTAAATCACAGTAACACAGTATTATTTCAGCTGGCTTCAAAATAGTGTAAATGGCGGGCCCATTTCTGACCTGATTCATGCCACTTTTTCACTTGAGAAGAATTTCTTTTCTTTAAGAAAGTATCAACAAGGAAATGTCAGTCTTGTCTCCTTTTATAAAGCCATTTTTCTCCCTTCACTGAGAGGCAGACATTCCTAGGTGGGTTAGGTTCTGCCTCTTGAAGGCAGGACTGAGGAGCCATTTTTTGAGAGGGGTGAACTACTCACCCATCTCCTGTTTGTCTTCTTGCTTGACACAAGAAGGCAGGGTTTTTGTAAGGATTGCACTGTTAAGCAGCTGCCATGGATACAATTGTCTGTTCCCACTGCTTTCCTCTCACAGAAAGCTTGGATTGAAAGCTCTTGCACAGAATTAAATCTGCTCTGGTAATGGACCCAGGAATCAGTACCTTCTTGATACTCTTGCTAAATGAACATAATAACAGCAGACAAGGTTTATCTTAATTATAATGGTTATGGACCTGGTATTTTTGAAAATACCAGGATGGTATGTTTGATCCATGGATGGAAAGAATGATTTGTTATTAAAGTGTTTTAAATTTTTTGTTTTAAAAGTTTTGTAATACTGTTATTATTATTATTATTATTATTATTATTATTATTATTATTATTATTATTATTAGCTCTTCCGTACCAAGGAAAGATGTTCGAGAGATTAGTGATTCTTCACCAAAGCCTGATGCTGCATTAAAGCAAGGTAAAGACAATATAGAATTAAGAAAAGATAGCATTTTTCAGCTGAATTTGGCTAGAAATCTGGCACACACTGTGAGGGGCAGCTATGCTACCAAAACATGAGGGTGCTACATGTCCCACCAACTGCTAAACAATTCCTACCATATTTTCCTGCAGTTCGGCCCACTCAAAGTTGCTCTTTCCTGTTCCCTACCCTAGAAAGCTCCTCTTATTAGCCATGATAGCTAAATGGAACCTTCATGTTCTCAAAGTAGTATACTTCTGAATTGTATACTCACTGAGTACACTCAGTGAATACTGGGTGCTGGGGACAAACAGCAGGGGAATTTGTTCCTTTCACGACCTGTTTATAAGCTTTGCACTGACCAATGTTTGCAACAAGAGTGCTAGACCAAATGGAGATCAGTGATTTGACCAAGGCTTGAAAGAAAATATCAGGCAGAAAGTTTGTCTTAAACACCAGACTACTTCTGTGATCTCACATTTGTTGCTGCACAAACCATTTTAAAGAAGGTGAATGACTGAAGCTGAGAGATGAGTGACTTACCCAAAACCAGAACCTAAGTATAAAGAAGAACAGGAGTTACTTTCCTTTTTGGACCAAGAAACACATTTTGAATTTTGAAAGGGTTCTGTCATAAGATGGCTGCCTTAGGGGTGTGAGCAAAGCACAAAATGGCTGCCATGGGGAGCATGGCCTCACACAAAATTAGAGAGAGTGCTTAACCTGTTGAATTTCTGCATAGAAAATGAGGTAGGCTGGAAAAAGTGTATTAAAGGGGAGTGGAAGCAGCAGCTCTTTAGGACCTCAGGATTCCTACTGCCTGGTATCAATCACTTCACACACTGACTAAAAACACTTGACCAGGTGGGAGAGCCAGGCATGCTCATTTTACAGACATTCCTTAGAAGAGTGTTCCTGCGTGTTTTGCTTCATAACTATGTTTCTAGCAGGGCTGGAGACTTGCCTAAAAAGAAAGTAAGTTCAGTCTGGGGCCCCTGCATGGGAGCACAAATGAAGACTCTTGTGGGCACCATGGCACTCACAGGCTCCAGACTGGTGTCCCCTGAGGTGAGCCAAGTAAGTTCACCTCCAAACTTCCCAGTTAAATTTCCCTTTAATTAGGTTACCTCCCAAATCTGTTCCTCTTCAGCTAATTTACACCACCTACATTCATCCCTTGGGCATTCACACAAAGAAAGAAAAACTCAGTGTATTTTTCACCTGTGCTTTCCCAAAGCTCCTGTACAGGAGGGGTGGGGAATCTGTAGCCCTTCAGATGTTACTGGACTCCAACTCCCATCAGCCCCAGCCATTATGGTCAGTGGACAGGGATGATGGTTGTACTAGCCCAGCACCATCTAGAGTGCCACAGGTTGCCCACCTCTGTGAACTATTAGCAGTCCTCTATTCCAGCCTGCAGTTCAGCTCAAGAACGACGACAAAAAACATGAAATTTCAGACTGGCAGCTGTTCTCCAGTCAGCAGCCACCTGATATGCTGGTCCTGTCTGGCTCCATTACATCTCTCCCACGCAGCTCCTTCACGTTATAACCATACAGGCAGTCTCTGGCTTTTGCTATAGGGACAGCCAGGAGATGAATCCTGCAGACACCTTCTGAGCCCAGCTGGGATCTTTAAAAAAAAAAAAAAAAAAAAAAAAAAGAGCAACCCCCAAATTGTAATATCAGAGAAGGGGTAAATAGGGGTCAGCTAAATTTTCATTACTTATTCTTTTAATGTATTTTAAATATGTACGCATTGCCTCTCAGTTATAATTTCTGAGGGTGCTAATAATCTAATTGAACTAGGAAGAACAAAAGCCAACACCATACAAGACAAGCATGATTAAATACCATCAAGACCATGTTAAATACTATCTTAAATAGCCAGAATAAATCAGCTGAGTGATGCCTCACTTGTAAAAAAAACCCCTGAAAGCTATCAGAATTTGCTAGGCTAATGGACAGGGAGTGAGTTCCATAAATGAAGTGCCACAACTGAAAAGGTCCTGTCCTTCACTGCCACCCACCATACTTCAGGAGATGGGACATTGTGAACAGGGCGTCTGATCCTAATACTCAAGACATGTTTTGATGGGAATTTGTGGTTTTTCATTTACCCTGATCCCAAGCCATTTAAGGCTTAATAAGTCAAAGCCAGCACCTTTAATTATGTACAGAAATAAATAGGCAGATAGTGGACAGAGGGCACTTTTAATTTTGTATATTTATAAAACTATACCATTTTATCATAGAAGGTAGTGAGAGGTGAGCTGTGATTAAATGAGCACATGGCACTACTTTGATGCACAAAAGTTATGAACTTATACCAGGGGTTTGTCCATGGCTGGTGGACTTGTGGCTCCAAGCAAGTCTGCTAAAGGTTTCTTGAAAGTGATAAAATAGTATCTAACTATAGCAGATAGTTTTGTAATGCCAAAAGCATAGATTGGTGAATGTGCTTACTGTGAGATGTTAGCCAAACCCATTTGGAACAAAGGTGGACTTTTTATCTCTTAGGGTGAGGGAAATCCCATGTTCAAATAAAAGTAGGATCACTTCACACACTTACCATCTTTTCCTCACAAGGAAAAGGCATATGGCCTGCACCAGTACGTTCCCAAGGAGGAAACTTGAACAAGTCCCATTCCTCTTTTTTGTGTTTTACCAAACTGGCCTATTTTTTAAAATTTGTTTTACATGCAAGAGCAAAGTTGACATTCAGTGCTAATTCTATTTACAGCTTTTGATCAAGCCTTAGAATTCCGTAAAAACAAAACTGTTCCCAGTAACTGGAAGACTGAGTTGAAAGAGGAAAGCTCCAGTAGCGAAGCAGAAGAGGAGGAGGAAGATGAAAAAGAAAAGGAAGATAACAGCAGCGAAGAAGAGGCAAGTACAGCACCGTAATTTGGTTGAGCCATGGAATATTTCCCGTTTGGAGTATATTGATTGTTGAATTACAGTAGTGGCACAGACAATATCAATCCTTTTATTACATTGTCTTTATCATACCTCTTCCTTGTATATTGTCCATATTTGTGAACCCTGATTAGTCTAGGAAACCAGTTTTCTTTATGCAACAAAGAAAAATAGTGTGCGATCAGCGTTAAATTCTGCAAGGGGGGCAGGGAAACTACCAACAGGGGTGGTATATGACCTATATGTTGCAGTTTTATTTAAGTTCAAGAAATAGGCAGAATAATTGTGGTAATGAGCGTGTTTGACTGGAATAAAGAAGGGACATTATCTCTTATTTGGGTTTGTAAAAAAAAAAAAGAATGTTCTGCTGATACCATAGCCTTTAGGGATAAGACATTGAACTAGCAGCATATAAGAGTAGGGGAAAAGTCAGTCACACACGCCATGATCTGCAAACCCCGCACAGGCATGCATTGAATGACTAAGAATCCTCCTTAATAGTAACTTGGTGTTTTGCTAAACAAACATGATTAACTGTAACATCAGCAACATCTGTTTTTCTAATTTTTTACTGGAGTTGTTTTGTTGGTTTACAAAGAAGAAGGAAACTTTAAAAAGTGCAACCCAAAAACCCACCTCCCTCAAAATGGTGCTAAAATATATGTGGAACATCCCTGGAAATAAGTTGGTTTATCTTTCTGCAAAAGTTGCCATCTCCACAATGAAATATTTTTGTCTTGGAGAGGAAAATGGAATTTCAGCTTGACTGCTATAATTAAATAACAGATAACAAATTTCAATTAATCTGTTATTTCAGATTTGCTTTATGTTTTTATTATGGCACTTTAAGACTGCAGTCCTGTATACACTTATTTGGAAGCAAGTCCCATTCAATTTTCTTCTTAGTAGACATGCAGAAGATTATGCTATAAATATGCATTTATTTGTATTTTGATGGCTCCCCATAGTGAAACTAAACGTTTTGCAATTAAAATACACTTAAAACAGTTATTAGTGTAAGATACAGAGAAATGACATTTGCCTTCAAAGCCACTGAAGCATTATGTAATGGTTCCTGAACTTTTAAAATATAAATGTAATTCCCTGCAATACTTTTTAAAGAAAATTGTGGCGATTAACAGGGCAATCTAACATGTGCTTTTGTTACCATATTGTTTAAATTAGGAAGAAATAGAACCCTTTCCAGAGGAAAGAGAAAACTTCTTACAACAACTCTATAAATTCATGGAAGACAGGGGTAAGCATGTCATTATATTTAACATATAGTTTGTTTTACGCTATAGGGGATGTAGTACAGTACGAGAATGTAGTACACCCCTGAAAACTTGTCTTGTTGCTTTTCATAAAGTGAGTTTCAAAGCTCTGTTGGGGTTTAAACCCTGGTCTCCCGGGTCCTAGCCCAGGGGTAAGGAACCTCTGGTCAAATGTGACTCTTCAAGCCTCTTTCTAGCCTTTGGGGGCCCTGCCAGGCCACACTGGCCTTGTTTCAGATACTCCTATGGTGCTTTATCCCTGGCTGGAATGTATCCTTGAACTCTGATAATCATTCTCCCTTGCTTGGATGGAGGATAGCGAGGGGTGTTGTGCGTATGTTTAGAAGCTAGCCTACTGTACAAAGATAAAATTTACATCTGTGTTGTGCTTCTAGTCCTGCCCTCATAAAGTTGCCCAGAAGGGAATGCAGCCATAAGGTTCAAAAAGGCTCCCCCGCCCCATTTCAACCACTACATCAGATAGGCCAGTTGAAAGTTGTTCCTGTTAAAAAGTAACACTATCTTTTTGGAAATAAAAATGAATTCTAGCTGGTATAGTACAGCAAAATATTTCATTTATATATTAAACCTGTTATTTATTTTTCTAAAACATGTATCCTGTTACATGTACATCCAGTTAGTGTTCCCTGGACAGGTTATATCAAAGTAAAAATATAATAACAGCACACCAATTTTAAAACGGAAGGAAAATGCAGCAAGTAAAGAAACAACAGAGTAACTAATAACTTATGCAGTGTGTGTCTGTATTATATACGAGCCTGCACAACTTGTAACCCACCAAAACCAAACACAGCTCACCAGCCAAGTTTTGTGGCCTGCCAGGTGCTTTTGCAATCCTTTGCAGGCAGCTAAAATTGGAAGTTTATCAAGCTCTTCATGGCTACCATATGTTGCTGGTGTGGTGTTTTCAACTTTGTGGATTACAAGTTGCACAGGCCTGAAGAGAAGAATGATTGCAGGGCAAATATTATTTCATTATATTTTGATTTTGAACTGTATCATAATGCCAGTTGTCCAACTGTCCTTTAGTAATCATAGGGCAGAATGAATGTATTTGACAAGAAAGCTGAATTAAATTAATTAATCTCAGCTTTGCAAAGAAGTTTCCTTTGTACCATTTAGCAAATTTTGGAGCCCACACATATTTGATAATGGCTTTTCCAATTACTTGGAAAAACTGTGTAATATGAGTTCTGTTACATGATTGTTAACTAGGAAGATAAGGCCACAACTGCAATCACATACACATTTCCCTGGAGTAAGCCTCATTGGAATTACCTCTGAGTAAATATTCAGAGTATTGAGCTGCACAGTATATATATGTGGTATAATCTGAGATTGAAACACTGAACTGATTTATGTGCATTAACACCAATATGAGTTGCTCTTTACAAGCTAAAAAGCCACACTTCAAAATACTTTCTTTCACAGGGACTCCTATTAATAAACGACCTGTTCTTGGATACAGAAACTTGAATCTCTTCAAATTATTCAGACTTGTACATAAGCTTGGAGGATTTGATAATGTAAGTACTATTAATCAGAGTAGAAATAATTTTGCAATTTGAAGAAAAGTTAATAGTGCAGCTTCAAAACCACTAGGAGAAGAGCTTTGTAGATGATGAGGTGGACATCACACTAAGGACTTTTTATGCATTAATTTTTCTATCACTAAGACTTTTCTAGGTTAAAAAAGAAAGCAGCTTGTAATAGTAGTTTAGTATGAAGTCTGCAGTCATTACATATACCCAATTATCTGAGTGTTAACCCCATAGAAGACAGACTTACTTCAAAATACATATGTATTATCTGTGCACAGGAGATGGAAGTGAATTTGAATACTCTTAAAGTATGGGCATCTAATTTTTGTGTGTGCTATTTTAGACCCTTAAAGTTCAGAATAAATTACTTATTTAGACACCTGTGCAGAATTATTCATTTAAACATGGACATAATGCTTTTTATTGGGATAACAACTTTCATTCTGCTTTATAGATTGAAAGTGGAGCAGTCTGGAAGCAAGTGTATCAGGATCTTGGGATCCCTGTCTTGAACTCTGCCGCTGGATATAATGTTAAATGTGCATACAAAAAGTAAGTAGATCTGTATATATAAAATTGTGTGCCTCGCTTTGATACTCAACGTTAAATGCTTCATCTCAGTGAAAATAAACATTGCATAGGTATTCTGTTTTAAAGCTGTCATCATTTAAATGAAGAAAAAAAGAAGATAATGGGCTATATTCAGCTGTGTTTTTTCAGTTATGAACAGCTTTGTTTCAGTGGAACCTTCCATGAACAAAACAATGGGGAAAGTAGTTTTCACCGAGTCCCTTTTCTGTCTGCAACCCTTGCTCTGAAGGGTTTGATGATCTCTGGAACAGCATGGGAGGTGGTATAAGGGGCGGGATTTGCAAAAATCATATCCTTCCTGCATTTCCAGAAACATCCACAGAGCAAAGAACCCAGTACTCTCACAGTGCAATCCTAATACTGTACTCGTGTGTATTCATTTAGAAATAAGTCACATCAATGGGGCTTAATCCTAAAAAGGAGGATACAGTTCTAATTAAGGTGTCTATCTATTTTGGCTGTATCATGCCATGTGTAGTAGTAACTACCCAAATCAAGTCTGCTGTTCTGGCAGCTAACAGTAAGTCCTCTTTCAAATTTGTTTGGAAAGTTATTAAATTTTATTCCTGAGCTTCCATGTTGCTAGACTAACCAGACTCAACATAACTTTTTTTCAGGTATTTCTTTCAAAAACAAGTTGGCATTTGTGGGCAGTTAAAACAACAACACAATTTTGAGCTGGTTCCATGTTGTTGGTTTCTTTTAAAAAACAAAGCATTCTTAAACCATTATTTAGCAAATTAATTTACATCCTTAAAAGTGTAGTTGTCTCATAAACCAAACTATGGTGAACTAATTATTATGTTATTGCCATCTTTTAGATACCTCTATGGCTTTGAAGAGTACTGTACATCAGCTAATGTTGAATTTAAAATGGCATTACCAGAGAAAATAGTGAGCCAGCCCTGTAAGGACCTTGAAAAAGATATGAAGAAGCATGAAGAAACTGAGCAAAATATAAAAGAAATAAAGGTGGAAACTGAAGAAAGAGATGATGAAGTAATGAGGAAACAACAAGACACACAAGCTGAGAATGAGAGTGAAAGAAAAGAAAATGATACGTCCTCCTTGGTAAGAACTGTTCCATTATTTTTTGAAGATTTTGTAAAATATATCATTGTGTTCTGCTAAAGTAAGCTCAAATATTATTTGAGTGGATATTGTGCCTATAAAACAAAGCGTTTTATTCTAGCATTAATATACTGTTTGCTAGTTTTGCTACATTTCTCAAAGTATTAATGTCATTTCTAAAGCTAATAAGAACCTGTTGCAGTCCAGATTCACTTTGACAGAAGAAATACCTTTGTGGGTGTCTAAAGAAGGCCCTAAAAACTCTGTTTAGGCAGAAATCAAACACGGTTGTCTCTGCTATATCTAGACTACATTTGGAGATTGTGTCCCAAGATCCGAACCAGACTTTTGTCCTCACACCCAGACCCTTTGCTCCTCCTTTTGCTAAGCTCCGTTAAGCTAGGAAGCCTCAAGCTACAAAACTGATAACACAGTTTGAAAGTTCCTTACATTCACATGACCTTACAAATTCCTTGTAGCAATAATATGCAGCATGTGGAAAATCAGAGCTCCATGTTCCTGATGTTCTCCTGGTCAAAAATATCTGGAAAGTTACGGGTGAACAATGTTTCCTACGATATTTATGTTCCTTTTTCCTTTGAGCAGAGATGTTGTAAGGTGGGATGAGAGCTCCCTCTAGCACAGCTAAATTCGAGGTTTCTGCTCTTCAGCTCCCAGCAGTTTTTACTGCTTTTACGTTGGGAGGTTGTATCTCACATTCTCCATTCAGCTTTGCTCAGAGTTGTGTTTTGTCTACAGTTTTCGGAGCTTATCTTTATGACATTGTTGCTTATCATTTGTTGTTAGTGTTTCTGTGCTTATTTGGGGGAAGGTTGTGCTGATGCTGTTTCTCTCTTAGGGAGTCCCGTGAGTTTTTTTCTTGATGTACAGTGCTTGATTGTGTGTGAGTTTTGGGGTTTCTTATGTGCCTTACCACTTTCCACTCTTTCTGCTCTGTATCTTCCCTTCACCACCTCCCCTGTTGCTTGTCCCTGGTTTAAAGTGAACTACCCTCTACCCCCAGTGCCCAAATTTTGTTTTTGGTCAATGGAGGGGATATTTCCTCCCCTCCGGAACTCCGACATTTTTTCACAGTTCTCCTCCAGCAGCTCTGTAGCTTTTTTAAATTTAATATTTTTGCTGATCACCCATTATATCTCAGTAATCAGCTACAGCTACTCTGGGGCTATGGGCAAGATAAAGCAGTTGAAGGCTAAAGCCCTTAAGGCAGCGTATAAATCAGCTCATAAACACCGTGTTCCTGGATGGCATTGACCTTTACTGTCATGGGCACAAAACCTAGTTCTGTCTCTGTTGGCATGGATACCATGGCTGAGAGGACTGATACTGCTAAAGCACTCATGCGTAAGGTGGGCCACCCAAGGATGTCTGGTTCAGTTTCCCACTCTCTTCATATTGATTGTGATAAGGAAGCTCTGTGTAAAGAATGGGTGCACCTTAGAACCCTCTGAAAACTTCCTCTGAAGAGGACTTTTTTGGGATTTGAGGTGGCATTATCTGTGAATAAAAATATTACTCACTTTTCAGATATGCAAACATATCAAAAGAAAGAGGTGCCCTAAGTCATGGAGTATTACGGTCATACCAATAGTGCATACATGACGTGGGTGGCGCTGTGGTCTAAATCATTGAGCCTCTTGGGCTTGCCGATCAGAAGGTTGGCGGTTCGAATCCCCACAATGGGGTGAGCTCCCGTTGCTCTGTCCCAGCTCCTGCCAACTTGGCAGTTCAAAAGCACGCCAGTGCAAGTAGATAAATAGGTACTGCTGTGGCAGGAAGGTAAATGGTGTTTCCATGCGCTCTGGTTTCAGTCATGGTATTCTGTTGCGCCAGAAGCTGTTTAGTCATGCTGGCCACATACCCAGAAAGCTGTCTGTGGACAAACGCCGGCTCCCTCGGCCTGAAAGCGATATGAGCGTCGCAACCCCATAGTTGCCTTTGGCTGGACTTAACCGTCCAGGGGTCCTTTACCTTTTACCTTAGTGCATACATGAGACTGCAGTGTTATTTTTAAATGCTCTGTACTATGCTCTGGCCTGGGTGAGGCCTGGTTCCTTTACAAGAGATTGCCATATTGATACTCACATCTCTGCAGGTACACTTTTGAGAGGCATGTGCTTCACCATGTGTTTCCAGGGATATAGGCAGCCAAACCCACCTTATTTTGGGTAACTTGGACACATGAATAGTACTTTTTTTTGAGTGAAAAGATGTTTTCATAGCCTTACCCTACCATTCACTATTTGGTTTGTTCTTATCTGATTGAGTCTGTATCTGGATTGCCTTGTGTGACGGAGCAGGGCACTGCTCAGTGTGTGTTGTTGTTGCTACATGTTGTTGGTATGTTTTCTTACTAGTGTGTTGAGTGCAGGATGTTGCAGCTTGGGGGCCAGCTGAGAGGGTAAATCTCTAATTTAACTGCAGTCGCACTTGCGAGTGCTTGAGGGAGCTCTCATTCTACCTAAGAACATCCTTTCACTAAAAAATACCCTTCACAGGTAAAACCAGTGGTCCTGTTTCAGCAGCCTGGACATGGATCAAGGGACAACATTCATAATCCAATGTGAATTGCAGCAGTACCTCCTTAGAGATGTGTTATTATTTCATGAAAGTGATTTACAATATAATAAAGCAAATATAAAACAGCAATGTATATAAAAACAGTTAAACAATTGCATAAATATTTTTTTTAAAAAAGTTTACACAGAGAGACAGACAGAGAGTTTAAAACAACATTAGCACATACATAAAATCAATTCAAATCCAGTATAGATATCAACAGAGAAAATGGCTGGTGCAGATTCTTCCTAATTGAAAACTAACAGGTTTGTTTTTTTAAAAAAAATGTGAGCTATATCAATGTTTTTATTTCTCCTAGGGAAGCAAAAAAGGTTTTCAGGAATCACACACTGACCAGGAAAAGGAATTAAGAATACTGAAAACAGATGAAGCCAATGTGGAACATAAAGAGGATGAGAAGAGCAAGGACTTGGAAAATCAGAATACCAGTCTTGAAACGGAAGAGAGGGAGAAAAAGTAAGAATCTTTTATTTTCAGCTAAAACCTATGTATGAGGGGAGCAATACTGGGCTTCAAATCTGAGTTGCCTTTGATCTCTAAAAGATCAAAGAGGAACTAGATAACTTAGGCTGTAATCCCAGCCTCATTTACCTCAGAGTAAGTCTTACTGAATTCATTGAGACTTACTTTTGTCAACTTGTTTAGGAATGCACCCTTTATGTCAAAAAGCTCAATGAATACCATCTTATTTTGGTGCTTCTTTTTGTCGGAGATGTCCAGTTAAATTGCTTCATTATTCTGAATACTATAGAGGTGGTGTAAGAGAAGTCATCTGCTGTCTTCTGATAAAAAGATAATTAAGAGTGATGGGGAAGCAGCCATAGGCCTCTCTGGTCCAGCATTCTGTTCTCACCGTGGTCATCCAGATACCCATGGTAGGCCTGCAAGCAGGGCTGGGTTGCGGCAGCACTCTCCACACTGGTAATCATGGACTTCATACTGAAAGATAAGCGTGGAGTAGGATTGAAAGCTGGAAGAATTGTGTAGGATAATTTAAAAGAAAAAGGTGTGGGGAAAGCTAAACAATAAATTGTGGGCAAAAAAAAAAGTTACAGTAGGGGTTCTCAAACTTTCTGCCCGCGAGGCTCAGTTAAATTTCTTGAGGCCCACCAGTCACAAAATGGTGCAGTGGCAGAGCCAGTCACTAAACGGTGGCAGATGGAAACAGTTTGGCATAACCAGCTGACGGTTGCTGACATCATTTTCTACTGATATCGAATCCATCTTTGGAAATTGCTGACATCTTTGTCACAGCATTTTCCTTGTGGCAAGGAGTTCCATAGCTCAGTTTCCCTCAGGTTAAGTACAGACATTTGGTCTGTAGGTATTGTGACTCAGCCTCCCTATTTTTGGCAGAATTTGCTTCTTCAGAGGCTCTTTAAGTGGAGAAGGCTTTTTCTTTTATATTTCCCCCTTTACACTCCCACATGCCTCTAAAGTATTTTTACTGTCTCATCTTACCACAGTTACTGATCTTCTCCCATTTTCCTTTCACACTTAACTTGTACCTTATTCACACATACCCAGCCGACTGCTGTTTCTTTCAGCCCTTCTTCCTTAATCCTTTTGCATTAATTTCTTCCTCCTACAACAGTTTTCCTCTCATTCTCTTACTTTCTATCTCTAGCTTATAAAAATATTAACCTATAATCTCACCTTTAACACCTCCCCTTACCCTTCCCCCTCAGAGGAGGGAGACCTTCCTTCCATTTCCAGCTTTTCCCAGTCTTTACTCAACATGCAATGAATTTTTGACACTAGCCAACTGTCTGAGAAACACTGAGTTATAGGTTGGAGTTTTTAAAGATTTGGCTCATCTGGTGCCCCACCAAAAGGAAAGAGACTATTTCTTATCCAGAAATCAACTGAATATAGATCAGCACTCCATAAATTTATTCTACTGGAAGGCGACAACATCAGTAGAACTGATGGTACCGCTAGTTTGTTGAAGCACCTGATGAAGTAATTGTCTTGATCTGCCAAGACTTCCCTAATTTTGCTGCTATGGTGTGACGACTATGTTGAACATCCGAATGAAATTATTTTATTGCCATTCTGCTTCTGAAATAAATATAGGAGTATCTATTATCAGCATGTCATGCATGCGACTAGATTCAGGTCGACAGCCTATCTGAGTAGTTGACCCTCAGACATGCATAAAGGTGTGGTATGCTTTTCAGGCAAAATGATAATCGACTGATCATTTTTATGTATATAAAAAATAATGCTCCCCTTTTTTTGAAATACAGATTGACATGTATGGTATGTTGGAATTGACCCATTGTGTTCTCATATTTTGGTATCATGTAGAGTTCACTGCTTATTGATATTGAAGTGTATGGATTTCTTTATTGTGAATTAATCTTTCAGGCACTTTTTTTTTCTTTTGGAAAATATAGCTTTTTCCAGTTCAGGTTTCAGACATTATTAGTGGGACTAAGTAGTTCATTTACAATTCTCACTTTTATACTTGTAGTTTGTACCTATCTTAAGTTTGTATATTTGACTACAGTAAGAATTGTGTCTGTTGTTACCAGTTCAGTGCATTACATGATTTCTGTGTTGGGGGCTGCTTATTACGAGGACCTGTGAGGAATGTGGTGAAATAATGTAAAAAGGAGCTAGTCAGGAAAGTCACTGAAGGGGAAGCATTGTGAGGGAAGAGTATTTCTTGTGGAGCTGTTTGTAAGAGGTTTGTAGCAATGAAGGGAGGAATATACATGCCCTTTTCTTGTGCATGCTCTAGGCTTAGATAAGTAACAATGTGTCTCCTTGTATACATGTTTTTACAGAAGATGCAAATGTAACTGTGCACTGTATTGTCTCATAAAAAGTAGCACTCACATTCCTGTTTACTACTACTAATATTAGTACTTCGTTCTGCTATGTTGGGGATCTACAAGCCGTGGCCTGATGTGGCCCCTGTTGTGTTTTTGTGTAGTATACTATTGTTTTTCAAAATATACATTTCTAGTTATCTTTATCTCAGACACGCTTCTTGATTTGACAAACAAGTATAATATCACTGTATATCTAGTATATGTTAATAATGTGATTAAAACTTTGGTTGTTAGTATCTTGATTTGGGGCTTAGAAACACTTCACTAGAGCACCTCACTGTGTAAGTTTTGTATATCAGAGTTACTGTATCTGAACATATTTTTTGCTACATAGAGTTTTCTTTCTTTCCTTCCTTCCTTCCTTCCTTCCTTCCTTCCTTCCTTCCTTCCTTCCTTCCTTCCTTCTTTCTACACTTGATAATCTTTAGCAATTCCGTTTCACTAGTGATTTGCCTTAGAATAGGCAGTCTTGTGCTGTTAGCCACTTTTTTTGTTCAGGAGAATGCTAGCCATTGCATTGCCTCAATTCTGTGGTGGCTTTCAGTCAGGATTGCAGTGGGCTGTTTAGTCTCACATATAAAAATACTTATCAAGACAACCCTCAGCTTTGTACACTCTTTCATATCTGCAAACACTGTTATCTGATTTCTTGCAAGTTACACATGTAATTGAAGAATCTCGGGTACAACTACATACAAAGATTGTATCTGCGGCCTGTAATGACCATACTGTTAAAATGCATAGATCGGACACGAGTCTTTTGTGTGGTTCTACTTTCATCAAAACCTTATGGAAGTATAGTTTGTTTTGTTTTTAAAACCCCCCACTAATCCTGAGGTTAGCAACTTTTAGCTAAATAGCTTCATTGAAATAAAACAGCTATTGTGGGATAAGGTAGTAAAGAGAACCATGGCTGTTTGGATTTAATTGAAATGAAGAGCATTTTAGCATATTGGGATACAAAAGGAGGCTTTTGTACAAGTTGTTCTGTTGTCTTTGCTCTTCCCAGAACATACATTAATTTATGTGGTTGTTACAAATGATTTTAAACTAATGTGTAGAACATGTATCCAGTACTTGTGTTTTGCACATTTTGCCTCTTGTATTCTAGTCACAAATATATAAATTCTAACATTTTGAAAGCTCTGATTCCTCAGGCCCTGGTTCTTTAGTCTATAAATTTATTAGTGTTTTGTCTGGGACAATTACAATTGTGAGTTGCAATAGTGATGGGCGTCATATTTTTTCTAGAGAACAGATTTCTTATGCTTTGCTATATTTGTGTTTTGCTTCTGTGACTCATGATATAGTAATGCTTGGACACAGATTTACAAGTTACGGGGGGCGGGGGGGGCAATCTGCTAAAGCTAATGATAGATACGACTTCGTAAATCAGTGATTGAAATCTATGGAATGTGTAATGATAATGATAATAAATTAAGCAATATAGCTGTGCTTCTTTCATAGTCTTTGAGATTAGCTATGGTGTGCTTCCATCAGGAAATTAGTTAATTGTTGCATATTCAAAATTGCCACAATCTGTCCCCACTACCACCTTTTAAGGATAGTCCAAAAGACTGACAGAACTTGTGTAGCTATGCAGACATTGCCTCTCTCTTACTTTTCATGGAATACATTTTAAAGTGCCGAAAACTTCTGAATGCTATTTGGTTAGCCTGTGAAACTGTGATAACAGTTCCTTGTCATCCTGGAAAAAAGTGACAAGTGGGATGCCTCGAGGTTCTGTCCTGGGCCCATTGTAATTTGGATGAAGGTGCTCATAAATCTGCAGATGACACCAAACTGGGAGGGATAGCCAATGCCGCTGAGAAACAGAATCGGGATTCACGATGAGCTTAACAGATTGGGGAACTGGGCCCAAACTAACAAAATGAATTTCAATAGGGACAAACGTCGGGTTCTGCACTTAGGCAGGAAGAACCAGCTGTACAAATTAAAATGGGGGACACCTGGCTTGCCAAAAGTACATGTGAAAAGAAGTTACAAGAAAGGAGATTCCAACTAAACATCAAGAAGAACTTACTGATGCTCGGCAAGGGAACAATATACAATTCTATGAGTTCAAGGACACATTCCATCAAGGCAATGAAGTAAGGTTGGTGAGGGTGTGCGCCCTGGGCCAAGTCCCAAGGAGCAGATAGAGAGGTGAGGAGGGTTATATTCAGATGCTGGGCCTGAGGTCCCCATCTGAGATATAAAACCTAGGGAAAACAAGCAGAAAATGTGCAACTTAAACAAATATATAGTGTCTGCCCACTTACATGGGAGTTATGTTCCGGGCCCTCGCACTCATTAGCGAAAATTGTGTAGATAGGGAGCACTCTCTAAATATCTTATCTGAAGCTCTGTCTCCAATCCAGACCCCCCAAAAATTACTGTATCCAAAAATATCCACAACTAGAATTGAAGCTGTGGGGTCAGCTGGAGGCTGGTGGATGCATGGAAAAGCGGTGGGGGAGGCTGAGCAGCCTAAACAAAGCCCTATTGCGCCTCCAGACTCTTTGAGGCTCCCTCTGCCCTCATTGATGTCCTCTTCCAGCTCCGGTGAGGCTCTCCTCATGAGCCACGTGAATTGAATTATTTATTTCCTGGCGACATGCATATACGTGGTCGTGCACGTATGTGGGGATGCCTGCATAGTGAAAACAGATCTTTTCTGAAAAATTTTCTTGCTTTTCCTAAAAATGCAAAGAGCAAAATGGACTTCATCTTCCATGATGGGACTTGCCCTTCCTCCCCTTCCCTCTGCAGCCTCCCCCCCCCCATTCCCCAAATGTTAGAGCAGATTTTGGGGGCATGGGGTGTACTGAATGGGTGAAGAGGGGAAAGGGAAATCCCATTGTGCAAGTAGAAGCCTGTGCCGTTCACACAGATGTTATCATTGGTTAATCATTTTGTACAATCACATTTATAGGACCACTACGATGAGTATCGTAAGGGGCAATAGAAAATGACTTACGCTGATCGAGCCTCATTGATTTCTACCAGATACTGTTGTTGAGTGTACTTGGTTTGAAATGAGGAAACTTCACAGGATACTGTGCTATGCTCACAATGATTTTTTTTGGGGGGGGGGATTCAAGTTAGTTAGGCATATCAAAGTGCTGCTTGATATACTTATTTCAGTTGAATTGCATTATTGATTATATAGGAGTGAAGTGTTCGGTTCCTTAGATTGTGTTTCTGGAGTTTTGCAAAAGATGTTTCTCAAGAGAGCAATTATCAGAGTAAATGATGTATACTATGCAAAATGGCCACTAATGTAGAAGTAACAGAGTAGTTTGGAATTTGGAAGAGGGATTTACCCTAAGCAGACTCTAGATACAATTAATATTTTTCCTCTTTCAAATATGATCAGAATGATTACTGCATTGTGATAGTAAATCCTTTATACACTAACTAATATTCAGGCTCGTCTTTTAACAGTATTTACTTTTATGATTATCAAGTGTGTCTGTTCCCTATAAACCTTTTAACTTAGTTGCAGTCTTCTGTTGTCGTTGGCTGGTTTCTTTCACTTTCCTTTTCTGAAGGTTGAAGCTCCTGTTCTTTGGGACAGTTTTTACTTGAACTGCTTGAGGCAGCTTACATATGGGAACTGCTTACATCATCATCTTACTGTGTTATCTTATTGATGTACTTTGGGATCCATCATTCTAATGAACTGACCTTTCAGTTGTCTGCTTTACAACACTACCATTTAGCCAAAATCTTCACTTTACTGGAGTTTTTAAAATACTATTTAAAAGCTTATAGACATCACCATCTGCTATGCAAATACTTTTTATATTAGGTTTACCAAAGTCTGAAATACAAGAAATCTAGCTTCTGTCTGTATGCAGATACGTAAAGTAAGGTTTCTTGAAGGCATACTGGCCTATCCTGGCAACATTTTCCCTCAGGACTTCTGCTTCATGGTATTCAGTGCTTTGCTTCTTTTCTGTATGGCAAGATTTTCAATCTGGGAATAGAATGCTGTGGTCTTCATAGTACAGAGCTATTTTTAAAAATCTATTGAAAAACTTGGAGGCATGTATTCTTGACAGTTCTGCTGTTCCCTGACGTGAATATTCTTGACATTGGTTGCATCTTTGTATCTTCCATCTGTGATTGCAAATCACTCTTCACCCCTTTTAAACATATATTTTAAAAAATGATCTCCGCTTTAACTTTATTATGCATCCTGGTATTTGGTTCCAGAAGATGTTATAACTTGCTCTGAGGATTTGAGGATTATTTAATTTGCTGAGATTTTCACGCTTCCATAATTTTTTCAAGTTTTTAAATATTTATTTTTTTGCTGCATTGAAGGTTAGATACTCACTTTAAATCAAAAGAGTGAGAACTTAAGGGCACCAATGGCAGTGTTTTGCCTTTTCCTGATTTATATAATTAAGATTTCATAATAACTTAATACGAAAAATGCACATAATATTAAAAAAATAGAATTTTCTGTTTAACAGGAACTTATTCATTAGTGTGCTGCCTAATATTTAATAGATTTGTGTGTTTTTTAAAGAATTGAAAGCACTGATGGTGTAAAATTGATGTTGGAAAGCAGGGGACAGAAGAGAGAGATATGCTGAAATCTATGCAAGTGTTTCTAGATCCCTTTTAGATGAGAAACTGAAAATCAGTTACTAACCCCGCACACCCAATAGTGCTTTTTGGTTAGCTTTTTAAATTACAGAATGGCTTTATGCTCCCACCCCTTATGCTGCAAGACAAAATCAATACATTTTGAGATGATCATTCCTCAGGGTCCCTTCCAATTCTTTGAAAAGGTGTGGCTGAATATGCTGCATGGGGGGGGGGGGGACTGTTGTATGACAAACAACAATTGAAATGGGGGAGAACATGCTTGTTGAGCTCAAAATCCCTACAGTTGTTTCATTGATATTCCCGTTGAAGACACATGGGCAAATTAAGTTTTAGCTTGTTCTTTCTGGGAGATTGATCCCTTTTTATATGGGAAAAGCATCTGAATTACAATGAAATTTGTATCCTTGGAACACTGGGAGAGGAAACCATATTACATTCATTTATATGAGAAATGGTTTTTTCTATATGAAATGCTAAAAATTAAAATTTAGATTATAAATTTCTTGCAAAGCCTCTTTCTCTAGCTGTAACTTGTTCAAAAACATTTTACAATGGTTTTGAAATTTTCTCCAAGAAGTGCTTACTTATTAAGCATAATGAAGTAAGCACATTGCCAAATCCAGTTTATTATTGGAGACAAATTAGAATGGATGTGTGTAACATAGGAGAGAAAACATGCATAACTTAAACTATCTGTTCTGGTCACAGCACTTGCCGCTGGGTATGAGAAAAGCTGCTTTTTATACTCAACAAAGGCTTGGTTCTTCAGCAGCAGAAACAGCTATGGCAAAAACAGCTAGGGAGAGCTTCAGCATGTGGTTCTCTCTCATCCAACTTCTCCCTCTTTGGATTTTTGTCAAGGCTTATGAAAAATAGCCGCCAATTTTGGATGCTTGCCTCTTCAAAAGTCATGATTAAATTCAGTGGGAAATTCAGTGCCCATGACTTCTAGGGAGAGGACCTGAAAAAAAATCTGTTAATTAAAATTCATAAATATTGGGTTGAGTTTTTAATTTTGAAAACTTAGACCACTACTTTCTGTGTCATGACCAGGATCCAAAGAGCTATTTTATACGTACCCAAGGGTGTGGGTGTGCCCATTGAGATTTTAAATAGATACACACCTGCCTCCTTCTTCACAAGCTACTTTTGAAATTCATCCTAATGTCAAAAGAGTTTTAACCATGAGGCTTGGGTTGCTACTGCTTTCAGTATGCGGAATTAATTGCACAATTTTTTGAATTGAAGCCTTAGCAACGAAAGCATACCTGTGCTTTTAAAGCAGTCCTTTGCCAACTAATGTTATGTTCCAAAACAAAAAAAAGACCTCAGTGTATACTCAGTTGGTAGAGCATGGGACTCTTAATCTCAGGGTCCTGGGTTCAAGCCCCACATTGGGCAAAAGATGTCTGCATTGCAAGGGGTTGGATTAGATGACCTTTGTGGTCGCTTCCAACTCTAGAACTCTAGGAGTCTATGTTCTGAAAACTAGTTATGTATGAAGCACAGTGAAAAATTCAAATACATTCTATAGGGAGAGACAGAGAAATATGGGCCCAAGAAGCGGGGGGAAGAGGTCTCAGCTAGCATCTTGGCTTTTGACTGCATCTTTAATCTTCATAGATGGTGGTAAACGTTTTTTTCATTAAAACAAGTCATCTTTTTAAAATCTTCTGTAAGTTTTAAAGCTTCTTTCTGTCACTATTCTGATTGCTAAATTCTTGTCTATATTCTTGTCAGTTGACAATATAAATTAAAAATTCTCATCTTTTAAGGGATTTCATATATATTTACATATATATATGGAGCCTGCTGTTCTTCACCCTCTATGCATCCGCAGTATTAATCAATATACGCCATTTGGCACAGAACATTTTCCCCAATCTTTTTATTAACTGACATTTTTTAAACCTTTCAAGCAATGGCACCATTAAGGAGGAAGAAGAAGATGAAGAAGAAGCAGAAGAGGAGGAGGAGGAAGAAGAGGAAGATGACAACAATGAGGAAGAAGAAGAATTTGAGTGTTATCCACCAGGCATGAAAGTCCAAGTGCGGTATGGACGAGGGAAAAATCAAAAAATGTATGAAGCTAGTATTAAAGATTCTGATATTGAAGGTGGAGAAGTCCTTTACTTGGTGCACTACTGCGGATGGAATGTGAGGTAATTGAGATTTAGCTAGTGATTACTTCCTTAAAAATACTTCTAAAATACACTTGTGTATTTTAAAACACACTGAATATTGAATTTTTTTCAATATTGCTGCTCTTTGGAGATCATTGTACTGTATAAAATTATTTATATTATAGGATATAGCCACAGCAACTGAATAGCATATAGATCAAGAAAAATAATCTTGTTTGGACTCCTTTCTCAGCATTATTTTAAGTAGTACATAACAGAGAAATAGCTTATGGCTCTGCTCATCATGTAGTATTGGGCAACACACAGCTAGATCTTTACACATTTCTCAAAGTCTAGCATGAAAAAGCAAAGCATACATTTTACCATGAAGTAGAGGTGAGGTTTCATTTGGAGTAACTGGATTTCTATCTGGATGATTGCATGCATGCAAGAATCTTATCGTTCATTTTCAGCACTTAAACCAGATGACCAGCTTCTTTGAGCACCTAGGATTCTTATGTGCATCTTTGTGGACAGTAAATAGCTGACTTTCACTTGGCCAGACCTGGTTTCTTGTTACCATACACTTCTAAAGAAGATTCATCTTGCCATAGTTACTTGTGTCACTGATTTTATGTCTGAGCATCTTCCTCTTATTATGGCTTGCTGCTGTAATTTAGTGCTTTGGGGAAATGGTGGGTTTAATTTTTGCCGAAATTGTTCTTGACTTCTTTTATGCCATTAATTGAATTTTCTACTCCGTGCAGTTCTCAAATTGCTGCTTCCTCAGGCTCTTTCAAAAGTTTGTTTTATGGATATGTGTTTTGCAAGGGCTTTTGTAACAGGCCCCATATTTCTCATTTAATACTCATGTAGACCTTCTTATCATCTTTGCTTGCCATTTGGATCTTCATTGCTTTTATAGTTATCTTTGTCTCGGAAGGTTGGAGAGATGCCATATTAGACTTCTCTGATGTTGGCAAAGTCAGCCATCATGAGTCATAGTTGGAAACTCTTGTCATGCTACCTTCTCTATTTTCATAATGGAGCTGTGTTCAATGAAGTCATTGCTTATCAGACAAATAAGAGACTGCTAGTAAAGATTTTGAATTGTAGGATTTTCTTTTTCTTGCAGTATTTAGTTTCCTTAACTGTTGACTTGCTCACATGTGTCTTCAAACCAAGTTGAGCATGTATTGCAAAATAATACATAATAATAATAATAGTTTTGCCTTCTATGTTCAAGTGTAAATAGTGAATACACAACATATGACTTGCAAACTGATGTAATGAACTTGTATAAAGCTTTTGATTTTTTTTGTATTTCATTTCCTTTGAAAAGGATGTATATTTTATATACAACACTACTCAAGCAACACCCTTTTTCTCCCTAGCATTAGAAAGAAGTTGAAAGTTGAGCTCAGGCTTTACTTGCTTCATTGTGAAAGAACTTTTATTTATAGGCTTTAAACTATTTTTATTTATAAGAGATCCAAGAGCAGCTATAGTTAAGTTTTGAAATGATATTGGTGTTAGTATGTAGAAATGATAGATTTGTGAGCGGTTGACTATAAAGTCTTAATTGTGGCTTGGGTGATTTGTATTGAATGTATTCCAGTTTGAAACTCTAGCTTTTGAGGGAAAGATTTAGATAATACTTATAAGGGCTAGAGAATCCTGTTAATTCATGTGATTGTTTAGTTACTGAAGGTTTTCTATTATGTATATTTAACTTTGAGTGTGACCCTTAGAAACGTTGTACTCAATAGACCATCAACATAAAGCCACTAGTTTAAATTTCCCCTAGAGGTTGTGCCCTGAGGCTCTTGCTAATTCCCTACAAGAAATGCAAACCCTAAATCTGAGATTGGACTTTTCAGCCTCAGTAGAAAACAGAGTAGAACTTTTTGTCCTGAAATCTAGGCATACAAAAGTGTGTGTGTGTGTGTGTGTGTGTGTGTGTGTGTGTGAGAGAGAGAGAGAGAGAGAGAGAGAGAGAGAGAGAGAGACAAGAGAGTGATATTTGGTGGTTATATTTAGGGTGTGTGTGCCTATTAAGTTGTTTTCTCATTGCTTTTGTGGCCTCTTGTTCTTCAAAGCAATTTAATAATAAAAACGTACCTTTGTGGTTCTCTGTATCCTTCCTCCACGCTCCAACTCAAAAAAAGCAATAGCAAATTGAGATGCCTTTCACATCTGTCTTTCAACTAATAATATATCATGTATGCCTCACATCATAATTGTAGACCCTTCACTGTTGGTTTGTAATTCTATAACCCTTGGACAGACTACATATCTTTACTGTACATCAATATTTACACAGATGATTTAGGCTAGGGATCCCATGTGAATTTAAGCAAATCAAGGAATTGTCAGTTTTGCATAATCAGAATTAAATTGCTACAGGACCTGAGACAGAATGGGTGGAGGGTCTACATACATTTGTGCATTAAGAGAGTCAGAATGCTTAGGTGAGTAGATAGTTATTTTTAGGAGGTGGCAGCAATAGTTGAAGGTTTGTTATTTGGCGATTGGAGTTAGTGGAAGGAAAGAGACAGCTAGGAGTTTCAGTTCTGTCAATCAAATGTAGACCCTGCAGTCGTCTTTTGTGGAAGAAAATAGCATTGATTCATAGCCTGACTCATACAATTTCTGTTTAGACACTTTTTTGAAGTAGGGAAATGTGGCCTTCAGCTTGAAACAGCTGTTAACTATGTGTTCAACAGTGCTAGTGCTAACAAGGTGGCGACTCATTCATACTCTTTCTGCTGAATTTTAAATGTTAAGCCACTTTCATTCTGTCTCCTGAGTTGGATGAATATGACTGTCAGAATTCTGTATGATATGTTGTCAGTAAGTTAAAATAATGTATTTATGGTTCTTCTTGCTTTGAATATTTTATTTTTCATTTTGTAAGAGTTAGTCAAAGCATAAGCTACATTTAATTGCCATGAAAAGTTTCTGAGTTATTTCAGAGTGATTACTGGAGATAACCAAGTATGTGCTGCCTCCAGTAATGGTGTTGGTATGCCTCTGAACACCTATTCCTAGGAAGTACAACTGCAGAGAATCCTGTTGCTCTCATGTCCTGTCTGCAGGCTTCCCATGTGCTGTGGGACCTACTACTGTGAGAACAGAATACTGGACTAGGTGGGACTTTGGTCTGATCCAGCAGGGCTCTTCTTATGTGCTTAAAAAGTTATTATCTGTATTTCTACTTGTTGTTCCTGTAGACTTGGGGAAACTAATCTGGACCCTCCAGGTACTATTGGACTCCGATTCCCATCATCTCTGACCATCTGCCATGTTGGTTGGGATTGATGGGAGTTGGTGTCCAACAAGATCTGGAAGCACCATATTGGCTACCCCTGCTGAAGACCATGCTTTGAATATCTCCCAAAATGTAACATTATGTATTTTATTTCCTTGTAGGTATGATGAATGGATCAAAGCAGACAAGATAGTGAGACCAGCTGACAAAAATGTGCCAAAAATAAAGCATCGGAAGAAAATAAAGGTTGTTGACTTTGGACTACTGCTGAATATATTCATATTCATATGAATAGGTGGAGGAGAAAAGACCACATACTTATTTATGATAGCAGCTGTTCTAGTTGGAGGGAATTTCAGTGCCACAAGAATGTTGTTTCATATTTACTTGTCATTATGTACCTGAGTTAACATAATACCGTGAAGGACAAAGCCAGTCATCCTATATCAGACCCATATTATGTGTTTGGCAACTTATTCATCAAAACACAACAGTAGGCATTGTGGTGTTTTTTTATGGGCTCAGTGTTGCTTAGTTAGATAACTGTTTGTTGGTTTGTTATATAGATTTACATACTGCCCTTTATCCAGTATGGAACATTCACAGTTTCCAATATCATAGAGCTTTTTTCCTAGCAAATATGAGAAATCCATGATAGAGAAAGTGCAATTTAATAATGCAAACCCCCAGATTCCATTTAGGACTACACTGAGACTATCTCCAGTGTCATACATATAATGAAGCTCTTCACTTACTTATAGTTTTCACCCTGTTTTGAGATATCCCTTGACCTAGAATCAATCACCTGCTTAGACCATCACCCAGAGAGTGAGCAGGACTCAGCATGGGTCCTAATAATGCTCTTTCTTGGCAGGCTTGTATCCAGTGATGTAATTCAGTAGACAAAGGGTTCAATCAGTGGAACAAGGAGGAAAGCCATTTTTGGTTATTTCCCTTTTACACTCTAAATCTGCTCTGAAGGATCCCCAAACCTCTGGAACAGATTTAGAGGGTCTGGGGGAGGGGAGTTGTTGCCAAAGAACGCTTCCTTCTCCATTCCACTGATGGAAGCTTTAGTCAGCTGAGTGACACCATTGGATGCAACCCTCACATTCGTAGCATTCTGGAGGTTCAACATCAGGTTCATTTATGAGGAGGGACGTGAAAAGCTTTTGTGCAGCAGCAGAACTGTTTCCAAAATTTCAGAAGGTACACCCTCACCAGTTTCACTGGAAAGTGTGTATATGTGTCTATGCACATATTTGGGATTTGTATTTTTCTTGTTTGTTTGTTGGCAGGAAATTCTAACAAAGATAAAATTCCACTTATGGAACTCTTGTAGAAAGCTTAATATCTGCTCCATTAGGCTTCCTTCTCCTCAGCATGTGTGATACCTTTCCAGAGTTTTATGCTCAAAACTCTTAAGATAAATAGTATGGCTTAATTAACTGAATATATTTTTCTTATACACTAGAATAAAGCAGACAAAGAGAAAGATGAAAAATATTCTCCTAAAACGTTTAAATTGCGACGCTCATCAAAACCACCTTTTCATGCCAGTATATCACCTGAGATGGCATCCAAATCAGACTGCGCTGAAGCCAAAACTTCTGAAACTGCTCCAAATAAATCTTCAGAGATTATTTCTATCCTTAATGGACTGCAAGGTAATAGACACGTTCCAGTTTATTGTGCAAACATTTTTCTAGTACTAGGGAAGAGAATCCTTTATGTAGCACAGGCTTTAAACAGACCCTAGTCGCCTTTAGTGAATAAGAACCATGTTCAGACAAGAAAGCCTTGCTGAGCCTTGTCAAACTGCCATTAATAACCAACACATGCACTCATCTCTAAGTGTTTTCATGTAGTGATATGTATCAGTGTCAAGGGTAACATTTATGCAAACACATGTGTTTGAGAATACGTGTTAATAATTATTTAATTTTTCCATTGGTGGAGTAGTAAATTCTGTGGACACATTTGTGAGGTTGATGCTAAGAAACAATCCAACACTAAATGGAAAATTGCACAGAAAATAGCTATTTCTTATTAAGTTTTTGGAATTAGTTTGTAACTTTTTTGTACTGTGTGCATATGCTGCATGCATTGTGCAATGAAGTAACCTTTTGTATAAGGATTATCTGCAGTGGAGATGCAGTCTTTATTTCTTGGAGCAAATACTTTTCTCTAAATTTTCTGTTTTATTTCTTTACATTTCATGGGTCGAACCCAAAGGTAAAATGGAGCAAATGTTGCTTATTTTGCTGCAGTGATCAAGGCAATACTGACATGTTTACTCCTACCACATTAGCATGAATGTTTAGAATTACAATACTTGAGGAAATTATCTCTACTGATGTAATCTGTTTAAATATAGGGATCTAGAAATTATTTCTTTTTGAAAATAATATTTATTACTTTTCCAACAATTTAAACACAACACTACAAAAAAAGAGGGGGGGAAAGAACAATACAATACAATACGAAAACACAACATAACACTGACACATAACCAAACAAAAACAGTTTAAAACACATCAAACAATTTCAATATCTTATCTTTCATTCACTTATTTCAACGATCTCCTCACACCTCCCTTTTAGTATTCCACTTCTGTTAATTGTTTCAGCAATTCCTTTCCATCTTCCTCTGTTTTCTATCCTATAATTAGCTTAACACATTCTAGCCTTATTATTTCCTTTAATATTCTATTAATCTATTTATACTTAATTCCTTATAACATTTCTACTAAAGCCATATAACTTCATTCCAACATTCTTCTAACATTCATTAATTTTACAATATTTCTGTAAATAGCCTTTAAACTTTTTCCAGTCTTCTTCCACCGACTCTTCTCCCTGGTCTCGGATTCTGCCAGTCATTTCCGCCAGTTCCATATAGTCCATCAACTTCATCTGCCATTCTTCCTAGAAATTATTTCTCCACCATGGAAGTATTGTTCTTAGCTTAGCACAAAAGCCAAATTCAATTAGTATTGTGTGTAAGATGTAGTGCAACACCTAGCGCCACTGCTATTATTATTATTAGTCTCTGTGACACATAAGCTTGTGTGTTGTGATTCACATGACAATGTCAACTCTCAAACATCTTGTGTTAACATTATGTTGGATCTCACCCAAGGAGAGAACAGAAGGCAAAAATAAGAGCTGATAAAGAAGAAAGAGGGAAGCACATTCATGTATTTTGAAATCAATAGTACTGGTGACTAGCTTAAGCATGACCATTCATTTACTTAGTACAAAGTATGGATAAGAATCTAGGCTCATTAAGAAACAGGAAAACTATAGCAGGCCGGAGTAAGTAATCATGTAATCTCCTAGCAGAATGTCTTTGTGTGAGTGAGTTGCCCCCTCTTCTTTTTTGTTCTTTAGTTTCCTACCATCTACATTCATCTGTTCCTAGTTTGTCCTAACATTTTCCTTTTTTATGGACATCAACACATTTTTGCTTTTCTGTCTGTTACTAGATATTGCAACTCACATTTTATTTCATTTCACTCACATCCTAGTAGTTCCATTCCTCCTTAAACAAACTTGTGGCTTCTAGTCTTGGGTCAGAATCCAACGAACTACTTTAGCTGAGCCCAAAGGCTTGTGTTTGCTGAATGGAATTATTGGCTGATTTTTCTGAACAGCCGCTCTCCATGAAAATCTTCGAAGTTTTAAAAGCCATCTTGATCAACAAGCTGCTGATCAAGAAGATAAATATAAAGTCCCCTTGGGCTCATGAAATTGATTGCTCAGTTGTTTGAATGTTGGACCTGGTCCCATACAATATGGTATCAATCTGTCATTTCTCACAATGGAACCATACTCTTTATGTTGCTCCTTTAGGGAGTCTTCGTTCTCTTTTCCTTTCTAATTCTTCAGTCTTAGAACATGTGGGATTGATTCACTTTTATCCTCCAAAGAATATTGCATTTCCTTTTTAAAGCCATTTCTCTGATAAAGCCTTTTGAAACCATCCTCATTTCCTTTTCGTCTCGTGCACTTTCCTTTGAGTCTGTTTCATCATTTGTATTGCAAGTTACAAGCTATCTTAGATTGTTTGAGAAAAGAATATTTGTTTTTGTGGTGTTTGTGTAAAGGTTTTTATTAATTGTATCTAAAGGTCCAGTTTGCATTAATAAACATAAAAAGTATGGTTTTTGATGCAAAAACTTGTGGAGAAGCAGGAATAATATTACTTGCAAAAAAACAACAACAATCCATTGAGGTGTTCTCATTCATTGGTAAAACACAAGTGTTGTGTGCAGGAATACCTGGGTTCAATCTTCACCATCTTCAGTTAGGGCTGAGGAAGAGACCCCTGCCTGTAAACTTGGAGAAGTGTGTAAATCAGTTTAGACAATACTTAGCCAGGTGGACCAATATTCCAACTCTATTACAGCTTCCAGTGTCCACTTAAATGATTTTTTTTAATAAAAAGAGGCTGATGTTACACAACTGGATTGAGGACTGGTAAGGCATTTTAGCCCAGGCCCGCACAGAGCATGGAACAGCTGGGTACACTTGTCCAGGACCTCAGAGGGCTAAGCCAGCTGGGTGGGGGGTGGCGGGCCTGCCAGGGGCTGGCTGTACTTATCATGTTTGAGTTTATAACTTTATTCTAACAAGACTCCTGCCCTGGGTCCTCAGACAAGATCTGCATGGGCCTGTTTCAGCGAGCACTGAAACCTGGAAATAACCTGTTCCGGTACTTCCGGGTTTCAGCACATCCGTAACCTGAAAACGCATAACCCGAAATGTCTGTAACCCGAGGTACGACTGTACTGCCCTTCATCCATAGATCTCGGGGCAGTTCACAACATAAAAATACAAGATATAAAAAACAGAATACACAATAAAGACAAGAGTAAAAACAAACCCATAACCCACCCTCTCTCAAAAGAATGCCACATGAGAGGAAACCCCATGTATTTCATGCACATTGCCAAACACATGATTAGCACTCTTACTTATATGTGATTGCATATTAGGAGTAAAACCTAGGCATCCCATTCTCTCCATCAGGTTATCAGTGCTATAAAAGATGAGCATGTAATTTGTATGCTTAACTGGGAAGATTTTTGCATGCATCCATATGTACATCATGCTCCTATGAGTGAAGATGTATTTATCAGGGCCTCAATCACTTAATAGAGTTCCAGAATACTATACAAGTTCCTTGGTATAATTACCCAGCAGCATTGTGAGAATTGCAAAACAAGAACTGCCACCAGTATAGCTCTAGCATTTTTAAAAAATCATGTTTGATTTGCTTTTTAAGAATACTGAATGCCTAATTTTAATAGATATAAAGATTCTGAAGCCTAAAACAAATGTTTTTTTATCAATATAATTGTAATATATCCAGAAATATAGTTAGGATGATGGTTTTTGCAGTTGATTTTCTTGGTTCCTCCCCCAGCTTCTGAAAGTTCTGATGACAGCGAGCAAGATGATGACCAAAGTCCTCCAAGTGTTTATAATAATGGTAAGGAAGAACCACAAGATGAGGCTTTGAGCCAAGGTAACAATGAACTCTGTCCAAAAGAGCAGAACAGCTTGCCCTTTCCAGAAGAGGTCAAATCCCTTTCAGATGCCACAGCATCCAAACCAGCATCCAAATCTCCGGAAAGACTACGTAAAGAATTGGCAGAACTATCTGATGATACTGATTATGAGGGAGAGAACGAAGCCACCAAGAAGAAGAAAGATGTCAAGAAAGAGGCAGTGGATAAAACAAAGCCCCCAGTGAAACGTGGAAAACGAAGATACTGTGTCCCAGAGGAATGTGTAAAAACTGGGTCACCTAATATCAAGGATGAAAAATCAAATGGCAAAGACATGTTAAGTTTGGAAAACAGTAGCAACAGTTCCTCAGATGAAGATGAGGGGAAAACTAAATTAAAAATAACACCAACCAAGAAGTACAATGGTTTGGATGAGAAGAGGAAATCCTTACGGACAAATGCTTTTTATTCCGGTTTCTCTGAAGTGGCAGAGAAGAGAGTAAAGCTTCTAACTAACTCTGACGAAAGGCTTCAAAACACCAGAGCTAAAGATCGAAAAGATGTCTGGTCGAGTATTCAGGGGCAGTGGCCTAAAAAAACCCTCAAGGAGCTTTTTTCAGACTCTGACACAGAGGCAGCAGCTTCTCCGCCACATGTGTCTTCTGAGGATGCTACACCGGAGCAACACCTGCAAACTCTCGTAGAAGAGACTTCTTTTCCCAGTTCTAAATCTGAAAGACCTTTGCCACTCAGCACAGAAATGAAACCTGTCGAGGAGAAGCCAGCTGAAACGAATGACAAAAAAGTTGAATTCCCAAGCAGTGGCAGTAATTCCGTACTAAACACCCCTCCCACAACACCTGAATCGCCCCCGTCTGTAACAGTAGCAGAATCCAGCAGACATCAGTCCAGCGCGTCTGTGTCTGAACCACTGGCACCAAATCAAGAAGAGGTACGAAGCATCAAGAGTGAAACGGATAGCACAATTGAGGTGGACAGTGTTGTAGGGGAACTGCAGGACCTGCAGTCTGAAGGAAATATATCTCCTACAGGCTTTGATGCCAGTGTCAGCTCCAGCAGCAGCAATCAACCAGAACACGCTGAGAAAGGTATAAACATTGTGCTGTTTAGCTTTTATCACTTTTCCAAATTCGTTATTAATGTGTTGAGTTCCAAGGTTTCTGTCTGTCTTCAAGATGTCTTAAATCTCTGTGAAAACTGTACTGTTCAGAAAATGGAATATAATTATCAGTGGGTTGGACCCAAGGCTTCCCTTCTGGGAGCAGATTCAGCCCCATATATTTTAGAGTTGAAAGAATGCGTCTTATTATTTAAAATGAGAGATGTTAGGAATCCGATATTAATACTGAACTATGTGAATGTGCCACTATTCTTTGCACAAGTTTATCTCACAAATGAGAATGAAAATATTTTGTTATCTCAAAAGTTGTCCGGAAAATGTAATTGAATGGCTACAGTCTAATAGATTATATGGTCTAGTAGATTATAGTTAACCATGGGATCTAACAAAATTGTTTTGAATTTCAGTACAGTATTAACTACAGTACAATATTTATATATTTTGCTAAAGAATGGTGCAGCTGACTGAAGAGGACATCAGACTGCACATTTGATCTTCTTTATCCGCTTGTCACTGCCAACCAATCCTGGTTTGCTCTACAGCATTCTTCCATTTCTGCTCTGTTCATGTTATCTGTTGTTCAGCATAGTAGTTTTACATGTCCTGTGAAATGTAGATTACTGTCTTTAGAAACTATGATAAAATTGTCTCAGACTTAGTTAAATTAATAGACAGCTGAAAACAACAAAATCTTTCAAAAACATACAAGCATGATTAAGTGTTCCTATTCTATTAAATTTCATCCCTAGTATGGTAGGCTTTTTATTACAGGAGTATTGCATATTTTCCCCCATTTTCTAAAGGGATTTCTAAACTAAGAGTGGCCATTACTTTATCATTCTATTAAAATGATAAAAATAGTTGCTTGAAAGTTTATTTTAATAACATATGTCTTGTTTTTTCTTCTCTCAGTTTTAAGGAATCATCTAACAAAATCCTTGCTTTGAATAAATCAGAGTATCTAGCATTCATATTTTCTATGGCTGGACCCAAAAAAGGGATATGGCTATGCAGGAAAGGACCACACACACAGCTGCAACTTCACATCCTGCTTTTGCCACATTAGTTTCCACTGCCTTAGAGGCAAGACGCTTTCTAAACTGAACGGTGGTTTGCCTCTTCAGTAGCAACTGCTGAGACAAAAGCAGCAAGCAAAGCTCAGGTTGTGCGTGCGGTTTTTCCCCACATGGGTATGTCTCTTCTTTGGTCTAGGCCTACTTACCTTAGAGAATTTGCATTGAAGCAGGAAGCAGATATTTTAAGTTAATTCCACTTCATCGTTTAAAAAGTAAACATTGGTGTCTCTGGTATGTAAAATACATTGTGTAATATCTTGTTCTTGCTATTATTTTACTAAAGCTTGTCCAGGCCAAAAAAGGCTCAAAGATGTCCAGGGAGGTGGTTCCTCAAAAAAGCAAAAAAGAAGTCACAAAGCATCTGTGGTGAACAACAAAAAGAAAAGCAAACGTAAGTATAGCAAACTTCAGCTTCAAACTTTAGAGAATGTCTTTGCAACAGTTTGGGGCCTGCTTTTGGGTCAAACCTTAATATCATTCATGTTTCTCACAACTGAGAATAAAGTGTTGTTGGAATGAAGAAGTTATAGAATCTGTACATACAAAAAAAAAATTGTATACCCCCCCCCCCGAATGAGTTCTCATAAGTGATAAGGGCTGCCTAACCATATCAAATTGTGGAATTCCTTGCCCTCTGGCACCAGGGCCAGGTACCACTCATCTCTATGGAAACAAGTGTTACGTTTTCTCTTCCAGTTACCTGTTTTAAACTGCCATTCTGTTTTTATTGGAAGATTGCAGCCAGATTGTCTGCGTCAAGATTAGTTTTACCCCGCAGAAAGAGATGCATCTTATAATTGGAAACAATCATTCAAAGGGGTGCTGAGATTTTTAGAAATATGCTAAACCTGTGTTTCCTATGTGTTTCTTCAGCAAACAGCAGTGATAGTGAAGAACTTTCTGCTGGAGAAAGTATCATCAAATCTCAGCCAGCAAAATCAGTTCCTGCAGCAATGAAGTCTCAGAATACCAAATCTCCAGCAAGAACACAGTCTCCAGGAAAGTGTGGCAAAAATGGAGAGAAGGATTCTGATCTCAAGGAACAGAACAATCGCTTGCCAAAACTTTACAAATGGAGTTTTCAGATGTGTAAGTATGGATTTCTTGTTGCTGTGCCTGCACTTTTGAATGTGTACCTTCTGCAACCCCAAGGTTGTTGGAGGGGCAAGGGAATGACCCATGTTAGCCTGTTTTGCAACAAAGGCAAAGACGTTTGTAGTATTTTAAAGACTTAAGAGATTTATTATAGCATAAACTTTCACGTTGCATCTAATGAAGCAGACTCTTTGCCTTGAAATCTTATGGCAAAATAAATATACATAGGTGGTTGGTTGGTTGGTTTTTGTGGGTGGTGATTATTTGATTCCTAGTGGCAGTAGCTACTGATACAAGAATAACCTTGATAAGTAGACTCATCCAGTCTTCCCAGTTTTCTATAAAGAATAATTTATTTCTAAACACTGCCCGATTTTTATTTAATTAAATCTAGAATTTGTATAATGCTATAAATTTGTTGCATCTCCTTCAGTTTTGGTCTATCCCTCATTTTGTGTTATTTTTCATAAGGTGGAAGAATTAAGATTTTGCATTGAGCTAATGAATGTTGCTTTCTCTGCAGCTGAGCTAGAAAATATGAGCAGCACAGAGCGCATAGCAATCCTACAAGAAAAGCTACAAGAAATCAGGAAACATTACTTGTCTTTAAAATCTGAAGTAGCTTCCATTGACAGAAGAAGAAAACGTTTGAAGAAAAAAGAGCGGGAAAGTAAGTAATTAGGTCTTGAACACGTTGACGAAGTTAGAATTTGACTCTTGGGTGTCTCTTAAAATATTAGGTATTATTTTGTGAGTATTAAGGGACCGTTTCAATCTTATCCTAATCTGAGCCTGAATGCTGTCCCTTGCTTCTCACATTGTTATTTTTCACATGCTCAGTGGCTGCCTCTTTGATTCTGTACTTGAGCAAAGTTAAAAAACCAAACCAAACCAGTGCAGAATAAAAAGCGGAGGCATTAATAAAGCTCATGCTCATCCCTCCTCTATGGGCAAGCATTGTAAAAGAAGAGTGCAGGAATTGCTCCATGTAGACCTATTTCCCATCCAGTGTACATTAAAATAATCACAAGGAAGCAAACACGCTTGTGAGAAAGTTAGGATTATCTCATTGCAACCGCTCAATCCACAAGTGCTACCTGATTGTACTGTTTATTAGGCCAGGAGGAGGAGCTGGCAAACAGATCTATATAATGATAATGCACAAAAAGGTCTTATTACAAAGCAACAGTGTGAGCCTATGTATAGTGTGTGATGGGAAGTGGATCTTTAGATCATATTTTCCTTTCCCTTGCTGCTCCTTCAAATGTAATGTCTACACTGGGAGATAATGCAGTTACTGGAACACGGGACATGCCTCACCCAGCAGTCTTAAACACATCTGGAAGATTAACTCTGAAGCAAGTAAAACTACTATGTTTCAGACAAATACCCCAAACCTAAGTGCACTAAAATGGAAGCAAGTTCCTTTCATCTCAGGGACATTTACTATTTCACTTAAGATCAAAGGCAAAATCCTTCCAAAATACAAGATGGGCAAATTGGTAATCCTGGTTGGGCTTCTGTTGCAAGACTGGGCTTCATAAAGCTCTTTTTCAATGCAAAAATGAACTTGGTAACAGAAGTGAATCCATTAAAATGAAGTATACCTTCTTAAATTGTGGCAATCTGTGTGCACCAAAGTGAACTGAGGCTATAGTCTTACCCACTTACCTGTGACTAAGCCCCACTGAAATCCAGGGGACTTACTTCAGTATAAACTTTTATATGATTGTGCTGTAAATGCCCTTAAGATTGCTTAATAAAGCAACACATATCACTGAAGAGACGACCACAACTATAAAAGCACTCAGGAGGTAGTTACAAAATGCCGATATATGCCCTAAATGTTATTTGATTTCTGTAACTATTCTTTTCAGGGAGTATTTAATTTTTTGCTCTACATTACAGGTGCTGCTACCACGTCGTCATCCTCTTCCTCGCCTTCTTCCAGTTCCATTACAGCAGCAGTTATGTTAAGTTTAGCAGATCCACCCATGTCGAGTTCATCACAGAATGGAATGTCAGTTGAGTGCAGGTGACAGCAAGACTTGCCTAAGCACTTTGCACTTAATGGCTGCTGAGGGCCACTTTTTATACTGCACAGTGGCACAAAATTCAGACAAGCACTATTTTGTATTTAAATTTTTTCTTGACAAGCTAACTTTGCACTTAAGTGCACTTTTTTTGAAGAAAAAGTACAACAAACTGCTTTTCCTCAAGCAATAATTGTTTCCAACTTGTCTGGGAATTGTGTGGTGAGTTGAAGGCCTTCCACTGTGGCAAATGAAGGCTGTTCACTGCCAGTAGAATGGATACGGTAAGCATACAGTTGTTGGGTAGGCCTGATTAATGTGTTAAAAGTGGCTTACTGTTCACCTATTCCCTGGTATTTTGTTAAAGCTGGAGCATTTGATATTTTTCCATTATTTAGGAAAAATGAACCTATTTTCATTTTTACAAGACAATTGTTTTTTAACTAAGTCACCTTACGGTGGCTATAACTGTACAAGTCAAGCACATGTAATTTAATTCCAAACCTGCCATCAATAGGATGTTTCTCATCAGACCTGATAACCAAATATAAGGATTCTGTTTAAAAGGCTGACTAATGTTTACAGGTTTGAATTAGGCTAAATAGGTTACTGTGGGTTTTTAAATAACCCAGGAATTGGAATGAAACTACTGTACTTTGCCATTTTTCTATGAATCAGTATTTTTTTTAATTTTGATAAAAATACATTGTGAAAAAAAGAAGAAAATGGCTAACAAACTGTATTAAATCTTAATGTATAAAGATTGTATTTAGCCAGTTTAAAGTGTATATTTATTCATAATGAATTATAACACTTATATTTTTGTGTTTTCTTGTAAAAGTTTCTTTTCAGTTAAAGCAACAAATATTTCATTTGTAATGCTTATTTTATTATGAGCTACAACTGAGAGGTCTTCAAGAAGGAGTAAACTGTGTTAATATTATACATGGGTGTCGAGAAGAACATTGCCACAGAAGGGATAGTTGTTTATAATATAAATAGCTAACTGAGTGGTAGATACTTTTTTTTTTTAATTGCCTTGTACAAAACCCCAAATCAACTCAACTGTTTTCACTTCTATTGACTTTATGTTGTATGGATCCCAAGCCCTCTCTCGGTTGGCACTTGTATTTAATTACACAACTTTGTAAGACATTTGTATATTGCGGAGTGTTCATTCAAGCTATTTAATACCTGGCACTGTTAATACACAGTACTTTATTGTACAGATTGTTTTACTGTTTTAATTGTAGTTCTGTGTACTTTTTTTGGCTGGGCTTATGGGGGCTGGCATGTTTTTCTTTTTTCGTTTTATTTCTTTTTCTGGCAATACAACATGTAAGAATTTCAAACCTGTTTGTAGATGCTAGAGTGTCAGAATCTTTACATTCGACTTTTCTAAGAAAAGCATTTTTAGTCTTAGTAGTGTGTGCTTAAAAGGTAACTGATTTTATTGAAAATGGTTTCAAGCTATTCAGATATGTACAGGACTGTAAAAAATTGTTGACAAACATTGAAGGAAAGACATATAAAGAAAAGCTATAAAATATATATTAGGTTCTGCAGACAATGGAATTATGTAATATATTGTATAAATGTAAGCAAAGGCCTCCGAAATAAAATGCCATAGTTTGTGAATATTGGATTCTGTTTCTAACAGTTTAATTAAGACATTTCAGTGTCTTCAGGATTACCAGCTATAAATTCAGTTTACCGTATTTTTCGCTCTATAACACGCACCCGACCATAATACGCACGTAGTTTTTAGAGAAGGAAAACAAGAAAAAAAATATTCTAAATGAAACAGTGGATGTATGATTTTTGTGGTTCATGCTGTGGCCACAGACATGTGATCTGACAGTGAGTTTGGAGTAGCCCAATGCAAAAATCCTGAGGATCCATGTGGATCCATGCTTTAACCACGTTTTAAGTGGGGAGGGAAGGAAAAGCACTCAAGGGACAAGGAGTACATGTGGGGTGTGTGGAGAAGGATGCTGCTAATAATGCAGAAGAGGGGTATAAGGGGAGACGGCTCCTCTCCTCTCCCACTTTGCTCCTTTAAAGCGAGCAGGCTCTGCTTTTCTCCCTCCTCCCCACTCATCCCCGGCAGCGGCTCTTCTCCCACTTTGCTGTTTCAAAGCGAGCCACGGAGGAGGGAAGGAAGGGGAACCATGGATCCTCTGCTCACGACTTCAACAGATCCCCCCCGCCACCCATAGGCATTCCCTCCATAACACGCACAGACATTTCCTCTTACTTTCTAGGAGGAAAAAAGTGAGTGTTATGGTGCAAAAAATACGGTAGCTAATATACTGGTGGTTACCTGGGGTTTTTTGGGGGTAAACATTTCTATTATTTCCCTTTTGATTCCATACAGTGTAGAGAAAACAAATGAAATATAAAACCAGAGCAATAAAAAAACAACAACATAGATAACAAAAGTATTTTAGGCATGCATCTTCTGCCAGAGAGTCAGTTATACCAAGTGTAAGTTGGGAGCAGTTGTTTGGGAGCAAATCATCATACAAATGTACCTCTGAGCCAAATTTCAAGTTAATCTAATCTACAATGTTGGTACCATTGTCATTGATGATGCATTAGATTCCACAGATCTTGTTGAGGCTTGCTAGGCAGCCACTATTTGTGCTTGCAATCAAACCCGCTTTCCCAATTCCTTTGGCATATGCAGAAGGCTTGGAGGAGAAACAAGAATTTCTCCCATGTGCACTGTGGCTAGGAGAAGGTAAAAAAACAGCAGGGTCCTTCTCACTGTTTATCCTCTTTGCAAAGCAGAAGTGAGAAGACCTACACCTCTCTTCCAGGCCCTCTGGCACAGGCAGAGACATTTTTGCTGGGGCAGTTTAACTTTTAAGTATCTGATGGGCTCTAATATTTACTGTTTTGGTTATTCGTTGGTAACATTGGATTCCATTGCAGACACTGATGTTGCACTCACTCACACAGGATCTTTAACTAACAGGATCTTTAACTGTGTAAAAATGTCTAACACACTACAAAATGCTGTTTCATGTGCAGTACACCTAGGAATGTCCCCTTGCCCAGCACATCATTGATCAGAACATAGTATGGTTAAAATAGGCTGACACCTTCTTTACCTCAGTGGACTGATAATGTTCCAGAACAGTTGTTGGTTATGGTTTTGTTCAGAGAGGCTACTTGCTGTAGGTTCTCCTATGGCTGGGCCCAGTCCTTAGAGCTCCCAAGAGCAGCAAGCGTTCTTGATTTGTAGAATTTGTCTCACACCCTTCATCATAGATCATTTTGGGGCAGGTGACAACTTTTAAAGTTACGTTTTACATTAACCTAGCAGAAGCATCAAACAAGCAAGAACATAAAACAAAATACAGTACTGCATATTGTCTTGAGATTTTAAATGAATATATATTTTTAATAAATAAGCAGTTCAGTACCAGAAAACAATCAATCCATCTGTCATCATGTTAATCCACAGGTCCGTACATCTAAGATACTCGAAAGGCCTGGAAGAACGAGGAAGATTTTACAGCTGGCACCGAAAGGTGTAACTTAAACTGTTACTTGTGCATTGCATCTGTTTACAATTGTGGTATATAAAGAGCTGTCTTTTAATTAATTATTACAGATCCTCTTGATGTCACCTTTGCTTTTCTTGGCACCCTTCTGTTTAAAGCCAGATACAAGAGTGCTGGGTTGGATGAGAGTGTTGGGTCAGAAGGTTATGAAGATAGGTCTACAGTAGGTGTCCCGCCTTGCCATGTGCCGTCCTCAAGTACTACAGTGGCTACAAAGTCATGTGGTGTGACTCACCAGGCTCTTACTGCCCCCACCCCCAAACAGGCACTGGCAGCAATCCTGTGTAGGTGCCACTCTGTTCTCATTCTGCTTGGGTGGCAGCAGATTAGAATCCCCAAAATGCATTGCCTAATGTGAACTTAATCATATTATCCGGTAGCCTAAAATGGTATCCACTCAAATGGGGATCTCGGGGGAAGGGGAGAAATGAAGCGACTAGAGGGGAAGAAAGGAAAGCTAGGAGGAAGAGGAAGAGGAGATAAAGCAGAGCAACAGGGGTAGGGGGACGGAGCAATCGGAGGGTGGCACAATGATCAGAAAAGAGGAGCAACAAGACACCCACGCATGGGTAGAAATGGAATCCCATAATATAGAGTCACTTGAACTTGTACAGTTTTTATATGGGATGTGCCCTGCCATCAAATCACATCTCCATGGACTGAAACATAAAAATTGCAGACCACCACTTTCAGCACCACTATTATCAAAAACTTATGAGAAACAAGTCTTGATGAATCCTCATGATTTTTACACCATCCAATCATATTACTCTGTTTCCATATGCGTTCTGTGATTTAATGGTGGTGATGTTGGCATCCTATGTAATGCTCATAAAGATCTACAAAGATCCACATTTCTGTGCCATAGTAGCACTAGCATGTACTGGATATGTGATTTTACAGTTCAGTATAAGTTTTAATTTGATGGTCAATTGGGGGGGGGGGACACCTCTTGTAAAAGACATGACAACTGAAGATAATCAATTTTTAATCTACTTTATCCAACTTTTGCCTAGACTTCACAAAAAACGCTGTGTCTCCTTCGTCTGTGAGGGCATGGGATCAGTCACCCACAGTTGACTAGCTGAGCAACAAAGCCACTTCTCCCTCTTGCTCTCTTCCTTCTCCCTGCCTGCCTGCCTGCCCACAAAGCAGAGGCAACCCTGTTGCTCCATTCCTCACTTGGTGGAAGGGGTCCTTCCTCAGAGTGAGGCATTGTGGGTGAGGTCACCCAGTGACTGCCTGTGCTGCCACCACTTAAGTCACTATGACTATGTCAAAAGATTGGTTTTTAAACTTCAGGTTCTGTCAAAAACTTGATTTGTTGTCATCACAGCAAAGCAACATCAGGGGGTATCTCTCGTTTCCACCAGCTCCCCTACCACATCACAGCCTGGGCCTGCCGGTCCCCCAGTTCCCATGGGTGGCTTTTCTGGAGCTGCGGCAGGAAGGAGGAAGCAGAAATGCCCTATTCTGTGAAAAGTTAAATTGAGGATCAAGCACTCAAATTTCCCCCCAAAGAATAGTATTTTATTGAAAATGAGTCCTTAAAATTCAGCCTAATTTCACAGGAGATTTCAAGTCTTAAGCCTATTACTGCAGACATGGCTATATATCACTCCTTATGCTAAGATGTTTACATCAAGTGGATGGTGCTCTTGCATCTTGCACTGGCCTAATTACAGCCCATGGCATAAGAGATAAACCACCGCCACCCCAATGCTTTTGCAACTTAATAACAGTTTAACCCAGTGATTTCTATTATGCTACAATTAAAGACAAGAGCCAGCTTGAGGGTGATGTGCTGGAGCTACTGGCAGCCCTTGCAGACTCTGAGTGAGTTCCAGATACCGGTAATTGTTTCTTTGCCACACAATGAATCAGGAGCAGCCTGTTTTTACCTAAGTGTCCTCTCCAGCTTCCAGTTTTAATGCTGCAGCTAAGTCCCTATTATGACCAGAGCTTAGACAGCCTTCCTCATTGGTGGTGGGAGGTGTGCTACCTATTACAAGATTCAAAAGCATGAACGGGAAAATCTGTGCTTTCCTCTTAAACAACGAAACTTCTATAATCCTACCACCGCAAGTGTATATGCACCGTACTTCACAGAGTATATGACTTACTAGCGTCAGAAACTGAATTTATTTTGGTGGGAGGAAAATGTATCTGATTTATGTGTGGAATCAGCTGGGCGCCTAGATTCAAAATGTGATGCTTTGCATGTCTGCTTACAGTTCTTGGCTACTCTGCCTATCCCTCTTGCAATGAACAAATCATACACTGTTAAGTTTAAAAGCTTTACTTAACTATATCCAAAGGTCTGGTTCATGCATTATTCTGTGCAGCAGAAAGTAGAACACTGGTAGATTACTCTTGGATGCAAAATACCACATATACTGTAGTCTGAACTACATACTCCCAAATTCAGACACATCCATCCATGGCAAGAAGAGATTGATGAAAGGAACAGAAGCAGCTTCACTCCCTCATGGAGAAGAGGGGGCGTGGCCTAGCTCAGTCTGGGAACAGAACTCTCTGGTCTTAATCCCTTGATGCACTACTTAGCACTCCTGCATAGCTGTTTGACCACTTGCTTACCTTAAATAACTTTCTTAAGTTACTTCTTACCTTCACCTTTAAGCACCTCACCATGCTCACAGCCACACAGAGAGTTTTTGCTTATTTATTCAAATGATTTAAGGACTCCTGGACAGTTAAGTGATTACCTACAAGATCGCCTTACCCACACCTGCCCACTTGACAGTTTCAATTGGTGGAATTGGCACTGCTACAGGTGCCAAATAATGTGTGTCTCTCTTTGGTGCCTGCTAAAAACATTTTTATTTAGACAAGTCTACTCAGATGCTTAGAAAGTTGAGGTAATTTTAATGTTTTAATATTTTAATGTTCTGTATGTTGTAAAGTAGGGTTGTGATTTTTTCCTCAATTTTATTGTATTGTCCTTTTGTAAACCACTTCGAGGGTTTTTTGTTTTTGTTTTACAATCAAGCAATGTATAAATTTTATGAAATAACTAACCAGATGTAACAGCATCCTTTAAAAATCCAGCCTGAGCAAGGAAGTTGTGGGAAGACCAAGATGGGCTGGGCCAGCTGGGTGGAGTTTGGAGTGCTTCCACTTTTGCAGGACAAGAGCTGACACAGGCTTTTGTCGACTTTTAACCATCGGATTTGTACTGTTCTGAAAGTCAAACAGGGACTGTGCCAGCGCACAGCTAAATAAACTTTATTTGCATCATGGACTGCAGGGGACGTGCGAACAAGAGAGAACCTCCAACCCAGAGACACGGAGACGGTGATTATCCCTGAGATTTCTCCTCCCGTTTATGTCTAGAGGGCGCAAGTGTGATACTGCTTTGAATTAAACTACGGAGGCAAAAGCAGACGAAATAAAAGTAACATAGGCGGGGCTTATTAGTGCTGGAGGTTGCCGGTCAGAAGCATGCTGTAGGCACAAAATATGAAGCAAGCCATTTTATTAATTGGATAGAGAATTTCCGGGCTTACCCTGGAAACCATATGTTTGTCTGTCCATTAGGATTTTGTGACTGGACAACACTGCCTCTACCCAGAAACAGCGGCAAGTAGTGACAAAGGTGGCAGCTCCTTCTAATTCGTATATTAAATTGTCCTGCCAGTGTCAGAACCAATGCAGTTCTTCATTGCACCCATATTGCACTTTAGGACTGACGAAACCGTGGCTGGGGAAAAGTTGCTTACAATAGCCCTGCAAGATAGTCCAATCTTAGTATGATAATAATAATTTATTATTTATACCCCACCTCTCCCAACAGATCATTAAAAACACGATAAAAGATCAAACATTAAAAATAGTACAGGTTAGAGCCTGGTTTGAATTTCCCGTCAAAGCTCCCTCCTCCGAACACGCCTCAAATTGCAGCAAAGGCCAACCTCCTGAAATTACTCCTTCTCGGCCCAAATCCAAAACCCAAAGTTACATGCTCGTATCCCATTGGTTTCCGTACAGACTCTCTGTTCTTTTCACAGTTCAATCCAAGGCAAGTTTACTCGAAAGCTAGTCCCAGGCTGTTCAATTGTGGGGAAACCTTTGGCCCTCCAGATCCTGTTGAACTGCAACTCCCATCAGCCCCCAGTGCACATGGCCAATGATCAGGAGTGATGGGACTTGTAGTTCAGCAGCATTTGCAGAGCCCATTGTTCCGTGCTTGGGAGTCAGAAGCGGGAGAGAGCGCTGTCGTGCTCCTGCTCTGCTTGCGGGCGTCCCAGAGTGAGAAGAACAGGGCGCCGGGCCTGTTTTGCTTTAATTCAGCAACATAGTAATGTTTCCTTATGTTCTTACAACACACACTTAAATGATGTCCTCTTTATACAGTGGTACCTCGGGTTAAGTACTTAATTCGTTCTGGAGGTCCGTTCTTAACCTGAAACTGTTCTTAACCTGAAGCACCACTTTAGCTAATGGGGCCTCCCGTTGCTGCTGCGCTGCCGGAGCACGATTTCTGTTCTGATCCTGAAGCAAAGTGCTTAACCTGAAGCACTATTTCTGGGTTAACAGAGTCTGTAACCTGAAGCGTATGTAACCCGAGGTACCACTGTATTTTGAACTGCATCTCCTATCCCGCCCCCCCCCCCCCGCAAACTGGCTGGGTTTGACGTTACTGGGAGGCTGAAGTAAAATGGCGTAAAAGAACCGGAAGTTTACGTCCGAGTGTTCCTCTGAGCTTCACGCGGCGCTGCGGGGGCGGAAGCGGCTCGAGCGGCGGCGATCGTGGGAGCGTGTCCGAAGGCGAAGATGAAGCAGTCCAAGGCGGCCAAGCTCCGCCCCGGTACCGGGTGAGGAACGCGGCCCGCGCTATGCCCTCTCTCCCCTCCGCCCCGCGGCTCCCAAGCCCCCCCCCCCTCACCTCGGGTGCTAGAGGAGTCCTGGGCGCCCGCCGTCGCGGTCCCTTCTGATCCCCTCCTGCCGCTGCGTTTGCCTGACGACCCTCCAGACCCCGCCTGCGAGACTTCTGCGCACGTGTAGCTTCTGAAACCGAGAGGTGCAGGGGCTCAAGTCACGCCCTTCGCTTTGGGATTTCTCCACATGTGGGAATGCCGGTTGCAAGAAGCGCGGAGGTGCTCTGCGGATGCTCAGAGCTGCCCTCTTCTTTGTAACGGTTCCTCACGTCTTGTGGCCGGCGCTGAAAAACATGCCCTTTCCTAACGTGGCACTATAGGCATGATTCGTGGCACCAGTCCCCTGCAGAGCCTGTGTCACAGAATGGTATAATCTAAACAAGCTATAGCATAGGGCCCCCCAAAAAAAATTAAAGGAGAAAAACCTGGATGTACATTTCCAAAATATAAGAGAAAAAACAAAATAAAACCTACATACAGCAACAGTGTTTTGTATTATGTAGGCTACTATCCTGTAAGTAATGGGCCCTGCCTGCTCCCTAAAATATCACTGTTTTGCTCATTTTGGTATATAGGGTGCCTACATTCTGCATAAGTGGCTTTAGATACCTATTAGCTCCATAAATTACCATATAGCATAGATTCAACACAAAAAACAGTGGCAATTTGTTGTTGACAAAGGACAGCTGGACATATAAAGGGCCCCATGAGCTTAGAGCCTCATCAAACCTAAATCCGGCCCTGAAAGGCACCATGAGGGTCCTTTAGTCCAACCCCCTGCCCTGCAGGATTCCTGCTCACTGCCATCCCAGAATTGGCTCAAACCACCAACCTTCTGGTCAACACCCAAATGCACTGACCCATTGCACCACAGAGGGTCGATTATGGGAACAGTCGTGTATCTGTGCAGTAGTTTGCCCCAAAGTTCTCATAGAAGCAAGATTGGGCTCCAAGAGAGCCAGTGTGGTGTAGTGGTTAAGAGCGGTAGTCACGTAATCTGGGTAACCGGGTTCGCGTCTCCGCTCCTCCACATGCAGCTGCTGGGTGACCTTGGGCCAGTCACACTTCTCTGAAGTCTCTCAGCCCCACTCACCTCACAGAGTGTTTGTTGTGGGGGAGGAAGGGAAAGGAGATTGTTAGCCGCTTTGAGACTCCTGAAGGGGAGTGAAAGGCGGGATATCAAATCCAAACTCTTCTTCAAATCCAAGATTGACTAAAAGAAACACACACATACACAACAGGAGTCTCTCAAAATGAACACCTCCTATAGCGTCTGCATGGTTAGCTTGCTCCTTATCAACAAAACATAATATTGCGGTTGGTAGTTGTAACTGCTGTAGCATTTAAGAACATAAGATGAGCCTGGCGGATCAGGCCAGTGGTCCATCCAAGTCCTGCATCCTGTCCTGGCAGTGCTAGCCAGATACTTATGGGAAACCCACATGCAGGCCTTGGGCGGGGGGGGGGGCGCAACCCATTGTGCAAGCTTCTAATTGTGTGTGGCAGGGGATTTAAATTGTGGAATTGTGTTACAGCAAGCCTGCAGCTTATGAGGGGGTTACATTACTGGGGATTGTGCCTAAAGCTAAAATCGTGTATAATCATAAACCCATTGGGTTCAGTGGCAGGTGGGATCGCCAAAATAATTTTCCCTGGATCCCCACCACGCTTTTTATTTTTTAGAAATCTTTTTGGCATGCATGTAAAGCTGAGTGTGCACAAGTTAAATGTGCATAAATTGTGGACTTACTGTAGTTCATTTCTGCCTTTGTTTTGATTTTTCTGATTTCTATAAATACCTAAATATAGTTAAATGAAGGAATTTGCCATACTCAGGTTAGTGTGTAGTTTAGAAGGCTTTTAGCACTTTAAACTAGAGGAAGTAAAATGCTAAGGCTACACATTAATCTGAGTATGTATGGCGGATATATTGCAAGTGGTTTGACTTGCTATTTTTTAAATAAGAAAACTGTAAAAAGTTATTTTGTTATGTGATGTGACAGAGATGTGACAAAGCTTTAAGTTCAAGGGGTACCAAACTTGGTACACTAGGGAAGATTTATGCACTTCTGTAGCCTTTCACTCGTGGCAAATATTTTTCTAACATTATTTATTTCATTTATTAGATTTATATACCGCCCTTCATCATAAAATCTCAGGGCAGTTCAGAGAATAAAATAAAGAATAAAAGCAAGTAACTAAGTAAAACAAAACAGCAAAACAATACCCCCCTTCCCACAGACATCTGCAGGACCTGCCTGCGCCTGCAGATGAGCTGCAGTGGTGCATGAATCTTTCCTAATATACCAAGACTGGTACCCCTTAAATTTAATACGGTATTTGTCACATCACAGAACAAAATAAATTAATAAAGTTTTGTTATAAAAATAATTTTGAGACCAACCACTTGCAGTATTTTTGGAAAGACAGTATACGGTAATTGCTCCTTCTCTCAAATGCATACCTGAAATTGATTTCTGGCAATGTAAATGTAATCATACAAGAATCAGAGCTGTCTCCTGTTTGTTTTTCTCCTCCTACATAGTGATTATCTCCTGGCAGTCAATGATTTTTGCATTATAGTTTCCTTTAATTGGAAAACTGCTGCAGAAATTATCTTGTAACATTGAAAGGCAAGGTAGAAACATCTAAGCAAAAGTAGGAAAAACTGCAGGCTGTTGCTTGTAAAGTGCCATGTGTTTATTTTTCTAGAAGTCCATGGCCCATTGGCCCAGGAAGCAGACATATGTGCAGAGACTTCTCCGTCTGTATACTTACAGCAAATGAAACACTCATATTGTACTAATTCTTCAAAAGTAATGACATGCACAATCTGCTTGGGTTTTTTTTGTGTTTTTTTGCATGGATATTATTGGTTTGTTTTACCTGTAGTTTATGCTTTATAGGACAGTACTAAATGGGATCTGATGACCAACTTTATCTCTTTAATAGCAAAGCATGTGAGAAAGATGCTGCCACTGTATCAAAGGAAGATTATGTTGTGGGTGAAGTGGCCAACAGTCTGTTTCAAAATAAACCCACCGCATGTGGCACAGCTTCCCTGGTCCAGCTCTTCAGTGCTCCTGAGGCTGAAATACAGCCAGTGTATGTTGCTGTGCCAAGAGTAAGCACATTTCTTTACCTATGTAATTCCCAAAATGTTAGTTCAGTTCCCAGTACTGAAATATGCCAGCATTGGGAATGCTTGACGTCCCTTAAATAAGACTGCAAACTGTAGATGTTAACTGTTAACAGTTCCATATTTCAACTCCTTAACCAGGCTGTGAGACTGTTGTTTGCATTCATGTTACAGACACTGAAGATGACAGATCATTTTGTTAACATAAGGATGGTCATAGCACCCTTATTTTTCACACTATGTTCTTGTTTGAAACTGTTGATACATCCTTTTTGGTGTTGCGGGCAGAGGAACAAGCAGCTGATAAATTTTTAAAAAAGATTCTCAAAAACAGCATCTGTGCCATCATGATAGGTCTTGGGTGCCATAAAATATTTTAATGATTGTTCCTTCATTGAAAGTTTATGAAACTTAAAGGTGCTCTTAAAATATATTTGTCAGCTGTCATTGGTAATGCTTCATCTTTTTTCTGACAGAGAAGAATCAACAGAGTGCTTTGCAACCAACAAGTATTAATAGTCAGAGCCTCTAAGTTACATTGGGCTTCTGAAAGCAGAATTTTATCCAGATGTTCATCCCCACCAAAGTACATATTATCTTATTGCTGTCCGGTGACCTTGTATTTCCCCAACCCCTTGTATGACCACCTTCTAACTAATTCATTAAAATCCCTTTTCTAAAAGGAATGTAAGAAACGGAAGCTTACGGAAGAAGATACTGCCACAGAAGTTAAGAGTTCATCTAGTAAAGGAGAGCCTTTTAAAAAAAAGCTAAAAGCTAAAAAGAAGGATATCTCTCTCGCAGAGGAAAGTGTAGCAAGCAGGTAAGTGAAACACTTTAAAACTGATTAAGTTCAGAATAATCAATAAAGGCAACCACCTGTCCTCACTCCCCCATGGTCTGACTTGAAGACCATTAGTAAGTCTTACCAAATTCAATAGCGCTTACTCCCAGGTAGGTAGGGTTAGGATTACAGTCTAAACTGTTTGTTTTAGTTTGCAGCACTTAATATAAACAAAATTTTATCATACTTGTCATTTCTGTTGATTGGTTCTCTTTTCTGGGTCCTAGGAGTGAGACAGAATTTAGAAATATAGAGTGATTTAAGGGACATAATAAATTTTGGGTTTTCTCGTTGAGCAGTGTACCGTATTTTTCGCTCTATAACACGCACCTGACCATAACACGCACATCGTTTTTAGAGGAGGAAAACAAGGGAAAAAATATTCTGAATGAAACAGTGGACGTATCATTTTTGTGCTTCATGCTGTGGCCACAGACATGTGATCTGATGGTGAATTTGGGGTGACCCAATGCAAAAATCCTGAGAATCCCTGTAACCACTTTTTTGCACCATTGCAGCCCCAGGCAACAGTGGGTGCGTGATTTTTGGGGGGCAGGCTGTAGCCATGGACATGCTGTGTGCTCTGATGGTGAATTTGGGGTGACCCAATGCAAAGATCCTGAGGATCCATGTGGATCCATGCTTTGTAACCACATTTTAAGTGGGGAGGGAAGGAAAAACACAGAAGGCTAAGAATGCAGGAGAGGGCTATAACGTGAGGAAAGGAAGGCAAAAGTCCCCCCACCCACCCACACAAGCCAGCCAGCGCGCGCTCTCTCTCTCTCTCTCTCTCTCTCTCTCCCTCCCATCTGCATGTTTTCCAGCTGCCTGATATTTATTTTTTTTAATTGCCTTGACAGAAGAAAGCATTTTAACTGCATTAAGAACTATTTAGCAGCGAAACCTAAGCTTTGCCATCCCTTAAGAGGTACACAACACTGTAATCTTCCAGATCGCATGAATTTACAGGCAAAACACTGTTTAAGGATTTCATCCTTTTAAATTGAAGAAAGCATATTTGAATGCTGTGTGTCCCCAAAAACAAAAAGCAGGAAGTCAAATCAGAATTTTAAGCTGAACCTGTAATCTCTCTCCCTTCACAAACATTGTTCCCTCCGGAGCACGGAGAGGAAAGCAGACACTCTTCTTGCCTGGAGGGGAGGGGCTTTCCCTGCTCTTTGTTCCGTTTCAGCAAACACAGCAACGAAACAGAGCGGGTGGGCAGTAAGACCCTGAGGCAGAATGCAGGAAAGCAACCACTTCCTCTTCTTGCCTGGAGGGGAGGGGCTTTCCCTGCTCTTTGTTCCGTTTCAGCAAACACAGCAACGAAACAGAGCGGGTGGGCAGTAAGACCCTGAGGCAGAATGCAGGAAAGCAACCACTTCCTCTTCTTGCCTGGAGGGGAGGGGCTTTCCCTGCTCTTTGTTCCGTTTCAGCAATCGTGAAGCCCGATTTGATTTTTGTCTGATTTTTCGGCTCCAGGAACCACACATTCGCTCCATAACATGCACAGACATTTCCCCTTCCTTTTCAGGAGAAAAAATCTGCGTGTTATAGAGCGAAAAATACGGTACATTTTATAGAATGACACTGTCGTAGAAGTAAAGGTATGCTGTCTTAGATAAAAACAATTTGAAGGCCAGCAATGATTAATAGAACAAAACTATGCATGTTCCTTCAGAATTAAACCCAACTGAGTTCAGTTGGGCTTACTCTCAGGTAAATATGCACAGAATTGCAGCATAAGCATGTGAAATATGCACTGGCTCTTAGAGTATAAATTGTATGCATATCTACTCAGAAGCAAGTCCCATTTAGTCCCATTCAGTTCAGTGTGTAGCTTTCATTTATTTCACGCTCAGCCCCACTAAGATTTGTTGACTGCTTGTTGCTTGAGTGACAGTAATTGCATGTTTTCAATATAGTTGTTGTCAGTCTCTCTAGCAATGTTGTCTGTTCCCCCCACCCCACCTACCGCTTCCCCAGACAGTGGATAAGTAGAGCTAAAATATAGATTTTTTGTGACTATTAAAAAAACACCTGCTAACAAAGTTGTTGTACTTTTTCATGGTTTATCAAGGGAATGTGCTTTGGATGTAGCAGATGAAGAGGAGGAGAAAAAAGAAATACAAATTAAACAAAAACTGAAAAATAGACGTTCTAAATTGGTTTCCCAAAAGCTTTCAGATGAAGATGCTGGACTGAAACAAAAGAAAACACAAGTTAACCTGGCTGAGGAAATGCTAAAGAATAAAAGAACTATTTTTGTGGGCAATTTACCTGTTAGTTGTAAGGCACAGGTAAGTTTGTAGTATGTGGGCAGAGGAGTTATGGTCCCCAGTATAGCAAGTGTTCAGGAGTTTGTTGTCACATATGGTATCTCCATGCCCCCATTTTTTATCCTTATAGAAGTTTTAGCACCATATATTTTTCTGTGCTTCTTTGACCTAACTGAAGATTATATAATTCAGTTACAGATAAACCAGATTTCCCAGTTCTGTGTTTTACTACCCCCCCCCCCATTTTTCAAAGAAGATGTTGTACTTCTTGTCCTTAATACCATGAGCCAGGTAAAAGTTGCAGTGCTTATTATTTTTGCTCACATTTGCTCTGACAAATTACACCGTATGCTTGTTTCAATCTAGATGCTGAAGACGTTTTTCAAAGAATATGGGCAAATTGAATCAGTTCGTTTCCGCTCTTTGGTATGTTTTGTTTGGTTGTTGATTTTTATAACATTAACTGCATGTATCTTCATGGGGAGAGAGTCTCTGGGCAAGAGCAAAATTGTGCTGTATGTGGGGAAAGTAGTGGCTCCTTCTACTTTTTTACCCATGAGCTATTGCTACTTCCTCCCGTAGCAAAAGGGTTAGTTTGGTGGCTGGCAATTTGTCACAGTAGAAAAGATGCTGGTTTTTCCTTGTTACCTACCTACTGTTTGTTCCAGTATTAAAGGGCCACAACAGGCAGCTGCGATGGTGCTGCCATTTTGAAGAAGTAAAGCTGGAGAAGCAAAGGAGGTGAGGGGGGATATGTTAGGATAGGAGCAGAAAAGCATTTTACCCAGTGTAAACCAGTTTTGGCTTGGCTTAGCCAAGGAATAATTTCTAGTTAGCACACATCCTCCCAAGTTCTCTATCTACACTCTTCCAAATGGTGATGGGCTTTGAAGCTAGCAGGAAGTGCATCAACATGACCTCAGAAACCCATGTCCTTCCTCCAGCAAGAGATTAGGGAAGGATCTAGTGTGGTGTTGAGTTCATAATGTGATATGATAACGGAACAACACCTACCAACTAATGCACCACTTTTCCCCCTTCCCTTTCCAGATTCCAGCTGAGGCTACTGTATCCAAAAAAATGGCAGCCATAAAGTAAGTTATAATTTTTAAATAATTTTTTATAAAATGTGTTTAATTTTTAGAATGGGGAAACTCTACACATTTTCATTTAATATTTTTTTTCTTTTTAGCAGTTAAATTTTGTTAATTGTTGTTATTTTCAAAATAAATACATTCAGTAGGTTTGCTAAAGACCAGGGGTTCTTTCTACTGTTCTGGAACAAATTGGGAACTGATGTTATTCTGCCATTCATTGTGTTGATTGGTATAAATGGTAGAGCAGTGAGTAGTACTTTGTGCTATAGGTGTGGCATAATAAAGCCACGTCCAACTTCCTACCTGGAAAAGGTAGAAACTATTTTTCTACCCAATTTCTTGCTATTGCTGATTGATTTCAACATCCATTGTGCCAAACTAGTGCATTTTTTAGCCAAATGAAGACTCCTTAAGATGCTTCCCAACGGGGCAGGAAGTCTCTCATTCAGAGACTGATCCTGTGTATTTTGGATCAAGAACGTATACAACTAGGCAGTTCCTTAAAATGTTTGCTAAGTGCCATTGAATTCAGTGGAATTTGTGTCTTAGCAAACATGAGGATTGTGCAATATATTCTAAAGCAGGGGTAGGGAACCTTTGGCTCTCTAAATGTTGTTGGACTCAAATTCAAAGGAGGATGGGAGTTGTAGTTCAACAACAACTGGAGGGCCACAGTTTCCCCACCCCTGTTCTAAAGCCATCCATTCAGCTTTCAAATGTATATATGTAATTTGTAATTAAATGTATAGTAAACTCAATTTTTTTTCCTTCAGGCGAATGGTGCATCCTAATATGAAGTACATTAATGCTTATGTCGTTTTCAAGGAGGAATGTGCAGCCAATAACGCCTTAAAATGGTATTTTTAAAAAAGAATACTTGATGCTGGATTTTATAAAGTATTATGACATGCATTTAATCAAATAAAGCTTAACAAAAACATATCCTAAATTGTAAATACCTTTTCTGAAGTAACACACTGTGCAAACTAGGAAGGTAGCTGACTGTTTTTTTTCTGATTATTTTTTCCTGTTGTGGCTTTAATAGTAATGGAACAGAATTTACCAGTGGATTCCACATAAGAGTTGACCTTGCTTCAAAATCTGCATGTGTAAGTAATTCAGTTGCTGTAGGAAGAAACTCCCCGTCCCTAGCTGCTTCCTTAGACTGTTGATTCAATTCTTCTTGTTCACTTGTTTTACAGCACGATAACAAGAGATCTATTTTTGTGGGAAATCTCCCTTATGGTAAGTGTTAAGTGAAATTTTACACTCTTCTTTTCAAATCTATGTAGAATTCTCTTGCAGAAAAATGACAGTTTCAGACATCCTTATGAAATACATTCTTTTTGTAGCTTTTGCAGACTATAAAAGATTTAGACTGCATCTAGAAAGCTTTTAATATAAATGTATACTCATTTTTAAAAGCTGCTTTCAGATATATCAATAATAATTTGTTTTGTCACAAACAGATGATGCACGTGATGTATTGTTACAGCTTAACAGAAATAGATGTACTGCAACAGTTCACATTAAAGTAGTTGTTGCTGGTAGTAAAAAGTCCTACATTTAAATCTTAAATGAAAATATTTTGAATTTTTGGCACATACCTAAAACTTATGTTTTAACACCATACTTTTTTAAAAAAATGTTTGCTTACAGAAATTGATGATGATACAGTAAGAGACCATTTCTCTGAATGTGGAAATGTAATCAGTGTACGAATTGTGAGAGATCGGAGCACAGGCATTGGCAAAGGTTTTGGTTACGTTCTGTTTGAGGTATGTCGATAGCTATTCAGAATCTGTGATGGAAGAAACTTAACATTGTATTAACACTGACTGAAGGGTATCTGGTGTCATATGCCCAGCTGTTAGCAACATTAAAACTGTTATGGCAGTTACAATGATGCACCTTCTAAAGAGTTGATAGAAATTGCTGCCAATTCCACTGAGGGTGACATCATAGCTAGACACCTCTACAACTGAATGGTGCAGCGTTGGGGACCTGTCATCTGTGACAACTGACTGTGCTGACTGGAGATTTTGGGAGTTGGAGTCCAAAGCCCCACAGGTTCCCAATCCCTGGCATAGGGAAGGCGCCAGTTATCATGCATTAACTTCTACAGAATTGAAAACACAGTTCAAAGCAAGCAGTCTCATGCAACTTGATTCCTGAGTTTTGCCGAGTATCACCTCTCTGCTCTGAAATATCTATAACTGAATTTGTAGCCAAGCAAATAGAATTGTTCTCATAACAACTAAAAGCTCAGTCCTCATCTGTTTTATTCAGAAGCAAGTCCTACTGAATTGGGGTTAAGATTGCAGAGGGAGATAACAACATTCAAATCCTGCTGCTAGCATATGGTGTCTTTACTTTGTCTCACTTCTAACACCTTCACAGAGTCAGTATTTTTCAACACACTCCCAAGCTGATGTGCCGGGCCATCTATATTTATTTTTTCAGTGACGTGTTCATGGGGGGGGGGGGAGGATTAAAGGAAGAAAGTTGAAGTAGGAAACCTTGTTTGCAGCACAGACTTGCTCATACTTGATGTGTTTGCAAGCAGGAAAATTTGCATCCATTTCATGCTCCAAATAATAGTTTAATGTGAAAGAAGAAAATTGTAGGCAATTGGATAGCTTTCCAGTGGCTATGTTGCTTCTGTTTACTGTGCATTTGGGGTAGACCTGTATTTCCTTGTTTTAAAGTAGATGTGCTGGCATGATTTTTTTAAAAAAACCAAACCCCCTTTTAATTTAGCTGCTTTAAATATTTTTGTTTTATCGTTTATTGATTATGTTGTAAAGTGGTTTTTTATTTTTGCGAATTTTTCTGAAAGGAAAATAAATATTAGTTACTAAGATGTAAGATGAATGCCTAATTTTAGATGTTGCCCTTTATTTTCCTTAAAGACTACAGATTCTGTACACCTTGCACTGAAGCTAAACAACTCTGAACTGAAAGGAAGAAAGCTACGAGTGCAACACTGTGTGCAAAAAGAAAAAGCTCCACAGAAGAGTTTAGTCAAGAATGTAAAGAGCCCTGTTGGACTGAAGTATTCAAAGTCTTCTTCACTGAAAAATGCAAAAGGATTATCGAGTCACTCTTTTGCTGGTGAAAAAGCAACCCCAATGACAAAGAGCAAAAAAACCAAGTCAAAACACATAATGAAGAAGAAACCGAGAAAATCCATTTGAAATAGTTATGCTGCAAGTTTTGAATTGTATTTTTAAATAAATTTTATTTCCTAGTCATTTGGGAGTTCTGCATATTCTGTCTCCAGAGTTTGAGTTTAGAAATTAAGCTGGATTAATTCATAATATTAACAAGAGAAGTCACACTAAGAAAGTTCAACACATAACAATTCTACTAGCCCGTCTCCACTCACTATGTAGTGATTTGGGGTCTAAAAGGGAAAGAGACAGTCTACTCCAGTAAAGTTTACTTAAAGAACATTTGCTAACCACAAGCATTTGATCATTTACAAACCTGTTTTTACTAGTGATTGTCCTTTCTACTGTTACATTAAGTTTGTTTCCAAACCTTCAGCAGTATACTGTTGCACACCACCCCAATTTCCGAGCAGGTTCCAGGTGCTTCCCTAGGGTTCGTGTTTCCATTGGAAAGATTTACAGTGGAGACTAAGGTGTATTCATGATATATGGTCTGTTTACACATATATACCACAAGCCCACAGTGGAGGCGTTCACAGCATTAACACCCCAAGAGAGTCTTCCAGCTTCTAGCTCAAGGTAATCCGCTGTCCTCAAGGCCTTTTTGGGTGGCCTTTGGCAACATTTGATGCCTCCCACCCCTGCAGGAGAAAGGTAAAGGGACCCCTGACCATTAGGTCCAGTCGGGACCGACTCTGGGGTTGCGGCGCTCATCTCGCTTTATTGGCCAAGGGAGCCGGCGTTTGTCCGCAGACAGCTTCCGGGTCATGTGGCCAGCATGACTAAGCCGCTTCTGGCAAACCAGAGCAGCGCACAGAAACGCCGTTTACCTTCCCTCTGAAGCGATACCTATTTATCTACTTGCACTTTGTGCTTTTAAACTGCTAGGTTGGCAGGAGCTGGGACCGAGCAATGGGAGCTCACCCTGTCGCAGGGATTTGAACTGCCGACCTTCTGATCGGCAAGTCCTAGGCTCTGTGGTTTAACCCACAGCGCCACCTGGGTCCCTGCAGGAGGAAGAGGACCCACCTATTTGTCCTCTGGTGCTGAGCCACTTATTTAGAGGGCCATTATCAAACCAGGAAGCTAGCCTGGCTATTCCAGGAATTTGAATCCTTCCTTAGATTTTAGCCCTTGCTGGATCCAAGAATTATAAGGGTCTCTGCATCTAGCCTACTTCCACCCCCCAAAACTCATAACAATACTTTTAAGCTGAAAATCACCACATTATCAAATTGCATCTCCATGTCCAAGTTTAAATGTTCCTGCTTCTGGAGATTTTTTTTAAAAAATATTTCCCGTATTTGAACCAATTGCTGAAAATACTTTTAAAGAGAATGCATATTACTTCATTCCTGTATTTCAAACTTGCAACTGTTCCTGTTGTATTGTTGTTGTTATAAGAATTTTAAAGTCATATATATATATATATATATATATATATATATATATATATATATATATATATGCTTTCGTAGATTTTCACGGGTACAGGAATGCAGGTTTTGGTGTTTTCGGGTATCTTCCCGTGTAAGAGTTGGGGTGTCTAGGCGACGTTTCGACGAGGTCTCACTCGTCATCTTCAGGCTGGTGCTTTCGGCTTCTTGTTACTAGAACAGAGCAGGATCTCAGTGTTTGAGTTCCTATAAATACTGTGGAGGGGGTGTGGTGTATAGCCTCCAACGTTCTTGGCAGAGAGGAAGTTCCCAGGTTATTGTGCCTTTTCTTCTTTTGTTCATTAATTACTTGAGGGATATCTTGAGTGATTTCTTGAGTGATATTCTGAGTACCACTTAGGAGGGTCATTAGGTGTGGATTAGTTGCTAAAGCTTTCGTGTCTTGACCTCTTGAGCTTGTGAAGAGTTTTTCTGAGTTTTTCTGAGAAGAGTTTTTCTGAGAAGATGGCTGTACTGCACTTAGTTGTGCTCTGGCTTGGCTTCGTGTATAGGGGCGAGCTGTGGTTTTGTGCCCTGTGCCAGCCAGATCTGTGTAGGGATTGCAGGGGGGTGCAGCATCCGGAGGTGCCACTATGGTTTGGCTACTGGATGGTATCTGTAATTTATCTGTGGAGAGGGTCTGGGTTTGGGTCTGGTGTGGTTGATTGGAGATGGCGTTCTGTGTGCCTCTGGTTCTGGTGTCGGTTTTTGTGGGGAGGGCTAATTTCCAGATGTCTGGCAGGCGGGACGTGTCGTCACGCTTGTTCATGTTGTGAGGGTGTTTCTCTAGCCATCGAGATAGAGAAACACCCTCACAACATGAACAAGCGTGACGACACGTCCCGCCTGCCAGACATCTGGAAATTAGCCCTCCCCACAAAAACCGACACCAGAACCAGAGGCACACAGAACGCCATCTCCAATCAACCACACCAGACCCAAACCCAGACCCTCTCCACAGATAAATTACAGATACCATCCAGTAGCCAAACCATAGTGGCACCTCCGGATGCTGCACCCCCCTGCAATCCCTACACAGATCTGGCTGGCACAGGGCACAAAACCACAGCTCGCCCCTATACACGAAGCCAAGCCAGAGCACAACTAAGTGCAGTACAGCCATCTTCTCAGAAAAACTCTTCTCAGAAAAACTCAGAAAAACTCTTCACAAGCTCAAGAGGTCAAGACACGAAAGCTTTAGCAACTAATCCACACCTAATGACCCTCCTAAGTGGTACTCAGAATATCACTCAAGAAATCACTCAAGATATCCCTCAAGTAATTAATGAACAAAAGAAGAAAAGGCACAATAACCTGGGAACTTCCTCTCTGCCAAGAACGTTGGAGGCTATACACCACACCCCCTCCACAGTATTTATAGGAACTCAAACACTGAGATCCTGCTCTGTTCTAGTAACAAGAAGCCGAAAGCACCAGCCTGAAGATGACGAGTGAGACCTCGTCGAAACGTCGCCTAGACACCCCAACTCTTACACGGGAAGATACCCGAAAACACCAAAACCTGCATATATATATATATATATATATATATATATATATATATATATATATATATAAATGTTCATAACTATATATATAAACCACGTCTGAAACCCGCACAAAAAAGGTCCTGAACAAATTGACCTCATATTTCTCTGCAAGGTCAAAGTGGAAAGCCTCCCCATTGTCTCTTTCCTCACAAATCCTGTCTTAAGGGCACATTCAAGATAAGAACAGGGTGTGAGCCTGTGACCTGTGACCTAGATTCAGGAATTAAGTAGTTATAATAACAAAAGAGTGGCCAAAACCCAGATAATGAAATCAGGTAACTTGCCAGACAGGAGAAACAATGCACTCAGGTTTCTGATGTATCTGGGGGTGATCTTGGACTCCAGGGTGGCAAATTAAAAACATCTATATAAGGGCTTGCGTGTATGGCTCGGGGTCCTCCTCTCTCCTGTGTGTGGGGGAGCACCCTGTTGCAACAGTTAATAAAGATCAGGCTTACTAGCTGCTTTGCTTCTCAATATTCTCTGGTTGCGCTGGTATTTTCTCCTACCGATAGAGAACCTACAAAAGGACTTTATATGGGCTCTTGGGTACCCCACAAGGGAAAAGGATAAGTTTTTATTTATTTATATCATTATCTTTGCAGCGGGTATCCCAAAAAAGACCATGTAGCATCTAGTCAGGAGAAACTTGGCCATGCTAATCATGGATTTTTGTGGGTTGTGTAACAGAACAGACTTCTTTGATAGACTTGGTTTATGAACCCAAACTGACTCCCAGGTTGCCACCTGAACTGGCTGATACATGTAAACAATTTATTTGTGATTTTGGTCAGTTCAGTGACAGGTTATAGGGGAAATGAGTGTTGATTAACAAAATTTAAGAGGCATTTGTCTAATATAAGTAAACTTTGATTAAGCCATCTGTTTCTTTGAAGACGACCTGCTTGACTTCTAATCTAGCACAGGAAACTACTGGGGAATTCTCTGTACCAACCATCAAACATATTGCATGGAAACTGCAGCAGTGCTGATCCCACAAGATTTGCTAGTACTGTACTGTATCCTAGCAGTTTTATGCCTACAACGTAAGAGCCTCTGCGGCGGGTTAAACGCAGCGAGCTCGCGATACCCATACGCAGAGGTTAGCCTAGGACACGCTTAGAGTAAACGGACTCCCGGTGACACTAAAACAGACGTGACTCCTTCCACATAGTTTAAGGGGGCGGGGGGAGGAAGAGTCCCGCGCGAACCCACCACGCATGCGCCGCCCTCCCGCAGAAAGCGATAGGCGCGTGCGCAGTGCCGCTGGGAAACGGCTCGTTTTCCTGCCCATGCGCTCGGCTCGCGGTCGCTGGCTGATGACGCGATCCTCCCGCCGAAGGTAGCGTGTGTGTATGTGAGCGAGAGGAGCCGCGGTGGGCGGGGTCTTCCTCTTCTGCTGGCTCCAAGGTGGCTGTGAAGTACGAGGCGGGCTGGGCAGGCAGGATGATGGGGGGAAAGAGCAGCGCCATCGCCGCGGGCCTCTGCGGGGCTCTCTTCATCGGCTACTGCATCTACTTTGACCGCAAGAGGAGGAGCGACCCCAACTTCAAGAACCGGCTGCGGGAACGTGAGTCGCTCTCGGCCGCCCGCCTCCTCGTGCAGCCGCTTCCCCACCCCGCGCGGAGCCGGCCCTGGGTCGCCCCTCCGACCGGCCCCCCTCCCCGCCCCCCGCTCCATTGGCGGCCGGGCCTGGGAGGGTGGCCCTCCGGAGAAGCCCCGCTGCTTCCGAGGCTGCGGTTCCTTCGCCATGAGCGGGCGCGGGGATTTTGCGGTGGCCCCGAGGACAAAGCAAAACCAGGCCTCCCAACTGGGCATGCCTCTGGCGTGGGCGACCTTCTTCCCCTTGCTCCCTTGCATCGCCAGGCTCGCCTTCATTTCAAAGGTCACAGGCTGCAGGTGTTTGGATGAGGATCGCTTCACACGCTGTTAGGACCCACCTAGTGTGTGTCTTTGACTGGATGCACGCAGAAACCGTGTGTGTGTGTGTGTGTGTGTGTGTGTGTGTAGCAAACACATGCTCCCTGCTGCATGAATCCTCCTGGAATTTGGGATTGGCATTCTGCGGTGGAAATGCATGGTGATGTATATGGTGTCTCCTGCCACGTGTTTTGAGAAGGGTCCCTGGGAGTGCAGAAGCTTGTTGCATTTTGATACTTTGTTTTGCACAGGTTTCCAAAAACTTAACTATCTTAATCAAGCTGTTGAGATTTTTCCTCCTGCATGGAGGCCACCTAGGTTATTTTGTCCCATGTTCATCCTTCTCACACTGTGATTGGGTTTGTCACCTTTCAGGTGTTGCAAAGTGAACATATGCAGCCTTTTCTACTCATGTAGACTTCCCATGTGATTTAGAATCCTAGAGAGTTCAAAGTCCCCTATTACACAAGTACCCCCTAAAAGGTGATGAAGCCTCCAACGAGCCCAGATGGAGGAAGTGGACTCACAGGGAGTGGGAGAACGAATTTTGTAAAGTTAACCTGACTTCATAGGTACTTACTATACTGTTACGCATTCACAAACCCTCCTGGTACTGTTGCTGTTATAACTTCCAGGATAAGGATGGATGCAAGAGGAAAATGTAGAGTTATCCAAAATGCAGAACGTTCTCTCGTACTTCTGCATTATTTCACCTCTTCAATAAAAAACTCACATTCTTTAACATGATCATTCTTCCTTAAAACACACGCTCACAGAAACTGTTTTAAGTGTCAAATTGTGAAACATGTTCTCAGAATTGAGCTGGTAGCTTTTCTGTGCTGATTTTTTTCAGGGATTTATACAAACAATATAAATATTTTGTGCTTTGTCTTCACTTCTTGATAACATTTTCTTCCAGTACGGTTTGCAGTAGAGCATGATAATGCAATAGGAAGCAGTTAACTAGTCTCTGGGTGATGGGGCAGTCAAGTGATGTTGGGACATGTGATATGTTAACTGTTTCTCTGTAGCTGTTCAGTATTCCTGCCATTCATGTGACAAATTGAGGCAGAATAGCTCCCCCACCCCAGAAGTGTCCTTCAAGGCAACATTGTATTTAATTATGCCACTAGGTGGTAGGGCTTCTCACAGTTATTAAAATGTTACCTCCACTCCTGGCCGCAGTGGTCCTCCTACTGTATAGAGCCTGCAGTGTTCTCAGGGGGAAATAGTTTTATCCTAGGAAGTGTGTTTCCAGGAAGTATAAGATGTAATTTTACGTAAGTTCTTATAAATAATTCTCTATATACAGGCCTTTGTAGATGGTTGCTTATCCAAATATGGACCCCTAGCTATATATTATTATTATTATTATTATTATTATTATTATTATTATTATTATTATGTTTTATTTTTATATGATATTTCGAAATGTCCAAGTGTTGTTCTTCCCCCCACGTCAGTTTGGAGTGCAAATAGTATTGTGATTCAAAGATCAATATATCCTTTTTTCAGTAGATTACCAAAATATAGAAACTGAAAATGCGTGGTGTGTTTAATTCATAGGACGGAAGAAGCAGAAACTCGCCAAAGAAAGAGCAGGACTTTCAAAGGTATTGATACCTTGTTGTCTTGAGTTCAGTTTTAGTTGTGGTACATTATACATGGTGTACAGAATTCATTTCAAATTGGATTTTAGCTTGAAATTACCATACAGGCAGTGACCATTTTGCACAAGGGTTCTTTTCCTGACCCCCACACGCATCAACAAAGCACACATAAGTCTGCCCCATTCCACCCCATTTTGGGGCCACTTCTGGGTTGGCAGCGACAAGCTTGTGCATGATTGTGCGATAATTGGACATGTAAAATGGTTGCTGTCTGTAGTAACAGCTTTTTTTGATCTATGTTAGTCAACTTGAATCCAGATAATTTCCTGCACCACTCACCGAAAATGTATTTCATGTTTTCTGGCAGTCGCCCTTGCTCCCCAAATCATAGGCAATTCAGGAGAATTACTGACCCCCAGAAGACTGCTTTTTTGAGGGGGGAGTGTTGAGGGGCTGGGGACAGCACTTTCCATAGCCCCCCTTCCATGGATATATGTCTAAATTAATTATTTCCATGGAAAGAAGTTTCACAGAGTGTGGCTCAGTTCTGTAGCAAATGCTGATATGGAGGTGATCTCAGGAGTTCAGGCATCTTGCCAATGTTTAAAAACCTAACTTTAAAAAAACCCTACTAGAATGCTCTTAAGTACTGTATTTAAAAGCATATGTGAGGAACAGGATGTTGTGACATAAACGGCTGATTGCATAAATGTCATTGTTACAGTTGCCTGATCTAAAAGATGCTGAAGCTGTTCAAAAGTTCTTCCTTGAAGAGATACAGCTGGGCGAGGAACTACTAGCACAAGGTTGTTGAAATTTTTACAAATGTGAGGGAATGGGGGAGTAAAAGATATTACAGTTCAAATAATGTTAATTTTTGAAATGGAACATAATGGGAGACAATAGTTAACTGAGGGCTTCCTGGTTTGTATGCATGTGAAGTGGCTATGTGCAAGGCAGTGAGATTTTATATCTCAGCTTAATAAGCCTAGATATCGTCATCTGGATTCAACCATTGTTTAATAAGATAGCACATCTTAACTGTCATGGCATATAAATCTAATACAGATTTAGTACCCTATCCAGACTGGGAATCACCAATGTACTGGCCAGATGTGTGGACTGCAACTCATTTAAGCCCCAGCCAGCACAGCCAGTGGTCAGGGATGATGGGCATTGGAGTCAGTAACATCTGGAGCTACATTGCCACATTGGCTACCCTGATCCAGGCTGCCAAAGACCAGTCATATTTAAAATTGCTTTGTTAAAAGTCAGAAATTTCCTGCCATGATTACGTTATCATCACAACCACCCTATCTTAAAAAAGATGACATAATAAATGATAAAATCTATCTGGGAATTTTCTATTCCAGTACTCGGTTCTTGGATACTAAGCCATCCAAACAACCCAAATATAGTCTGAAGGGTAGTTAGGAATTATTTCTATTTTATTTTCTATTTAAAAATGGCACCTGGGATTAAAGTGTTGGTAAATTGATTTAAATTCCCTTGGATGCCAGAATTCTGAAGGGGTGTCTTTCTAAGTGTGTTTAGCTAGCATCCTCCTGAAGGCCAGGGTAGAATCATGGTAGGATTCAAAGTATATCTAGGCAAACAGACAAAGAATCCCTCTACTGACCTTGCCATTTAATGTGAGAAGGTTCAGGGTGCAGTCGACAAGGCTATTGGAGACCGAGCTGGTATGCTCTGCTTCTCTATACTTATTTGTTCTAAATAGTCCATTTGTTCCATTGATGCTTCCAAATCTACTTTGAAGGTGAAATTTATGGCATGCAATTTAAAGCCAATTTAACATGCTTCGTATTTTACAGGAGAATATGAAAAGGGTGTTGATCACTTGACGAATGCCATTGCTGTGTGTGGACAACCGCAGCAGTTACTACAAGTTCTGCAGCAGACACTTCCACCACCAGTGTTCCAGATGCTTCTCACTAAACTCCCCACAATTAGCCAGGTATGGAAAGCTGTTTTTTGCCCTCCTTTTTGCACTGTGAAATAGGAGTAGTCGCAATCAACATTGTTTGCCTGCTTCTGTGCATGTTTGTTCCCACTGATTTTTAACAGCGTTGCTGCTCCCAAGAAAGTGTGCTCAGGGTTGCAACTTTACAAATAGTTTTTGGTGGTTTTGCTGATACTGAGACAATTGCCTAATTCATCACATTGGTAGACTTGGCTTTAAAATCAGGGAGGTATTCTAACTGGAAATGAGCAAGTGGTGGCTCTGTTTTGTTTCATTTAGTGCAAATACATCCCATTTTCAGCTCTAGTCCTCAAAGCAGCTCAGAAGATACAATGGGCACTTGAAACAAAACAGCTCCACTTGAGCAGGAACTAGCATCCCACAAGGCAATTGGTGTTAAAAGGCCCTGGGGATCAGTCCAGTGGGAACAGAAGCAGGCACATGGTGGTGTTTTTGCCTTTCTCATATTATGGCACAATTCTGACTTCTCAAGCAGCTCATGCAAGCAGTGTTTCTGGCAATTGTGCCTACTGCCTGCTTGCTTGCTGTCCTTGAGACCAAGGACTGCTTGTCAGAACAACTGTAGCTCTCAAACCCCGTAATATTCATTCCTACTATATGCAGCTACTCTGGGTTATATCCAGAAGTGTGTTTCTGTTAACTCTTTTGATGCCTCTGTGAATGGAAGCAGGGGGCAATTTATTTTCTATCCTGCCTTTCTTCCACTATGAAATCCAAGATGGCACACATGTGGTTCCCAGGCAGTCTCCTATCCAGCCACTGACCAGGCCCAGACCTGCTTAGCTTCAGCAAGTTATCGGCCTCGTTTTGCCTTCAGGCCATCTCCTGGGCAGCGTGGAAGGGGGTTGCAGAGGGAGGCGGGGGAATTAGTTACCTCCTGCTTTCCATTCGCAGAAGCTTTCATTGAATCAGTGAGCCTTCTGTGAGTGGAACAACACAGTTTGATGCAACCCTGTTGAAAGGGTTGAAGCAGATTTCCAATGTGCAAGAGCAATTGTTTGCTTCCCTTTAATAAGAAGCGTTTACTGTGTCTGAACAAACTCACATATAACTCAGAACTAAAGGGAAAAGATGATCTAGTAGTTTTATACATTCCTAGCTCCCGGGATGTCCTCTGATAATGTGTTCTGTGAAAGGCCGCTTTTGAGGATTGTCTGTAAACTTCAATTGGTTCATGATGCAGCTGTCCACCCAGCTCCCAAATCCTAAATGACTGGGGTTCAGAGCTTGCCCTTAACTTCATGTCCCATCATATCTGACCATTTGCTATTCTGGTGGGACTGATGACAGTTTTAGTCCAATTTCCTGGAGGCCACCATGTTTGTTAGCCCTGTTCTGTGGTACAGTTTTGCTTTAATTGTCAGTGCCACCTGATACTAGTGCTGACAACGGGTGGCATAAAGGGCAGGGTGGCATTTGTGGTGGATTCCTCACTATAGAACTTTCCCTATACCATTTTGACAGCCCCATCTGTTCAGGAGGTTAGTTCAAACCATATTGTTCAGGGGAGCATATCTGGAAGTATGAATTGGACAAGATATTCCTGAAAGAGAGGAGTTCCAAAAGTGGTTGCGGCACCATGAGGAGCAGTAAAAACCCTTATTTGCGCATGAGTTCCTTTTTTGGAAACCACTGGGTAACATTAGATGCCATGCAAGCAGGTTTCCTCTTTCTTCCCCATTCCCCCAACTTACTCTGGAGGGTTCCCCAACATTCTTGAGCATATTTTAGGCAGCACTCAGTTGCAGAGGACAGGAAGTGGACTCCCATAGCATGGCTGGATGTTGCTTCCACTGGCAAATGGACACCTCTGGATTTCACCCACATTTCCAACAGATCTAAAACTTGAGTTAAAAACAAACAAAAACAAATCAGACCTGGGGTTCTTAAGAGCTTGCAGCTGCAATCAGAATTTGGAAAATGGGCCACACTATAACTGCTAAAGGGCTTTTTCAGTGTTTTCATTCTGGCTTAACATAAGAGACCTGCATAACCAAGATTTCTTGGTATTTGTTTCATTTAGTTAATTTCAAGCTAACTAAAGCAAGTGGAGTAAAATATTAACAGCAGCAATAGATGCAAGTTTAATTACTAGATCCCAGGTGCATCAAGTTTGGTTGATGTTTGCTTGGCCAAATATTGCACAATTTCATTTTAATAAATACTGTATTTTGATTAGGAAGCTTATTAGATCCTTGCTGCACTTGCTGTTTACCTGCTGTTTTCTTACTAATGTTGATTTTCACAGAAGAGGGAGAATCTAAATTTAATTTTGCAGGTTCAACTCATTCTGTAATTCACCTGATGAGAGAGAGTCTTATTACTCTTAAGATGATTCAAATATTTTCTTTTACAGAGAATTGTAAGTGCACAGTGCTTGGCTGAAGATGATGTGGAATGAGAAATTTCAGCTGGAAAAACAAGTGTTTCCTTAGCCCAAAATATGAGCATCACTGGGGGGGGGGGGAAGAGCAGGGTAAAGGAGTAAGCATAGAACTCATGAACTGTATACCACATTTGAACCGACCAAAGTTAATTTTAACTTTGAGTGGGTTGGTTTGGCTGGACTTTATTTATTATCTAGTGCAAAGTGTATTTTGATAAATTCATTTTATAAATACACCATGTTGAGTTATAAAAAGTATCATTAATGTCATTTATTACCGATACAGTTGCAGCATTGTACATATAAAAGATGTATTACTACAACATAAAAAACCCTGTGCTCATTTTTGAAAAACCCAAAGCTAAGGCATTAAAAGACGTACCTGCCCTCCCATGTGTATGTGTGCTCATTCAAATGTCAAAGGGGTAGTGACAAATTTCAGAATGTTCTGTACAGCACCCAGGACTATTATTTTTCAGATAGCTCTTATTAACTTTATGTTGTCTTTGGTTCTTTGGATCTAATGGACCTACAAGGCATCTTACACCAAGTAAAATAACAAAGCAAAACAATCATTTTGAAATCCTAAATCATTTTAAATGCAGTTTTACTGTAATTAATCTCGAAAAATATAACTAAGAAGAAAAATGTATTATGGGGGGCACAACTCAGAGATTCATAGAATCATTTTCATATTAACTCATTAGGACCTCACTACTAAATATAAAGCAGTATAGAAATTAAATGAATATATTATATTCTATACCATTTATATTTTTAAGAAAAAATCTCAAAGCTTTTTACAGCTAAAGAAATATAAAGTATGCATTCAAAGCAACATACTTAACAGGAAACTAAATATTATCTTAAAGATTTCAAAATAAAATGTTACAAAAGAGGTCAACTACAGAATGTACATATAACACAGCATATTATATATACCTTATACAACATATATATATATACCTTTAAACATTTCAAAAGAAAACATTGCAAGGAAACAAACAAGGAAGTCAAATATAAAATTTATCATACAGAAGTGTTTTACTTACAATTTTAAGTTGTTTTGAAGCCACTCCTGGTTCTTTTTAATATAGGCAGAAATGTCAGGCAGTCTAATTTTTTTCTTTTTAAGAGAACGGAAATGTAAGAGAAAATATTTATGGTGGTCTTTTCCAGCTTGACTATTTCTTTACAAGTAACAGGGCTTTGTATTCCAAAGCTTATAGGAAGCCATGGCTGAATTTTTTTATATTGTTTGCCAAGCACCTTGTCCAAATTTTACAGGATGCACAACTTTGCTGTATTTTTTTAAAGTGACAGAATTACATACTGAACAACTTTGTTCTCCAGGAAATATTCAGACCATGCAGTCAACATTATGTACTTGTTTCCCTTCAGAATTCTTTATCATTGATTTGACCCAGCTGTGTCCATACATATTTCCTTTATGAAATATTTTTCTGCTTATTTAACATTAGCCAGCCAAATAAAATACGCACACTGGGTTGCATCCAAAGCAGCAGTTGCCCAAGGGAAAATTTTCCATCCCCTCTCTCCACTGCCACCTTCATTGCCCCTCATCCCGCAAAAAAGGACATCTCCTGAAGGTTGGGGGAGTCTCGAAAAAGGCTTGGAATGTGGCGCTGGTTGGAGGAGGAGATGGTGAATGAAAGGTAATCTTAAACCCACTGCTTGAAGGGAGGGGTGAATACAGATTGCAGTGCAGCTGATGTAAGTCAAGTTTAACTATAATTCAGATTACTGGTTAGATGTGCTGGGTGAGGAAAGGATCGCTACTAAATCCCTTAATGCTTTGCGGGCGTTGTAAATGCTGACCTAGTTTTGTTACAGTTGCAGGTAGGTAGCCGTGTTGGTCTGCTGTAGTCGAAACAAAATAAAAAAAATTCCTTCCAGTAGCACCTTAGAGTCCAACTAAGTTTGTTATTGGTATGAGCTTTTGTGTGCATGCACACTTCTTCAGATACACTGAAACAGAAGTCGCCAGATCTTTATATATAGTGAGAGGGTGGGGAGGGGTATTATTCAGAAGAGTGGTGGGAATGGGTGATTGGCTGATAGGTGTGGTAAACCAGCACATCTAACCAGTAATCTGAATTATAGTTAAAAATCGTAACGTCAGCAAAAATTCATTACTTGCTTGTTACCTGGGGGGAAAAGGTAAGTTTATGCCTGGTTCCAAAAAGATGTCGGTGAAGGTGCCAGGCAGAGCCCACTGGGAAGAGCATCAGAGGGGCGATCTGGAGAGAGACCTGGGATGAAGATCTGAGGGTTCAGGTAGGTTCCTAGCAACAATTGCTGCAGTTCAGTATAAACAATACTATTTTGGATTATTCCATCTTCCATCACAAATTGTTGCTGAGTGCCAGCTCATATAATTCCTTTGGCTTCCTCACCAGGTGACTGGTTCTGGTGGTGGTTTTAGCTGCAAGGGATGTAATAATCACCTTTTGACGAAGGAGTCCTAGAATCATAGAGTTGGAAGGGACCACCAGGGTCATCTAGTCCAACTCCCTGCAACGCAGGTATATTTTGCCCAACGTGGGGCTCAAACCCACAACCCTGAGATTAAGAGTCTCGTGCTCTACCGACTGAGCTACTCTCACTGAGTGCCAGCTCATATAATTCCTTTGGCTTCCTCACCAGGTGACTGGTTCTGGTGGTGGTTTTAGCTGCAAGGGATGTAGGGCTGGCTAACCAATCTTACTATGTCCTAGCTAGTGCACACACCAACCCCCAATGAAATCCTGGTCATTACGGTATATGTTACCATGATCCACTATAACAGGGGACTTGTGGCACAAATACATGGGAGGGACAAGGGTATCAATGGCTATATATTGCCTCTAGTATAAGTGGTAGCAGGCCACTAAATGCCAGTTATCGTTATCCCCACCTCTTCTTTCCCTGATTCTCTCCCCCACAACTTCACAATGTCTATGACAGCAGTATCTAAAACTGAATATACCTGACCTGTAGAAAGGACTCTATGGTTGAAAACAGTCTTCTGTGCCCTTGTTATCCATGAAAATATTTCAATAAAAACAAATTTAAAAAAAGTAAATGCCAGCTGCTGGGGAACGAGTGGGAAAAGGCTATTGCACACATGCCCTGCCTCCTGTAGTTTGTGGAGTTATGTCATGCTCTCAGCTCATGTTAATAGAAATCTTATTTAAAAGACCAGCAATGTTAGGCACTGTGGAAAGCAGGATGTTGGATTGCACAGGCTTCTTGGATTTTTATGTCTGACAGTAATGTAACAGGCCCAGCAGAACTGGGTGTGGAGACTCTTTGGCCTTCCAGATGTCGCTGAACTACAACTGCCATCAGCCCCAGCAACCATGGCCAATGGCCAGGGATGATAGGAGTCCAGCAACATCTGGAGTGCCAAAGGATCCTCACAACTGCCCTACATGGAGAGACAGTGTTATGGGCTGTAGCTAATTCTCAACTAGCATTCTGGACAGACCAGTCATGCAGGGTGAATAGGCTCCCACCGCAGGCCCCTTACATTCCCTCAGCCTCAGGGAAAAGTGAAGCCCTAGGGTGCAAGGCAACTTTTTACAAAGTAAGAGCATCCAGCTTTCCTCTGTCTCTTACCTGAGCACAAGGTAGCTTGCTTTTCTCTGTCTGACCCTACTGATAGACACACATAGTGTGAAGCCAAATAGCCTAGCCACATGAGGAGGAAATAATCCCTTTGTGTCCAGTCAAAATGCACACAAGAACCCCCCCCCCACTATCCACTTTTAGGATAATTTATTAAGAATAAGGTTTTGGTGGGGGCATAATGGTGCTTTAAGAAAATAAAGAGAACTAGTTTGTTTTGGAGAACTAGCTACGTCAGGTCTAGAAGCTGCATACTCATGCAAAGGGTCTTTCTTCACAAGTTATGCAGCTGCTTCAATGGTCAGAGGGGAGGGTGAAGGACCACGAGGGACAAAGGGATGTTAGCAACATTCCTCTTTTAAGAATCTGAGCCAGTTCACTGCATTTGACAGCTGTGGTGACTGAGCTGGCTGTAAGGTCACTTAGCAGACAGGAAGTGTATACACAAAACCTGGTCTGCATCCTTTGTGTAGGTCATGGTGGAACAAGAAATCATAGCTATCCAAGGCACCATATGCCAATCACCATCCTGATCTCTTCCAGCTGTTTTGGACTATAATTCCCATCAGCCCAAGCCGAAGCTGGAGAGGAACAGTTTGGTGATGGTTGGATTTCCTCCTGAAATCAAAAGTGATGATTTGGCGTGGGTGGGTGTGGAATGTATATGACAGTACTTGAAGAGTAGAAATCACTAGAATGGAAAGCAAGTTTTGGTTCACCATAGAATTTTATAATTCAGACTTTGGAAGGGGCTCCAGATATCCACTAGCTTTTGTTCACTTTGCATTATGTGCTACAGGCTGACTGTAAACATTATGTAGCAGGGTTAAAACAAAATTAAAAATGGGTAGCCATGGCTGCTACCACTCCTGAAAGGAAAAAACCTAAATCAAGCCCAGAATTTAAAAGGCAGTCTTGATAAAACTAGTAGTGGTGAAAGTGTTGGACTACAGATGTAACAACATTCAGATCCAGTAGTTACTTCTCTCCCATTCTGGAGATGTAAGAATATGTGACAATACCCAATTTTTCTGGAAATATAAACCTTGATATATCAAGGCCTGAGACCACTCCATAGGGAGGTTGAAGCAGGAGTTCTACACCTCCACCACTAGATGGCAATGTGGCACTCTTGCAGTTAGCTAAATTATTTCCCCTCTTTCCTGTAAAACTCTTCCCACCCCCCTCACTTTATCTCTCACGAATTGATAATTTCATCCACCACCTTATGAAGACAGAGGGGGAAATTGTTTGATGATCCATTACAAATGTTGTAGTTTTGGACCCATTCCCAGCGTTGTGTCTCATTGTAGGAAACAATGGTTCAAAATCCATCCTTGCTCCCTCTCCCAAAACAGGTAAATGCAACCCCCTTAGGAGCAATTAGTTCTGAGAAAAGCTTTTCTCAAACAATTGCCAGGAAATATTGTCCTGACCGATATTTCTGATGCAATGTCGGCTTTCTCAGCATTGTTATTCTGAGTGCTTCCAAAGCACAGGGGTTCAAATCCGCGTGCTGCCTTGGGCCCGAGGTCTCGGACCCCTGGACTAGAATCCTAATGGAGGATTTTGGGCACCTCAGCCCACTTCGCTGGGGTACCTTAAAACATTAGACAATAATTAGTTTGAGCAAAGGTGGCTTTATCTTTGGAAACAATAATATATATCCCCACAAAAACTGACTGCTTCCCACCCTCTCTCCTTCCTCACCACTCTCTCCCAGCCTCCTGGGGACAAAATTCGATGGAATCTGCTCTGGGTTTGCTGTTCTTTGACGGGAACATTTTAGGTATCTAAACTTAAAAGAAAACGTCTGCTGTAAGGACTCTTGTTCTGACATCACCTTGTTCTGACATCACCTATAGCAGACGTTTGCAGTGTGCAGTACAAACAAAGGGAGGGAAACTGCAGAAACTTTACTAAAAACAGGAAAGAGTAATCCAGTCCCAAGTTCAGTATTAAAGTCATGATCCTGTAAGTCCATTCATTCCGTCTTAAATGTCCTGGATCAAAACGTGGGCTTAGCAACACAGTGAGAAGGTAAGGAACAGAGACTTGTTTATCTTTGACTATGCAGGGCACAGTCTGTTCAGCGCAGAATATCATATCATAGTTGGCACAGTGCTTGTCTTTAGTTTTCCCCTTGCTTTATTAGGTTGCTTCCAGATGACCTGTTTACTGAGCAGCCATCCTGATTTCTTTGCACAAAGTTCAGTGGGGAGGTTATACAATGCCAACTGTTTATTGAGCATTAATTGATTGCCAAAAGGTTATATGATGCCGCATCAAGCCATCGTTATCCCATGCTTCCAAGTGCATTTCCCCATCCCTTTGCTTATTGCAAAATGGCCAGTTTTATTGAAGCAGGTGTGGCCAGCAGGACCGTCACATCTTCTTTAGTTGTGCAACCTGAATTGGCTGGCAAGTGATTGAATCCCACATGCAACACAGAGACACTGTGGAAGTGTCCTTGCATCATGTTTCCAGACCTCATGATACACGTTTGAAACCATGCTGTTTCTGATGTTTGGCGCAGAGTTGCTAAGCAAGCCTGTGCGCATTTGATTAATCTGCTAACTTCCTATTGGAAACATTTCCCAGCGTGGAATTAAAGCCATGGTGGAATGCTTCATCTGCGTAATTTCTGTGCATCGTACTGGTGCTGAAGGCATTGGAGCAGGGCTTTGTAAAAAAAACAAAAAAACTTGACAACCCTTTGAATATGTATATTTGGATAAGTTTTCTTCTACAGGAACAGTTCTTGGGCTTCTCCAGACATCCTTTTTGCTGTGTTTTCCTGATGATTTGTGCTCATGATGCTATTGGGGTGGCCACACACAATCACACTTGCCAAAGAGCTTGTGCCTGCAAAAGTTTTGGCGTTGTCACACTGCTTCACTGCCCATCAGTGCAGCTCTTGTAACCTCCTGCTGAAATCCTGTAAGTTTTTATTCTACAAAGGTTCTTGTTTATTTCTGTCCTGCTTTTGTTGTGCTCAAGTCCCTCTGGACAGCAATAATGGGGAAGCACTAGGGATGCATAGGATACCAAACCAAACCTGAATAAATCTACCACTAAGGCACTATTATTGTGTTAAGAACTTGTTGCAGAATAAGTTTCCAATAAAGGACCCGTCTGCAGGGGCCTTCACAATCTCAATCTCTCCCTCCCCACACACATTTTGAGCATCCAAACATGTGTATACACAAATTTACGGAGGTTTGAGAAATCAGCTTTGCTCTCTGGGACAGGGTGTGAACCAAAGCACATTCTGGAAGGCAGACAGCAGTGTAACCCTTCCATTCAGTCCCGTCTGCAGCTGCTTTTTATAAACTTGGCATAAATAAGTACTTCGTGAGGCCAGGCCTGTGTATCTGGAAAATATTTTCCACAATCCCCCACCCCACCCCCTCACCCTCGCCCTCCAAAAAAACAAACCAAAAACCTTGGACAAAGAGCCTAGGAATTGTGCATAGCGTGGAATGGCCTTGCTTGTGGTTATTTTCCATTACTTCCTCTCCTCATTTTTCTGCTGCCAATTGTAGAAGCCCATAAGTCATCGCTGTTAAACTTTCTCAGTTAAAATGTAACTCTAAGAACAAAGTAATCTGATACATTAGAGCCAAGTAATCGTCCTTTTAGAGGCTCTGACTTGGGAAAGGCTCCAGTGTGCTGGCAAGCTCAGCGAGCAGCAGGGGCTGTGATCCTGGGTCAAATGAGTCATGTGTGGGCCCCTGGTGTGTGGCTCTGACAGGCAAAGCGTTCCCATTGGACTGAATGGGGTTTTTTATTTTTATTTTTTGCCTCCTGCAGCACAGCCAGCCCGATACTGGGAGGAGGCTCCCTGGCAGCATCCAAGCATTCTCATTTTTTTTCCAGTCATGGATATTTGTTGCTATTCTGCTGCTTGCCATCCGCACTGGGGGACGGAGTCTGACAGGATGTCTCTGGGTTGTGTTTTACTTTGTTCCTCAAACAGTCCTTCTCTGCTCTACACTTCCTCTTCTCCATTACAGACACGCATGCACAGCACACTTAAAAATAAAATTTAACAAAAAATCAAAGGAAGCGTGCAAGAGCAAATGTTACCAGCTATAGCTAACATGTTTCTCCCCCTCATAGTTAATCCCCACAGCAGGTTAGGCTCAGAGGCAGCGATCAGCCCAAGGTCACCCAGTGAACGTCAATGCCAAGTGGGATTCGAACCCTGATCTCTCAGATCCTAGTCTAACACTAAGCACTACACCACATTACCTCTCATTTGGCTCCTGGGTCCGAGATGCCCACTGCTGCCCCAAGGCTTGCACAAGAGTGAATAAGAGGTCTTGCACAAGACCTCTGTATTTGGCTTTTGTTTTTTTTTAAGTTCAATGTATGTTCTGCAGTTACAGTCTCCATGTGCGTTGTGTGGAGATTTGGGGAGAATAGCTCTGCCCAACCGGCTTGTTGAAGTTTTGGATGTGCCTTCCAGCCTGCAGTAGTTGTTGGAAATAGGCACCCTTGTATCATTTGGGCCACTGGAAACAAAATGGCTAGGTTGTGCTCAGCTGAGGAGCAAACACAGGTAGGGGTGTGGCAATAGATGGCAGCCAGCAAAACATCACCACAGAGACAACATCTTGCCTGCCAAAAATGTTCTGCTAATGAGCTTCCACCCCAGCTGTGATTGCAGCTGTATAACAAATTAGTTTCTGTGGTAAGAGGAAATCCGGATTAAATGCGAAACGTTCTGCTTTATCCCCCCCCCCCTTTTATTTTACTTGCGTTGACCACTGAAAATCTTTGCTATTGTATTGTTTTGATTGATTGTATTAGTTGTATTAATTGCACTGTATTCTTGTTGCATATTTCCTGTATATTGATATTGTTGTATGCCACCCCAATCTCTGAGTGATGTGATATTCCAGGGGTTCCAGGCGCTTATCCAGGATTCAGTGTCCTCAGAATGAGGGACAGCAGAGACTGTTGATAGTATGGTTTATTTACACACATATATACAACCTGAGCCAATGATGGAGGGGCTCACAGCATTAATACCCCAAGGCAGTCCTGTTTTTCCCACAGCCACAGCCTTAGATTCAAACAGAAATCAAGCATGGCTCTGTCTCTCCAGTTGCTGCCTGCTTCTAGCCCAGCTCACAGACATAACTCTGCTTTAGTCATTCTAACTACCAGCCAATTGAGGGAGGAGCCCCCCCCATCTGCCCTCTTCCTTTGTTACCTTAAAGACCCATACTTAGGGGGCCATTGTCAAGAAGGTGGCCTGGTTATTTCAACAATCAAGTCCTTGCTGGATCCAGGAATTAGAAGAGACTCAGGAATACAGCCTACCCACCACTGCCTACGCCCCAAATCCTGCTCTCAAGACTATGTACTTGTATTGTTCACCGCATGGGAGCCTTTCCACTAAAAATGGTATACAAATAAACCATGTTTTTAAAAAGAGTAAGTTTGGGCTGGCATTCTGGTGCTGTGGATGTGGCAAAACCCTCACATCCATGAGCAGCATTGATTCTGCAACAAACTCTCCCAGAAGCATCCTTATGGTAATGCAACTGCATGCTGCTGCTACTTGTGGGACCATACATAGGAAATATTGAGCCCAAGATCCTTTTGAACAATAAGAAGATTCTCTTGCCTTCGTGAAGAAGACCCTCACCTAGAGGAGAAGTGAGTTTCATAAACATAATAAATAATTGTATCACACCAGATGTAATATTTCCCCCTGCTACCTTTTGATAGTAATTTTGGAAGCCGCCCAGTGTGGCTGGGGAAACCCAGCCAGATGGGCGGGGTATAAATAAATTATTATTATTATTATTATTATTATTATTGTTGTTGTTGTTGTTGTTGTTGTTGTTGTTGTTGTTGTTGCAATTTAAACTACTGATCTATCTAGCTCAGCATTGTCAATACTGACTGACAGTGGCACTCCAGGGTTTTTGAAAAGAATTTTGGCCAGTCCTACATGAAAATTCTGGGATTGAACGTGGAATCTTTTCCATACACTCCCCCTTGGTGTGGTGGTTGTGCTCTTGGGCCTATCATCGTCCCTGGCAGTACAAGTGCCTGTGGTGTTAGAGCCTGTCACATGCTTAGGCAGGTATCCCAGCTACATCCTTATCCAGATTCAGTTTCTGGTGTTCGTGCTGTGAGAGCCTCCTGTTTGGATTACATTACTGTGTTGCCTGTGGAACTGCCTTTGAAAGTGGTCCAGAAATTTCAGCTGATGCAGAACATGGTGGGGGAGACAGTTAACAGGGACTAGGGAATATGGACACATTACTTGAGTGTTTTCTCACCTTCGTTGGATTTCAGTTTGTTCCAGGCCCAATTCAAAGTGCTACAAAGCCCTACACAACTTTGGACCTCAGTACCAAAAGGAACACCTCTTCCTATCATTGTGAGGTGTGTTGGGGGGGCGGTGGCTCCCTAAACCCAATGAATTAATAAATGGTAGGATTTTGATTATTTGAAGAGGGAAATGCAGGCCAGTGGAAAAATACGAGCTAAGCTTCCTTTCTAAGCCAGTTCCACACTTGGAATAGAGGCGTTAACATGGCAAAAGGTGTTGATGGCCCATCTAAGAGGAATCTTGGGCCTTGGCAGACAGAGGTTGCCAAGGTGATGGGGTGTGTAAGAGAGACGGGAAGGGGGAAGAATGTTTTTAGCAAGGTATGCTGGGAAGAAGATGGGAGAGAACCAAGATAGAGATCCTTTTCAATTTTTGTTTTGTATTAGTATTGGGCATCACCTCGAGACTTCTTGCATAAGCTGACTAAGAAATATAATAAATAAATAAAGTAAATAAATGCCACCTAGCTCCGTCTCTTGTCATAAAACACACAAATAATTTTCATCACTGACCACTGGTCACCTGAATGGTGACCATTACCAATTTGCTGCAACCACTTGGAAATTCAAGGATGGAACAGGGTGTAGGTTTTTGGCTGGCAAGCCTGCCTCTGTCCTCATTGTTTTGGACCTGGGATAGCTAAGTTGGCTCAGAGATCTGGCAGATGCAAATGTTGGTCTCCAACTACTAGGGGTGACTCAAATTGGCAGAATCCTAACATCAATCTGTTCCCAGTTCTCCGTGTTTCATTTGCAGAATAGAGAGGCTTGGTGGGGAGGCTAACAGCTGCTCCTTCCCAGTTAATACTGCAACCAAAGCTACTCTACCACACAGTGATCTGCACATAGAATTACCTTTTTAAAGCTAAACGGTCCTGGAGTTGGTTCTGTCTGGCATGTCCCAGAATAGTGAGACAGGCAATAACAAAGGGCAGAAGGCCGACTTACAAAATAGTTTTGAATTCTTAGCTGTGGGGTGGGGTTGACTCCTGCTAGTTCTCTGTCAAAAGTGCAGAAGATTAAATTCATTGCACCCAGGCTAAATTGGGAATAAATACAGCGAAATCAATGGGTGTTGTTTAGCTTTTAACCGATATAGTAAAAGAATCCAACACCGTGTAATTGCTGGAGATGAGGCTCCCTTTTCCAGCCAAAATGAAATCTCTTTTCAAAATTAGTCTAGTCTCCCCTGATGGTGAGGAAACAAACAAAGCCAATGAATATTGGCTGTGTGACATATTTTTCCAAAGTTAATTTTCAGGATCTTTCCTGATGTCAGTTCCTGGACCATGACATCGCACACGGGAGGTGGTGGTGATTAATGCCTCCTGGTTTGGATAGGGTCACTTGCTCAACAAAGCAGGCAGGCAGCCAAAAAAGGGAGGGAGGGAGGGAGGGAGGGAGGGAGGGGGAGAGAGAGAGAGAGAGAGAGAGAGAGAGAGAGAGAGGAGCTAAGGCAGGACCCGCCCCCCCATCATTCTATATAATACGTGTTATTCAATTTCCAGGTGATTTAATATGAAAGCAAAGCAGAAATTACCACTTGCATTTTCCTCTCCTTTTCCTTTCCACAAAAAGTGTATTAATTTACCTATTTGCTCATCTGACATCATTGCCTGTCAGCCAAGTTTTGTTTTCCTGCAGCAATATTGTAAATAAAGGCATTGTCTGTTTATTTAAACTATCTGTTCTTCACATTTGAGGTGGGCTGGAGAAGATTAGGAGGGCGGTGGGAGAATACTGCCCAATTCTATTCACATATTCCGCCTTCATCTTCCTGAGCCCACCCACTCCAAATCACATGACAAATAAATTGCGTAAAATAGCATTATATTTTTTATTTTTTTTGCTGAAGAGTTGCTTGACAGATTTTTCAAAGATCTTTTTGCATGAGCCATGCTCAGTAGGTCTCTTGGAAACTGACTTTGAAAAGAGACTTGCTTTTATACTCACTGTAATTTTGTACTCAATGATGATGTATAAATCTGAGCCAGAAGCAAGGTCATTAGATATTTGGGAAGGATGCAGGGCTCAGCAGTAAGGCTTTCCATTGTCATGAAGTACCAGTGGTGTGTTACAGATACCCTCAGGAGACATCCATCTGCACCTTGCACAACAAAGGACTCTCCTATTCTTCCTGAATGATCTGCATCTTTTAAAAAGCTAGTGAAACAGAACTGTGCTATTCAAAATTTTATCAATTGGCTATGGGGGCGGGGGGGACTACGACCATTGATATGCCAGCTACCTGGAGCTTTTTAACATGCGCCTGATGTTTCAACATTTCCCCCCAAATCATTGATTCCTTCTCCTCCCCTTTGAACAGAACAAAATTGTGCATTACAGTAGTACTGTCAAATGAAGGAGGCAAATTTATTTTCTTCTTTTCACACAGATATATATTTTTTAAAATAAGGAATATCTTACACCAGGAATTGTCTTCCAATGAAAATGTGGGCTACTCAGACAAGTCCATAATTCAATGGTCATGAGAGTTGGTACAAAGCAGTGAATAAAATGTTGGACTTGGAGCTGGAATATTTGAGTTCAAATCCCAGCTTAACTTGGAAGCTCCCTTCATGATTTTAGGCCAGTCAATATCTCTCAGGCTAATCTGTCTCAGGGGGTGCTTGTTTCATTTGTTTGTTTTATGAATTTGTATGCTGCTCAGTTGTCAGAACCTCTAAGCAGTTTATGTGGAATGGAAAATATACATTGAAGTCTGGAGTTCAAAACAAACTGCCCAAAATAAAATCAGTAAAACTATACCTGTAAAAATACATATCAACTTTACATATCTGGGTAGGCTTTTCTAAACAAAAGGATTCTTGCAGTGGCGTAGCATGGGGGGTGCAGGGGGGGGCCCGGCCGCACCGGGCGCAACATCTGGGGGGGGGCGCGCTCGCACTCGCAGCTCTCTGCCCCTACCTGGCTCACTCACTCACTCTCACTGCAGTGCTGGCTGTGCGAATCCGATCCGAGTTGCTGGGTCGCCGCCCACTGTGGAGGGGGTGGGTGCCAGGTGTGCGGTGCGGAGAGAGAGCGAGGGACTATCTGGGGGAGGGACAGTGCAGCAGCCGCTGAGCGGGAGAGAACCACACCAGACCAGCCCAGGCAGCAGCAAGAAGAAGCTGGCAGCGACGGCAGGTTAGGGGTTAGGGGGCGCAAATTACTTGCCTTGCCCCGGGTTAGGGGGCGCAAATTACTTGCCTTGCCCCGGGTGCTGACAACCCATGCTACGCTGCTGGATTCTTGGCAAGTACCAAAAACAATATGAGAGTGTAGGTATTTCCACAGATAAAATGTTATTATTTTATTGTTATTTGTACCCACCCATCTGACTGACTGGGTTGTCCCAGCCACTCTGGGTGGCTTCCAGCGTATATAAAAACATAATAAAACATTACATATTACACCTGGTGTAAGCTGGTATTTACACTTAGAGGGCAGGTGGGAATGTGATACGTAAGCATTCAACATCATACTTCTTGGATGCCTGAGGTTCAAATAAAATGTTAGATCTATTATTTGATCGAAGGATGCTTCTCCATGACTGAGCTTGGCAATTTCTCTTCTAGTGACCATGAGCTCAAATGCCCTCAAACATGTTACTCAGTGGTGATATGCACCATTCTCCTGTCCTTTACTCAGCTGAAAGCAAACTGCCTGTTGCTTCCCCTTCAGATTCCTTAGGACCAATTGGCACAGGAATGTGTGGTCCATCCCACTGAATCTGAGCCTGAATTATCTCCAAACAACCTGGCATCTTTTCAGCAGAGCATTTATGTGGAAAAGCTCCTCCCATCAAATAGGACATGAGTGGGAGGGAAGAGAGAGAGAAAAAATGACTTTAAGCATATTAACACAGAGGCGTACCAAGTATTGCAGCAAGGAAACTGTGATGCTGTAGGTGTGGTGAGGTTAAAATTCCTTCTGGCTGGGATCCTGAGAGGCCCATGCATCTGTCCAAACAAAAAAGGTAGTAGTTGGTTTGTTTCATTTTATTGGCTGCTGTGTATGAGGGTGGTGACCTTCAGGGAAACTTTTCTTTTGGATGCAGCTGGAAAGGTTAGTTAAAAAACCCACAAGTACCTGCAGGGTATTTTCTGTAATGCTTTTGGGTCTCAATGACAGTTGGGATAGTTAGAAGGACAAAGGCTAAGTTTACAGAGTGTGAAGTTATAAGACCTAGAAGTAAAGCAACAAGCTGGCGAGAGAGTCAGAGCAATGTTTGATTTCTGTTTGAATCCAAGGCTGTGGCTATGAGAGAAACAAGATCCTTTTGGGGTGATAGTAGTAGTAGTAGTAGTAGTAGTAGTAGTAATAATAATAATAATAATAATAATAATAATAATAATAATAATAATAATTTATTATTTATACACCGCCCATCTGGCTGGGTTTCCCCAGCCACTCTGGATGGCTTCCAACAGAATATTAAAATACAATAGTCTGTCAAACATTAAAAGCTTCCCTAAACAGGGCTGTCTTCAGAGCTTCATCACAGGCTCAGGTTTTATATATGTGTAAATAAACCATATACAGTGCTACCTCAGTTTCAGAACAGCCCTGTTTACGAACTATTCGGTTTACAAACTCCACAAAACCGGAATTAATGTCCCGGTTTGTGAACTTTACCTCAGTCTAAGAACAAAATCCGAACGGTGGAAGGGCACTGGCGGCAGGAGGCCTCATTAGGGAAAGCACGCCTTGGTTTAAGAATGGTTTCGGTTTAAGAACGGACTTCCCGAATGGATTAAGTTCGTAAACTGAGGTATCACTGTATTATGAAAACACCACAGTCTCCACTGTGCCTCATTCCAAAAAGGAACCATGAATCCTGGGTAACGCCTGGAACCCTGCAATCTCACACTGCTCATAGACTGCACTGCACAGTAGATATCGTCTTCCTTAACTAGATGCTTTAATCTTACCAACTCATCTTAAAAAACAACAACACATTACCATTATTTTCATACAGAATGACTCCACTATGGACTCAATTTCTCTTTCAGATCTGACCATTATGTTTACTGCACAAGGGTGAGATCATGTCACTGATCTATATCATGGCATTGCTGGTCTAGTGTCATCCTGTGCCAAAGCTATTTTTTTCCTGAAGCGGGTTCGTTTTTAAAAAAAGAATGAGGAGGTCACTGATGCTACTTTGCATATTTTCCATTCTCCGAAGAACACCCTTTCACTCTTACAGATGCACAGATAACATCACTCAGAAAGCAGGGTGAATTATGAGACACGCAGACAGCTATAATCCTTCCTCCAGGGTTGTTCAGAGATATTTTTTTTTTGCTGAGTCCAAACCTGTACCACCAGCCTCTTTTGCAATGTGGCTGAAGGGCGAACGAAAGCTCTTTCTGCATTCCAAGGTGCAGGCAACATTTGTGCTACATTTTATACCAGGAAGCCTACATGATGTGGGGGAAATCCCACAGCTCATGTGTTGTTTTTCAGTGGTGGTGGTTTTTCTCCATTTGTCTAGATTATTTGATGTGTTGGGATTAAGGTATTTAGCTGACAGAGCTACAAATGAAATGCCTGCAGGTTTACTGCATGCCATTTGTGTGGAGCTGTGTTACACTATGACCAAGTAGCTCGGAGGTAGGCTAGTGGGACTAGGTAACAACTTACCTAACCTGATCCAATATGTCATTGCAAGCAAAATCAGCAGATGTAATGAAGCTGGTCTTCAAGAAATAATGAAAAAAGTGTTCTTATTTGGAGGCAGAAGTTAATTATCTTGAGATGCAGCACAGGACCATTTGAAGATGATACAGGTTACCATGTCCAGCATGACATAAATGATTGGTCTTGGGTGAGCATGTGGTCAGGATTTGGTTCTGGTTGTGATCATTTTGTATGTGACCATATAGTTTTATGCAGGGAAGGAATAATAAGGAAAAGGAGTATTAGAGTGCAGTTAAGAATGGAGATGTATTCTTACTTTTGCTTTCATTGTTCTAGGACAATAATCTTCAACTTTCCCCATGTTGATTAATTCCAAAATAACTGCAGTGTCCGCCATGGAAATCAGGTGTTGCAGGAGATTCTAGGGCATGTTCTTGAAAAGACTTCCCCAACCTAGTGCTCTCCAGATATTCTGGACTACAACTTCCATCAGATCCAACCAGCATGGCCAACATCTGAACAGCATCAGGTTGGAAAGGCTATTCTAGGGTGTAGGTAAACTTACGAGTGCAGTCTATTATCATAGGCGCCGACTCCATGGGGCCTGAGGGGGCTCGAGCCCCCTCAAAAAATTTTTTTGGGGGGCTCAGCCCCCCCAATAATCTCGGGCGCCCTTCCAGCAGAGCGCCGCCGCCGTCCCCCACCTCCTCCCCACCTGCTCCTTCGCCAGCCAGCCAGCCAGCCGCGCGCCCTAATCGGAGAGCCCTGGCCGTCCCCCGCGAGATTAGGGAATCCCCGGGGGCGGGGGCTCCTGCCTCGCTGCTTCGCAGCACCACCGCCACTGCCAAGGCACTGCCGGAAATCCCGCGAGAACAGGGGAATCCCGACTGGCCACACCTCCCAGCCAGCCAATCGGCTGGCTGGGGGGGCGTGGCTTGCCCTATTTAGGGCCGGAGCCACTTTATTTGCATATTCATGAGCTTATTTATTATTCATGAGCTTTCCCAGGCCCCCCAATATTTTTTATAAGTCCGCGTCCCTGTCTATTATGCTCATCAGGGAAGATGAACGGCAAGTGGAAGGTTGTCTGCTATTGCTGATCTTCCATTCTCAGGTGTTTTTTTCCCCTCTGGAAGCCACTGTTTCAGGACATGTCATGAGGCAGTTTGCCTATGGGTAGAAAATTTTAAAGTTACAATCCTCTCAACACAGATCCTTGCTCACTGCATTAAATCAATATTGCCTTTTTCTCAATAAGGTGTGTGGCTTCCAAGATATCTGAGATACTGAAGTAATTGGACAACTCATTCAAAAATAAAAAGGCAGCAATTACATTTTATAGATATCTATTAACAATACACAAGTTCAATATGCAGACTGTCAGAGATGATTGGAATAAAGATTTGGAACTTTCCTTATTACCTAGACAGTGGGAAAATGTATTAGCGTCAATACCTAAGGTTTCATTAGATTTAAAATTAAGAGTAATACAACAAAAAATAATATTTAGAGTTTATTGGACTCGTTTAAGGTTGTAGAAAAATGGGTTAGCTAGGATAGCTCAATGTTGGAGATGTGGCAATGATAATGCCTCTCTGAACCACATGTTTGTACAGTGTTCTTTACTTAACAAGTTTTGGGAGAAAATGCTGGACTGTGTAAGTATGACTGTGCGTCATACGTTAAATTTTTCAGCGGAGTTAAATAAGTAATTTTTTTCAGTGGAGACTATTTTATTGAACTATATACCTGCAGTACAGAAATTATCAATGGGACAACGGAAATGGATTTTCTGTGCTATAATGGTAGCCAAGAAATTGATATTGAGGAATTGGAAAAATAAAGATATGATACTGGACTGATGCTATGACATCACTGACACAGACTCTGTATGGATAAATATGATAACATTTGCAATGAGTTTATATAAAATGTGGTAGGTTATTAGTATTTGCATAAGCACTAGGACAATAACACTATACCAATTTATACAAGAATGTATGGGAATATTGTATATACCGGTACAGTGGTACCTCAGGTTACATATGCTTCAGGTTGCTTACGCTTCAGGTTACAGACTCCTCTAACCCAGAAATAGTGCTTCAGGTTAAGAACTTTGCTTCAGGATGAGAACAGAAATTGTGCTCTGGCGGCGTGGCGGCAGCAGGAGGCCCCATTAGCTAAAGTGGTGCTTCAGGTTAAGAACAGTTTCAGGTTAAGAACGGACCTCCAGAATGAATTAAGTACTTAACCCGAGGTACCACTGTATATATTTTCCTCTTTCTTTTGCGTATTTTTGCTTTATATGTATGTATGTTTGTTGTTGTTGCTTTTCTCCCTCTCACTTTTCCTCCCTCCCCCGTATCTCTTTATTTCTTTCAACTGAAATCACCTTAATAAAATATAAATATTAAAAAAGTAAGTCCAAATGGGCTGTCACTGTCCCATATCCATGCCTTTTTGCTAGTAGCCCCCTGCTGATGGAATGCCTTCATCTGTGAGGTGGGTGTGTCCCTCTCATTAGTAACCTTTAGAGTGGATTTTAAAATATTTCTGTTCAGCCAGGTTGGCTGAAAGACATTGTTTTGGGCAACTTTGACATTATTAGTTGTGAGATTATTTGGTTTGTTTGAAAAATGCTGTTTTTAATGTGTTGTTTGTATTACTTTGCTGTTTGTTGCTCTGGGCTCCTTCGGGAGGAAGAGTGGCTAAGAATCCAGTGAGTGGGTATGGACTGCAACCTAAGTGATGAACAAGTTTTGGATGCTTCGCAATTTACAGCTTTGTCTTGGTTGCATCCAAAGCCTGTGAAAAACAAATGTCTATGAAATCCACAGTAAAAGAACAAAAAAGCCAGCTTCTCCAAGCATCAGATTTCCCCAGGTTTCATCCCAAAGTAGAGAATTCACTTGATTCATGCAGGAAATAACTGTTTAGAAGTTTGAGGAAATGTTACACATTTTACGTACCTGCTGTTTGAGCCTTCTGAGTTTCTACGCGACAAGCAATTGGCTTGTGTCAACACGCAGCTAACGTGCTGTTTTAACTTTGGACTTGCTGCAAGATCCCAGCTTCCATTTTTATTAGAATGTATAAGGCGTCTTTCACAGAGGAAAAATGATGATAGGTAAAGGAGAAACTGTGCTTCATTTAGACATTTTACACTTTGGAATTGTCTTTGGCTATATTCTGTAATTTGCTCTCTGCAGGCCCAAAGTGCATCATGGCTTTCAGACTTCAGCTCAGTGTGGCATCAATTACTTCAGTCTTCCAGGAAGGGCAGTCACACTCACTCCATTTGTCCTCCCCATGTCTCCCAGGTTTCCTGCTATGAGAACACTGCAAATTATTGAAGCGCAAAGGCTAACCTTGCCAGAAAATAAAAATTTAACCTGTTCCATTTACTTCAGCTGAAAAAACCAGCCACAAAAAATAAAATAAAAAATGCCTAGCTTAGCTCTTTTTCTCAGACCATTGGGCAAATAGCATTCCAACCATAGGAACATCAGAGCCCAAAGGCCCATCTAGTTCTGCATCTTGTTCCCAACCAAATGCCCATGGGAAACCCACAAGTGGGACATTAATGCAACAACACTCTCCCTACTTCCTGAGCCCCAGCATTCTGAAGCATGCTGCCCTTGACAGTGCAGGCAGAACGCAGCCACTATGGCAAGAAGTATCCACAACAAATATCTAAAGCTCATGGCTTCCTGCATATAATCTCGAGAACTGTAGTTTGTTAAGAGTGCTGGAAATTGGAGCTCTATGACAGGTAAATTATCCATTTTTCTATTCTCTTCACAGAGAATGGTCACCCCAAGTGCCCTCAGCATCAATCCATTTTAGAGGAGAGTTCGGAGAACACATCTATCTATCTATCTATCTATCTATCTATCTATCATCTATCTATCTATCTATCAGATGATCTATCTATCTATCTATCTATCAGATGATCTATCTATCTATCTATCTATCTATCAGATGATCTATCTATCTATCATCTATATCTATCGATCATCTATCTATCTATATCTATCTATCTATCTATCTATCATCTATCTATCTATCTATCTATCTATCTATCTATCATCTATCTATCTATCTATCTATCATCTATCTATCTATCTATCTATCTATCTATCATCTATCTATCTATCATCTATATCTATCGATCATCTATCTATCTATATCTATCTATCTATCATCTATCTATCTATCATCTATCTATCTATATCTATCTATCATCTATCTATCTATCTATCTATCTATCTATCTATCATCTATCTATCTATCATCTATCTATCTATCTATATCTATCTATCATCTATCTATCTATCTATCTATCTATCTATCTATCTATCTATCTATCATCTATCTATCTATCATCTATCTATCATCTATCTATCTATCTATCTATCTATCTATCTATCTATCTATCATCTATCTATCTATCTATCTATCTATCATCTATCTATCTATCATCTATATCTATCTATCTATCTATCTATCTATCATCTATCTATCTATCTATCTATCTATCTATCTATCTATCTATCTATCTATCTATCATCTATCTATCTATCTATCATCTATCATCTATCTATCTATCTATCTATCTATCTATCTATCTATCTATCTATCATCTATCTATCATCTATCTATCTATCTATCTATCATCATCATCTATCTATCTATCTCTATCTATCTATCTATCTATCATCTATCTATCTATCTATCATCTATCTATCTATCTATCTATCTATCTATCTATCTATCTATCTATCTATCATATCTATCTATCTATCTATCTATCTATCTATCTATCTATCTATCTATCATCTATCTATCTATCTATCTATCTATCCATCTATCTACACTTCCTTTGACTTTTTAGTCCAAGTGTGTCACAATAACCATTGAGCAAAAAACATGGTCAGAAAATTTGGTGTTCCATATTATGTTCAGAGAACTAGACAGCACTTGTAGTGTTATATAAAGGGGATGTGATAAATGTTTTTTCATCCAAATGCATCATTCCCTGATGTATTGTTAAAAAAACCTTTGATAGCATTTAATTATTGGATTCCAGAAAAATTGCATTGACACTATTTTCTCTAGTATTTGATCTAGTATTCTTGTTCTTGATAAGTCAGATGTTATTTGTCTCATTGCAGTCACTTTCTGTCCCATGCGTTTAAGGGACTGGTTTGTGTTGATTTTTGAAGCCTCTGTCACAGTGATAGCACAAAGTTTCTGGTAGGAACTGACATAGTGCTATTACCTCACCTCTTTGGAGGTGTGGCTTTTGATGAGCTGTGTGATAAGAGTGGAACACTGTCACTCTTTATTACTTAACCTGCCCTAATATGACACCCTACTGCTGCAGAGTTCTTGCGACTGAACCTGCAGCGAGTCCCAGAACATGTTTCAAGATGAAATGAGGTGCAATTGATGAATATCTTGTCAAGTTCATTTTTTACCTACCTCACAGTTGTACCTGGACTTCAGAGATGAATAAATAGTTCATCAATTTCATGTGGCAGAGGGAACTCAATCTGGGGAATTGCTTGGGATGGATGAAGTTTCCCAGTGTGGCTCTCCCCTTGGAAAAGGGGGATCCATTGCATAGGAGATGCACTTTGAAGGACTAGCACTGAACTGGGCTAAGGGTTGAAGAGCATTAGAAAAAGAATAGTTTTTTGTTGCTGTCTAGAAGGACCCATTATTTCATAATTACACAAAGAAGCTAGAACTGGCTATAGGGAGATGCTCTTAAAGCTTCCTTTGATCACAGCAATTGTGATTTTTATCCACTCCTTCCATCTTACGAGGCCATGTTTGCTTCAGTTTTATGGCAACATCTTGGCAGGGTGCCACTTGGACTCATGGTAGGGAAGGTATGAAAGAATGGCAAAATGAGTGAGAGGGGTAAATGGAATCCGCAGCTGTTAAACCACAAGAAAAGAAAGTCTGGCCAAGACACACATACCACCAGATGAGATAACGTGCCCACAGAGCTATACATGTGTGGAACCAGTCACAGAAATGCGCCAAACTTGGTGTGTGGCAAATTCTTATCTGTCATCATCGCTTGTATAATTAGTCATGTGCTTCACTGACATAAACCACAATTAGTGCCAGCTCCACCAAATATCAACTGGGTTAAAAAGAAAGAAAGACGTCACAGATTCAGGCCTAGACTGCAACATGGATAGGACTTTTATTTGGTTTAGCAGTGTGGAGCACCTCTTCAGCAAGGGTACACCAGGGTAGTTGACTTGCAGCTTGCTGGGAACACAGAGTGTAGCCTCTGTCCATTAGCAAAGCAGGCTGTTCACTTATGGAAGCCTTATAAGCCCTATTAAGGCACTGCAGTTGTGATGGGCAAACATCAACAGAAAAGGGCTTTGGGGTCACGCCTCCAAGGGTGGGCAACCTGTGGCCCTCCAGATGTTGAACTACAGCTTCCAACATCCCTGACCATTGAACATGCTAACTAGGGCTGATGGGAATTGGAGTCCAACAGCATCTTGAAAGCCACAGGTTCCCCACTCCTGCCTAGGTGGAAGCTACTATCTATTAAAAACACCACCACCAAAATGCCCCTAGGGCGATTCAGCTTCTGTTCATCATATCTGGCAATGATATGTTTCTCATCTTCTTCTACTGACCAGTGAGGAATCTTAATTATAAATACTAGCTTGGAAACAACTGAGAAACCATTGTTCAAGAACAGGTAGGCAGAGATTCTCACACCTCCACAGGACGCTTGCTGCTTGATTTTAAAATAATGTAGTAGCCTGTGGGAGGGCAAGTTAGGGATTATGCTATAATTGGCATTATGTTATCTGGAAGAACTTGCTCTGCCCATGCAAGTCGAAGATTCTGCTTCTTCAAACATGTGCTGCTTGTTGTGCATGTCTGGCTGTAGTGATTAGAGAGATAAATGATGAAAAGGCATGGGAGGTTTTCCCCCTCTTCCTTTTTTATTTTTGCACGTATGGATGGATGTTAAAACTTTGCAACTCTCCCAAAAATGCCCCCCAAAATCATGCAAATAGGTTACTGGATTGTAACACCAACTGCCAGGTAAAATATAAAGCCAGATCAATTGCTGACCCTGTAAGATTGCAAGAACAGAAGGTTTTATGATCCTCTTAATGCACATAAGTAGAAGTGCTGGGACTGGGAATTATAGAGTAGGTTCACTCCACAGCTGAGAAGAATGGGCTCCTTGTGCCAGGTGCCCTAGCCTCAGACAAAGTTGGCACACAGAGCTGAGCCTCACCTGGCAACCCCAGTCTACTGGGAGCTCGTATGGAAGAAAAAAACTTTGGCCTAGTCTTTTAGGGCTTTAATGGTCAGCACCTTTTGATTGAGTCTGACAGGAAAGTAACAGGGCGCCAATGCAGGACTTTCAGAACAATGTTATTATATGTATTCTGGCTCACTTCTGTCAGCAGTTAGATGGATTAATTTATAAACAGAGTCTTTGCATAGTCTTCAAAGGCAGTCCCGTGTAGAACACATTGCAGCAGTCCATGCCAAACATTTTAAAGACGTATATCATGGAGGCGAAGTCCTCCTTTCCTAAAAGCAGCTGCAGTTGACAAGTCAGCTTAAGGCTACAATCCCATGCACACTTACGTAGGGTGCATAGAAAACCCCACTGAGCACAGTAGGACTTACTTTTAAGTAAACGTTGATAGGATTAGACTGCATGCATGAGGAACTCCTAGCCGCAGATGCTACCTGAGTATCCAGAACTGGAAACCTGGATTTTTATTGGGAAATCAGTGTAGACGAGGATCACAGATCTAGATATTTCCCTTTCATCCAAACCCGGGATTGGTTACTGGAACTTTAAATATAAGCTTAGCCATGCCATCTACATGGATTCAATACATTATGTCAATAATAAACACTGTTATTGATATAATAACATAAAAATAACTGCTGGATCAGATCAAAACCCAATCTAGCGCAGTATCCTGTTCTCACAGTGGCGAACCAGATGTATATGGGAAGAAGTTTTAGAAGAAGACCTGGACCAAAAGCACAGCAGAGTCTCTCTTCTGCAGAAATCCTATACAGGTGTGTGAGCACAGGTAGGTATGTTTTTCCTGCCAGAGAAAAAAATGCCTTACTTGGAGCTTAGCTCACCTTCTTTGTTCCTCTGCCAGCAGACTCCTTAACAATGCTTTTAATTATCCTGCTCAGTAAATTTCAGTGAAATGTATCCAGTCAGAAGTAAGTTCTGCTGAATTCAGTGGGTATTTCACCCACTGCGAGCCTTTGTTTCCTTAATGCCATTGTCATAAGAGAGTCAGGGTCAGAGAGGAGAATAAAGGTAAAATGATCCTAATGATATCATCCTACCCAAGTCTCACAATAATAATAAACTGTGCCTTAAAGAATGCATTGTTGGGAAGATGCCATCTTACTGTGTCTCTTCACGTATCATTGAATGTAATATAATGTGTGCCTTTTAATGCATCATCTTAACGTAACGTGCCTGTTGCCATGTACCTCTTTCTCCATGAAGCTATCCTTTTAAAAAGTATTGAATGTATCCAAAATGTAGTTTGCTGTACTTTTCTGAATGTATCCAAAATGTAGTTTTAAAATAATGTAACAATCTAAATATTTCAAAATGTATATACTTGACTCAATAGTGTATCCAAAAGGCTGCCAAAACTCAATCCACCACACTGCCTCCTACTGGGTCTGCAAACCATACCATGAATACACACAGATATGAGCTCAAAATAAAGCAATCCTATTTTCCAAAAAAGTATGCAAACATCAGGCTATCACCCGAATTGATAGCAATGCAGAATAGGATTTCACATTAACATTTAAGTTATTTCCCGAACATCTTCTCAAACATCCAGCCTCACACCTGCATGCTGATTATCAACAGTTGCGGAGGTTTTCCTGTAGATAAAGGAAAAGCCATTTTAAGCAGATCCAAAATTAATTAACACGAAGATCGACACATACCACCTGAAGATCGACACCTACCACCTGAGCCCTTCAGCAAATTGACACCTCCAGAAACTCTTTCAACATCCTGTTTACCTTATGTTAATCAACTCTTCACACCCCTCATATCGCTTCCCCCCACCTCCTTGCTATTGATCTGAATGAAAATCAAAAGGTATAAGAATCAAGGCAGTCCCTTTGTTCAGGGTCTCTGACTCCGTGTCATTGCGTGAGCGGGGACCCTGTTGCAACAGTTTTTTGTGTTGTTGGTTTGTTTTTTTTCCTGTTCTTTCAATAAAGATCAGGCTTTGCTTTTTCCAATCCTGGTGTGGTCTCTGTCTCTTCCCGACCGGTACAGAGCCTTCATTTGCGCTCCTTCCAGGGCCCTGGTCCTTCTTCTGAGGAGGGGGCCCCTTGGGGAGGCAATCAAAATTTATTACATTTTTGGCGAGCCAGCCAGGAGCCGGTTACCCGGGATTTTTGGGGTGTCAGGGACTGAAAGCCCAAGCGCACCCAGCCGTTTGCAAGGGGGGCTTTTCTTTCCCTGGTAAACCTTGAGTCCCGGCTCTAACTGGGATCCTCAACAGGACCAACCAGGAAAAAGCAACGGTGATCTAGCCGGCTGTTTGGGGGGGGGGGTTGTTTCCTTCTGACTGTTTCTCTCCCCAATATTCCTGTCATCTCAAAATTGGAAGCTTCCTGAAGGACGAGAGACACCGCGCTTGCGAAGTGAGTATAAGCAGGGAAACGGGTAGTGGGGTGGGATTCTGCAAACCACAGCAAACCTATACTTCTCAAATCCTTACTTCTTTCCTCACTTTAACTCTTGAAAAAATTGCCTTCTACTCCTTTCTGTCCCCTCGATCTCAACACCAGCCTTAGCCCTTCGGAGTATGCCCAGGCAAAGGTTGTGTGTGATTTCTTCCACTTAACTCTGTATGCCAACCTATTCCTTCGGAGTTTTGCCCAGAAAGGTTGTGCAATTTCTTCTGCACTGAAAACTATAATTCCCAAAACTATAACTCCCAGGTGTAGCCGCACCTCTGCCATGGCGATCTTTGTTAGAGATGACCTGTGAGCGGAGAAAGCAAGGGCACCTGATTCCTTTCCTTCTTTGTCATTTCTGAGTCTCAATCTGGCATTGCAAGTGTGCAAGCGTTCAGTAGGGACTCTGAGTTAGATTGTAAAAGGCAGGGAGGTTGCTGTGAGTTGTAGAATAGAGATTAAGTGAGGTATCCCCAGGTTTTCCCCCTCGGAGATTTGTCCAGTTCCCCTCGGAGATTTGTCCAAGTATCCCCAGGTTTTCCCCCTTGGAGATTTGTCCAATTGTAGAATAGAGATTAAGTGAGGTATCCCCAGGTTTTCCCCCTCGGAGATTTGTCCAGTTCCCCTCAGAGATTTGTCCAGGTTTCCCTTATTTCGGACCCTTCGGAAGATTGCCCAGGTCCAACCCCTTCCACTTGAGAAAATGGGTGCACCCTTGTCAAAAGGCAATAGTCCTCAGACCCCTGGCGAGAAGGAAGCCCAATTGGCGCTTACTTCCCGCCTGGACTCTGACAGTCCACTTAATTATGTACTAAAAGCCTGGGAAGAATTGCCAGGTACTGGAACCCTCTGCAGATCCAAATTGGTGAAGCACTGCACCAAAAATTGGGTGCGGGCTACCACAAGATACCCTTACGAAATAAGGTGGGTGAAGGAAGGATCTTTTAACATCCAGCGCCTTGCTGCTCTACGCACTGCCCTGGAAGACCAGTATCCCCTTCAGATCCGATATCTTGAGCTATTCGAATGCTCCCGAGAGAAATTAAGAGCTGGAAGTGTCATGTCCCGGCAGATGCCCATTCTAACAACCCAGAAGAAGCCCCCTTCCTATCAAGACGTTATAGAAGACGATCCCAGTCCTCTAGTTTTATTTCCAAGGCAGCAACCTATCACTGGCTTTCCCCCACCACCTGAGAATGAGCTTAGGCTTTCCACTTTGTCTGGGACTTCAACCCCTGCCAGCCTTCCCAGTGCAGAAAACAATGGTCCACAAGCGCTAGACCTCCAGCAGTCTGACATCGGTAGAGCCTCAACTACAAATACCACGCCATCCATGCCCGAATTAAAGCAAATCGACGTTAATAGAACCTTGACTAACAGTTCCACCCCTCCCATGCCAGATTTAAACCCAAGCCCAGTAGCAAATCGGACTCGTAGCAAACTCCATGATGAAGAATTAGTGTCCCAACTACTTACTGCATTAGAAGTTGTTGCTAATTCAAAAAGGGAACAAAACCTCAATGATTCAACAAAAGACTCTGAGATTACAGGGAAGGGACAGTATCCCCTTAGATCCGTTCCGCTGGCCCCAGCAACCGCGGAAGGACCTACCACGTTTGTGTATTCCCACGTTCCCTTTCTTACATCTGATCTAATGAACTGGTCAAATCAAATGACCACCTTAAAGGAAGATCCAGATCGATGCTATCGTCAAATATCTACTATTTTTTCAACCCACAACCCTTCATGGGCTGATGTTCACATGCTCCTAAACGCCCTCTTCAATGACCCAGAAAGAGAGGAAATATTTAATAAGGCAGCAGAAGCATTAGGAAAACCCCAATTCCAAGACAAAAAACCCGCCAACGCTGAACTGGTAACTGTGCCTCAACTACATAATGACCCAAGTTGGGACTATAACACAGAAGAAGGAATCTGGAGCTTAAAAATCTTCCGGAAAGCCATACTGGAAGGCATAAAATTAGCGGGGAAAAAGGGCATAAATTGGACAAAAATCCAAGCCATCAGTCAAGGGTCAGACGAAACCCCTTCTGCCTTTTACACCAGACTAATATCAGCTTTCAGGACTTGGGGTGGAATAGACCCTGACAATCCTGAGAATCAAATCATCGTAAAAAGTTTTTTCAAGGACCAATCAAACCCAGATATAAAAAAGGTTCTCAACCTCCAATTAGGCTATGAAGGAAAGCCAATGTCCGAAATCTTAGCTATTGCAAAGACAGTTTTCGACGGAAGAGATGAAAGAAGGAAAAAGGAAGAAATAAGAGAAAGGGAGGAGAAAGCTAGAGTCTTAGCTCTGGCCCTCAGGGCACCCTACAGCTCCCAGCCTCTAAGCCCACCTTACAGAACCCCTCAGAACTCTCATAAACCTCAAATGAATCACCCCTATCAAAACTCTCAAAGACCCCAGCTGAACCATCCCTATCCTCAGACTGGTCTCCGAGGACCTCGACAAAATAATAACCCACTCGCTCAAATGAACCCACCACAGAATTCCTGTAATAGACCCGCTGTCCTGAAATGTTTCCACTGCCAGCAGGAGGGACATTTTAGAAGAGACTGTCCTAACCGCCTAGATGACCCTGTTTCAGCACATAACTCTACGAATTCCACTAATTTAAATCCGGCCCTGAACCAGAGCCATGGGCAACAACTTCAAAATCCTTTTCTTCAGAACCAACAGCATTACTCTAATTATTGACAATCAGCAGGGAGTTCCGACTTTGTTGCCCTAGTTTGCCCAACCTTTCATCTATCCTCAGATGAACCTATTTGTTCCATAAATATTGATGGACATGAATATCGATGTTTAGTGGACACAGGTGCTACATTTTCTACCCTAAGTAATAGTCATTTGAGCCCAAGCCAACAAAAACAACGCATCATGGGCATTGACGGAATTCCCAGGACATGTAATCTTTCCAAACCCACTACTGTTACCTTGGGACCTCTAGCAGCTGAGCATTCCTTTCTCCTCACCTCAAGCCCTGTAAATTTGTTAGGAAGAGATCTTTTATGTAAGCTCAAGGCTACCATTATGTGCAGTCCTGATGGCATTTACCTACATATGCCTGAAGACTCAGTAGCCTCATTCCAAGGCATTGTTAAAGAGGAAAACCTCTCTGATGTAGGAATACCCCCTTCTATTGAGAACACTGTGCCCCCTTGGCTATGGGGAACCACTTCCACAGCAGTAGGACTTCTTAAATCTGCAGACCCCGTTATAATCAAATACCGCACAGACATTCCTTTTCCTTGCGTCAAGCAATATCCCCTCCCCACAGAAGCAATAGAAGGATTGAAACCAATGATAAAGGACTTCATGGATCAAGGAATCCTTGTGCCCTGTGCCAGTCCATGTAACTCACCCCTCCTGCCTGTCAAGAAACCTGGCCCCCCAGGTACTCCCATCAGATACCGCCTTGTGCAGGACTTGCGGATCATAAATAATTTTGTAATCCCAAGACATGCCATCACGGCCAATCCAAATACCATATTAACAGGAATCCCTCCTGACAGCACACACTTCAGTGTCGTGGACCTGTGCTCTGCATTTTTCTCTATAAGAGTCCATGAGGAAAGCCAGTTCCTTTTCGCGTTTACATGGGGAAGCAGTCAATTAACATGGACTAGATTGCCCCAAGGCTATGTAGAAAGCCCTACCATCTTCGCATCAGCCCTGCATAAGGACCTACAGGACTTAATGTTCCCAGCAGGATCCGCACTCTTGATGTATGTTGATGACTTGCTCTTGAGTAGTACCTCAGAGGAAAATTGTCAAAAGGACACCATTTACCTCCTTACAGCATTGGCACACAAGGGGCACAAAGTCTCACCAAAAAAACTTCAGTACTGCCTTACCAAAGTCAAATATTTGGGCCATATTATAGGGCAGGGAACTAGAGCCCTTACCTCAGAAAGAGTAGAAGCTATTGAGAGAGTTCCCTTACCAAAGACTAAAAAACAATTGAGAGGTTTCCTAGGAATGAGTGGATTCTGCCGTGCCTGGATCCCGGGGTATGGTGAACTGACCAAACCTCTGGTGCAGATGACTAATAAGGATGGACCAGAACCCCTTAATTGGACTAAGGAGTGCCTCAATAACTTTGAAACCATAAAACGTGAACTAAGATCAGCACCTGCCCTAGGGCTCCCTGACTATCGGCTTCCCTTTTCCTTGTTTGTTCATGAACAGAGAGGGGTGGCTTCAGGGGTTCTGACTCAAACATTCCGGGGACAGGAAAGGCCAGTTGCCTATTATAGCGTCCAGCTGGACAGCGTTGCAAAAGGGACAGTAGGATGCCTGAGAGCAATAGCTGCATCAGCAGAATTGGTGGAAAGGGCGTTAGAAATCGTGCAAAACCAAGAACTTGTCCTAAATGTGCCCCATGCAGTAGCCACCTTGCTAAATTTGCGCGGCTGCCAACACTTCAGTAACGCCAGACTCAGCCAATATGAAGCTGCCCTACTGACCCCTTCAAACGTCCGCATTAAGAGGGTTAATACACTCAATCCTGCAACCCTCCTTCCACTCCCTGATGACGGCACCCCCCACCATGATTGTACCCAAGCTGTCAGGCTGGCTGAAAAACCACGAGATGATTTAGATTATCTACCATTAAAGGACCCAGATCTCACCATCTTTACAGATGGGAGTTCAAAAACCATTTCTGGAGTACGGAAGACAGGATATTCTGTAGTCACCCATGAGAGTATATTGGAAGCAGCGCCTATCAGTCCTAGGTATAGTGCACAAGCTGCTGAACTAATTGCCTTAATAAGAGCATGCGAATTAAGTGAAGGAAAGCGCATTAATATATATACAGACTCCAAATACTGTTTTGGTCTAGTCCATGCTACAGGAATACTATGGAAACAAAGAGGATTTCTAACAGCAGCAGGGACCCAAATCTCACATGCACCACTTGTAAAGCGGCTCATGGATGCAATACATCTTCCTGAGGCTATTTCTGTAATTCATTGCAAAGCGCACACTAATGGAACTGATTTTGTCTCTGTCGGAAATCGCATCGCCGACTCTACAGCTCAGGAAGCCGCAATTTCCTCACAGCCTCAAAATGAATTCCAGGCTCTTGTAGTGCCTTCAGACGTTGATTTTACACGTATGTACAACTCAGCCCAGGCTGAGGAGGTTAAGCATTGGCAGGACATAGGGGGGCATAAAGTTGGTCAAACCTGGACACTTCCTGATGGGCGCCTCATAATGCCCAAAGCATGGGTCCCCAAACACTTGCGTATCCTACATCAATGCACACATTGGGGGGCAAATAGACTGGCCGATAGTCTCCTTAGACACTGGTACGCCCCAGGCGCTCATCAACATGCAAAGGCTGTTTCAAAGAACTGCACTATCTGTGCCAGCTACAACCCAAAGAGGGAACCCAAAAAGCCCCCTGGGTCTCGACCATGGGCTTTTCTCCCTTTTGAAAGCCTGCAACTGGACTTTGCAGAACTTCCCAAATGCTTAGGCTATAAATTCATACTTGTCATAACAGATCAGTTGTCCTTTTGGCCCGAAGCATATCCAGTCAAGCGTGCAACTGCACAAACTGTGGCCCGTATTCTGGTACAAGAAATCATTCCCAGGTTTGGAGTACCTAGACGTCTAGACAGCGACCGGGGCTCTCATTTTACTGCAGAAATAGTACAGTCAGTAGCAAAAGCGTTCGGCATTAAATGGCAGCTGCACACCCCGTATCATCCCTCATCGTCAGGGCAAACTGAACGCATGAATGGACTAATCAAAACTCAGTTAGGAAAAATATGTGCAGCCACTGGTCTCAAGTGGATCAACGCCCTTCCTATCGTATTACACAATATCAGGAGTCAACCGAGAGGAACCTTAAAACTTTCCCCTTATGAACTCTTGTTTGGGCGCCCATCCCCTACCCACACCACTCAGCTTCCTGTGTCCGAACTTGAGGTGGGAGAAAACGAACTGACTAATTATGTTATACAACTACAGCGACATCTTAAGAAGCTGCACCAATACGCTGCAGCAAATCAAAATGTTCCCCTGGATGTGGATGCCCATCCCTTTCAACCTGGGAACTGGGTCCTAGTGAAATCATTTAGGAAGGACACTCTAGAGCCATCATGGGAAGGCCCCTTTCAGATCCTTCTCACGACACCCACCGCAATTAAAATATCAGAGAGGAGTGCTTGGATCCATTACACCTTCTGCAAGACGTCCAATCCTCCAAGCTTCCCTGACGCAGACCCAGACCCCCCGCCGGACGTGACTCTGCCTGACAATGAGGATTGCCCAACTGATGACAACGGGGGTAATCGTAGTCCCCTAGCAGCTGGAGAGGAACCAGGGAAGAGTTCTGAAGAAAAGTGGCTCTCGAGGATACTTGTCGATCCTAGCCCAGAAGACCCCGATCAACCCCCCATCAGAATGCAGTTCCGGAAGGAAGAAAAAACCAGCTCCAACACTGGATAATCTCTCTTCTCCCCCTTGTTCCCCCCTTTTTGTCACCCCTCCCCCTCCTTGTGTGTGTGTGTCTGTGTGTGTTGTCTGTCTTCTTTTCTTTTTACAGGTTCACCACTATGACTTCCTGGAGAATCGCCTGCCTGACGTCCCTGTACCTCATCTGTACCCTCCTTCCAGTCACCACCAGTGTACCGCCAGGGTCCCAGTGTGGAGACACCCCCGTGGAACACTTCTACCTTGATCGCGACCTTACTGACACCAACGATTTCAACGCCTTGGGAGATTTCGACTTCTGCCTGTCAGGCACTAGGAACCTGATTCCCCATGCCTTCCGACCACGACTCAGAAACACCCAAGCCTGGGAACTTATCATCAGAAGTGCCTCCTATGCCATCCTGGGACGAGCCATATACACCCTTGAAGATCCATGGATCCGCTTGGCCTGTCACAATGGAACTTACATCCAAGCTGAATGGGGAAAAGTCAGCAGACACTATCAACCCTCTGAAATCGGCAAAGGACTTTGGGAAAGCTACACAGATTCCATGTACTACGAACATTGGACTTATGGATTTTATTGCACCAATCAAATGGCTACTTCCACCTACCAAGGTATTTGCGTCCGAAGATTCTGCTGTATATGGGACCTACACACAACTTCTGACTGGGTAGGAAAAGCGTATCTTGAAGGGTGGTTGCATCCTGTGGGTGGTGGGAAAACCTTGGAATGGGATCCTGAGGGACCGCAGCGATGTGGGGGAATAGCAACTGACCCAATGCTCCTCAAGTCCCAGGACCCTGTCCAACCCATAGGAACTGCCCCAAGACATGTTAAGCTCTCAGAAATAACACCTCCCCCCCCAGCCCGCAGACTATCGTCATGGCAAGCAAACTCTTATGTACAACTGTTACAGAAGGTAGTACAAACCACAAATCTTTCGCAGTGCTGGATCTGTGCACACGCCCCGTCACATATTGATGAAGGGATACCCTTCATAAGCACACCCCTTACACTAGATCAATACAGATCTAGTTATCTGCTTCAACGCAACCTAACTTTCCTGAAACCCAGCTCCCAATATATTTATCTGAGTGGCCGAACCTTTGGACCAGTGTGCAAGGAGTTCTCGGGAACTGGAGACCATGTAGGCTCCAGTGCCTGTAATGTTACCATCAAAACCGACCCCGAGGGACTCACCACACTGGTTCGTAACCACTCCCACACCCGCTCATTCAAATCTCTCAGTGATGCTTTGACTGCAGTACTGACACCCTTCACTCGAGAAAAACCTATGCCAGACCTCATTACTGCCTTCCGCACCGGGCGTATAGAAAAGCCGCTGGGAGGACTATTTTGGATCTGTGCGCAAAGAGCTTATACGTGGGTCTCTATTCATATGCAGGGGTCCTGTTACCTCGGCCACATTCACCCAGGGTTCAGAGTTACCCTAGCTCTACCTGGCGGCCGCTTGAGAAACAGGCGATCCCCCATTCCCACGACACGCCCACAGCCAAAACCAAATGGGGAAACGTGGCTCCGAGCTCTCCTCCCCGCTTATGGAACCTTCTCAAATCACCTAGACATTCTTAGGCTTGCTGATGTCCTGTTACAATTCATGAAAGAGTCAGAAGCCACTACACGTTCTGTCCTTACCGAGCTCACTGAAGTGCGCAAAATGTCCATTCAAAACCGTTTATGTCTGGACTATTTATTGTCATCCCAAGGAGGTGCTTGTAAATTAATCGGGACAGAATGCTGTTCCTTTGTGTCAGACCAGACCCTCAATATCACTGGACACCTTGACTCCATAGATTCCCTAACTGATACTCTGAAAGAGATCCCCCATGAAGGTCTTTCCGATTGGGATCCTTGGTCATGGCTACCTCAGACCTCTTGGCTCCGTGAATTAGCAAGAGGCATACTGATTATATTCATTTCCCTGATTGTCTTCCTTGGTCTCCTGTGCTGCTGCGGACAATGTATTCCTATCCTTATGTCCAGTTTCCGTTCACCCTTACCCCACACTCCCATTCTTGCACCATTGCAACCCGATCGCACCCTTCCCGAGGTCCTGCCCATGTATCACCTTGGAGAAGGAGAGTATGTAGCAATGGATGTGAGGCAATAATTTTTTTTCCAAAAAATTAAGCCTCAGAGAGGGGAATTGTCATAAGAGAGTCAGGGTCAGAGAGGAGAATAAAGGTAAAATGATCCTAATGATATCATCCTACCCAAGTCTCACAATAATAATAAACTGTGCCTTAAAGAATGCATTGTTGGGAAGATGCCATCTTACTGTGTCTCTTCACGTATCATTGAATGTAATATAATGTGTGCCTTTTAATGCATCATCTTAACGTAACGTGCCTGTTGCCATGTACCTCTTTCTCCATGAAGCTATCCTTTTAAAAAGTATTGAATGTATCCAAAATGTAGTTTGCTGTACTTTTCTGAATGTATCCAAAATGTAGTTTTAAAATAATGTAACAATCTAAATATTTCAAAATGTATATACTTGACTCAATAGTGTATCCAAAAGGCTGCCAAAACTCAATCCACCACACTGCCTCCTACTGGGTCTGCAAACCATACCATGAATACACACAGATATGAGCTCAAAATAAAGCAATCCTATTTTCCAAAAAAGTATGCAAACATCAGGCTATCACCCGAATTGATAGCAATGCAGAATAGGATTTCACATTAACATTTAAGTTATTTCCCGAACATCTTCTCAAACATCCAGCCTCACACCTGCATGCTGATTATCAACAGTTGCGGAGGTTTTCCTGTAGATAAAGGAAAAGCCATTTTAAGCAGATCCAAAATTAATTAACACGAAGATCGACACATACCACCTGAAGATCGACACCTACCACCTGAGCCCTTCAGCAAATTGACACCTCCAGAAACTCTTTCAACATCCTGTTTACCTTATGTTAATCAACTCTTCACACCCCTCATATCGCTTCCCCCCACCTCCTTGCTATTGATCTGAATGAAAATCAAAAGGTATAAGAATCAAGGCAGTCCCTTTGTTCAGGGTCTCTGACTCCGTGTCATTGCGTGAGCGGGGACCCTGTTGCAACAGTTTTTTGTGTTGTTGGTTTGTTTTTTTTCCTGTTCTTTCAATAAAGATCAGGCTTTGCTTTTTCCAATCCTGGTGTGGTCTCTGTCTCTTCCCGACCGGTACAGAGCCTTCATTTGCGCTCCTTCCAGGGCCCTGGTCCTTCTTCTGAGGAGGGGGCCCCTTGGGGAGGCAATCAAAATTTATTACACCATGTTCATCCTTGCCATTAGGCAGTGTACAAATTCCCATTTACTCTGCACCTAGTGCTCTCTCACACTGGTTTGAGCCACAATCCATATCTATCCTGTAGTTCATATGCACCAATTCCCCGGCGTCATGGGTGCCCAGGCTACAAAATTTGAAATCCATTTCCCTTCATCATTTCCAAAGCTTTCTTCGACTGCACATAAGCCAAACCCCACTTCATTTTAATACCCCTGCTTATTCCTGGCCATCATTTGATAAAACCCAAAGCTAAGTCTGTGGAGAAAAGATGGAAGTCCTCAGAAACTTCTGGTAAATAACTCTGCAGATCCTGGTTTTGACAGGGCTGGCAACTCTTTGCTGGAGGCACTAGTAAGATCTGGGACACACGAAAACATAACACACCCATTTGGGAGCAGATCATGAACACTATTCAAATTTCACTTTCCCTGCAGCTACCTTGTGTAACAACATTACTTGGCAAGTTACTCATTACGTGTATCTCATGAATCTTTTGTTGGTTCATGATGAAGTTGCCAACACTGTTATTTTCCATATAGATTCATATTTGGAAAAATTAAATTCCCAAATGGAAGAAACTGCCTTGTAGTTATCTACAATTCTTTTGACAAGTCTTGTTTCCTCATGTGTTGGTGTCTGTAAAAATGCTGCATTTTTCATTAACTTGCATCTTACACTGCAGTTTCAAATTGCTTGGTCTATCTGGTTGTAACAACCAACATTTGTAAAGACCGGAGGGTAATGCATTACACATGAAGATCTTTATCATGAAGCTGGCATAATGGTTTCTTTAAGAATGTAATTTAAAAGGAAAGTTAAAGCCCCCATCCTTCATTTGGCACATACCCAACATTCCTACAGAAATTCTACTTATATTTCCTCCCCCCCTTCAATGTAAGGTAATGATATTTTTGTTGAACCAATGCATATGTGTCAGAGTTTTTAGGCCAGAATTCTAATCATGCTTATGTGGGAACTGGTTCTACTGGGTTCAACCTTTGTAAATTTGCTTAGAATGGCAGCCCTGTGTCTATATTAAATGTGAATTTGCTGGTAGATTAGGGTTCTAATATCGCAGTCAATACTCTGCTAATAACTATGCAAAATGGTGTTCAGCCATTTACAATTGCAGCTATGACCTAATTCTTAGGTACCATGCTTGCTGCCAAGAAACCAATCTGTGTGGGCTCCTATCAATGCAATAGGTTCATTATGGGAAATGGTTCCAGCAATTTCCCACCACGCAAGGGAACCTCCTCTCTATTGATAAGTAGGTGTTTCCTTGGCGTAGTTGAAAATGGCCCAACCAGTGTGGGTGTTCACATGGATAGCCTACTATGTAGATTAGAATCCATAAAGTTTGACTTCCTGGTAACAATCACACAGTTGGAGTAGCACGTAGGAGTCCTGCAGTTCCCAGAGTTCCCTGGGAAGAGAGACTGGCTGTTAAACTGCCCTGAGAATTATAGCTCTGGCCTCCTAACAACGCTAATCATCCTTAACAAACTACAGTTCCCAGGATTCTTTGGGGGAAGCCACAACTGTTTAAATGGTGTGATACTGAATACTGAGGGGGCTCAAGTTAACATTCTGAAAAAGCTTGGGCAAATAAAAAATGTCTAAACACCTGCAACAAATAGAAAGGGAATTTAATTATTTGAGTGAAGTAAAACAACAACAACAACCATCTCCTCCTGCTAAAGTATCAGGAAAAATGGCCTCACCTTAATCAGTCCCTGGTGTTTTGGTTTTTTTGTTTGACCTATTATATGACTCATCAAGTGTGTGTGTTCCTCAGACAGCCTCAGAATTAGCTGGTGAGCACTAGGCAAGCTACATCCTTGCATGGCATATTGCAGTGTTGCCATAGCAACAGGCACAGGATGAGTTAGCAAGCGCAAGGAGCCGCAGTTGGGCTAAGTAGGTTAGAATGAAATGGAGGCCAAGGATTCTCTTTTATCCTCTGTGAGACCTTGCCAGCATCCCCCACTCCTGCCTGGAGTATCAAAAATATGATTACATTAACAGCACTGGCGTTCAGGCAGAATCCACCACAATATTATGCTATGTCTGGATATATAAGCTGGACACACACACACACACACACACACACACACACACACACACTGTAATACTTCTGTGAAGGTTTGTTGAGGAATTTAATCACATAACCGGTAACAAGGATGAGCGTTCAACATATAGAAGCAGAAAAGGGCTGTATTTTCCTTGGAATGAGGAGAGGTGCATTCAGGACACATTGCGAATAATATGCAAAGGATTCCTGGCAGGAGATACTCTGCACAGCGCCAACAGCTGGGGGAGTCAGGAAGGAACAAGGTCCAACACAGAGACCTCCTTGCTGTCTAGAAGGCTGCTGATCTGCCTAACAAAGATAGGAAAGGTTCTAACTGCAGAAATGCTCCGTATCCTAAGGCATACGGAGTGGTACCAATGCCACACAGTTAAAGTTTTTTGTGTGTGTGTGCTTCCCATACACTCAGACCATCTTTGACTGGTGACAGGTCTGTTTTACGGCTGCACAGAAAACACAGCCACTCAGCTGTCATCCCAAAGAATGCTGGGATTTATAGCTTTGTGAGGGTATGGAGAAGTCTTAATTAAAAATGGTGACCTACTTCCATAGAAGCTTAAGCCTAGGAGGCACAGCTAAAGCAGGTGTGGTCAGCTTGCATGTCAGTGGTGAGGGGCGGGGCCTGCAGGGGTTTGAACTTTCCGAATGAAAAGGTTGGCATGACCTCAGTCAGAGATTGGGAACCCCAGGCCCAGTTCCAGATGTGACCCTCCAATTCTCCCTATCTGGATCTTGGCATTCTCCTCAAGACACTTGCCCTCCACAGCAACAACGCCCCTCACTAGTCCTGCTTTGTCACCTCCTTGAGTGTTTTTGCCTGACTGGAATGTGTCCTTGAGCGCTGACAATGCTTCTGGCTTACTTGGATGGAGCAGAGAGGGAATGTGTGTGAAGAAATTAGCCTATTGAACAGAGGTAGCATTCACGTTGAATGCCCCACCCACTTTTGCCTCTGGCCCCACACACCACTGTCATGTGGCCGCCGGAAATTTGCTCAGAAGGGCTTGTGGCCCTTGGTTTGAGAGTCTCAAGACACCTGAGTCGGAAAGGGCCAACAATCTTGGCTGAAGAAAAGCAGGTTGCTGTTTTGGAGCATTGCTTTCCACATTCTGTACTTTTTTTTCAAATAGTTTGCATCCATGGCTGAGAACTTGAATTATCTTTTTCCAAAGCTGTAATACATTTCTTGGAAGGAGCTACCATTCATATTTTACACGAAGCTTTCTTTCCATTCTGTTAGTGTCATAATAATAAATATCGGCTTTCTCATGCATATCAATGTTTTCACCCCTTAGGATCTCAAACTGCTTTCCAAATGATTGTATAATAACAACATTAGTGACTTCATCATAGCAGTTGTATATTGCCTTCCATTAAGGCTCGGTTCTGGGAAACATAGAAGCACTTATTTCCAGCTGAAACTGATTTGGCTGCCTTGCCAGCAAGCAGAGGCAATCCCCATGCTGCTCAATTTAACTGCACAACTCCTCCCAGGGTTATTGAAAGTTTTATAAAGGAGAGTTCCTCTATGCACTGCATGACTCTTGGTGGGAAATTCAGTGTTTAGGGTGTGTTATAACTCTCCCAAACAACTTGGTTAGGAATCTCCATGTTTAATTAATTTGTCCCTCTCCCATTTTATGAGTAGCAAATGCCAAATCTAATTTCTGTGTCAATATATGTCATCTGAATATTTAGCCAACATCTGGATTGTGTGGGGACAGCAACAAGAATCTGAATGGGTGATTATTGCATCAATATGTCATGTAGGTGTCTTCTACTGGTCTCAACAGCATTTCAGCAGTTCATATCCATTAAGGAATGTAGCCAATGCACCCCCTTTTTTTAGAGGTAGAGATATACTAAATTATATCTGCATCTGACGCACAGCTGCATAATGTTGATAATTGTTCATCTTTTTAACAAAGCCCCTGAGAGGCCTCTGCTGTATCAGAGTGCCAGGCTTTGGGGCTTTCTGCACAACATCAGGGTTAGTTTACAATGTCATTATTATGTAATAATAATAATTAATAATCTAAAGATATCCAAATGTCATCATGTGATAAATTATCATGGATCATTGCCACAATTACAAGAAGGCTTTCTCACTGATTATGTTGTGGCCAGTGGGAAAAGGGATCCCTGCTGTTGATTTTACCTCACCAGAGATTGTCTGCCTCTCTGATTGGGTGAGCTCTGCTGAAGGCAGAAGTGGTCTTAGAAATTGTATGGCCCAGTGCAAAGGATCATGGGGAAACATCGGAAATAGACTGTGTTGCATATATAGTAGTTTTCAAGGAACTCAGGGTTGGTCAGAGAGGAGTTCCTTTGGCTTCTGGTAGAACTTTGCATTTTGTTTTATTTCTACTTGGTCTTGAATCATAGGGTATATACACATTATATACACATTAACACACAACAAGGCTGCTTTTTCTTGCTGTGTTTCAGTTCAGTTTTTTTCAAATCCTGGTACGCATCACCATGGTTTGATGTGTTTACTTTCCCATCACTGTCTACCTCCAGTCCCCCCCCCCCCACTTCCTGACCCATGGCCAGCCCTACTTTCCTCAGTCCTCTTCTGTTCCAGCTATGTTGCTAGCCTTCTGTTTCTCTTCTTCAGTTTCCTTACCTTTCACACTGCTGCCATCAACAGGCTTCACCTGTGGCTCAGCTGGCTACTTTGCTTGACATGCTGGTGGAGAGGGCAAGCTAAGAAATGTCAGAATGCACTTAGGTTCTCCCAGGAAGCGACGTGAAGGTGGCTAACCAATGTGTGTCCAGTGGCCATTGAATAAATGCAACTTAGCTTGCTGTGAAGTAGGAAGGGACACAGTAGCTGACTGGGCTTGGTCCCTCTTTTTAATGCTCCTGCTTGCTTCAGTGACTGCCTCTGTTTCTTCTCCAGGGCAAGATAAACTGCTGCTGGATACATTCATCAGCCGATTCCAGGTCACTTCTAAAGGTGGTTTTCGGTGTGGGTGTGTGTCCCTGCCTAGATATATGGAGCAAATGACCCACTCATCCAGCACTATTTTTTTCTAAGTTCTTCCAGCTTTAGGAAGAAGTGTGTGTGTGTGTGTGTGTGTGTGTGTGTGTGTGTGTGTGTGTGTCATCATTTTGGGAGGGAAGCCCTTTTTATTCCATATTCTGTTGCTATCACTTTGCATCTTGACCTTTTTAAAATTGTTTTTGTTGTTGTAAAAATGCACTCCTATCCCCCTGCCAGCAAACTGCTACTATTTGCATGCATATTTTCAAGTTATATAAGTTGTTTGGCAAATGAAGCAAGCTGCATCATGAATCAGCACTCATTGTTTATCTCAGTCACTGTGCATAAGCGCCAAACCAGCATTTCTGAAAGGTTTTTATGTTTCATTTATTATTGATCAAAGGTTGGTACCCATGAATAAAAGCTTGATAAAAAAATCTCTTTGTTCCACTCTTGTCTCCATCAACAAGAGATTAGAGATATTGGCAGTGGAGTCTACAAGGCAAGCCTAATCTCTGCATTTTACATGGGTTCCCTCACCTGCAGGAGGGTTTAAAAGTGGTTAGATCATGGGATGAATTGGACCCACAGGATCCAAGACCACCAGCCCCATTTCCCCAGTATGCTCCCAAGCAGAACACGAAACTGTGCCAGCCTTAGAGCTGGTGTAGTGATTTTCTTTCACTTGGATGCTGATGGGATCCAAGCGTTGGCCCTAGCATTAGGCAGAGTGAGGTGGCTGCCTCAGAAAGTAGATGACGAGGTTCATGTAGTTGACTCAGCTGTGAAGCCTTCTCTGTGTCCCCTAACCTAACCTCCTGGAGGATAGTTGTTGTTTTCGATTTTAATATTAGAAAGTCCAAATAATGCAAGAAGGAAGCTCAGACCATCATAAATCTGTATGATCTACTACCCTAGAAGCTGATATATCTATGATTCATCCTATTTCACCTACCCAGGATTTTGTACAGGTCTTAGTTAAGCGATATTGAAGCAAATCTGTTTTCACCCTTCCTAATGAATCTAACTTCCCAGAATAGAAAAACAAGGAAAGAATAAAGAAAGGTGCTTCTGCTTTTATTGTCTGCTACCAGCTTCTGGGTGTTTTTTTTCCTATTTCAGATTTCCTGATGATAATGGCTGATTGATTTACATAACACTTTACATAAAAGCAGAAGCAAACAATGAAAAGTCTGTACCCAAAGAGTTTATAATTTTTTTTATTTATATTTAGAAGCTCAGGAGAGTTGCTGGTTCAAGTGAAAGCTATTCCTTTCTGATGTTAGTGTGTTCTCAGACAACTGGTTTTTTTAAAAAATCAAATAAATTTATATTTATCAAATAAAATACTGCCCCTTCCAATTGTTATAAAAATAATTAGAAAGAAGCAATGAAAAAGAGCAATGACGAATAAGGAGCAAATGAACAGGAAGAAACCCCAAAGTGGTAGCAGAAAAGGTGATGGGAACCTCATAAAGTGAGGTCAGGGGTCACATGTAGGTCCCCAGCTACAGGTTGCCCACCCATTGCTTAACCTCAAAGGAAGGAAACAACAATATTTTTCTGGAATAGAGACCCTGTGTCTTAGAATGGTTTTGTTGTTGCTGTTTAGTCGTTTAGTCATGTCCGACTCTTCATGACCCCATGGATCAGAGCACGCCAGGCACTCCTGTCTTCCACTGCCTCCCGCATTTTGGTCAAACTCATGTTAGTAGCTTCAAGAACACTGTCCAACCATCTCGTCCTCTGTTGTCCCCTTCTCCTTGTGCCCTCCATCTTTCCCAACATCAGGGTCTTTTCCAGAGAGTCTTCTCTTCTCATGAGGTGGCCAAAGTATTCAGCTTCAGGATCTGTCCTTCCAGTGAGCACTCAGGGCTGATTTCATCTTCCAGCGTAATAACTTTTATATGCCTGTTGTCTTTGTCCATGGAGTTTTCTTGGCAGGGATACTGGAGTGGCTTGCCTGTTCCTACTCCAGGTGGATCACATTTAGTCAAAACTTTCCACTATGACCTGTCCATCTTGGGTGGCCCTGCACGGCATACCTCATAGCTTCTCTGAGTTGTTCAAGCCTCTTCACCATGACAAGGCAGTGATCCATGAAGGAGAGAATGGTTTTACACTGCTTCAATGAGCGCTGGAAACATTATCTGATAGGATGAGGTTCAATAAAAAGGATTGCTTAGCTCGGAAGCTGCCTTTCCCTCCATTTTTATATACAAGCCCATCACAATGTTGGTTTTATACCTTCCTCAAAGTTCCCTGCAGTGTGGAGGAAGCAGACCCTACAAATCTGATCTCCTGTCAACAATAACGTCAAGTACAGTGGTGCCCCACAAGACGAATGCCTCGCAAGACGGAAAACTCGCTAGACGAAAGAGTTTTCCGTTTTGGAGGTGCTTCGCAAAACGAATTTCCTATGGGCTTGCTTCTCAAGACGACGATGTCTTGCGAGTTCCTGCTGGTTTTTTCCCCTCCCCCTTTTTTCTAAGCCGCTAAGCCGCTTATCAGCTGATCCGATCAGCAGATAAGCCGCTAAAAGCCGCTAAAAGCTGCTAATAGCGCTAATAGCGCTAATCCGCTAATCCGTCAATGGGCTTGCTTCGCAAGACGAAAAAACCGCTAGACGAAGAGAATCACAGAACGGATTCTTTTCGTCTTGCGAGGCACCACTGTATAACATCAAGTTTGGTTCCTTTATTCCAAGCAATCTGAGCTTCCTCCTGGCTTGCTAGCAAAGTAGAAATGTGTGTGTGTGTGTGTGTGTGTGTGTGTGTGTGTGTGTGTGTGCGTGTGTGCTGAAGATGGCAATTTAAATGCAAGCCAGCTAGACAGGCAAATGTGACTAGAAACGGGTATATTGCAGGATGTAACTAATGTGGTGAGTTTATTGTAACTTTACTCTGAATGGTTAAGTCTTTAAAGCAGAATGCAAAAGCACAGTCTTGAAGGGACTGCTGCTTCTTTAATTCCTGCTGCCTGAGTTAAAAACAGATCCAGGCTTGCCACAAACCCAAGTGAAGCACTGCTTTAAGATACAGATCCCCAGTGGACATTTTCTTGCACCCAACTTTCCGGGCATTTTCTCCATCTTTTTTTATTTACTTCCCTGATGTCTTCATGGTTAGCACTGGTTCAGATAAAGAAATGAAGACAAATATTTCCATGAAGAGAAGAAGATTATTTGTTTCTGGTGCTATAAACCTCTTACGTCAATGGAAAACTGCCCCTGCACCCTGAATACTCTAGAGGGAAAAGAAATGGCAAGTGTTGGTGAAATAGGATGTGTATACCTGCCCATGGATGCTGCATTGATGTGCACTCAATTGGTCACCATCTTAGTGGGTATTACAATGATGAAATGTTTGATTTAGATTACTGGAGAGAAGAGCTTTGATCCTCACTCATCACAGCCTAGAAACATATTCTACAGATGAACTATACCACACTTGTATTCCATGTGAATCATTCACAAAAGAGGCATGTAATTTGCATTCCATTATGGAGGTTTGCTGACTATCCTTTGTTAGGTTGATCACTTGCCAATGGTTAGAATGAATTGGATCATGTATCAAATTTGTAAATGTGGTGATGATGCAACTGTCACAGGCATTTCAATGAGCTGTTTAGCATGATTGATTGTGGAATCTACTTCACTGAAGCACCTTTTTTTTTTGGAGGTGGTATTAGATGCTTTCAGAATTAAACTTTGCTTTCTACTGTTGGCTGTTAGGTGTTTTGCTTTGTTTTCGCTTTGGGTGAAAGAGTGTCTGTTTTAGTTCCAGCAGTGATATGCCAATAGAGGGCTGTTGTAGCTAAGGCTAAGTCTCATCTAGTTACTAATAATGGCTGAGCTTGATGAGAGTTGCAGTTCAGCAACATTTGGAGGGCCAAATGTTCCTCTGGAGGACCAAAATGCATTCTTCTGAAATCACTCATGACAAGTGAACATGGACTTTATTTGCCCGTCACTCCAGTTGCTAACCCATTGACAAAGGACCAGTCTAAGCCTTCAGGCCACAGACTGTCTGCTAGTGAGTCTGACTGCTGTAGACTTACCTGCCAGGAAGACTTTGGCAGGGGTTGGGCTGGGTGACCCATGGATCACTTCCAGCTTTAAGATCCTACTGTTCTCTGCAAGTCTATAGACGAGTTTACGCTGGTGTTATAAAACCAGAAGATGAAAAACATCATTGTCCAGAGACCAGTGGGAACTACAGGCCCATAATTTAGACCATGCTTTTAAAACATAATAATAGTTATTCCATACCATGGCAATCTGAAATGGAGCATCTGTCTTTCCCACCAGCAGCCTTTCCAAGAAAAGTGGCCTCTGATATCTCAGCAACAACTTTTAGGACACGCACCCAGGTGTCCAGCCTTTGCAGAAGCCCCCCCCACTCCCTTCTCACAACAACTCTTGCACAAATATGTCAGCATCCAGATGTTTGTTTTGTTGCTCAGAAGATGTGTTGGCTGCCTCCCAGATTTCCTAATTCTGTAATGTTGCATCAGTGTGACTCACAAGTGATTTTCTGTATGTGCCCTGTCCAAGCTAGATTTTAAATTAACCATTTAATAGGACCTTTTACTCAAAATCTCCGGGACTATTATTTTTTTAAAATCATTATGATACTAGAATAGAAACAGACCGTTAGAGAAAAGTAATTCAGACCAGCTTTTCCCAATGATTTGGATTCCATGCTAGCTGAGGCTGATGGGAGTTATAGTCCAAAACATCTAGAGGGTACCTGATGGGCCATTTTAGATTTTAATGCTAAGTCAAACTTTGCTTAGTGGGACCACTAGGGAGGAGCTTGCAGCCTCCCCAGTCCTATTTCCTGAGCTAAACCAATGTTTGGCTTGGCATGCCATATGGACTGGGGCTTGTGGTTAAGATCTCACTTCACTAACCATGAATTGTAACCACAAACAACCCTGGCTACCTGCTCGAGGGTTCCATCTTCTCAGAGTCTCCTGGATATCACATTTCAAAAGCTAGGGAGAGATCTCCCGTGATTCACTTCCATTGATGAACCACCAGCCAGTTATCTGGTTGTCATGCCTGCAATTACGTATTGCAATTAACCCGCCAAAGGAGGACCTCTGAGCACCAGCAGGCCTGGACCTACCATTAGGCAGAATGAGGCAGCTACCACTGATTTCGGCTTTCATGAAAGGGCAGGAAATTGTTAGTTAATTACTGTAGTTTTGCTGTCAGGGAGGGAGAAAGATGCTGGTGGGCTTTTCTGGCTGAAGTGCCAGAATAACTCGGATGGCCTTAGATATATGCACCTTGACTTGGGTTGGGGTGCCATTTGCTGTTCTGGGCCAACCCTGAGCATCTGTGACACTATCTAATAAAATCAATTAACTAATACAATCAAGTCTACCATCTTTGTACTGGCAAATGATCTAAATGGTACTTTGTAAAGTAACATAAAAGAAATTCCTGCCCTGAGAAGCCTATAGCCTGCATTTAGATCATGGGGCAGACAACAGAAGAAGGAAAAGGGTATGGCTGTGTACACTTTTTCTATGTACACACTTCTGTTTACACCCACTGCAAGCCCAATACTGTTTTGGGATGTGCTATACAGTAGGGCTGTGCACTAGTTCCAGTCAAATCCCAAACTGAATTGGGCTGATTTGTGCCCTGTTGGATCAGGCTGCAGCAGCTACAGATCACTTCAGATTTGTTTGGATTGTCCTAATCAATTTGCAGAGATTTGTGCCGATATTATTATTTTTATTTATTAAATTTGTATACCACCCTTCATCTGAAGACGACTAGGTAGTTTACAACATAAAAATACAAAATGAAACCACAAAATACTGAATAAAACAAAATCAGACCAACAACCCCTTTCCTACACACACACTTAAAAGGTCATATAATTTTTAATCAGCCAAAGGCCTGGTTATGGAGAAACGTTTTTGCCTCGCACCTAAAGATATGCAATGAAAGTCACCAGGGGAACCTCCCTGGGGAGAGCATTCCACAGACGAGGAGCCCCTGCAGAAAACGCCATTCTCGTGCTGCCACCCTCCAGACCTGTAGCGGGAGAGGCACACAAAAGAGCCTCAGATGACAACCACAGGGTTGGTTCATATGGGGAGAGGCGGTCCTAGAGGTATATGCAGTGAAAAGAGCCTCTCAGTAAGTCTGACAGACAGACTGTCCCCAAACTATTGCATGTCTTCATGCTGCTGCCTGCCAGTATCTGCATGCTACCTGTGTCTAGTATCTCAAGCCAAATTTTAAAAGCCCTATTTTTCTTCAAAAAATACCGATGGAATAGAGCAAGCACAGGTGCATGAGTATTGGCATAACGAAGCACTCAGTCTTTTTTTAATAAATTTTTTGAAAGAGCAAAATGCTTAGCATGAAATCCCCAGGAATTACCCAACTGAAATTTGGATGGGTTATTTCCCTTTATAGTGGCAACTGTATCTCCAGATATTGCGTCCTTGTGTGAAATAACAAGGAATTTGTGGCCATTTTGGTTTTGCAGTGCAAGCCAGCGTGGTTTCTGGAAATTTGTAATTTCCAGATCATAAGCCGGATTCAAACTGGGTTCAGATTAAATCGTGTCTGATCTGGATTGACAGATTAGAAGGGCAGGTGTGTGTGTGTGTGTGTGTGTGTGTGTGTGTGTGTGTGTGTCAACAATCCATACGTATATTGTATCTATTTTGTCATTTGTGGTGGAATACTGCGTTTTCATGTGTTTATCTGCAAACCAAGCTTCATCGGAATTGGAAAAAAAGGTGACCTAGCTGTGTTCTAAACTGGTAATATTTATATCTCCTTTAACTACTTTTTAATTCTTAAAATCAGGAAGGTTCAAAAGTTAAAATGTGAAGGTTTCCCAATATGCTTTAAATGTATTTATGGGTGAGCTAGGGCTTCTACAATTCTGGTCCACGTTTGTCCTCCAGGTGTGCAGCCGGGGCTGATGGGAGTTGTAGTCCAAAACATCTGGAAGTCCCCAGCAGCTTGGGGAAGGTTAGTATACAAAGTGTAGGTCATTTCAGCCAGTTGATGTAAGTCAGCTCCGCTTGCTTTGGTGGAGAATGCTCCACTCCTATCACAAAAGCGTAAGGCAGCATCAAAGAGCACTCAGTAACACGCAGCTGAGCATCTCCTCATAAAAGTTACAGATGACTAACCACTTTAAGATCATTTTCGCATTGTCTCAATGGGTTGCACATTGAGACTTCATCTGTACCACAGGCCATTACCTCACTGATCGTGCTTGCAGCAAGAACAGCCACGCCTGCTTAAGGCAGGGGGGGGGGGGCTGGAACCTGAAAGCAAGCCAAGTCCTTTTTCAGCTTGAGAAGTAATCGAGTTAATTCTAAGTATCTGCACAGGAGGCCTTCAAGGAAATCCCTGAGTATTACAGGAAGAAATATTGATTATGCAATAAATGTCACTCTCCCCTTGCCTCTCAGTCAATTCTGGAGTGGAACGAAATAGGCTGATAAGATAGCCACTGGGCCAGTTTCAGGCTAGTCAGAGAATGCTGCTCACCAGCTTTCCATTTTCTTTTCTTGCTCATCAGCTTAAGGCCCAGTTTTCATTACCGCCCCTCCCCCACAACTTGTTGATGGTGCTGCACAAAACCTCCACATGGTGGCGCTTAAGCAATGTGTGTAACGTTTGAAGGCTCCCCCTCGGCACTTATTGATCTGGTTGGGTGCAGTGGGGTGGGGTCATGGAACTTGCATATTGGAATTGGTGATCCTAGCTCTATGTCTGTAGGGATCACCGGAATGTGAACTAGCAGGCAGAAGAGGTGCCTGCTGGTTCTCTCCTGCCAATGCTGTTTCCCTCTTAGCTGGGCTCAATTTTGGTTTCAGAGCCTGGCTGGAGAAAATACCTATTTAAAATTGCCTGGTAGGGGCACTGGCACTAGCTGGGACAAGGATTAAGCAGGCTCTCTGCTTCCATCTGCTAAATTTAATCTGCAAAGGTGAGAAAATGTGTGTATGTTAGCATATAAAAAATGAGCAACAAAATGAGGTTTTGTTTGCTAATTCTTCCTATTTAGATTTGGCAAATATAAACATATACAACAGTCTTATTATTACTAGTTCAACAATGCCTTTTTCTTTTTTTAATGCAAGAACCTTATTTATTTAGTGTTAGACTAAAATTAAGGACATCTATGTGTGAAAGAGCAGGCTGTTAATTGAGATGTCATGTCAATAGTTAGCATAAACTATGACTTGCAATTTTGCTTCAGACCACACTTTCTGATTCTGGCTTGCTGATCATTGGCAAACCATGGTTTGCCAGTCTGGGTGTCACTCAGCACAACAAACCATGGATAAGCTTCCTCCTTTGGCACAGCAACTGTATGCAGCCAGAGATGGAATCCCTCGATTTAAAAGAAGTCTTGTATTATGTGAACTGTTACATCAAAATGTTTCTGTCATATGTGCAAAATAACACCCTTGTACTCCATATTAGTTGATCAAAGCTCCATTCTGACAGTCACCTGATGCCAATTAGAAACATCAAAGGCATGTTTTGGAAAAGGGAGCAAATCCCAGACATTTGCCTCCTGATGGACAGAGTCATCTTGCTACAGTAGAGTTAATGCTACTGCCACCTCAGCATAATGGAAGTTACAGTCCTATGCGCTTCTGGCAGCAAAATGGAAAGCAAAGCAATACCAGTAAGACAAGAAATAATGTAGCAACACTGACACTCCTACAGAGTCCATGGCAACTTGGCTGCCACTCACCATTCCGTATCAACACCCCCTCAATACCCATGCACTGTGAAAGACACCGATCAATACACCATGCCTGGTATGCACCTCTTTCACATACATCACAAAGCAGCCAGGGAGACACCACAGTGACTCTCGCCACACGAGCCCGCTGTGTAGCAGATACGGGGAAAACAACAGGCAGCTGTATTCAGAAGTTCCAGAACTCAGACAGGAACTTGGAATCACCTGGTAGCATGCAGAGCAGCCACCTAAAAAAGAGCGAGGACATTTTGCCCGGTAGTGAAGGAAAGATGGACTTTCCAACACCATAGTCATTTAATAAAAGGCCTGGATGGGAAACCAATGTGTCCTCCTGCCCAGAAGGAAGGTACACTCTGCATAGCACATTCATATGAAGGGGGAAAGCATTTTGCAAGAGAGAGAGAGAGTCACATGCATAAAGAAGAATGGAAGTTCCCATTAGTCCTAAAAGGTTGGCAACCTCTGGCCTATCGATCCTTGTTTTTGCTTTGTGTCCGTTTTTGTTTGCCTTGTTTGCCTTAATTACAAATCTAAGGTGTATGTATAGGGAGAAAAGGACAATTTATATTAATAGATAAACTGGGAAGAGGGCATGTCTTGCATATTTCACGCTTGATATGGCTTATGATTGTGCATATTTTATTTTTATTTTATTAGTTTCTATACCACTTTATATTTTTAAGAAAAATCTCTGCGCGGTTTACAGCATATTAAAACAATAAAACATAAATAAAACAATTCGAAGAAAGTAAAATATGGAGTATACAGTAAAAGCAACATAACAGAAAACTAAAATATTATCTTAAAGATTTCAAAATAAAACATTACAAAGGTGGTCAACTACAGAATACACATTTAACATAATAGGGCTGGGCGAGTGTGGGCCCTGCCCCCTAGGCCAGGTGGAAAGGGCCTTGCAGGGAGCAGCCTTCATGCCTCACAGCCGGGCAATGTTCCTCCTGTCTCATGTGGAGCCTCTTCAGTGAGTCTGGGTCCCACCCCCTAGGCCCATATACATTCTCCACCCTAAACCCAGTCTGTACTTCGATAGAAGCCAAATTCCCTGATCAGAATGCAGAATAGAAATCAGACAGATCTGCAGGGGTTTGAATCAGCCAATCTGAATGACTGAGTCAAGGAGAGAAAGAAGGAACTATCAGAGTACGAAAGCTTACATTTTCTAACTGTTGGAAGTCCCCCACTGCCTTCTGAGAGTTCATCAGGCATTGTCCTACTTTTTCTAGCATTCCTCCATAAGTGTAAAGGACTGAACAAGAGATTTCCATTTTAAATTTTATGTTAAAGATGAGATTCTTCGGGTGATGAACACTACTATAGAGCTATCAGAGTTTGCACTTTCAAGGGTGATCACAAACGTGAAAGTCTCACCTCCCAGCCATGGAGGGAGAAAAAGGAAGTGATGCAAGGGGTGTTAGTTTTATGCTAGCATACAAGGCCTGAAGTAATTTAGTGATGAAGTTTTTTACAAGGTGATGTGGCTGAACAGCAAGCAGCGTGGCATGATGGAAAGCCTTCATCCCCACCTGACTACAGCAGAAGCGCTACCCAAGATCCCCAGGGATGGTTGGGCATTCAGCTCATAGCGGATGTGCATGTTTTCATGCTTTTGGTGCTAACATTTTTCTTTGCTAAATGCCAAAGCTTTTGAACAAGCCGCCAGATTCTAGCAGTACACTCTCAATACTGTACATGCTGTGACTTCAGCCATTTCAAGATCTATACTCACCTTCCTACTAATCCAACTGGAATTTGCCTATCTTTTCTATACGCTTATACCCAGTGCTACTTTTTTTCTAGAAAAGGAGGTACGGGAGCTCACTTCTCCTTTGTTCTCTTACAATGGCAATTGCACCCACCTGAGAGGTGCCAGAACTGAGCTCCAGTTGAAAAAAAGTCCCTGCTTATACTAAAGGCAGGCAATTTATAATCTTAAAACTACTTACGTTTGAAAACAACAACAGTCGCCCAGATATAAAAAGGCCCTTGAAAGAAAATGAACTAACAGTGCTGATGGAAAACATGGTTTCTTTAATCTGCTAGTGGCGTTAGGGGTTGGCTTTCATAAGCATCAGCTGTGAAATGCTCAAAGTGTTTCATTGACATTCTATCAAAGCCAGGGTGGTTGTCAGCCACTGGAATGCGTGTGTGTATATGTAAGTGTGTGTTAGTAGTTTGCATTTTGCTCTGCCTTTGAAACTCATGGCTGATCTTGTTCTAAATGGGCCCAAGTGTGAGCTGAAGAATTCAGCAGTATATTTAAAAAAAGCATAATTATTTGCTCTGATGAATGGAAGATTGGTATGGAAAACCTACTTCCAAATCTTGTCTTAGTGCAGAATATGTGAAACACATTACTTTGAAACCTTCTGAAGAGTAATCTTAGAATGTTTATATTAATAGGAGTTATATTTGAGCTGTTTGCACCCAGAGATTGCAGTGATTGCCATGGCAATGACGCAACTCCTCTGTTTGTTCTAAGAAAGACAGTTGCAAGCTGTGCACTTTGACCTTTTAAAACAGACTCTATTTTGATTAACTGGTCAATCAAACCTGTACTTCTTGTGGGGGGAGGGGAAAGGAAGGACAAAGCTGGACAGACAGTCAAATGAAAACATATTGGAAAGACCAAAGCAGTATAGCCCTTTGCAGCAGGGAAATGATTTTTACCAGGGTAAGATTAGGAATCATTCACACCTCCATTTCCCCCTCCGCTTTCCCCCAGTTCACCACTGAATCAGAGTATGTGGCAATTGGGTTTTCTGTGGATAGTCATTTCCCCCCAATTCATTTGTATGGAGTGTGTTTTCCAAGGGAAAACTGCAGGGCAAACACAAAACCGCCTGCATGCTTGCTTAGAAAGTATGAGACAAATGGAAAACGGCTTGGACCTGTGCCTTCTAGGCAGGACAAACGTTAAGTGTGGATGAGCCCTTAGAAAAATGGTAGCAAGAAGAGGACACACATCTAATCTGAAATGTATTCCTTTGATCCCAGTTGCTGACATGTACAAGGCATGTTTCCAGACCTGCACTTCTGTAACTAAGGTCGCTTTGTTCCCAACAGCCCATGTGTAACTTATTTTCACCTGCAGTCTGTCTAATAGCACTTCCTCCTCTTGGACTTTTAAAATAGCATTGTTATTCTTAAATAGCATTGACTTTGCACTGTAGCTCTTACGTGCTTATATGAGTCTGATACATCTGATGAATTTGTGCCAGGAAATGGCAAATGCGAGGTGTTCAGATCAAGAACAGAAAAGCTTATGGCTCTTTTATGAGCAGGTTCCATGAGAAAACTTAAAGTCAGAATGCTGTAAATGAACCAAAAGGTGGTAGCGAATCGCAGGATGCAAGAAGGGACTGGGATCTAAGGATTGCATGAAGACTACAGTTTCAAAGGAGCCAACTCCTAGGGGCTGAGGCCCCTTCATCCCCCAATAAAGTCTTTGAGTGCCGTCCCCCCGCTGATGGGCATTGCTATTCAAATGGCGCGCGTGCGCTGTGTCTTGTATTGATTATGAGGGGCGGGGCTTACCTGCCCCCTCCATATTTTATTCAAGTTGTCACCCTTGTACAGTATTCATGCATAACAGCTGGTGGCTCTGGATTGGCCACACATTTCAATTCACAGCAAAGGATCCTGTCAGCCAGTTCAGTGGGGCTTGATGAGCAATTCAGTGCAGATGGCGATGTGCTCCCAGATGCACACCTGCACCCACATCTTTGAAGGTTTGCGCATAAATGTTTCTTGCTGGATTGCAAACTGCATGCAAAAAATGCTGGTTTGAGAGGAAAGTGGATTACATGCTTTCTCCAGAGCTTCAGTGGTGTAACATCAATGCCAACTGTGCAAAAAAATGTTTTGTTTGGGATTTGCCTTGTGTTGCTGGTACTCTGTAAGTTTGTGTTCCTGCCTGATTTTGCTTGTGACCTGGATGAACCCTAGTCTCCACCAGTGTTCTTGGGTCCCCAGGTTTTGTTGGACTACAACCCACATCAACCCTGACCATAGGCTAGGCTGGCTGGGGATGATGGGAACTGTAGTCCAACAACACCTAGGAACCCAAGGTTGAAAAACACTGGCCTGCGATGAACACCCACTTAGGAGTGGACGGCTTTGTAACATGTTGATTCTAAATTTGGCATGCCATAGTTTCCTGGTTCATTGGATGGCCATGTAGACACACAGTGAAAGGATGATTCAGCTGGCTTTGAAAAGGACATCATATCCTCTGCAGAGAAATTCAAAATAAGTCAGCAGAGGCTAAATGGAGATGGATGACAGAGTAAGGTTGCATGGCGTGTGAAGGGTGGAGTGGGGCATCAGCTAGGCATAATTGCTAGTTAGGTGAGTCTTAAATGTGAGACTTGCAATGAAATGTTGCAGGAAGTGGTCCCAGGGTTTCAGCAATGCAGTATTTCCTAATGAGTCACTGTTGGCACAAAGCCCCAGTAAAATGGAGCTCATGGGACTGTGTTGTTGTGTGTGACACATACTTGTGAATAAAATAGTGGGAACTAACTAGCTGAGTGTGGTGAAAGGCAAGGGGAGAGTTTCCACAATGGCCAGATACATTTTTGCATTGTGATAAATTGCAGATAACCCTTCATCAAAGTGGCACAACTTGAGTCATATTTACTGGCTCCCAAATTTCCTCTTTTTGTGATTCTGCTGTAACATTTGAAAGTTTCACTTGCTCATCACTCCTGTGCTGATATGTGCAAACTCCTCTTAGAGGAACATTGCACACTGTTGTACAAGTTCCCCCTCTGCACATTAAATCAGATGCATGAAAAGAGGAAGTATTAATATGTCAAAGAGTCCCAAAGGGGTTTTTTGGGTGGGTGGGTGAGGGCATGAGCACATTTCTTTCTTTCTTTATGACAAACATTTTGTATGAAGGCTCAAGGGAGAAGTGAAAGGAAAGAATATAAAGTAATATTAAGCCCAGTTAAATCAGCCATAACATGATGGATGCTAAAACTAGTTTATAGTCTTCTAGTCTTGAAGAAGGCTGAGAGTGAGTGGCAAAGCATCTGCCTTGCATGAGGAAGGTCGCTATTTGGCTGGAAGACGCCCCTCTCTAAAAACCTGCAGAGATGCTGGCAGTCTGTGCAGACAATGGTTCTAGTTGGACCAATGGCCTGACTTGGTGTAAAGCAGATTCCTATGGTCCTAGGAAATACAAGTACAAAGGTGTTACAGAAATAACACTCTTCACACACACCAAATAAATCTGTTACAGTGTGATGAGGAAAGGGTGGGCAGCAGCCATGTTCTAGGATCACAAAGTAACCAGGTTCAGCTTCCGATAAAATTAATCCATTGACTGGCCACAAAATTATGGGTAAAAACACTGGATATCTGCAATGGTATAAATTCTGCACCAACAGTTTTAAAGGAGTGCAATAGCAATGGAGGAAGGCTAGGTCAATGGTTGGGAAAAGGAACAACATAAGACCGCTTCCCAGATTGATTGTGGGTGTGGGGAAATTGTACCTAATTACCCTTCTAACATGTACAAAAAGCAAGGAGCAGAGTACTAATAACTGCTAGATAATTGGCAGCTTGCGTGAATTGTGATGCTTCCCTTACACATATATCAGTGGCCGATCTTAGAAACAGAAAGAAAGGCAGCATGTCTAGATGCAACCTTAGAGAGCCCAGTGACAGATTTGCTGGAATGTATGTATCGAACAATTCTGCTCAAGCACTGGGGGGTGGGGGGTGGCAAGGGGGAAGCATATTGTAGTACTGGATCCAAAATTTAAATCCTTGGCACAAAATCAGGGTTATGCAGGCACAGGTTTTTCATTTTTTAGAGTACACACAACCTTGTGCGTGAGGAAGCAGTAGTTGAAATTACATTTTAGTCTTTGCAGCAAAGCTTCCAGCTGCTCTTAGTGATTCAGTTGAGTTTAATTAGGTTTGAAGTTGACACAAATTTTGGAAAACAATCTAAGCTCAGCAGGGCAGGGTCTGTCCACTGATGCAAGTGCACTGTAACTTAGGAACTAACAGATGTCTGGGCTTCATGCTTAACTTGAAAGAGATACAAGGAAGGGGGGGGACTAGTTCAAATTTGGTACACAGCTGCACAGATCAGATGACTCTTGTCAGCTGAATTTCCCTCCTTGCTGGCTCTTGATGATTTATCGCAGGCAAAACTCTGACCTTTGTTTGGTCGCAAAAGATTCCATCTTAGGAACTTTTTATGAAGGCTGACAGAGTAAACGCTGACAATGATGGCGGTAATAATTCACAAACCAGGGAAGCACGCAATGACTGTACATCACTGCGATAGCTACAGAAATGAAACACAGACAGCTTAACTGTTAATGATTTGCTCTCATTTTAGATGCAGAAGCATGCAGGATGAGAGAGAGAGAGAGAGAGAGAGAGAGAGAGAGAGAGAGAGAGAGAGGGCAACATCATGGCACATGTGGTATGCTTTCAAGTCCAAGGATGAAAGGCTTGAGAAAGCAAAGCCCACCCCTCACCCCGCCCTCAGTAAAAAAAAAATAAGAGGCATCCCTCAGGCATTCAGCATCATCAGTCAGCACTGAAGTAATTGGAAGAGCACCCACCACCATGAAGTCATCGCAAACAATACACTGAGGAAGGAAGGGGAGGGCGATCAGCAAGGCGTTTCTACCTAGAACCTCCTGGGAAGGGCTGCCTCATAACTGTATGAGGCTTAAAGTGACCACATGCTTGCCACACACAGTGTTGATGCTTTTCTGGGTATGTAAGTGAAGTTTGTGGAAGGTGGGGTGGTTAAGTCCTCAGCCTAATTTCATATGGATGGCAGAGAAGGTGAAAGGGGTGGCAGAAACAAGAGAAGGGGGGGGGGGAAGAGGTGACCCTCCCCACTGTTGACTCTGGCCACACCCATTGATGGTATGCTGGCTCAAGTCTTGACATGCCCAAAGGGGCTCATAATAACACCAACTTGCAGGAGCAATAAAAAAAAATCAAAACATAGCATCACATTTCAAAATCATTCAAATAACAATTCATTTCCAGAACATGTCAACAAACGTACAAAAAATACAGAGTCAGCAACTGAGAGGCACTGTGCTTGTTGTAAATATCCTCTTCCCAGGCCTCTCTTATTACTGCTGTTGCTGAAACTGGCCCTACGATATGTAGCAGAAAGAGTCCATGTGCCTTAGAGGTGTACGGGGCTAAGCTATTTGCGTCTTTATGGCTCTCTCTATGCCTGCATGTGCTCAGGGTGGGAGCTGTGTATGCATCCCGTGAGGTTCATGCAGTCTTCTTCCTCCTCACATATATGTGACCTACAGAACCAATAACATTACTTCATTCCTACTCTTCTTCCACGTTGACCTTGAAGTTGCTGAAGAAATGCATCCTACCATTGCCAAGGAATTACAATATAGCCTTCTCCAGACCTGGCAAAATATCTGGGCAGGCTGAGCTGATGGATGACCAGAGGTATCAGGAGGATGAGCTAACCCTCTTTATCTTGTCTCTAAGAGATTTAGAAATCCCTGGCTCAGACTGCAGAATTGTTGATGCATATCCACTTAAATATAATACTTTATTTGGATTATAATTTTGCTGTGCAGGACTTCAATTTATCTCCTAAATGCCATGCTATATAACTCTCATATTCTGTACATTATTGTAAATGCAATTATTTTCTGCAGGGGCATTATGGCACATGATGAATTATAGGCATCATCTTAATGATATATTGAAAAATAAGCGGTACAAACATTGCACTAGAATTACACTTAGAGTGGAGTCTTGCCATGGAGTAAGTCCCATTGATCACAATAAGACTTACTTCTCAGCTGACGTGCACAGGATTGCACACTTAACCTTTGCTGCTTTCCTCATTGACCAGTAGGTAAAGAGCTTTGAGGCTTGCCTACAGACTTGCACAAGCCCAGTGGAATTTCTGACCTTTCAGTTTTGAAGGGCAGATCCCCATGCTGTATCCTACAAAATGTTTTTTAAATGTATCTCAGTTTCAAATGCAGCTTGCCATGCTGCTTGGGGAAAACAACAAGTGTAACGATCTATTGGACTCCTGGGACTAGCTCTATGGTTTGTTGGATCCAGTATCCCATACTGATGATCAGAGCAATTATAGCAGGGACTGGGGAGGTGTAACTGAGCCTGGGGAGGTGTGAAACAGCAGTTTCTCCACTGTGTCCACAGTCCTGCTGGCTCCTGCCAGGAAGGACAGAAGACACGTGTGTGTGTGTTTTGCTGCACCAACTCTGGATTGGGTCCCCCATCTGGCAATGGGCAGGTTTTGGATCCAGCAAGGCTATAGCTGGCCCTGCTCTTATTAATGTCCCATTTGGGGGCATTGTGCTAGCTACTAAAGGTGGGAACACTGCCAACAAGTTGCTTTCCCAGCCAGATGGGCATGGTATAAATAAATAATAATAATAATAATAATTTCCAGCTGCCCATGTTTGGGTTGGGGGCCTCCACAGCATCAGAACACCCTCTGCCAGCAGAGGGCCGCCTCCACCCAATCCTGACCTCCAGGGGCCCTGGTTTGGGGTTTAAAATGGCAGTATAAGGTTGCTGTTACCAGAGGAAACCAATGATCTCTCTAGCAGGCTAAGAGAACCTCATCCTTATGCCAAGTAGAAATAGTGAGGGAGGCGTCACCTGCAAGCCAACTGTTTCTAGCTAAATCTGAGAATGCGGATGTGTTCTTAACCACAGGGAAATGGTTTCCTTAGTCACAGCAGTTAATCATACCAGTTGGGAGAAATGTGTTCAGTTGGTTCCAAAGGTCCTGTTTCCAGATGATTTCCACCCTCTCCCATTCAAAATGACTCACATTGTGTGTGTGTGTCTAACTCACATTAAGGCAAAGTAAACAGTAGCTGTGTTATTGGAGAAGTAGAGGGCCTCTTAAGTGTCTGAGGCATAGCCTGTCACTGACTAAACCATGCTCTCAGAGCCTCTGGTTGATGGGAGAGACAAGAGGAAGGGTGACCTATTGACGTCAATGAAGCCCATGCTGCACTGCTTTCACATTACTCTGTGTCTTGGTCTCCCAGTCCCTCCAGTATGCTAAAATTCCATGGGAGGTGTTTGAAATTTCATGTTTGTGCTGCTCTCCCTTCAACCAAAGAGGCTATTAATTGCCAGGAGCTTGAAAGCTACTTGATTCCTTCTTCAAAGGTCTGAAACAGAAGGGGGATTTCCATGAGTAATTATTCAGGCCGTGCCTGTGCAGTGCACTGTAGGCAAGAGTAAATTGATCCAGCTGCTTGCAAGGCTGGATGGAAAAGTGCCCAGGGGCCCCCAGGAATACATCAACAGATGGAAGAGGATTGTGTTGTCATCACGTGCTCAGCCTGGTCTGCTGAGCATGCTCTGGCTTGATCTTCACCGTTAAGCTTGGAGGGTGGTTTTTATTTTTTTATTTTTTGCTTCCCTGTCAGTGCTGACTTGAAGCGTGAAGCAAAATTTCCAGCCGATGTTGCAACCTCTTCTCGCGAAGTAAAATGGATAATTTTAGACGAGCTGAAACTGCCTTGACATTTCCCTTCCCCTTCCTTGCCTCCATCCCCTCCCCAAACATCCTGGCTTTACTACTCCACAGAAATCCTCCCAGTGACAAAGTCTACAAAAATCGCTGAGAGCGCCCAGCTATCTACGCAAATAACCCAATTTGGCAAGGTTAACCTGTAACTTGAGGCTATGAAAACACAGATTCTACTCTCCAGATGGCAAAGTTCAAAGTTCCAGCTACTTCCTGACTGAATGCGCGCAACTTATTGTGATTTCAGTTAAAATGGGGGGTCAAAAGTAGTTTACTTTATTATCAGTATCTGGAATTTGTTTTTATTTTATGCAAATAATATGAATTTGTTCAAATATATTATCGTGTTATCTGTCATTTTGAGGATTTTAAGCCTTTCCTCAGTTATCTGACCACCATGGCTTGTGTCATCGGCCATAGTCTACTACATCAGTAGCAACACAATTATTTTATCTATCAAAATTGGTTTGCTTTCTGTCTCATTTAAATTCCCAACACCCTTGTCAGAGAGTAGGGATGTGAATTTTTGGAATAAATAATAATAATCTAGTATTTGGGTGGCATCTGCTGGGGTAGAGCCCAGAGGAAAATCTGTGGGTGGAGCCAGGAACAGGATCTAACAGATTTTTAGTGTATGTCTAAAAGAGATTTGTTTATTTACTGGTTGATTTTTGTTCCATTCCTTGTAAGGTTGGTTCTGGAGGCAAAGCTTAGAGACAATAGGCTGCCCCCCCCTTTCCCACATAGTCTTTTATGCAACTTATGACTTCTTTGGTCATCTCATATAGAATCCTGGAAACTGTAGTTTGTACTGGGAATTGTGACTTTGGGGCTGCCAATCAATTCTCAGCACTCCAAACTAACTACGGTTCCCAGGGTTATTATTTTTTGTGGGGGAGGATTGGTATAAGAAGACTGTTAAAGTGGTGTAAGAGTGTTTTTAATGTGTGGGATAGATAGATGTGACCTTTCCACCCCTTCCCACCATTTTCCTATATCTTCCTTGCTATCAGGCCCTTCTAGGGAGCAGCCCCTTAAAAAACAAACCTGGAAGAGCTAGAGCTATAAGGATAAAACACTGAGGGAACAACATGGCCATGCTTCATGCTTTTTTGATAAATGATCCTGAAGCCAAGCCAAGCAAAACAGATCCACCCCCCCCACTTAAACCCAGTGAGGCAACCCTCTGGTCCCAGTTCCCTGGTTGGTTAGCAACTGTTTCAGGAAGGTTTGACCAAGAGTGATTTGCTCACAACCAGTCAAGGCAGCTTTGCACAGGACACAGACAGAACAATGGTGGAAGTGCAAGTGAATGACTGCTTATGTGTTCCGAATAATTCACGTGTTTCCCTCAGGATTTACATCTGTGAATGTTAAAAGAGCCTTACACCTCAATTTGCTTGGAAGGAAATAGGCCCTTTTCATTTGGAATCCACATACTTATTTATAAAACAGTCCAATTTCAGTCAACGTTTCCAGCGTGTCATAAAAATACATTCAAAGCACAAGAAGCACCGACAGCTTTAAGATGCATCGGTAATAAGTTTGTCTGGTAGGCAAAGAACGAAACACTTTTAACAACAATTCTTTTTAAAGAACACATGTTCTTTGCTTCCTGAGCTAAGTGTTAATTCTGCCAAAAAAGAATGTGGAAGTGTGAAATTTCGCTATCTGCTGCCTTAACTCTTGCCATGTGTAATTCTGGGGAGTGTTTGCCCCTCAAAAGTTTCCCTTTCCTTTTTCTTTTTGAAAATGCAAAGCAGAAGAGCAAGAATAAAGTTCATCCAGTTGGTTCTGTTTTGCCCTCACAGACAGGGTCATTAAAGAAAACAGCATCTGAAAACTGCTGGCAGGACTCCTGGCTGGACTGAGGTACACTCCAGGAAATCGGCACTCTGAGTTCCAAGCAGAGAGCTTATGATTAATTTTGCAGGCATTTATTGTGCAATGTCAAATGGCTACTGGCCAGCTCAGGAGTTAAGCCAGGAGATGACTATCAAACAAAGCTGTTATATCTGGCAGCTTTTCTCAAAGCTGCTGTGCAAAACAGACATATTGAAGCTAATTTCTGGATTTACTAGACGCATACTTTTATCCTTGGGATTTCCCCCCCTCTCCTCTCCCTCTCCTTCCCTTCTGAAATGGAAAAACATGTCCTGACTTGCAGAGTGTATGTGTGTGTATATATATATACTTAAGGTCAAGATTCATACAGTGGACAGTTTCATGTCTTCTTTGGATGTTTACTAGAGACAGCTTCGGCTCTCCACCCCCCCCCCACTCAGCCCTTCCCTGGTGACCTTAGAAGGAACTGCTTGCATGTTATTTCACTTTCTAAAAATGAAACTCCACATCTCTGTGAAGGACTTGACTGCCTCTGTTTAGCCAAAAAGAGATGAGGGGAGTTTTTGAACAAGCAATCAGAAATAATGGTTTTAGATTGCCTTTGGAAATGGTGTCCTTCTCAGGTTTACCTTGGTTTAAGGTCAGACAGAAAAGTCTGTTTAGACAGTACCTGGCACAATAAAGCTTAATGTGTAACCGGGTTTTGTCTTTCTTCTGTGTCAGCAGTTGGCAAGGGGGTACTGTAAATACAGATCCCTGTGAGTAAACAGATATGTGCGTGGAAAGGGGAGGGGGCAACTGGTGTAAGCAGTTTTGAAATTCATGCCCGTGTTATTTTAAGTGATAAGATTATTTGAGTAACCTGCCAGCCATGCAGATGCCTGGGTTTCAAAAACAGGAAAGAGCCTTGTTTTAAGAAGAAAAATCAGCTTCTGAGGCAACACTAAGCGCTTGAAAAAAAGGAAAAGAGAAACTGCCTTTGTGGTTATATGATTCTACGTACTTTCTTACTAGCATAATGATTTAGGTGGTGCAAAGCATCATGGGACAGCAGTGTTGCTAACCACAAACCCCAACAGTTACTTACGATGACAAAGTTCTGAAACGGGCCATGGAACTTTTGGAAGAGATGAGAAATCAAAAGTTTCCCTTTGAATTCCCTCCGCCCTTCAACTCTTTTGTTGTCGTGGTTTAAATGGATTAATGCAGAAGTTCTTGGAAACTGTCATTAAAAAGGAAACTTTTACAAATTTTTGCCCAAGTTTTCCAAGAATCTCCAATGCCCATTGTCTTTTTTGCTTGTTCTTTTCAAACTAAAGGAACCTAAAAAACTTCAAGTTGGTCACTGAAAATGTTGGTTCCTTCCTTGAGAAATGGGGCATCTTTAAGACAGAACTAATTAATCCTTATTCTTCCCCACTGCCGGTCTGGATTTTTAAAATTATTTTTAAAAAGAATGTCCTTGTGTACTATGATTGACAGACAGCATTTGAGATTAAACAAATTATCAGGCTGGTGGAAGACCTTCCTGAAATGGAGTGTCTTTAAAGAATCAATGCACACAAGATATTTGATTAAAATAATACCTGCTTAGATCATCACTTGAGAATCTTCTCCTTCACTCAAGGTGCATTGCCACCACTGACAGATTATTATTTTTCCGCTTAAAGCTTTAGTTTAGTTTATTTATATGCCACTTTCCCATAGCAATAATGCAAACAATTGGAAAATAGAAAACATATCAATAAAACAAATTAAGACAAAATCAATTCAACAAACAGGATAAATTCAATATTACAAAGACATAATCTAAAGTAGAGAGCAAAATCAAATGTAAGATCCCATGGCCTGTGTCACCACCATCTTAATCACAGTGGCCAACCAGATGTCTATGGGAAGGTCCATGAGCACCATAACACCCTCTCCACTTCTGCTCACCAGCAACTGATGTTCAGAGGCATATCACCTTTCAGACTGGTGAAAGTACTTGAGAGATTTTTTTAAAAATAAAAATGATTGGCTTATGGTTCATACGTTTATTTGGAAGAGTAAAAATAGCTTGGAAGATAAAGCTACCCTAGAGCTGTTCCCATCCCCCACTGTCTGCTTGACCTGTCACTAGCATTAATGGAAAAAGGGTAAAAGCAAGCAAGCAAGCAAGCAAAAACATCAGGAGACCCATTGGTAAAGGGGAAAAGGGGTTCTTTACTTACAGTTACTTAATATTCACAAAGGCAGCTTTGAATTCATAGATTCATGAGATTTCATAGATGCCTCATGCAGGAGGAGAGGGAAGAAAGAGAATGAGCAGGAGGAAGGGGCGGAACTTAGATGTTTAGTTGGACACCAGCAAATGTATTTTCCCTGACTACCCATTAGTCTCAACGCTGCCCTCTGTCGACTGGGGGCAGGTTGCTTATACCCAATGGTACTGAGTCAACGGGGTGGGGAGTATTCTTCTTAGGCTAGAAGGTTCATAGCTGCCTCCCTCACCACAGCTTTAGGGGAAGTTGACACCAGGAAAAGGGAAGTGCTGGGGAGGACAATGATGGTGGGTCTGCTGACTCAACACTCCAGATGGTCCAGCTGCTGGTATGAGTCCTTTTGCACTCTGGGGGTGGGGTGGGGGAAGCACAGTAGCCAGCCTGGCTCCTCTCTTACGTTTGTACAGTTTAGATTTCAAAGAACCTCATATTTCCCCATGATAGGATGACTTCTGCAATCATTGCATGATTGAAAACCAGGGAAAGCAGATTGTGTGAAGAGAATCACCTCACAAATGACTGTCGCCATGCTTCCAAGAAGCTCAGTTTTTTTAAAAAAACTTTGTCCAAAGCATAGTGACTGCAGAACCTTTTAGGCAACCTGTTCTGTTGTGTCCTAAATGATTGGAGAGTAGTAAAGGATAAAATGGGTGTCTTAGATCATATCCAAAATTAGTTCCCATCTGTATTGCTGTTATTTTCATCTTTCAGTTGGTAATCAAGATGGCAAGTCATTATTAAAGAGGATCAGAAGTGTATGCAGGGTGCCATTCAGCGCAGTGAGAATCTCCATTTAATAGTGCAAAACATGCCACAAACAATTAATCCTCAGAAGTGCCTCTATCTCTGTCCATCTTACTGGTTCTACACTTTGACTGATAGTCAGATTTTTATTGTTTGTAGCCAATGCCTGTTACCACGTAATTTAGAAAAGCAAAGTAAAAAACCTAAAGGTAAGTTAAAGGTATACTTTTTTGGAAAATGCATGTTGTTGAAACTTAAGATTGTAAATCTCAACAAGTTATATTATTATTATTATTATTATTATTATTATTATTATTATTATTATTATTATTATTATTTTGACATTCAACACTGTTTTGGGTCAGAAAAGTGGCCAGGTATTCTGTAATTTTTTGTCCCAGAGCTTTCCCCACAAAAACCCACCCTTTAACACTCGATTGGAGCAAACATCAGTCTGGGTTTTCTGCAGATTGATGTTTGCTCCAGTTGAGCTTTAAAGAGTGGGTTTTCACAGGGAAAGCTTCAGAGCAAAAAACAGTACACTTGGACACATGAGCTTTAAATCATTGACAATGCCTGTAAAGAGTGGAGGAAAGCTAAGTTTAAATAAGCTAAGTGTGAATAAACTCCTAGTCTTGGAAAAGTAGACATTTGAACCTTGCTGAAAATGGACTTCTTACCTACCTACCTACCTACCTACCTAAGTGTCCTTAAGTGATTGCAGTATTGTAGTTTGGGCACAGTACTACACAGTACTATCTTTCATGTGTATGAAGCAGAGTGCACAATTTTAGCTAAAGATGATACTGGGTGACAATAAGTCTCTTGAATTCCTGCATCATTTTGCTCCATGGATATAGTGAATAATTAGACTGTTCAAAATTTGCCAGGTTAAAAGGTAATGATAACACAAGCCAATGGTATTTCAAAGGTAGTATTGGCTGTTTCCAGACATTTGACATTTCAATCTTGGCCACCATAAAAAACAGTAGTGCAAACTCAATGTGGGCTGCACGAAGCAGTCGTATACTGAACTTATTTCACCCAAGAGTGAATATTTGGATACATCTGCTTCAATTTGACCCTTGTTGTCCAGTACTAAATCCCAGAATGCTTATAATTCAGGACATTTTGAAGAAGTAGAACTCTGAGGGTGTTCCAGGCAGGTCTACAGAGTTTACTTTCCATTATATTATTGGCTGCTATGCTTCTGCTGGTAAATGACTGATTACTGAAATTAGTTGTAACACCTACATGTACAAATAATATTACCAAGTGTGCAGAGTGTTTAAATGTTACTTAATATTACCTGTGTCCAAGTTAATATATAGACACATCATAATAGAATGGAAAGTATTTTAGAAAACTGAGCAGTCATTTCCAGAAATTAAAAATAAAGTTTGCATCACATTGTTATGAGCCAGTTACTTTGTCTTCTAAAGTGTTCTTCAGAAGAGCCCAGATGAGGTCATGAGTCATTCAAGGCTTAAACATCCAAATGTCTTGTGGCTGTTCCAAAATTCTTTCATCAGCATCCCACATGACATTAAGAGACAGTTATAGTATTTTGTTTTGCTTCCAAGTTTGTATCCATTTGTTGGGAAAGCCTGGAAAAAACCCTGTTTTTCAGATTGTTGGAAAGCTATTGGCTGTTTTGCATAAATCAGTTCTGTGTTCTTCTTTCCAAAGTGAGCAGCTTTACGTGGCGTAGAGTATAGCTGGATTATTCATGGCTTTCAGATGGTTCTTCTGTGCCTGTTAGTCATCCTTCTAATAGGAAAATTGGCCATGCTATGATGGAAGTGTCACAAGGCTGGCAGCTCAGCGATGGACAAAAGATGCATCCTCTTAGCAATGATACCACATTCCTGCTGTTATTCCATCCAAAGCCATCTGTCATGGCATTGCACTCTGCTTCTTCTCCCAAGCTTTGAATCATGTAGTTGGAAGAGACCTTGGAGGTCATGCAGTCCTGCCCCCACTCAGTGCAGGATCTGCAATGCAGAATACAACCACAGTGGCCAAGGGGGTAAATACTGCTCAGTGGGGATCAGCACAGTTTTTCTTTTACCTTTGAGAACCTGGAATGCTGCACTAAAAAACCTTAACAGCGGAATTTTATGCAAGCCTATAAAAATGTTTAGGGGTACTCTCAGTATCCTACTCATATTGAAATACTGCCCCTCAATGAGGTCAAACTTAGATTCACAAAATGTTTAGGGGTATATGTATCCCTGCATCCCCCCCAGAAAAAAGCACTGTCTATAAGTTCAGTGTGATTATTTCCACATAATATTGGATTGCAGGCTAAACGTGGCAACCAACTTGTGCAAACATATCTTTGAATAATATATGCAAAATAGGAAACGATGCAATGAAGTCCTTAATTTTCTGGATCCATTTCAGTCAAGGCTTTGAGCTGGTTGCCTGAGTTTGGCTGGGTGGTAATGTTTTGCAGCAGTGCCCTTTCTACTTGCATGGCCGAATCCAGAAGGCGGTGCTGGGAAAGTATTGTTTGGCTCCTTGCAAGCCCTAGGGCCTGATGTTATCTTTCATGCTGTGAAACTGGTGTGTGATGTCATGTAGAGTACACTATGCTGATGACATACAACTCTTTCTCCTTTTCGGGTGTGGTGGGATATCTGGCTGTGGTAATGGACTGAACAAGGGCCAATAAACTGAAACTCATTCTAGACATGACAGAGATACTGGCAGTAGATGGTTCTGCCGTCTGGGTAAACAGAGTTTCACCTGCTCCCCCAAAGAATCCCAGGAACTGTAGCTTGCCCTTCACAGAGCTACCATTCCCAGCACCTGTAATAAACTACAGTTCCCAGGATTCTTTGGGTGAAACCATGTCCTTTAAAGCTATGGTGTGTATGCTACAAAGTTTTCACTGAGGCATCGCATAGCAAGTCAGCATTGCCTTGATATGTGCTTACTGCTTGGCTGGAGAGCTTATAGGGAACTTCTAGGTGGAATAATTTGTGCTCTTAATAGGTCAAAACATATGAAGGCATGGAAGCTCTTCAGATTCTAGGTTTTACAGACAAAATTGTGCTGAATATGGGCTGGAGATGTAGTTTAAACTGTCTTTTCTTCAGGGTCCTCCCCCCACCCCAAAGAAACTGGTAATCTCCAGCCATGACCTTTTTTACACTGGAACATTTTAATGAAGAATATTCCACATGCATATCTTTTGTTTGCCTTTTAAATGGCAAATTTGTCATTTGATAAGTGGGTGGGTTGCATAGTCATACATTTTGGTGTACGAAGCCAATCATGTTCACTGTCCTTGAAGTAGAAAAGTTCACTCCAGGTGGCAGCCCTACATTTTGTGGGCCTGTAGGCCCAATGTTAAAATGCCTTGTTTCCACCCACTCTTTAGTATGTTGGACTGTATCTTGTCATCTTCCTAGAATCTTCTGGTAAATTAGCTGGAGGACATTTGATGAACATGCTCCAGTACTAAGGATGTCATATGTTCCTTCGAGTTCTCCCTAGACAGTTTAAGCTTCTTTGAGATGCAAAGTAGTGGAGGGAAAGTCATGTTTCCCACAAAAAAAAACAACAAAAAACAAAACCCACAATTAAAAGTTCCATGAACTTGGAGTGGTAAAGAGTCACATGTAATCCTTTACAACAGCAACAACAAAATCAAGCTGTTTATAGTTCTCATTAACTGCAGAGGTTTGGGGAGGAAATGATGAAATAATAACTAAGGGCTGGAAAGTATTGTGACACAGAAAATGAACACCAGGCTAGGTCCATCTAAAGCCAGCCAAAACCCTATCCCCAGTCAAAGAAAATACCTCAAACAAACAAAAAGCCCTCCAAAACAAAAGGAAAAGGAAAATAAAAACTTGCCTGCTGGATGAATAATCTGTCTATGAATCAGAGAAGAAGTAGAAACATTGTCTCCTTCAGTGCATGATTTGGAGCAGAATTATAATATATGTACGTATATCACTGCTGCAATTGAGTTTTAGGCTGTGTACACATTCTTGGCTTAAAATGCAGCAAGGGTGTTTTTTTCCTCCGTTTGGTTTGAAGCTTCCAGTGGCTTTGTGAAGATCTGTAGGGGATTGCCCCAGGCAGAATGGTTTCTACTAGAACTGCCTCTTTAAGGAGGCCCCCAATCCATCCCTACAGGAGCCAGGCTGCTGGAACTCAGCTGGCCCAGGCACAAGAACGACAAGTGCACCACCATGACTCTTGGAGATCATGACCTTATTTCGCCAAGATGGAAAGAGAGGGGCAGATGGGGATAAGTGAAGCTGACCATTTCAGTTCCTCATTTTTCAAACGTTAAGCTGAGCTCTCCACATCTACACATCAGTTAGCAATTACCCCCTGCAAAATTCTCATGAAAATCCATCAGTATTTTTGTGTGAAATTCATCCTAGATCAGGGGTAGGCAACCTAAGGTCCATGGGCGGGATGTGGCCCAATCGCCTTCTCAATCCGGCCCGCGTATAGTCTGGGAATCAGCGTGTTTTTATATGAGTAGAATGTGTCCTTTTATTTAAAATGCATCTCTGGGTTATTTGTGGGGCCTGCCTGGTAACAAGTAGAATGTGTGCTTTTATTGAAATTGCATCTCTGGGTTATTTGTGGGGCATAGGAATTTGTTCATCCCCCCCCCCAAAAAAAAATAGTCCGGCCCACCACATGGTCTGAGGGATGGTGGACCGGCCCATGGCTGAAAAAGGTTGCTCACCCATGTCCTAGATGCACATTTTTGTATGCAATTTCCCCTAAGCTAGTGATTCCCCCCTAATATAATGAATGATTGCATGTTATTTTCACTAGTATGACCATTTATATGTCCATCTTACATTACAAGTGCAAGTTTGTAATGTAAAGGTAAAAGGTAAAGGACCCCCTGGACGGTTAAGTCCAGTCAAAGGCGACTCTGGGGTTGTGGCACTCATCTCGCCTCAGGCCGAGGGAGTTGGCGTTTGTCCACAGACAGCTTTCTGGGTCATGAGCCAGCATGACTAAACCGCTTCTGGCACAACGGAACACTGTGACAGAAGCCAGAGTGAATGGAAATGCTGTTAACCTTCCCGCCACAGCGGTACCTATTTATCTACTTGCCATGCTTATCTATCTGTCATGCTTTCGAACTGCTAGGTTGGCAGAAGCTGGAGCAGAGCAATGGGAGCTCACCCTGTTGTGCAGATTCGAACGGCCAACCTTCCAATCAGTAAACCTAAGAGGTTTAGACCACTGAATAACTGCATACCAAAATTCAGGGAAGTGCAAATTTCGAAGGATGTATGGGTTTCAGTTCACATACAGTTCACTCCCCCACTTATACGTATTCCACTCTTGTGCAACGACATTTACACTGGTTGCTGGGAAATAAATTTATTGGCCTTCCCTCACTTGGGGCTGTTGCCTAGAAGTGAGCGAGGGAAGGCACACCGGTCCATTCCCCAGTGAGGGTTTCCCAGTGTGGCCGCCAGGCAGCGGCGTGAGCGAGGGAAGGCTTGGGACAGGACAGGCAGTGGCCCTAAGTGAATTCCAGGCAGCAACCCCAGCAGTGCATATGAGTCTCTCTCTCTCTCTCTCTCTCTCTCTCTCTCTCTCTCTCTCTCTCTCCACTCTGTGCACCCTCCCTGTTAAATTGGGGTGCTCCCCACTTTTATACAATTTCACTTATGCATGTGGGGGCCAAGACTGTAAGCCCTGCATAAGTGGGGTGGGTGCCTGTTTTGTTTTGGAAAATGTGAATCAAGTAAGTTGTACTGAATCAAGTCCAGTCGTGGGCGATTCTGGGGTTGTGCACTCATCTCGCTCTATAGGCCGAGGGAGCTGGTGTTTGTCCACAGACAGCTTCCGGGTCATGTGGCCAGCATGACTAAGCTGCTTTTGGAGAACCAGAACAGCGCATGGAAACGCTGTTTACCTTCCTGCCGGAGCGGTACTTAATTATCTACTTGCACTTGACGTGCTTTCGAACTGCTTAGTCTGTACTAAGGGCCAAAACTCAATAAATCTGGAGTTGCCATTTTGCTGGTATTATCTTTAATTTGGGTTCACACTGAGCATATTCCCCCATGGAACCCAAAATAAAGCAGTGAGTATTCAATGTGCCCCTTCTCCCCAGGACAGCCCCACAGACCTCATGCTAAGGAAGTGAAACCCAGGAAATTCCCTGGGCTTCTCACTGCTTGGAGAAATGGAGCAGATATAACAATATGTATAAAATATGTTTGCATACAGATGCTTTGGCCACACAACTTGTCCACGTGCTTTAAAGTTTAATTTACTAAAATTTAATTTTTCAGAATATACTTTAAACAGGTGTTCATCCCACATGTAGTGTGCAAATGAGCCTAAGTGTTCCTTTTAATGACTAACACTGGCATTTTTAAAAAGGTGCACAATGATGCTAAAATGCACGATACTAAAAAAAATTATTCCCAAGGTAGCAATATTTATTTATTTTAGGATACTTCTAGATGTGTGCTTAATACTGCAGGTTATTCAGATGTCAAAAATGGGCGGTTGGAAACAGATTTATTTTTTAAACTGCTCAATTCCCTTCAGAAAGGGTAGATCCAGCTTAAAAGATGGTAGTGGTGAGGCATATGTGCTTGTATTTTGATGTCAACCATGTTGTGTGGACGCTGCACAAAACTTGAATGTTGTAGGATTGGTGTGTCCCATGCAAACACCCTTCCAGAAAACCCTTACTCATTATTCTCCTGCACTTCAGGGCCAAACTCTGGTAACAAGGCATCTTACAAGAGAAAACAAAATAAGTAAATCACACCATTTATCTTTGTACATTTAATGTGCACTGAACAAAATTTAGAAAACAAGGTTGAGGTTTTGTTTCACTGCAGTACAGTTATGCTTGAGCTTGGCCAATCTGAGAAGCAAGTGAAAAAACTGCTGGTAAAAATGAAACACTATTGTAAAGTGTTGTTAAAACTGCTGCTAAGTCTCTTTTCAATTTCTGTTTTCTCTTCCCTCAATTTTACTTTTGTTTTTAATTGTATTTTATTTTGATGCTATCTTAAGATTCTCAAACACTCTGAAGAAGACCCACAGGTGGAAAGGAAGTGTGTGTGTGTGTGTGTGTGTGTGTGTGTGTGTGTGTGATGCTTAAAAGAGCTAACAAAAATAACACATTTTTGACAGTCACACCCCATAACTCACAGCATCAGCATTGGTTCTAACATTTATGGTTTTATTTTCCAACAAGCCTGTCAAACAGGTTGAAAGCCTATAATACTATCGCTAACACACGGCTGATAAAAAACAGTTATAAAACCACTTCTTACTACTAACCACAAATAAAAATATCAAAAGCTATGCATGCGTACCGAAAATATAAATACAAATTATGTGTGACAAATGGTGTTGCTAGCTTAAAACCAACGTCTCGCTGGTTTTGGGTTTGTTTCATTTTCATTCTTGTTTCTTTTTTTAGATCATCATCAGTTTTTAATTGTTTGGGCAATTGGTGATATTAAACAACTTAGCAAACTCAAGCCTCTAGAAATTCCTATTAGAAAATTATACTTATTTACCAAAATTAATTTTGTCTCTATCTGTATAGGGTTTAACATCATCCTGTGGTTGAGATGGCTCACAGAAAGGCTAAGAACACCATGAAAAGCAGTAAAAAGAACATTTCAACATCAACAAACAAGGAAGCATCTCAAATCACCTGACCTCAACTCTTAAATGGAGCTCCTTTCCGCTTCTTTCCAAAGGCCATCAGTGATGTGTTCCAGAAAATCTCCCCTGGGAAGCCATGCTACAGACTCAGGGCCACTAGCAAAAAAGCCCTGCTACTTCTTGAGGTCAACTTGACTTCTCACATTAATGGAGTACAGAGAAGGGCACTCAGTGTAGATCTCAATTTGGTTGAAAAAGATTTATGGGAAGAGGCAGTCCTGTGGATATGTAGGGCAAAGGAAATGAAGAGCTTTTAAGGCTAATGCCAGCACGCTGAATATTCCTCAGAAAGCTAACTGGATGTGTGTACAGTGGTACCTCTGGTTAAGAACATAATTCGTTCTGGAGGTCCGTTCTTAACCTGAAACTGTTCTTAACCTGAGGTACCACTTTAGCTAATGGGGCTTCCTGCTGCAGCCGCCGTGCCACCACCACACGATTTCCGTTCTCATCCTGAGGTAAAGTTCTTAACCCGAGGTACTACTTCTGGGTTAGTGGAGTCTGTAACCCGAAGCGTTTGTAACCCGAGGTACCACTGTATAGTGACTGAAAAATTGGTTGGTTCTCATCTCCCTACAGCTCCTTTCAGGCCCTCAGTGTGGCGAGGGTATGGCTGGTACATGCAGCAATGATGGAGGCTGGCTGTTATGTGTGTGTCTACCTGCTCCCCCTCACCAGTTCAAGCCCTTGCGTATTCTTTGGAACCATGACACACTTCCTCATCTATAACGCAGAATCATAGAATTGTACTACTGGAAGGGACCACGAGGGTCATCTAGTCCAACCCCCTGCAATGCAGGAATCTTTTGCCTAATGTGGGACTTGAACCCATGAACCTGAGATGAAGAGTTTCATGCTCTACTGACTCAGCTACCCCTGCTATGTTTCATGTTTATTCATCAAATCACCTTATTCAAATCAAAATTATTATTCTGATGGGAAGTAATGCTGCCTTTTCACTCAAGACTGAGGAAAATTGGGGTAGAATTTAGTAATAATAATAATAATAATAATAATAATAATAATAATAATAATAATAATAATGTCTTATACCATGGATTCATTCCCAGGTTATGTCACTTTTTATATGCCTTGACTGCCTATACACAAAACCTTGGTGAAATTGGTTTAGGGACTGCAAATTCAAATCCATTCAGACGCTGTTAAGTGTCATGTGACAAATAAAACAAATAAAGCAATTACTATGTTGTCATAAGCGGCTTGGTAAGAAGGTGACTTTTCTGGATTAGATAACCAAAAGCTATATACTGTTAAACACAAAACAAGATGTGATGACGTGTCTGATATTGCTCAACCTGAAGCATGAATAATGCTTAGAGTGGAAGCTTCAACTATTGCAAGCATGCTCATGTGTCATTCTGTGTGTCAGTGCGAAGGAAGTTTAGACTCTGAACACAGATGTGCTCTGAGCATCTCAGTTAATTGTAATTTTTTAAACAGAGAAAGTTCCTTGCCCTAATCAAAAAAGACATATGGGCAGGGTCACGTTAAGGATCAAAAGCAAATGGACAGTTTCCAATAACCCAAGTTATGTTCTGGGTAACTCCCTGCACCACCCATGGCTTCCTGACCCTCTGCTCCTATTTCCTCCATTCTTCTCCAACGTGGTCAACCTCCCACCCCAAACCTTTGTCCTCCTTTATCTCTGGCCTTGCCAAAATGTCTAGGATAACCAAATGTTGCATTTGGAATCACTTTCATGACTCAGAGGTACATTTACAAAGCGTTTTCTGGGCACAAAATGTCATGTCTCTGTACTGATTTTGGATGTGTTTTTCATGTATATAGAGAGCACAGCCTGTCCTATATACAACTTAAGCTGCAACTATGCAAAGAAGCCACAAAGATGTAGCTACTTTGAGTTACTTCCCCTGGTTTCCTAGAACTGATCTAAGCTCTAAGAATTAGGGCACCAGAGACACTGTCACCAGTGCCTGAGCCTGAACACTTCTTACATGCAGAGAACTGGCATCAGCACCCAGCATAGGATTCCTTAGACGGCATTCACTACAAAATTGGCTGCCCAAATAAATTTGTGAACATCTTTCAGCTCCTCCATGATAACATAGAATCATAGAATCATAGAGTTGGAAGAGACCACAAGGGCCATCGAGTCCAACCCCCTGCCAAGCAGGAAACACCATCAGAGCACTCCTGACATATGGTTGTCAAGCCTCTGCTTAAAGACCTCCAAAGAAGGAGACTCCACCACACTCCTTGGCAGCAAATTCCACTGTCGAACAGCTCTTACTGTCAGGAAGTTCTTCCTAATGTTTAGGTGGAATCTTCTTTCTTGTAGTTTGGATCCATTGCTCCGTGTCCGCTTCTCTGGAGCAGCAGAAAACAACCTTTCTCCCTCCTCTATGTGACATCCTTTTATATATTTGAACATGGCTATCATATCACCCCTTAACCTCCTCTTCTCCAGGCTAAACATGCCCAGCTCCCTTAGCCGTTCCTCATAAGGCATCGTTTCCAGGCCTTTGACCATTTTGGTTGCCGTCCTCTGGACACGTTCCAGTTTGTCAGTGTCCTTCTTGAATTGTGGTGCCCAGAACTGGACACAGTACTCCAGGTGAGGTCTGACCAGAGCAGAATAAAGTGGCACTATTACTTCCCTTGATCTAGATGCTATACTCCTATTGATGCAGCCCAGAATTGCATTGGCTTTTTTAGCTGCCGCGTCACACTGTTGGCTCATGTCAAGTTTATGGTCAACCAAGACTCCTAGATCCTTTTCATGATGGCAACTATCACGGATAACAATGGCTCTCAAAGTGAACCATTCACAGTGGGATCAGGCATTAAACAGGGATGTGTTATCGCCCCAACTCTATTTATTATTTTCATTGCCATGATCCTACACTCTGTTGAAGGGAAACTACCCACCAGGGTAGAAATTTATTTAACAGATGGAAAGCTCTTTAATCTGAGTAGGCGGAAAGCAAAGAGTAAGGTTACCATAACTTCCGTCATAGAACTTCAGTATGCTGATTACAATGTAGTGTGTGCACACTCAGAGGATGAGCTCCAAACCATCCTAAATATCTTCGCAGAAGCTTATGGAAAACTTGGCCTATCGCTCAATATCCAAAAAACCAAAGTGCTGCACCAACAAGCACAAAACAACCCCACTACAATGCCACAAATCCAACTTAATGGTGTAATGTTGGAAAGTGTTGATCACTTTTCTTACCTGGGCAGTTATCTTTCCACAAGGGCCGACATTGATGCGGAAATCCAGCATCTGTGAGCTCAGTTTTCTCCCGATTGGAGCATAGAGTGTTTGAGGACCGGGATATTCGTAAGGAAACCAAAATGCTCATTTGAAAACCTATTGTACTACCAACTTTACTGTATGCTTGTGAAACATGAACCTCTTATAAATGCCATCTCCAACTCCTTGAAATATTCCATCAACAGTGCCTCCATTTTTTTTTTTTTTACTTCATTTGGAAAGACAGGGGAACTGATGTCAGTGTACTGGAAGAAGCAAAGATCACCAGTGTTGAAGCAATGATTCTTCAACATCAACTTCATTGGACTGGTCATGTTGTTTGGATGCCTGATGATCGTCTTCCAAAGCAACTACTCTATTCTCAACTCAATAATGGAAAGCGAAATACCAGCGGACAACAAAAGAGGTTTAAAGACGCTCTTAAGGCAAATCTAAAAAATTGTAACATAAGCACTGATAACTGGGAAATACTGGCCTGCGAGAGCTCCAGCCTTTACCAAGACTTTGAAAAAGCACAAACTTGGGGCAAAAAGGAGAAATGTGCTAAGAGGAAGACACGTTTGGCAAACCCTCACTGTGATCAACTCCCACCCAGAAACCTATGTCCCCACTGTGGAAGGACATGTGGATCCAGAATTGGCCTCCACAGTCACTTACAGACTTAACAGTGAGTCCGTGTTAAGACCGTGTTTGTGGAAGGCAATCTTACTTGGCTACAAGTGATCACCAAAGAAGAAAGAAGACTACAAATGCCTCTCTTGTGCATCTCTTTTAACGCGGCCCCCCAACCCATCACTCTGAGGAAGTGTCAGTCAGCTGGATCTAGCCGTACTTTTAATTTCCCATAATTCCCCTGGTCTAGTGTTGCTCTGGGAAATGTGGGAAATTTAAAGGGTGGCCAGGCCCAGTTACCAAGTATTGCTTAGAGTGCTGGTAAGCCCACTATCGCCCACCAACAGAGGAACAGACCCATCAGAGGACATTTTGTTCAGGGCTCCCTCAGATCTGAATCTGGCCTCACACAGACTGTGTCACTCCTTCAAACAATAACCATTTGGTAGCTGGCTATGTGAACAAATGTCAACATTGCTTTGAAGGACATACAGACCCTGGGACCATGATTACTTGAATGACTGTGAACCTCACAGTTCCACTGGGCTTCAGAACATTTCCAGTGTGCAACTGTCCTTGACCCAGGAATTCAGATTGCCTATGTGCAGGTGAGAGAGAAGCCTTGTCCCTTTCTCCAACACTGTGATGCCTCCTAAAAGGCAAGGAAGAAGCAATCTCCCTGTTCCTTTTCAAGAAGGAGTAATACTGAAAGACACTGAGAAAAGGGTGTAGAGACTAGGGTGTGGAGACTATGATAGCCTGGGAAGGATTTGGCCTGATCTACCGTATTTTTCGCTCTATAAGACGCACCAGACCACAAGACGCACCTAGTTTTTGAAGGAGGAAAACAAGAAAAAAAATATTCTGAATCTCAGAAGCCAGAACAGCAAGAGGGATCACTGCACAGTGAAAGCAGCAATCCCTCTTGCTGTTCTGGCTTCTGGGATAGCTGCACAGCCTGCATTCACTCCATAAGACGCACACACATTTCCCCTTACTTTTTAGGAGGGAAAAAGTGAGTCTTATAGAGCAAAAAATACGGTACTTTGCTTCCCCTTGCCTTGGTATTCTCACAGGAGGCAGTGCAGTTCATGTCATTAAAGTGGAATACTTTGGTGCAGGATATGTATATTGCCAAAGTTCAACTGATCACAGAATCATGGAATTGTAGATTTGGAAAGGACCACGAGGGTCATCTAGTCCAACCCCTGGCAATTCAGGGATCTTTTTGCCCAACGTGGGATTCAAACCCACGACCCTGAGTCTCATGTTCTGTCGACTGAGCTATCCTTCTTAATGATCAGTACAACAACACTGCAGAGGATGTGCCTTGTGGTCTCTCACCAGCCCACACACATTTCCCCTCCCAAATTGCGGGGCAGAGAATAGGATATATCTGTTGCTAGCTCAGTGAAATGCTGGCTCGTCCATCTGGCAGAAATTACACATGCAACAGTAAGCCCTGAAACATTTGAGACCAAGAACATTTGTCAGTTGTCGAAGAGGGCAGGCTGCATTTGCTTCCTTCACTTACAGGGCATGTTTTACTGCTTAGTCAGCTGTTAGGGAGGCATACAAACTTTTTTTCAGTAGAGTTGTGGTAGAAAATAACTGATCAGTAAGTCAAAAGTGTCAAAGCTGTCTGGGTAGGTGGAGGCACTAACAGGAAAGCAGGAAACCTTGTCTGCAAGTTTAGAGCTTGTGGAAAGGAAATAGTTTCCATCCGACACAGAGATTGTAGACTAACTTTGACAGGAGGGCTCAGACAAAGCCAAGAGTCATTTCTCCCCCTCATCCCACTTTAATGATTTCTGCTTGCTGCAGTTTAGCACTCGAGGGAGGAAGTGTGGCTTAGACTACATTTAATGCTTTGGATTGTTCTTACTATCGACATTGCAGACATGGAGAGAAGGAGGACATGTGTGTAGAATAGAACACCCATTAATGGGTATGCATAAAACAAATACTGCATCTCGGCTAAACCGGACCATAAATCTTATCTTGAATTTAAGCATGTTTGCTCTGTTTTTAAAAAAACCTAGCACATTTGAACCTTGCACAAACAGTCCAGCTATACTGCTGCATAGACTGAATTTTTATCTCAAGCCTGTGATTTCCTATTAATATATTTTTAGTAAAGCGATTAAAAATCTGTAGCCACATCCAATGACACAAACTTTAAAAAATAAACACCAATAATTAGAATATGCACTAAAACAACCTCGGTAAAACAACTTAGTTATCAGTAGCGAAACCATAGTTAAACTATGGTTTATCATGGCATCTAAACCAGGCTGTAAGGAAAGCTTTTCAGACAGCTTGAGCTTTTAATTAGAAATGCAACCATCTTGCAAAGAAGTGCTATCAATAAAACTGCGTGTGAAGCAGGAACCTTATAAAAAAAAAGAGGGGACCTGAAAGCTGCTATCACTTCATTTACTTGTCAGGACAAGGAGGGTGCCTCAAATACCCTTGTACTCCAGAAAATGATGTCATTAATTTTGCTCTGGAAGAATCCCCCTAGAGGTTCCTTCTGCGCCCCTGTTCTACTGCACTGCTGTTTAAAACTACCTGTTAAACAATATGCCTGGAGTCCTGTTAACAACAACAAATGTACTAATAGTGCGGACAAAGGGATGTGTGCAAGAGAAATGGGTAGGAGAAATCCCAGCTACTATGTCTCCTGCTTAAAAGGAAAGTCTAAAAAGATGGAGTGAATCTCTTGAATTGCACTCTGGCAACTGTGAAGTTTTTCCAGGGCTGTTCTGGGCAGATGAGAGGGGACTGTGGTCTCTGTGTTGTTGCATTCTTGCCAACAGAAAGTAGGCCTGAGTCAGACGAGTCCCTTGGAGTCCATGCAACAAATACGTTCAGGGCCAAGGGCTAAGTATGCAAACAGTTCTCTGCCCTTTCGTGTCTGACGGGAAGGAGCGTCAGCCTGACCGGGCTGTAACTGAGATGCACGAATAAGCCTCATGCTCTGGAGTACATGGTTAATGTCACTGTACTAGAGTAATCTAAATGCTACTGCTGGGTATCTCAGTGCGTGCCAAGTTATTTGAGTGTCTGGTGCACTGACAAGTTCCTGTGAAAGCTACTTGGCCAACGTCTTCTGAAAGGCATGGAAAAATGGATCATTGTGACATGGATGGCAGCTCAAAGCACACACCGTTGCTATGAACAAACAATGCCGTGACAAGCTGGATATTCCTCTTTGTCAGTCAACTTACCGTACTCTCTTCACTCTGCTTTTCAGGGTACAGAACAGGTACACAACAACATCCATGCAAATTACTGAAGCAGTCCAGGACTAACAGACCGTCCTTTGTCTTTTAATTACCCTTGACAGAAACATTCCTCATGGTGCAAAACATCCAGGAGAGATTTCAAAGAAGTACTTCTTTTCACACAACACATAAGTGGTGATGGCCTTCAGCACAGATGGCTTTAAGAATTAGATAAATGTATGCAAGACAGGCCTGTTGATACCTATTATGAATTAGGTTCTAGTATGACTCAAACTGATTATTTTTTGTTGTTGTGTATATTTCAACAATCCCAAACTTTGAGAGTCAGTAGCACAGATGTTGTAAAGTGGTGTGTTGCAGTAAGTTGGCTGCTTTGCTGTGGCTAATGTTATTTCCCCCCTTATAACAAAGTGAGTTCATGAAAATACTTAAGTGGATACTGAAAAATGCAAACTCGCGGAAAATTTGTGGTGATATCTATTGTGGAGCAGCCCCACAGAAGGAGAGAACACTGGTTACTCAGGCCTCATTGCTGGTTGTGAAGGGGCCCTCCTAACATTTGAAGCTTCAGGGACACCAAAATGTAGGTCCATCACTGAGATGCAGTATATCCCTGGTTACAAGAAGCTGGAGAGAAATAACAGAAGATGCCTTCACCTGTTTGTGAACTTAAATGGCTACCTCCTGTTGGAGAGAGAATGCCAGATCTTTCTCAAATTTCACAAGGCTATTGTTATGTTGTTAATAAAACAGCAAGTTGCCTGACAAATCTGTTTTCCTTCTTCCTGAAGCAAGCAGAGTTTTTCCATAGTTTTCCATTGAACTGACTCACCATGTAGTAAATCTCAAGTTCAATTGTTTACTTCAGTGCTTCTCTCATACATATATATGAATTTCTATACCACCCTTCATCTGAGGTTCACAGGGCAATTTAGAATATAAAAACTCAGAAATACATACCATAGTAACAAACAAAAACAATGTGTGTGTATTTGAATGTGGCAGACACTGCAGAGACAGTGGCCAAGCCCATCTGTTTGGATAGCTGACAGGCAGAGGAAAACCATCCCAGACAAAACAGAAGTGTATGCTATCAACTTCAGCTCTGTGTTATTTATGGACATGTCAAGCAGTAAGGGCATTTCTTTCATACATGAAGCTTAAATATTGTAGTGTGGATGTAAAACCTACACTAGTCCTACTTTTTTTGCTACATGTGCATGCTTGGTGTAGAAATTGCTTTTCAGCCTGCGCTTTCTTTTCTGCCTTAACAACATCCACATGTTTAGCCCAAGTAGCTAAAGAGGCTTTAAGGCATTATCAGGGCCATATGTTAAAATATCGTAACTCTTCCATGGGAAGAAAACTTTCTCCTTTAGTATGCACTTCAACTTTGACTGTTATGTACTAAGCTTGGGTCCTAAAACAATAGGCAGGTAGGATCCTAGAATGCAACAACCTGATTGGCCTGCAGCAGCAGCCCAATCAGAACCCAGGAGGAAATTAATCAGCCTGTTAGGCCAGTAGGATCCTAGAATGCAACAAGTGATCGGCCTGCAGGAGAAGCCCAATCAGGCTCCAAGAGGGAAGCAGAATCAGACAATCAGATGGGACTTATTGTGTAAATAATGTATATAAAGCCTGAAGTTTTGGGGAAAATTCACTCACTGTTTTACAAGCTGCAACAAAGAGCATGGAATCACTATGTGACTCCGAGTATATTTCATTGATGCTACTGTGGGAGGTTTGTGCATGTGCACATGCATGTGTGTGTAAGAAAGAGAAAGAGAGAGTTTTGTATGCATTTTCTTGCACATCTATAATCAGTAAAGGATCTGAATTACAATCACTGTAAAAGGAAGGGAACAGTGGTAATCACAGAATGAGATCCTACCTGCCTACATACTGTCTCGCAAGAGTGGTGCATGCTCTGGTTATCTCCCGCTTCGACTACTGCAATACGCCCCACATACCTTTGAAGGTAGCTCGGACACTGCAATTAATTCAGCATGTGGTTGCTAGACTAGTGACTGGGAGCGGTCACTGCATGTATAATTGGCACTAATTGGCTTCCACACATTGCTTTCTTCAACCATTGCCATTGCTATTCTACCACTTTCCATCCATACCAGTGGGTGTGTTTATCTGGGATGTGTTTATTTGTCCCTCTTCGACATCACTTGCCCCCTACCCTTTTTGTTCTGTCCATGTATGCAGTGGTGCAGCAAGGTCCAGACTGCCAGGAGCCCTATAGAAAATAGAAGAAAGACATGATTTAATTGTTGTGAGGATGAGGCACATGTGGGCATATTATGCATAAATGTGTGCAATGAAGCTCTGACAGGGTTTGGGTTTTTAATGGAAAAGCAGCCTCACTAGGCTATGATTTTGAGCAAAGAAGTATACAGTAAGTGGAAATGTGAGATTTCACTGTCAGCTATATAGTGTACCACATCATCCCTACCTACCTTCTTTCTTGCGAAATGTGAAACCACAAGAGAGGGAAAGTAGTTTTGGAGGAAATGACATAGCGGTTATGTACCTCTCCCGCCTCCTCTGCTCAAAATGACAGGGGTCAGAGTCTAACAGTGTGGTCCCAACAGCCTGGAGACCAGGCCAATCGGAACCATCCTTATAGACTTGTTGCTCAGATTGAGGAGAGCAGAAACCTTGGAGAGTTCTTAAATAAGGCCAGCATGGCACCAATTGGTTCCTCAAGTCTCCTGATTCCTCCTGAACTGGCGGGCTTCCATTTCCCTTCTTGCCATTTTTAGGGAAGGAGAATTGTGGGAACAAGTTCAGGCCAGGCATTTTCTCCACCTGTATGCTGTCCTGCTGTAATTTTCTTTTACAGCTAGTGTGGGAGTTCCAATCCAGATTAAGACCCTAGTGGGGGGGGGGGAATAGGGGAACTCAAACCCTTTGCCCTCCTGAGAATGTGATCAAGATTCATATTGGAGGTCTACACCATCAATTGTGATTCCCCAAACAAGGTCCCATTTGTTAGGGATTTGGAGGGGGGGGGTGTAATGCAAATTTCAGGCTTCTTAGCTCCCACACCAGGGTCATGATTTGGATTTTCTCCCACTCCACCCTCTCTGCAACATTATCTGTTTGAACACATACCCCAGCCATGCACTTAAAGGCAGAGCTATGTGACTAGCATCAGATGTAGTTTGATCCTGGCTGCCAAATTTCCTGGGTATGAGTCTGAACAAGTTACTTTATTTTTAAAGTCACAGCTTTGTTACACGCATTTGCATATGACCCCATTGCCCCTTAGAAAACAAGGAAGTTGTGTCTAGTTTAACAGTGTCTAGAGACCCGGAGGGTGGAAGACCTTGAACATTTACACCACGTTAATGTCTTAAGTTGGGGGAAGTGCTTAAGGAAAAGCAAAAGGAACCATTTGTTTTATTTCTGTAAAGCAAAACAACAATGACCCTTAGAATGAATTATTGTAGGCATTATTTTAGGCTGATGGGAAGCTCTTGAGGTGGATTTTCCTAAGGAAAAGACAGAGGAAAAGGAGAAATCCCTAGATGACTCCAGAAATAATGGAGTCATACAATAGCTAGAGAATCAATGCTATGACTTACTTTGTTTATTCGTTGTTTGCTTTCATATTCTGCAAAAGTAACAGAATAGTTTTAACAGCTTGAGTAAAACCAAATACAGTGGTACCTCGCAAGACGAATGCCTCGCAAGACGAAAGAGTTTTTCATTTTTTGAGTTGCTTCGCAAGACAAATTTCCCTATGGGCTTGCTTCGCAAGACGAAAACGTATTGCAAGTTTGTTTCCTTTTTCCTATGGGAAACCGTTTCAATGCATTCCTATGGGAAACCGTGCTTCGCAAGACGAAAAATTCGCAAGATGAAAAAACTCGCAGAACGAATTAATTTCGTCTTGCAAGGCACCACTGTATGATGCAGAGATAAGTAAGGGAACTTGCCAAAGGATTTCCCTTTCTCTAAGGTGGTACATACCTGATGTTTGTTGTTTCAGTGGTACAACAGGAACCAGCAGACTACACAGAGGCCACCAACCTTTTAAAGCCTGTGGTTATGTTTGGATTTTTGAGTGAGTGTCATGGGCACCACACCCTCTGTCCATTCTGCACCAGACATTTCCCCACAATCCTTTGGAGCAGCACCAATCTTCTCCTTCAAAGCTGCCACCATGAAAGAGCCCACACCTCAGAGATGGAAAGAGAGATTGTGTACACAAGCACACTTGGCTTTCCCAAGGGATCAGGGTAAGAGTTGAATTCAGTAAAATTGATTGGTGCCTTGAAAAGCACAGAGAACTCAAAGAGTAAGTAGGAAGGAGTGTCAGGTGGGAAAAGGTAACCATGTTCACCATCTCATGGCCAAGAGGGCAGTGGATGAACATGTTCAGAGGCTACATGAGTGCTGGAGGAAAACCTCAAGGTGCTGTTGTACTCGTGGGTGCAACGTTAGCAATCTTCGCTGTAGAACAAGGATGCAAAGCCTGTTGCATTCCTTGTGTTGGAATAAAATTTCCACCTGCCCCAGTGAGCCTGGCCAATAGCTAGGGATGGGGGTTGTAGTATGGCAACACCAGCAGGACCACCCCTGTAGGGGTAGTAGCATTTTCAAATTTTGTATGGTAATCATTGCTTTTAGTGGGAGAATTAAAGCACATGCTTAAAACCCACACAGTGAAATCAGTATGATAGAAAAGTGCTTCATTAGGCTGAGTTGTCCTTTGGAAATTTCAAGGAAAAAAATATCCCACAAAATAGAGTTGCCAACTGATCAGCACTGGGGCATACACTGCATTTCAGAGCACCTAGGATCACTGGAAATTTATGATGAACTTTTAAACCTGTGTGAGTGGGTTCTGAAGTAACAGATGTAGAAAATCGTTTCAAGTTAATCAGCCCTTTTTGAGAATCGATCCCGCCCTGTGGTCTGTGTTTGCATGGCTAGTGGTCATGCACGCGGCGTGCAACAATAGCTCTGTGTCTGTCTTCAGGGGCTGCTTAGCTCTGAGTCTGATACACATACAAAAAGATATCCAGTAAAAATAAGCAAAAGCAGCCAACATAATCAGCTTTGATATAATTCTCGTTAAAAGCGAAAGGGGGGGGGGGACTTCTCTCCAAGATAATCAAAAGTATCCTGTAAAATAACACTCATTATGGAGGAAGTGCAATGTGGGATAGGATTGAGTGTGAAATCCAAGAAAAATAGTCACCATTGTTTTCCTGCTGACAGTGAACTAAACCAATGTAAACAAGACTCTGATCATGATCATATATGCTAAAAAATAAAGCTTAAAATACATTGTTACTCATAAGTAGCATGCCAGATTGGTGTAAAGGAGGATTATATGCTTGTCTGAAAATTATTTGCAGATCTGATTAACACCACCAACCCATTTCATTATAATATATATATAGTCTGAGTAGAACAAATAATGGGATGGAACTCAATGTGGTAAAATGCATGAATGGAACAAGGTGTGCTTGCACAATAGGGCTCCCCCTTCCTCCCTGTGTCCCCTAAATCTGTTCTGGGAGTTCCCACAACCCTCCCAAGTAGATTTGGGGAATGCAGGGGGCTCAACAACTCAGTTGAATCCTGCCCAATAGTTTGTTCCTGCTTTGCTCCCAATATTTGGAAGTTTTAAATAAATAATCTCAGCTCATAATTTTCTACCCAAGAAAGAATTTGCAGAAGTCCATGGTGTGTTCATCTAAAATAGAAATGGTCTCCTTCAATTCAAACACCTAGAGGATGAATTGTGTGCTAGGGCTGCCATCCCATTATGTTTGAAGAGGGGTTGTGGGGTAGACAAGTTTATTTCTTTGAATCACAAACAAAATCTGCACAAATGCAAATCCTGCAGCATATATTAAAGTTTTCTGCCTTGTTCTTAAGCAGGAAACTTTGGTGACAGACTGCAACTCACCTTGAAACTCCCATGATCTGTGTTGCTGGTCATCTAAATAAAGAAATAAAAAATATTGGGGTGAAGGGGTTACGATGGGAAATAAGAGAATAAAAAGGGATTGCAATAGCAGTCTTCAACATTTGGTTTTGCTTGAGTAAGGAAAGATGAGGGTATGTGGCATGAGTCCAAAATGAGACATTATACTCCTATATACTCCTATATGGTTTCCTTTAGCTACATCAGTTCTCTTCTGCTCTCAGCTGGTATCCCAATAACACTCCAGATCAATGAACTCAACTCATCAAGGCACTCAATGGCATGAACCATTTCATATTTCATGACAGTTTTGACAGTTTATATTATTTAATATTTTATTGTAAACCATCTTGAAAGTTATTTTTTTAATGGAAAGCTGAGAGAGAAATATCCTATCTAGCCAAGTAAACAAACAAACAAACAAACAAACAAACAAACAAACGCCTTGAGCAAGTAACTATTTGCCTACAGCTTTTGGACCTTAGCTGTGACAGAATGGGAAGTGTTTGCAGTTCTTTGGTGTAACAGAATCAGGAAGATTTTTCTCTCTGCATAGTACACTGGTCTTTTTAAGAGTGCAGAATAATGGAAGAAACCCCACAGCAGACTCCAGAGCTGTTGTCTGAAGGCCTCTGCAGAAGCTAATTGAGCTAATAGACCAAGTGGATGGAAGACTAATTGGGAATCATATGCTACACAAGCCAATCTTCAAAGAAAGGTGCACATTTATCATAAATAAAATGTTCCGTAGGGTTAAATGGGAGGGCCACAATTTGCAATTGCACTGGTTCTATCTAGGCTCTGAACCCCCCCCCCCCGACCGCAGATGTCCATGTGTATAAAAGTCATGTGATACTACCCATGTCATTATTGGCATTAAATAAATACTTTGTGTCCTTAAAATAGCCTGAGGCCCTGCTTCAAGTACAGAATCGGGCAGTTGTTTATAATGCTTTAAATATACCAACAAGAATGGCTGCCAAGCATGTAATGAATGAAGCACAAGTGTACAGAAGCGCAGTAGGCAGTCGGGGGCCTGAGGTGGGTAGGCCTGTAAGATAATACCTCAGACTTATTTTGCAAAGTAGGCTGTAAAAAGAGTCTGTGTGTATAATTGGTGCCAAATCCTACTCTGGTATACTGATGCAACTCCACTGAAATCTCAAGACCATCTGCTATATATAGCCTTCAGTCAGTGGTTTTCCAAAGGTTGGGGATTCAATGGAATTTTAGAAGCTTTGACACGCTAACAGGATTCTGTGGGGATCTTCCAGGCTTTTGCAAATGATTGCAGGCCACTTTCTTGAAACAGTGTTTACTGAGCCGATACATTTTAAGAAAGGATGCTTTTGTGGCTACATGCACACATACATAGGGACGCGGGTGGCGCTGTGGTCTAAACCACTGAGCCTAGGGTTTGCCAATCAGAAGGTTGGCATTTTGAATCCCCGCGATGGGGTAAGCTCCCGTTGCTCGGTCCCTGCTCCTGCCAACCTAGCAGTTCAAAAGCACGCCAAGTGCAAGTAGATAAACCGGTACTGCTCCGACGGGAAGGTAAACGGTGTTTCCATGCGCTGCTCTGGTTTCGCCAGAAGCGACTTAGTCATGCTGGCCACATGACCCAGAAATACTGCAGACAAATGCCGGGTCCCTTGGCCAGTAAAGTGAGATGAGCGCCGCAACCCCAGAGTCGTTTGCGCCTGGACTTAACTGTCAGGGGTCCTTTACCTTTACACACATACATAAAAGGAAAGAGAAGAAACAAGTTCTAAGTGAAGTTGATATATGTTGAAAACATGGTATTTATATCTATTCCACATCTCATTTTTTCCTCACTTTTATCATGCAATACCCTGGAACAAATATCTTTTTTTGTTTTGTTTTGCCACAACACCCAGGTAATAATGCTACAGAACATGGACCCACCTAACTGTGCATAGATGCACTTGGAGCCCTCTTCAAAAAATGGCAATTGTGTTGACCAGGCATCTGATGGGGAGGGAGGGTTCAGGAAAAGGAAATTAAGGTCAGAACCTCTACTCATTTCCAGAACATGTGACAGACACTGTTGATAGACCAGTGTGGTGTAGTGATTAGACAAAGGTTGGGGAGAGCCAGGTTCAAGTCCCCAATCGGTCCTAAAGTTCAGTGGTGGTCCTTGGACCAGGAATTCTCTCTCAGCCTGAGTTACCTCACAGTGTGGTTGTGAGGATAAAATGGGGAGGGTGGAGAAAGCTGTGTATGCTGTCTTGAACAGATTAGTTTCCTCCTCCTTAGAGGAAAAATGAGCTATAAATATAATTTAGGTTGCATCAACACCATACCTTTAAGGCACATTTGAAGCACATTTAAAGAATCATGGGAGCTGTAGTTTGCCCCTCACAAAGCTACAATTCCTAGCACCCTTAACAAAAAAAGTCTTTGGTGGAAGCCATGTGTTTTAAATGTGTTTTAGATGCATGGTGTGGATGCAACCAGAGTTCTCCATGTGCAGCCTCAACATCTGGATCAAGCTGAAATACCCTGTGAATATAGTGTACGCTGCACCCATCTGTGGTTTCTTATGCAACTAGGCCAGGATATGCCTGGAACCCTCCTACATACCCCCACATGGATTTGGGTGCATAGTTAGAGAAATAGAAAACTCCCATTTAGTAAAAAGTACACCCACATTTAATCTAATAATTATTTTGTGCTATACGGTACTTCTCAGTTTCAGTATTAATCCCTTCTTGGTGACTTCATAATAATTTCCGGGGGGTGGGGTGGGGAATGATGGTGATGTCACACTCAAGGGATTATTACCCAAGGTGGGAAATGAACAGCAGTAATAGTTGAATGCTTAATAAACAAAGCCTCTGTTTTCATGCAAATGGCCTTAGCTATAGCTGTGAGGAATATAGAAATGTATTATATAGAAGCAGGAGTGTTTATGAAATTGACTTTTTATTCGTCATTCCATGAGGCGCCAGTTGCTTTTCAGTGTTTTCATTTTGGATTTTTATGTGTGAAAGATTTAGCCTGTGTAAATAGAAAGTCTGCTAATGAAGAGTGATCCTCAGATTGGTAGGGTTGCCATATTTTGAAGAGCAAAATAGAGGAAACATTTGCCGACCTCTACTTTTAACTATGGATCTCTATGGTGACTCTCATTTTACATACCCATGAAAAAGAGGCCATGTCCTGGAAAAAGAGGACATATGGTAACCCTAAGATTGAGGAGAAATATTACCAAATAATTTTTTTAAAGTGTAGATATTCAGGATGCTTCCTGACTGTCACTATTTTCTGGTGGGATTCAGTCGCATGCAGACAAATTCAGGTTGCACAACTGATCAGTGCCCTTGCACAAAAGTGCCAAAGGTGTGATAAGAAAAGAGATTTGTTCTGAGAATTTTTAGGACCTCTACACAGAACTACAATTCCTAGAGTCGCATGGGAAGAGGGCTTGAATGTCAGAGCAGTTTAAACCTGTGGTGTGGCTGTAATCATACTTTCCTTCAGAGCACATGTCAGACAGAAGGAGGAAACCTTGCCCTCAGAGTACAAATTCCCCACTTTGTAAAGATTCCTCCCCCCTCTGGATTCTACTATATTGCTTGGTTTGCTTAAAACAGCCTGCAGCTGAAACCCCATGGGGACTTCCCTATGAGTCAGGGAACACACACAATCTATGACAGCCTTTTTAAGTTCAGAAGGGCTGGGTGAGCAAAAGATAACAGACTGTGGGTTGAGAACCAGCTCATGCTCAGTCCTGAAAGGAAAATAAATTGGGTATCATGCATTCCTCCTTCCTCCCATCGCATGGAAGGCAAGCAGTGTTAACACGATGAGGGCAACGAGAGAAAAGACACCCATATCATCATCATTATGATATCACAAATAAAAATAATGATGATGATGATAATGCTACAGTGGTACCTCGGTTTAAGAACAGTCCTGTTTACGAATGATTCAGTTTACGAACTCTGCAAAACCAGAAGTAGTGTCCCGGTTTGCAAACTTTACCTCAGTCTAAGAACAGAATCCGAATAGTGGAAGGGCACCAGCAGCAGGAGGTCTCATTAGGGAAAACGTGCCTTGGTTTAAGAATGCTTTCAGTTTAAGAATGGACTTAATGAAGAAGGAATGGATTCTCCTCTTGAACTAAATAACTCAAATGGAATGGAACTTGCAGGTGGGTTACACTCTTTTCCAAATTTTAGGCAAATAGCACCTGTGCTAGATTTATCTCAAAACACAAGTTTGAGAAATTTTGCAAACACAGTATGTGTAAAAGGATAAAGACTTTGGGCTGTATTCAGCTAAAATTCTGCAATCATGCAAAGGAATTCCCCTTACCCTCTGCCATCCTCAAAACTGCTCCAGAGTGTTGGGCAACCCTCCCCAATCAGATTTAGGAGATGTGGGGAGAGGAGAGGGGGAGAACATTCCATCATCAAAGGAGAAATACTTGCACTGATGGGATGTTCAGTTTTGCTCTACTTTGAATACAGTCCATGGATTCCTCAATCCCCATTGCAATAGATTTTACTGTAGAATAAAATTAGTGTTGCAATAGAATTTAGTGTTGTCAGGGCTGGATTGTTTCCTATTGTGAATTAAATGTCCTGAGATCCATTTCACTTTTTCTTTTAGCTGGTTGCTTGACAGCAAGGCCTGTAAAGTGCTTCCAAATTGCCTTCCTGAAAGGTGGTAGAAAAGTGTAAATGATTGATAGGTAGGTTTGTAGTGCGATATTGTAATGCATAAGGAGGAGTGAGCCTCCTCTATCTGCATTATTTATTGACCCAATGAGTTTTCCTTGACAGAATAGATGGAAGTGGTTCCAGAAGGCTCCTATGGCAAGATTTGCTGATCACTTCAAAAGGCATTGCTTTTGACTTAGGCCTCAATCAGCAGAGCTCGTTTTGTTAGCCGTTCAAATGAACCGCCTTGCATGTTCAGTGGAGATGGGATGGGATGCAATGGGATGGGATGGTGGGAATGTGCCTACCAGCCCTGTCCTTCCTGAATGCTCACTTGTCATGTGTTCAGTGTTAGTGAGAAAGGGGCCCTACATGTGTATGAGATCTACACCTCCAGAGATTATATGAGTCTGCCATTCTTTCTCAAAGAGGTAGATTTTCTGCAGTCTGAAAAGAGGTAATAAAGAGGATTATAGGAAACATGATTTGATGCTGATGCTAACAGATGCCATGGCTGCTTCACCCACCTTGAAACTGGCTGTTTTGTTTCAGCAATATATATATATATATATATATATATATATATGGGGGGAGGCAGGGGGAGGTGAATTTCTTTTGGCAGGGGAGAAGAATAGGAATGGCTGCCATGTTGTTTTTCTCAGCAACACCTGCTCCAAGATTCTTTTTTAAATTTTGGGAAATTCAAAATGGCTGCTGCCAAAGAAAATGGCCAACTCCTTTGTCACTCACTGGAGGCCAGCATTATAGTGGACAGCAGTCATGGGTTGCCATATCTTGAAGAGCAAAAAAGATGATGGCCCTAGCCGCTGCCAGCCCAAGCCAGGGAAAGAGGTGCCTGGGCATGGGTGTGAGGGGCCGCCACCTGGCAGCTGTGGCATGCAGAGCAGCCCGTGCCGGAGCCTGATGCCCCAAAATTGATATATCCTTTAAAATGTAAAAATCTGCCTTGATGGGCATGTTTGCTTCCCAAAAGAGGACATGTCCAGGTTTTCATGGACGTCTGGGAAATTTACCATAGTGAGAATTTATTTTAGCAGGGCAGGCTTTATGGGTGTGTGTGTGCAGAACCAAGATATCTGTGATGCAATTGGTCAGTTAGTTAAGTATTTCTATTTATTTACTTGATTTGGGGTGGCAGCTGCCCCCCTGTACCTCCCTGGCTATGCCCATGACAGCAGTGGAATAATTACAGAGGTATCTCGGGTTAAGAACTTAATTCGTTCTGGCGGACCGTTCTTAACCTGAAATTGTTCTTAACCTGAGGTACCACTTTAGCTAATGGGGCCTCCCGCTGCCGCCATGCCGCCACTGCATGATTTCTGTTCTCATCCTGAAGCAAAGTTCTTAACCCAAGGGTTCTTAACCCAATTTCTGGGTTAGCGAAGTCTGTAACCTGAAGTGTCTGTAACCTGAAGCATCTTTAACCAGAGGTGCCACTTTACAGACCAAAGCACATTTCTACAGAGGGGGTGACAACTCTGAGGTAGCAACTGAAGCAGACTTCTTAAAAATATTATGTCACAGTGTATCATTCCACGCAACAGTACAGTGGTACCTCGGGTTACAGACGCTTCAGGTTACATATGCTTCAGGTTACAGATTCTGCTAACCCAGAAATAGTACCTCAGGTTAAGAACTTTGCTTCAGGATGAGAACAAAAATTGGTGCTTCAGGTTAAGAACAGTTTCAGGTTAAGAACGGACCTCCGGAACGAATTAAGTACTTAACCTGAGGTACCACTGTATTCTTATTCCTGAGCAGCAGTTTTTGAAATATATATCAGGTCAAAAACCCAAACCAAACCCAAAGGTATTTTTATTAAAAAAATTAAAGGAAGGAGTCAGGAATGAACCAAAGTGTTCTCAGCATGTCCAATCTGAAGTCAGGCCCATGAAGTGTCAGTGGATTTATCTGGAGAAAGTGAGTGAACCATGTGTGGCAATTATACAGCCAATGCTCAGTGTGGAAGCATTTGATAAGTACTTTTGCGAAATGTGAGGCATTTCTACTTCAGGGGCTTGTTGGCGTAAATGAGACTGTCTTACCATCTCTTCCTGACTGCAGCCCATTCCACTCATGTTGGATACCTGCATTCAGTTTTTTCCCTCCGCACCCAAGGGTGCTGCTAACACAGTGGTTTGACTTCACCCCTGGAGGCATACTCCATTGGCTCTCAACCGAGAGAGAAATTGCATTTTGTGTTTCTGTCTTGTGTTTTTATGTTGTGAACCTCAGCAGAACCTCATTGCATGAGTAGCCTTCCTCTCTCATTCAATAATTTAGTGCCCTAATCTTAAATATTTTGCTTGGAAAGAAGCAATTTCAATATGGCTTATTTTTAGGTATTTTGGTACAACTCACACTGCAAATATTGTAACTTTTGCAAGGTTACAGCATTTTGGAATGCAAAGATGAATAGCATTGTTCATCAGTTATACAATTATGGGCTTTAAAAGTGAAAGTTTAACAGCTACTCTTTGAACATATACAGAAAATTACAAATGAAAAGCAATCAAAGATGGCAGTGGGAAGGGATGCGTTGACCTGGGATTATATGCATGCTTTGAGATGAACAGTGTTCTTTTATTACTAGTTGCTGTTTTATTTTTAAAAGAACATTTTATTAACTATAAATCATGTTCATGTATGCAACCTACCTGGTAAAGGTAAAGGTAAAGGGACGCCGACCATTAGGTCCAGTCGTGACCGACTCTGGGGTTGCGGCGCTCATCTTGCATTACTGGCCGAGGGAGCTGGCGTTCAGCTTCTGGGTCATGTGGCCAGCATGACTAAGCCACTTCTGGCGAACCAGAGCAGCGCATGGAAACGACATTTACCTTCCCGCCAGAGCGGTACCTATTTATCTACTTGCACTTTGATGTGCTTTCAAACTGCTAGGTTGGCAGGAGCAGGGACTGAGCAACGGGAGCTCACGCGGGGATTTGAACCGGCGACCTTCGAACCGGCGACTCTGTGGATTAACCCGCAGCGCCACCCGCGTCCCTCCTAACCTACCTGCTAGTAAACATAAAAAAGGTAAAGGTAAAGGACCCCTGGACAGTTAAGTCCAGTCAAAGACAACTATGGGGTGAGACACTCATCTCACTTCAGGTAAGGGAGCCGGTGTTTGTCCACAGACAGCTTTCCGGGTCATGTGGCCAGTATGACTAAATTGTTTCTGACGCAACGGGATACTGTGATGAGTGCCAGAGCACATGGAAACGCTGTTTACCTTCCTGCCACAGTAAGAACCTGACTGCTCTTGACAGCTAAGGTACAAAAGTTTATTCTTCATAGAAATAACTCCAGCTCCATCCCAAGAGTCTTCAAATTGACTGGTACCTTTCTGAGAATTCCTGTCATCCTGTCACAAATTCAGAACAGGCAGGAAGGGCAGTTGTGGGTGTCTGGTGTGGCAGAACAGGGTCAGATCTAGAAAGGCCTTATAAAAAATTAAATGAATAGTCTGTATCTGCCTGACAGGTCCTTAAGTGGCAGAGCCACAGTTTTGCTTGAGACTGGTTGACAAAATAAGTGTCACTTTATGACAAAACCAAATGCCAGAAATAATCATGTTGGGTTTTGTGATCAACTGGAAAGCATTTTTGACGGTCCATTTCTTTTCTAGTGATGTTGGATTTGTGAACACCTGAAACATGCAATGGTTTGCTTTTTTTAAATAGCACAAATGGGTGGGATGACCTGGTTCTATACTTTCCAAATTTACTTTTTTTAAAATTAAAAAACAACAACAACTGGCCTTGACTTCATTCAGTTGATTTTTCCATAAACAAAGTAATGCAGTGCTCTGCTCTCCCATACTCACAGTAGTCTATTGAGAAAATGCATTGATTCCTCAATTCATATATATTAAATATTTACACGGTTGTAAGAAATGGATTGATTGCACTAGTGGCATATTCCTAGTCACAGCCACAGCATACATTTAAAGCACATTTAAAGTAGCTCCATGAGAGGTAAACTACAGTTCCCAGGATGCTTTGGGGGAACTATTAAGCAAAATGTGTGCTTTTAGTGGTATATTTAGTCCTGGAGCTACTCTCAGCTCAGTAGAGTTTTGTCTCTACTGTGTACCATTCTGATGCAGAGATTATGGGACAACATAGCACAGTGCTCAGCTGGGGCAGAGCAGCCAAAAAACAGGAGCCATAGACCAAGCTAGTTAGGACTGAAAAGCGAGTCTATTATTAGTGGACACCCAGGATCAAGAAGCAAGCCTGGACTGAAGGACAACCAAAGGATGCAACCCCACACCAGAGCTTAGGAATACTTTGTTATCCGAGCAAAACTTAACTAGAACAGGAACTCTCATATTCCTTCCTATCAGCCTAGGAGGATCCAGTGGACAGTTTGGTTTGGTACAGTCAGTCCAGAATTTGAGATTATTATGCTGAGAAGCTGCCACCTGCAACTCAGTGGATTCAGTGATCTGCTGCCCCCAGATCCCAGCAGCTCTTGATAGTACAGCTGCCCATGACTGTAGAAAATTCATGCAAAATCCCATCAGTGAGATTCATAGCCTGACCTGAAAAAGGTTAGACCAGGGGTAGTCAACCTTTTCATACCTACCGCCCACTAATGCATCTTTCTTGATGGTAAAATTTCCTTACCGCCCACCAGTGCTGCAGTAACATGTGCCGTAGAACCCCCCACTGCCCACCTGGAATCCTGAAACGCCCACTAGTGGGCGGTAGGGACCAGGTTGGCATTCCCTGGGTTAGGCTTAGAGAATGGCCAATGGATTTAGCTCAATCTGAAGGCCACTTGACCTTTTCACCACTTCTCTGAGATTGTCACAAAGTTTCCTAATTGGGATAGATTTCTCTTTCTTTATCATACATTCACCTGTCAGCTAGGACAGCTTGGGGCTCTTTTCATGCATGTTAATAATGCCAGGCAGGGGAGGAGCCTGCTGTTGTCATGAAGCTCTCTCCCCCCCCCCACTTCACATGATTATGAAAGCCTTCTAATGTCCGAAAAGGACAAAGGATGTACTTCTAATGTGACAGCTGTCATTACCATTAGGGTTCCTGTGCCCATTACAACCAAAATAGTATTAATAAAAATGCAGAACATAAAACACCATTAAAAAGGAATGTACTTCATTATACAGTATAGAGTAAAGCTCTTCAAACACATCACTTTGGCCTAATATTTGGGTTTAAACAGTAAGTAAGAATTTAGCTCTTGGTTTTAATGGAAATTTGACCATGTTTAAAACTCATTCTCAGATAAACAGAATGCCCCAAAAAGTATATCCTTTAAATATCTTCATTTGGTTATGTCTTCTTCTATACTATGAGATAGTGGTGGTGAGGAGATCAACCTTTCTGTACACACTTTTCTTGGGTTCTCTTTTCCCCCAAGGAAGCACAAACAGAATTTTGTTCCAGGCTTTCCCTCGCCCCCATATTCTGTTTTTTATTTGTGATTTCATTTCTCTCTCCTCCTCTCTCCCTCTTCATATGGAGCAAAGTGAAATTAAGGAGGGGGGGGGAACACATTTGAAAGAAGAAAGGCTTGGAAAGAGCTCATGTTTTCCAAGAGTCTGCTACAGCTGTTAATTTGTGGGAAACCTCAGTGGAAAGTAAGCAAGATGGCAGCATCATTTTACATGAGAATTCGGAAATGGCCAAATTCCAGACCTTGGCTGACTCTGGGACTTGGGTTTCATTGCCAAAGCTTCAACTGGTGTCATGCCATTTTACATATAATGTTGATGCAGCTGTAAAGGACTCTGATATTCTTCTTCAGTGTGGTTTTTTTTTTTTTTTTTTGCTATACACTCAAATTGAAGTCTCATTGAATTGTGGTGTTTGTCTTTGCTCAGTAGATTATGGTGAACATGTTTGAGAGAGAAAATGAAAATAGGGTTTATTTTTGTTGTTTACAGAGACTGGCTCTATCCAGACCTCAAGTGTCATGAACTTTGGCAAAGTTCTGAGGCAGATTTGAACTTTGTGGCTTGGGTAATTTTCAGCATCTCTCTAACATACACGTACTAAAAAATGTTTTCTGCACCCTGTATATGACTTGTGTGTTCTGACGTGCTAATGTTTGCTTTTCAGATGAGATTTTTCTTAAGGACTCAGCTTTAGCCAGGGAGTGAGGGGAAGGCAACAATTAGCAATTTGCTGCCTTTTCATGACACTCAGAATCAGCAGCTTCACTCCATAGAGAGCCAGTGTGGTATAGTGGTTAAGAGAGGTCAACTCGTATTCTGGTGAACTGGGTTTGCTTCCCCGCTCCTCCACATGCAGCTGCTGGGTGACCTTGGGCTAGTCACACTTCTCTGAAGTCTCTCAGCCTCACTCACCTCACAGAGTGTTTTTTGTGGGGGAGGAAGGGAAAAGGAGATTGTTAGCCGCTTTGAGACTCCTTAGGGTAGTGATAAAGTGGGATATCAAATCCAAACTCTTCTCCTTCTTCCATAGGACCAGCCTGATGGAACAGTTTTGCTGAGTCACTTCCAACCAAATATGTGGGGAACAGGCTAATAAGTACAATTATTTCTTATTTATTAAAATACTATATCCCGTTGTATAGCTTTGAGAAACTCTCAGGGTGGCTTGCAAAAGCTTCTCAAAATAAAATCACATTCACCTACTACAAGGAACAGAAATTACACAGTGTCCATATGAAACCAACATTGAAGAATACATTTGCAAACAGACGCAGTCTCTTCCCATTCATTCATACCAGTGGTTCGAAAGAATCAGGACGTCAATCTGCCCACTTTCCCCAATACAGTCTTCAAGTCTGACAGTGCCTCAGGCTTGTTTCCCATTTCTTCACCAACATTTGCATCCCTGTATCACCACCACCTTTGTCTCAAGCAGCAGCTCAGTTGGGAAAAGGCAGCCTATGTCATCCCAGGTACCAAGGAAGGCTTTCTACAGCTAGGAACCAGTCTTGCTCATTAAAGTAGTCTGGATATGGGCAACCTACAGCACAGAATTTGTAGTGTCAGGCTGCACAATTGACTGCTTGTTGGCAGCCTACAGCCAGGTGTGCTGTCCAACTGCTCTGCCGTCGAACATGTGCTAGGGATGACAATATGGCCAAAGTCAACCAAAGGCAAAAAAAGAACCTGCTCTTTCTTTTGTGATATCAGTGGTTCACCACTGTGGGATCTTCACAGGGAAGGCAAATAACACATCATGGATGCCCGCTGATCTTTGCCATATATGGGGGGGAAAATTCATATATTTTTTATACTGCTTGATTTTAAAAATAATGAGGTGTGAGGGTAGCGATGTCAGAGGTGATCCACACACACCCTATGATTTTATGATTTAGTTACTGCTGGAGCAGCATGAGACTCTGCCACAGAGGAGCGTAAGAATGAAATCATAAGAGGAACACATACAAATATTGTTCCCCACCCTAATTGTTTACTTGCCTTATGAAGTTAAGCCAAACACTGGTTAATCTTGTGTAACTGGCACATTTCCACTCACCTAGCCTCAAAAGAGCAAATTTCAACCCAAGGTGAAACACTCTGCTTTATTTTTTACTTAACGTGTTCTAGAGCTGAGCTCTGGCATCCAAAATAGGCTCTGCTGCTCAGCCTGAGGCCCTTTCAAGATGAGAACCCCTTCTTCTTCCTAGATTCTTTTGATGGTAAAGATCAGGCTAAAATAGAAATAGGCCACCACTTGCTAGCAGCACAATTTAGGATGTGGTTGCCAATGTGTTCTCAGAAATAGTGTTATTAAAAATATTTTTGTTTTGCCTTTCCATCAAAGAGACTGAAAGCTGCTTGGAACACCATTAAAGCAATAAAAATAATCTTGGATTAGGGCTGCCGACTTGTGAAATACGTCCCTGGGTAGGCCCTAGAGCCGAGTTTCTTTGGGTCCAGGGACAGAGCCTCAAACAGATCTAAAGGCAGAGATAGAAGAAAGAAGGCCAGCACAAAAGGATCTACAGCATACAGCTTTCTTTCTTTTTAAGAAAAGCTGGCCAAAGAGAAGGAAATGGCCTCAAACCTTTCTTTTATGGCAACTGGCACAAAAGGAGGGGGAGGAAGCTGGACATACCCTCTTTTTCCTGATTCATTGGCAACCTAACCCTGGACTATCCAATTCACGTTTCATCAACACCTGCTGCCTATCCACTATCGCAGCCATAATAAGGAAAGAGTGTGAACTGACTCTAGTCACTCATAACCATACCTATAGTTGCATCTACATAAAGTCGAATACACAAATGGAAGCAATAAGCGTTCTGCACAAAGCAGAAGCAACAAATAGTCAGTAGGAAGACCATACTGCTGTCAGTTGGTGCACAGCACTAATATATTTGTACAGTGAGAGACAATGTGATGTCTCCTTGACCACCTGTTTGTGTATTGTGGATATGCATACATGTATCCTGGGTGTGTTTGTTGGGATACTGCCAGGGAGACAAATTCCATCATGGCCCCAAGCCGTCTGCCGGACGATCCATCTATCTCCCGTAGGCACGCAGTATCAGCAATTAGCGACATGAGTTTCTAGAAAATATCTTGCCACATTCTAGAGCTCATGCACACTCTATCAGCAGATAATGCACAGCAAAAGTCGCACTCAGGAGAGCATTATTTACAAGTTTTATTCAGCGTTGATCAGAACAAAGAAAGACATGACTGCCTGCGTCAGTGTCTCCAGCACAGAGAGAAAACGAAAGCAATAGAAACATAAACATCCTGTGAACAGGAAATACACACTCTGACTCACAAAGCCTGCTCCCTTTTAAGGTGGAACGGAAATATCCTAACAGTGTTATGCCATCAATGTGCATTGACTGGTCCCTTCTATGCACAGGTATTGTTGGTGCAATGTTGTGATTCGTGGATGTTGTTGTGGGAATGTTGCTTGGGAGTGTCATGTTACTTACCAGTTTTATTCTGCTATATATTTTGCTGTTGAGACGACATAGTGTTTTGGACTACTACACAGATGCAATACCAGCCTAACTGTGGTCTTGCAGATGCCAGCATAGAAGAAGAAGAAGAAGAGTTTGGATTTGATATCCCGCCTTTCACTCCCCTTCAGGAGTCTCAAAGCGGCTAACAATCTCCTTTCCCTTCCTCCCCCACAACAAACACTCTGTGAGGTGAGTGGGGCTGAGAGACTTCAGAGAAGTGTGACTGGCCCAAGGTCACCCAGCAGCTGCATGTGGAGGAGCGGAGACGCGAACCCGGTTAACCAGATTACGTGACTACCACTCTTAACCACTACACCACACTGGCTCTAGCAAGCAGGAACACAGGAAAGGGCTGGTTGGGCAGTAGAGAATGCAAGGAATGTAGTCTCAGCAACACAGAGAGTCTTCTAGCCTCATTCTGAACAACAGCAGAGATCAGGAGGGCACCAGCATGTCAAAAGCAGTCCCTCATCAAAACAATGGGTGGAGGAGAGAAAATTAGGCACCATGTTGGTGGGTTTTTTGCACAGATAAAGATCTCACAATGATTATTGTAAGTCTTTTTACAATTAATGTTACAAGCAGAATCCCATTGTGAGCAGGAAGATGCTGGGGTCATGCAATTACCATAAATCACACTTTGTCTCTCCCCCCCCCATGAATGTGCAGATCCAAGAATGCTAGATCTGTATTCTGGCATGTAAGAGTGAAGCAGCCCCATATTACATCACACACAGATGCAGTTATAATTTAATCATTTGTTGTTGTGAACTTAGAGGATGAGGGTGGGCGACACACACTCTCCAATGCCCTGTCTCCCACCCCTTATTACTGTTGTGTGCAGTCGCTTAAGTCAGCCGCAGATATCAGGATAAATGCACAGTTTAGTTTACAAGATTAATGTTCTGTGTTCAGATCTCAGTATTGCTGTTTGGCAACACTGATTGCTATTGGCACTGGGCTACTTAGCAGAGCACAGGATCAAAATGTCATTCCTGTCTGTATCTCAATGCATTATGTCATCCCCTGTGGATGTACTCGTATCCTTTCCAATAGTTCTCCTAGGGAATAACCTAATCTACAACGTTACGCATCTGGTGGTGAGACAACATGATGCTCACAGATCTAAACTTGGATCCCGTCTTTGGTTCCCACATCTGAGTATAACTTGTTCATGTATTTTAGGAAATTATGGCTAATAAAATATTGGAAAACAATCATCTTCCCATCCTGCACAAATCAGTGAGTGATAAACTTAAGACGCATGACTGAAATATGCATGGCGTGGCACCATCTCCTTTGCGAGCTGAAATCTTAAGGCCTGAATGTAAAACCAGAGGCTTCCTGTTCTGATACTGCATGGTGTGTGTTTTTGTGGGGTGTGTGTGCTGTTGTTTTGAGGGATGTGATGCCTTCTCTGTTATTGTCATCAGTGTTTATGGCAGAGAAAGAAATGGATCATGCAACAAAACATTCCATGCAAAGTATTAAGTCTTGTCATCTATCTGATTGCAAAGCCTTTTCTGACTTGTGTGGGAAGTCTGTGCACTGAATAATAGCAGGGCATTTTCCAGGTTATGAATCAATGGAAACCAGCACCCCAATGGATCTTCAAAGCAAAATGAATATACCATGAGTGCATATACTAAATGTGGGTTTCTTTACCCACAGATGTGGTGTGGTTATTGGTCTCATTTTTTAAAAAAGGTAAAGGACCCCTGACAGTTAAGTCCAGTCGCGAACGACTCTGGGGCTGCAGCGCTCATCTCACTTTACTGGCTGAGGGAGCTGGCGTTTGTCCGCAGACAGTTTTTCTGGGTCATGTGGCCAGCATGACCTGGCGAAACCAGAGCAGCGCACGGAAATGCTGTTTACCTTCCCGCTGGAGCAGTACTTATTTATCTACTTGCACTTCACGTGCTTTCAAACTGCTAGGTTGGCAGGAGCTGGGACCAAGCAATGGGAGCTCACCCCGTCACGGGGATTCGAACCGCTGACCTTCTGATTGGCAAGCCCAAGAGGATCCGTGGTTTAGACCACAGCGCTACCCATGTCCCTTATTGGTCTTATTTAGTTTATGGCTAATACATTTCCATAAAGACCTCACAAATGGAAATATTTGAGTAGCTCAAGAACAAATGATGGTAGCAATAGGGTTCATTTCATTGGTCAGAGTCTTACAACTTCAAGAAGCAGCCAGAGCTCAGCATCTGATTTGCACGCAGAAGGTTCCAGGTTCAATTCCTGGCATCTCCAGGTTGGGCTAAGGGAGAACACTGAGCTAGAGGGGCTGTTGTTCGGACTCAGTATTTGTCAGCTCCCATGGTTCCTAATCTCATTCCCACCTTGTTGCAAATGCCTTGTGGAAAGGATCTGCCAAGAGCCCAAATCCATCCCTTGATCCAGGCTTGCTGATGACCAATCTTTATCTTGACTGTGACTGTGTCTTAAATGATGGAGCTAAATGCATAAGGATTAGTTGGGCTATCTTTCTTACTATTATATTATTTAACAGTATTTTTTCTTTCTTCTTAATGATATACGTATATATAGAGGTAAAAAGGAAACACTTCTCTTCAACCCCAAAATAAGCTTTATTTAAAGGAACAAAATGAATGAACACTCAAAAGATTTTCATACAATATTCATTAAATTTATGTGATTTCTTCAATATTTTCTTTAAGAAAATCATTGAATAACCTGTCATAGTACCATCCTGCAGTACAGGACTTTCAGTCACTGAAACTGTTGAACTTGTTAAATGCTCTTGAAACAAAGTGCAAAACATTTAATTTTTGACTCATTGCATCAATATGGGAAATGTTAAAAACAGTTTAAGAATTGTCTCAGCAATTGGAAACATGGCAATTTAAATCACCAACTATGAAGGAGACTTTGATGATACAAAGTCCTAATTGTTGACAAAAAAATACAGGAAGTGTCACAATACATCTTCAAAAACAACAGAATCAATGTCCTCTGAGTACATATCCAGTAATTTTTGGATGCTGTTGCCTGTTTTCACCCCGTCAGTGTTCTTTCCAAAAAGCACCTGGAATAAGTCCAAAATTGAATTTGAAGCATCTTTTCTTTTTTCCAGCTGTACAACTAAGGCCACATTCACACCATACATTTAAAGCACTAAGACTCCACTTCAAACAGCTTCCCCAGAGTGGCTGGGGAAACCCAGCCAGATGGGCGGGGTATAAATAAATTATTATGATGATGATGATGATGATGATGATGCTTCCCACAGGGAATTATGGGAACTGTAGTTTGTTGAGGGTGCTGAGAGTTTTTAAGAGACTACAATTCCCAGAGTGATTTAACAATCAGTTCATCTTCACGGGGAACTCTACACCCATACACAAACACACACCTACCTCAGTTCTCCATTCATGGTAGCAGAATTAATTACAGTGGTACCTCAGGTTACAAACACTTTGGGTTACAGACTCTGCTAACCCAGAAGTAGTACCTCGGGTTAAGAACTTTACCTCAGGATGAGAACAGAAATCGTGCAGTGGGAGGCCCCATTAGCTAAAGTGGTAACTTAGGTTAAGAACGGTTTCAGGTTAAGAACGGACCTCCAAAACAAATTAAGTTCATAACCAGAGGTACCACTGTGTGTCACAAGGCAATAACACATTCTCACCAAGCTAGAGCACTCAAGAGAAGTGCAAAGCAGGTCAGTGAGGGGTGGGTTCTGATAGAGAGCCTGGGAATAACTAGGAGCTACCTCACAGGATTGTTGTGAAGACAAGAGCAACATAAAAATTCCAAAGCATTCCAATGCTTTCATGTTTAAAGATGTCTCTATCAATGGGACAGCCCACACTCCAAAAACTCAAAGGGGGAAAAAAGCAATTTCTCTTTGTTGCTTAAAGAAACAAAACAAAAAAGAAAGCACCCTCCATTATAGGAAGAGTTTGGGATAAAGAAATATGTCTGTCCCTCTTATATAGTTTCTGGCAACTTAAAATAATAATAATAATAATAATAATCATAATAATAATAATAATCATTCATTTGTTTGTTTTAAAGAAAAGGAAACATAAACGATTACCCAGAGTTAACTTGTCTCTGGCCTCTTGTCTGGAGAATCTCTTTTATGAAGTAAATATTTATGTGTTTGGATTCCCTGCAGGCCTGAATAATTATTTAGCACATGGCAAGTCAGGCCTGCAGGATAAATCTGCTCCAGCCGCCAGCAATGGAGGAAATGCATTTTCCAAAATCCTCTGCTAAACCACCAGAATCAGAGAGACACCAAGCAAAAAAACATTCTTTTCAACGAGAGCCTGCTAAAGCTGTTGGGAAACAGGATCTTTTGGAAAGAAATTGGCTTTTCTCCCTTTGCTGGTTTTATTTCTCCTTTAAGTCTGCAGTAGTGGAATGAGTGAATTATTTCCTGGGGCAGCTGCTGTGAAGCATAACATATTTTATTCTCTGGACTTGTAAAATAAGCAAATCAAAGAGAGAAAGTGGCAGGTTTTTAAGAATTTCTGGAAACTGGGCCACACTTGGTATTTCTTACTCCTTTTGTTGACATGTGCCAGACATGTCCATCTCATTTGTCAGTTTCTGGGGGTCTCCTACCTGCCCAATACCCCATCCTTCTTAATAAAAATAATAACAGATAATATAAACCTGTGATGCAGGACCTCCAGGCAGTCTGGAGAAAGGAGATAAATTGAGGACAGAAGAGTGTTGGTGTTGGTGTTGGTGGTGGGATACTTAGCACTCCTGGGAGGGATGGAGGAAATAGATAAAAACTGCACGCCTGTGTTAAGGGCCTTGCAAAAGGAACCTGGTAGACTTCTAACCATGCCAGAACATGCTTTCTACAGCAAGCATATGCCTAAAAGTGGTGGGAGGGTTTTGCTTTCAGTTCTGTTTCTCTGAAAAACCCATTAATACACAAATATGCCATATTGCTTTGTCAGACTCATATCTAAACAATTACCTTGCTACTTACATGCTGATAGGAGGCCCTCTTCTGCAGATACCACCACATCAGGAGGTATGTTCTACACAATGTCAACATCGGGCCTTTGGTGTGGTGACACCTCCCTTTTGGAACTCCCTCCCATTACATATCCAATAGGCAGCCATCTCTGTGGTCTTTTTGGCGCCTACTAAAGAGCCTTTTAAAGTGGAGACTTTTATCCCAATCTTGGAATTTGTTTTTACGTAGTTTTCACTGTTGATATTTGCATTGTTAAATGATCCTCGGGGTGTTTCCCAACTCTACAGTTCTATGATTCTAACTCAGGTAACCAGAAATGAAAGGAGCTGAAACAAAATAAGCTAAGCGTTCTCTAATTTTTCATAACAGGCATTACCTTTTCGTATGGGAAAGGTATCCATTTTAGAAGTACCAGGCCCAGAGGAATTACGCTTGCTTGTTAGTCAGTTATCACACTTGGTTGCTTCTTTCTGCCTCAGCACAGGAAATGCCTGCAGGAACTAAGGAGATCAGGGACTTGCCATTCTTGAGAGACTTGGTAAATTTGGGTTTCACTCAGGCTTCTCATATTTCTGTTCTTAAATTCCGTTCTCCACATTTCCACATCACTTTGTGAATTTCTTTTGGAAGTCCTCATGAAAATTCATCAGCAGTTTAGTGCGAAATCCTTCTAACACACACAGTTTTGTAAGCAATGTTGCCTACTATAATGCATTTTTTAAATCTTATTTTCACTATTGTATGCATTTATATGCATACGTTCCCCTCACATATTCATGTTTGCAAACATTACTTGGCTGGAAAACTGTATTGCAAAATTCAGAGGAACATGAATTTTGAAGGATGGCTGTAATTTGGTTGGCCTATTGTTTGGGAAGGTGTTAATTAGGTAAGCCCGCATTTAAACATGAACTGAATTTCTCCCCATCCCTACTTGTCACATAAGGAAGCACACATCTGTAAGTGCTGCGCTCATTCTCTCCTCCGTATAGATACAGGAAAATAAGTTGCCATAAATATATAAACCCCCAATTTAGTTTCAATTTCCCCTGAACAAGTCTCTTTCCCCTACCCCGATCCTCAGGCTTTGGTAATGTGTACATGTTGTCTTCCACATGTTTGTGCCCTTGGTCAAAGCTCCAAATTGTTCTGGATATTTTATTCTCTTTTATTCAGCTTGCTTCCATTCTATGTGTAAAAAACAAATAAGGGATTTGGAGTGACTTTGTTATTTGGTTGTGGAAATGGGTCCAGACAGAGCCACTTTTTTAAAAAAAACTGCAACAGCCTTATAGTCTTTCCTACGTGATTAATTGTTACCTAAAGTTCTCTAGTTAACAAGATCCTAGTGGGGGCAATTATATGGAAAGATCCAGCAGAGTGCATTAATTTCTTTTTTAAAAAAATGCAACAGAACAATGAGGTAGGGGGAATAATGTAAGAAACAGTATGAGAGGTTGCATACAGGAAATTAAAAGGCTCATGCTGTTTCAAGAGGAGTGTATTCCTCCTTATATTGTGGTCCTTAAGGAAGTTGGAATTCTCAGGGGCCACCATTATACAGATCAAATGACTTGTAAAATGAGTTGGATAATGTTTTCAGTGTTGAATTAAAATCCCATTGAATTAATCAATGGCTTCATTCTTCCGTTTTACAACGTATTTATTAAAGCAATGGGTTGTCCTCAATTCTGTGCCCACACGGAGAGTTAACAGCACTGACTGAGGGCCCATTCAGTTTCCTGTGGTTCAGTGCATCGCCCCCAGGAAAACATCGAAGGCATGATTCAATGTGTGGCCTCTGAAATCACAGTGACATGTTTACAATCGAGCTCCTCACCAAGGTAAACTGGCATTCTTCCTGTCCTGTCAGTGGAGTGACATGATTTATGACCTACTATCTTAATCTTTCCAACTGAAGTTAAATTTGTCAGGAGGACTTTGGACATCTGTTAGTCATCAGTTGATATGTGGTACAGACAGCTAATTTCCATTCAGACAATATTCAGAATGAAACATATTACAGTGACCTGAAAGAGGAAATCCCAGTTGGACAAGTGGGGAGGGGGAAGGAGGAAGAACAGCTCTGCAATTTATGTATTTTAGAATTGCAAGTCTTCTGGATAAACTGTGCTCCTTAAATACATATTTAGGAGATGAATCCAAAGGCCTAGCAAATGCTAGTTAATGACAACATGGGTTGGCGAAGAAAGTCCTGAGGAGAGACATTCACTAAGAGTACACAAAAATGTCTCCCACCCTTGGTCGCTGCACTGAGTATTTGTATCTGATATAATTTCCATTGTACCTACTTTCCCTTATATAACCAGCATGCTTAGCTCTAGTTAATGCATGAAGGGGTTACAACCATATTGTAAACTGTTTTGTCAGACTCGACTAGGTCACGCCCCCTCTTGATGAGTGATGAAGGGTCAGCAATTTCTCTTTGTCCACTCTCTTCCACCATGTGAATCTGACCAGAGAAAATGTCTGGACTGAGCACTACAAGCCCAGACCACATGTTTAGAAATATTTTACCAAGTTTTGTAACTAAGCTTTTCTGCCTGTGTTTTCTTGCTGCTGTATGGAAAAGCACATGAATCTGACCTTTGAAAAGTTTGTAAGTAAACCATTTTTTTAAACTTACCAAGCTGTGTGGTCTTCTCTGTGCTATAGGGAAAGCCTTGAAAGCAACTTAAAAAAGGTATATTTTAAAGGTCTAACAGCCCATATTTCCACATGCTGCATGTTTTGTAATTTTAAACCTCTGCTGGGGCTCACTTACCAGAGAGCGCTTGCTAGAGACTGCATCTAGGGATCAAGGGAAATCTTCTTTAAATCAATAATAACTGACACTTTTGAATAAAAGTAGAAGTGTTAGATAAGAATACCTCAAACTGCATGTTTTAAGCTTAAAGAGGTTCTTTCTGTTGTGGTGAAATATGAGCTGAATCTTATGTTTACCAGGCACTGATAGCCATGGTGTGAGGAATAGTCTTGTCATAAAGCTTCTCTCAAGATTTCCCAGTTGTGTAAGCTGTTGGAACAGTAAGCAAAGCAGCATTTGGAAACTGCTAAACCACTAAGCTAATAAAATAACCAGCCTTTATGTTTATGAGAACAAGGAGGAATGGATGGGGGGAATGCTCAAAGCAAATGAGGCTGCTGAAAAGAAGAAGAAGCTGTTTTTCTGTGTAGACATGCGCTTGGGAAGCTGGAAGTCAGGCATGTTGAAGATCACACTGACTGATGATCCTGCCTCTCCTACCTGTATTGCTCATTTGTAGAGGGCCACTTTCTTGGACTCATACCACCGTCTCCTATAGGCGGAATAATAATACTGGCCTACTTTGCAAGGTTGTTGTAGAGATTATAAACAAAGCAATCCCTGTGAGCTCTTTGAATACTGTACTTTGAAATGCTGTATACATGCTAAGAATTACTATTAACTGTTTTAGGATGCCTTTCTGTCAAGAAATGCCCTGCAATAGCATTAATGAAGGGAAACCACCAGGAAGTGACCCTAAGCTTATACATTTCCCTCTAGAATTTAAGTCTGCTTTCCCCCCTGTGGCCCATTTCTATCAGTATTTCCTGGCGTTTCATTCCATGCTGGAGTTCAGCACAATGTGCCAGCAATAACTGCATTCTGTGTTTATTCACACTTCAAATGCTTGACTGTGATAGCTCAGCAGAAAAAAAGTTGCATGTTTATATCCATGGCTTTATGACAAACAAATATTTTTACTGCTAACTCAGACATTTCAGGATGTAGTACTTAGCTGTAGTCCTACAGAGGAGCAGCACTCCCCTCTAACAGCAAGAATGGTGATAAACAGTCATACAATGGTACCTCTGTTTACAAATGCTTCAGGTTATGAGCTCCGCTAACCCAGAAGTGGCTGCTCCTGGTTGCGAGCTTTGCCCCAGGATGCGAATGGAAATTACGCGCCAGAGTCCCCATTAGTGAAAGCGCGCCTCAGGATAAGAACAGTTTCAGCTTAAGAGCGGACCTCCGAAACGAATTAAGTTCGTAACCAGAGGTACCACTGTACTTGTAAAGAGAGTGTGTGGGTATTCCGCATCTTGGGCCCATCATTATTGCCAAGTTGCAGGCAAAAGGGAAAGTGTGCATACCTCTGAATGGTGCCTGATAAATTGGCGCATGGGAAAGGTAACTGGTGTCCTGTGTCTGCCTGCCTCAAGAGGGTTGATACCTAGGCTGTTTATACACCAAGGTGCTAATGCCCGCATGGCTCACACAACTCCCGTTTTTCCATATGTGCTTTTGTGCACTTTTATTCACACATGAGCACTTTCAATATAAATCTCCCTCCAAGTTTTCCATTCATACTAGTGGATGGTGCTTGATGGGTTGTATCCATAGCCTGTGCATTGTCCCCTCCCCTAAATTACTACTTACCTGCACTCTGCAAATTCTGGAAACTGAGGTCCATTGTTCCCATGCACATAGGTGTTTGTTTAACTGTGTGCATACACTTAAGGAAAATGTTTTGTCCATGGATTCAAGCAATAATGAACATTCACTAAAACATAGATGATGATGATGATGATAGAGAGATTAGATAGATAGATGATAGATAGATAGATAGATAGATAGATAGACAGATAGATAGACAGATAGAGATAGATAGATAGATAGATAGATGATAGATAGATAGATAGATAGATGATAGATAGATAGATAGATAGATAGATAGATGATAGATAGATAGATGATAGATAGGTAGGTAGATAGATAGAGAGATAGAACAAAACAGCATGTAAAGAGTCAGGTGGTGTCAGGATGCTGTCAGTGGCCCCAGCTGATTGCCCAGGAAAGTATAAAGACAAGGAAAAGTTTCTTACAGTCCTTTTTTATTTCAATCTTTACCAAGAGAGGCTATAGAACTCAGCCTCTTGGATAATGATGTTGTCCCGAGTGAATCTCCACCCTCCCATTTCTTCCACTTCCTCATTCGTCAATCTCATCGTCTCTCCTATGGATGCTGCTACATGCCCTCTGTCTTTGAGCTCTTTGCTCTCCTACTTTTAAGGCTTGCCGGGTTCTGGGAGATGGAGGGTCTGGAATGCTTTCTAATGACAACGTGTCAGCTGGTTGTTGTTCTGGGTCTCCCATTATTTTCCAACTTTCCCCCTCATCTGCCTCTGAGCTGCCACCTCCTTCAAACCCCTGTTGTAAATCTATACTGTCTTCCTCTTCCTCCTCCCTGGAAGGGTCAGGCTGGAGAGGCGGTCTCTACCATTCCTCCTCCTCTGTCCAGCCCCTGACAGGTAGACAACAGCATCCCTAGATTTTTGGGCGCTCTGTGTGTGTGTGTGTGTGTGCGCACGCAGGGATCTTGTCCCATTTAGAGAATGGAAGCTAGGATTCAAACCATTGTACAGTGGTACCTCAGGTTAAGTACTTAATTCGTTCCGGAGGTCCGTACTTAACCTGAAACTGTTCGTAACCTGAAGCTCCACTTTAGCTAATGGAGCCTCCTGCTGCTGCCACGCCGCTGGAGCCCGATTTCTGTTCTTATCCTGAAGCAAAGTTCTTAATATGAAGCACTATTTCTGGGTTAGCGGAGTCTGTAACCTGAAGCATATGTAACCTGAAGCGTATGTAACCCAAGGTACCACTGTATTTTGTTGCATGAAATATACCCTTTGGGATTCCTTTCCAGCCCCCTCCCCATGTTTTGCTGGATTGGCTGGGTTGAGGTTCTCCAAGTTTAAAATCTACCTCTATTTTATCTACTCAGCACTGAACACATCATCGCCTCACCTCAGCTTGGGCTCCAATTGAAACGCTAGAAAATTGGATAGTTGCTTTAAAGTACAAGCTTCATTTCACTTTGTTAATAAGTACCCACTTAATTATCTCTCTGTGTGTGAGTGTGTGCAATACTTGTCCTTGGCAAGGATTGGTTTTTGAGGGATTATACCTAGAGGAATAGGGTGTAGGGCAATCCTGCACTATCACTTTCTTTGACGTGTCTGTTCTCGATAGATTAAAAAAACAAAACTGCACTGTTAAACAGACATCCTTATTTGCATTGCTGAGAATTTTGTGATTGCTCTATTATTACTAAAGAAAGAGTACCTTGCACTTCTGACAGCCAGGTGGTTGTGTTGCTTCATCTACTTCCATTATTTACTTGGCAGCATTTCAGGGGCATGTTTTCTTTGAAAATTGTGCAACACCTTAAGTCCCTTTAAGCTGAAAGCTATGTTGAAAGTTCTTGGTGCCTCTTGAAAGTTAACCCATGAGACTTGGGAGGCTTGAGTTTTTGATGCACTAGATTCTATGCCAATTGGTCCTCTATGGCTGCCTCTGTAATCATGGTGACAACATGAAAAAAGGTGCTAAAACAGCCTCTTTAGCTGGCGAGGTGAGTGTATAGTTCTGTTCAGTTTACCCAAATTTAGCATGATAGAACATATTTTTAGGGCCTCAAGCACTTCTTTCTGAGGGTCAAAAGCTTCATTATGCCAAAGGGTTTATAATTCATATCCCAAAGGATCTCTTCCCTTCACCCGGAAGTAGCTTCTAGTTTGATCAGGGAACTGGGGTGGTGGGGGTGTTTAACCTTTTTCCCCACATTCCCTCCAAAGCCCTATTATTTCCGAAGGGTGGGGAGACACACTGAAGGCCACAGTTAGTATTATTTAAAATGCCCATGAATAGATTCCAAGATATTTTGTATATGCCTTGACATTTTGTATATGCCTTGACATACTGTTTGTAAGATAATATGTTTGTTACTGACTGACTGTTTGTTACAAAGAAGAGAATAGGCTTATCTAGATCTTGCTCAGCTGCATGTGATAGTGAAAAAGGCATACTTTGCCTTAACTGAGTCTCTTGCTACTAGTAGTCGTAGTATTAGTAGTAGTAGTAGTTTTATTATATATACACCATCCATCTGGCTGGGTTTCCCCAGCCGCTCTGGGCAGCTTACAGCAGCATATATAAAACATAGTAAAATATCAAACATTAAAAACTTCATGATACAGTTGTGTTCCCTCTCCTCTGGGGGCTTGAGAGCATTGCAATGGATTCTCTCTCTCTCTCTCTCTCTCTCTCTCTCTCTCTCTCTCTCCTTATTTCTTTCTGCCTGGCATGATCTGAATGAAGATGTTTCTGGTATTTATAAAGCCACAATGAATTCTATCATTAATATTATTGCCTGTTCCCATGAGGTGTCTTCATGATTCCTCATAAACATTGTTTCATTAATGAAGACAAAGCATAAAAAGTAGGAAGTCAAACCCTAGTGCTTTCATTTTCTTGCTTCTGCATACCAAATGAATACCTAATAGCAAAACATAGCCTCCCAATGTATCCATCTGCCTGCTAAAATACCAACTTTCCTGCCCTGTTACTGCGTTGAACAACTTTGCATGTATACACTGAGGACTGGAAACAATAGCACTTGGGGCTAGGCCCTCTGAAAAAAATATTTTATTGTAAATTGGATGGAGAAACACATTTTTAATCCAAATCCCGCAAGGGGAATTAATATATGAAGCTGGCTTCTACTTCAGACTCTGCGTTGTAAGCATTTGTGTGTTCACACTAACACAGAGAGAGAATAATGACTGTATGCAGAAAAAGGAAAAGCTGTGTGGGTTTGTTTGCACCACGAACCTTCTGAATTAACTCTACACACTCATTCTGCAAGGCCTGTTCAGCTTCCATCTCAGGCCACCTTTCCCCTCTGCATTCATCAAGTGTTCTGAATGTGCTCTCCAAATGTTTGCTGGGGGCACACACAGCTCTTCGCACACAGGAGCATTCACATAGATATAACTGGGGGTGGGAATTATGTTTCAGTTCCTATTTTAACGTGAAGCTACCTAATTTATACTTCCTGAAATAATATATGAACCAAGAAGCACCTATCTTTTGAAATTTGCAGTTTTCTGAATTTTGCAGTGGAGTTCTCCGACCAAACAATGTGTCCAAAAGTGCCTATGTTGAGGAAAATAACATGCAAAATACACAATTGCTTCCAAAATACTGATATTTGCATGTATGCACAAAATTGCACAGAAATGTGTGGAATTGCATTAAAATTGTATAATATGAGAAATGCACACTAAAATGCTGATGAATTTTCATGAGGCCTTTAAATAAAAAGTTTTCAAACTGATACAGAAAATTGTAGAATTGAATTTAAGACTGGAAACAAAAATTACAGATTTTTCCATCTCTGACCATAGCATACAGCATCTGCTTTGCAAGGAAAAGGTCCCAGTTCAATCTTCAGCTGGGGCTGGGACAGATCCCTGTAGGAAACTCTGAAGAGCTGCTGTCAGTCAGTGTGAACAGTGCTGGGTAGATGGTTCAGTGGTCAAACCCAGTATAAGGCTTGTTCCTATAGCCTGCTTCTGAACATGAGCATCTGTGGATCAGGGCCAGTGAAGTTAAGATTTCCAATATTTCAAGAATAATTTTTTATTAACCGACCAATCACATCAAATCAAACGAAATTACATAAATTCCAAATTACACAGCCGAATTTTAAATTTTTGTTGGGGGTACCCATATTTCAAGTTCCGAAGGGGATCCAATCAACTTCTTGCTTCTTGCTGCTGTTTTAATGTCCACAAATCTAACCTTATGATGTTCACAGTACTATCCAGTCCTTTCTTATTGTTTTTCCACATCTCTTGTTGTTATTTTCATATATTTTTCCTTTCTCTTTGTGACCTCTGATAGTCTCCACAAGCTGGTTAGAACAGTTTGTAATCCTGCGTGGATATTATTATTTTTTATCCAGTAGCCATAACCAGATGTTTTCCATATAACATCACTTCCATACATCAAAACAGACTTAGCGTCATTAATCTTCACCAATCTGCCTCCTTTCTCAAAGCCTCTGAGGAGATTCACCAGGAATGCAGTCTGAAAACAAGTCCGTTCCTCCTCCCGGCTATAAATCCTTTGGCAAGATGGCGACTCCGAATTAATTGCTGCGCTATTCCAAAAGCTCTTATTGCTTCTCGATCTCCATAAAGCATACTTTTGGTTAAAGTTTATCTCCACACAGACCTTAATCATCCTGCTTGGGTCAGTTCAACCAACGATTCTAATGAGGAGGGGTTCTTGTAAATCACATAGAAGGAAAGTATAAAAGGTCCCCCCCCATTCAGTCCCGTTGTCAACATACCCAGCCTTTGGTGTATCTTCATGGTAAAATATTCCTGTTTCTCCAACTCGTTGTCTTCTTTCGCAGAGGTCACTTAAATTAGCAGACTTCACTCCCCTTCTTCACTTGAAATATGTGCATTTGCTTCTTTTGTAATTAATTATTCCAAATTGCTGCAGCTAGTGCGCGATCAGAGACAGCTTCCAGGAGAGCCGAGGTCCACACGGGGGCATTCTGCCTAGTGCCCTCACCCCCTTCTTTCGAATTAGGGGGTGATTTATGGGCACAGCAGGCAAGGGCAGTGTTCCCCATTTCCTTGGGGAAAGGGAGGCTGCCTACTCCCATAACAGCCTCTTAATTACCCAGTGTGGGTCGGAGAGTTGGTATTGTCAGCCATCTTCCAGTACGCCCCTAGTGGCCCCAAGATTTCCAATATTTAAAGATTTCCCATTGAACTAGTGCAGTGTCACAGTTAGAGTTTTCGTCAGACAGGATTCAAATCCCAACTCAGCCACAGTTTGGTGGGTAACTTGGAGTATTCATGATCTCTCAGCACAGCCAGTCTAACAGGGTTGTTGTGAGGATTTAAGGGAGAGGGGAAGAACACTGTATGTTGCCCTAAGCTCCTCAGAGGAAAGGCAAGATATAAACGTTCTACCATTCTTGGATGGGGCTCTGCCAAGTCACAGGGGCCTGCAACATCTTGCTTGCAGAATGGTTCACTGCCCCACCATGAAAATCTACTATTTATAAACTCACTGTTTATTTGTTGCTGGTCCAATTAATGTCAAAGAATATGCTATTCACATGCCTCTCTCTGAGGACAGTTGGCTTCTGCCAATTTATTTTGTTTAAGATTGGGGCAGTTTACAAACACATGGTGAAATGTTCGGTTTGCAGAACGTTGACCTGCCAATGCAATAATAAAAAAAAAGAGTATGAAGAAGATAGCTTCCCAAAACTTCAGCAAAATATGCAGAATCTCTTCTTCATGAAGAAAATAAATCTAATTGTGCTGAACAGCATTTCCCTTAGATATCAATTTATAACGATTTTGAACATGGGAAAAATCCATTATATCCCTAGGCAGGTTATTACCCTGACTGTTAATTGTTAGACACCTCATGCCTCGCATGCATTTGTTTATTTTGGCTTCTGTCCACTGCATCTAGTTACATATTTGTCAGCTAAATTGAAGAGCCATCTGCTACCAGAAATCTCCTTTCCACAAGGGGAATTCATCACCTCTCAATAAACCAGCCCCTTAACTTTCTTTGGGGGAAAAGTGAAATAATATTTTCTACTTGCCATTACAGGGAAGGTTTTCCAGAACTCAATTCTTGTGTGGGGTGGGGATGGAGCACCTTAAATTATCTAATTGTTTAATTTAATAATGCCTACATAGGAAATGGTAAAGATAATAATGATAATAATTATTATTATTGTGGGCAAAATTCAAGTAATGACACCCATCAACAGAAGCCCTGTTCAAGGGGTTCTGTTTGCAATGAGGTTTACCCCCTCTCCTCCCCTGTGCACCCCATGTCCCCCAAATGTCTGGGGGTGGAAGAACCCCCAGAAATGCATGTGGGGGATGGAGAGGGGGGCTAGTAGGTCTTAAACCAAAGCACATACCAATGTTTACATGTCCTGTTGATATTATTATTGCAGTGAGATCAGTCTTCATTGCATTATAAGCAAAAATGACTGCCCCAAGGAGATTACAATCTAAATGACATCTGAGGGTGTGGGGAGAAGAGAGGGAAGGAAGGGGCAAAAGGAAGAAAAGGTGAGAGGGAGTAAACTTGCAGATTTCTAACCTATGCTCAGTGGTAGCCAAAGCATGGATCAGTGGTTCACACATTCCACCTTGTGGGGCCCAACTAGATGTCATGGCAACAGGAGTGACACCTGTTGTTGAATTGCATTACCCACCTGTGCAAGAAACATAGCCAGTGGTTGTGAAGGTCTGTGGGTGTTCTTGAGCACATGTCTCCAGGAGGTTAGAAGGTCATGTGAATGCTCTTTGGGCATTCCAAATAAAGGTCTTTCTCTGTTTCCTGATATTTCCATATTTCATATGTATCTGAACAGGTAAACAATATGGAATGCAGCCTGTAGGTGTGAGGCCACTCTCATCGGCTGTGTTCAGTCATTTCCCATAACTCCCATGCCATTTTCATATGCAGAAGCTACTCTCTACACCATCCAAATCCATTGCTCAATAACAAGGGGGGAAGAGGTGGCCAGGGAGAAGGAATAACAACTCCAACTGGCCTATCCCTTACCCTTCACTCTTGCACCTCGGCTGCCCCTAATCTGCAGCTTTCCCATCCTCAGATCCTGGAGCCTTGGTGCCCTTTCCTACAGGCCCAGAAGGGGCTGGATCAGAGTTATTGCTCTTGATAAACAGCACAAAATCTTGAAAGGTGTTGAGATTTGCAGAAAACGAGGTGTTGAGACTTGGTGGCTTTGATAAAGCTGTTATATACACACCCACACGCAGGCACACACTATTTGGAATTTTGTTCTTGCAGGTGATAAATTTGGATTACCTACTTGGCTTATCTCCTTCCTCTGGTTTTTCCAGTGTCCCGGCCCCCCATCACAGGGATCTTGTGCCTTTAACAAGAGCGTGACAGTATCCTTTTATCCAGAGAAGCTATCACTGTATCAGTGTGGTACACAAAGTTTTACTTGCTGGGTTTCTGTTAAAAGCACAAGAACCTTGACGGATATTTTGCTTGTTGTTGGCAGCCTTGCCCTACTGAACACACACTGTTGTCGGAATTAAGTCTTGCTGAGTTCAGTGGGAATAACTTCCCAGATAAATGGGAATAAGGAATACAGCCCCCACGTATCAAAGAAAACGAGGAGCTGGGGTGTGAAAGAGGAGGAGAGGCTAACAGAGAGATGTCAGACATCAAGTGTGTGTGTGAAGGAAGAAGAGTGAGGCTGAGAAAAACATATTGCTTAATTGTGATTTTGCATTTCTCTCTCTAACGGATCCACAAACAAAGGGCTCATGCCGTGTTCTGCACCTGGATTAGCAGATGCTGCACAAAGGTGTTGGATATCTTATTTGCCAATTCACCAGTTCACTGACAAGCCCAGGTTTTGTGTTTGCAGGCATAAAAACAGGGCTGTACCTATGAAGACAATAGCTGGCTGACATCACTCACTTTCCCCCCTTAATTCTGTATTGTTTTGATGGAGCCGTAATGAAGGCAAACATTTCAACGATTGTGTTGAGGCAGACAAATGCACTGTTAAAGGCTCATGCTTCTTTGGCACATTGGATCAAGACAATCTTCCATGGAAAACAGCTGTTGGCAGACCTTTATTAGTGTTGCCATTAGCGAGAGGATTCAAGTTCCTCCCTCCCCTCTTTAACCTGGTGAACCAGCTCCCCTTCCTTCTTCAGAAAAGCTTGTGCTGTGTCTTGCTGTTTTCCAGTCTTGTGTTTATGACTTTCAGACTGCTGATTTGCTTTGTCTGTGAAATATAATTTTGGTAAATTGAGTTTTGAACTGGACATTTTAAGCTGCTTTTGGAACTTCTTTTGTGGAGCTGGGGGGGGGGGAGGAAGAAGGATATGAGAGAATGAATAAAGAAAGAATTATTCTGAGACATTCCAAATACAGTGGTACCTCGCAAGACGAATGCCTCGCAAGACAAAAAACTCGCTAGACGAAAGGTTTTTCCGTTTTCGATTTGCCTCGCAAGACGAATTTCCCTATGGGCTTGTTTCGCAAGACGAAAACGTCTCGCGACTTTGTTTCCTTTGTCTAAAAACAAAGACATGTTTTGTTTATAAAGTTAATTTATTTTCCCTTCAATTTTTGAACTGCTCTTTACAGTATGTGTGACTTTAAAGAGCAGTTAATAAACTGTTGTTGTACCAAATTTGGCTTTGTTTGGACTTTTTTTGACCATAGGAACGCATTAATTGATTTTCAATGCATTCCTATGGGATTTCGTGCTTCGCAAGACGAAAAATTCGCTAGACGACAAAAATTGCGGAATGAATTAATTTCGTCTTGCGGGGCACCACTGTACGATGATCAAAACAGAATTCATATAAGTGAAATATTAGGCTACAATCCCACCCTGTGGTGTCAATGGCTTTTAGGAGGCAGCACAGGGTGTGTGGCTGGAGAGGGGATTTGCCATGGGGAGGGTCCAGAGGGCTAGAGCAGGAGAGGATTGGAGGGTCAAAATTGCCCTCCCCCCACCCCAGCCTTAGGTTTGCCATTCCTGCTACGAAAGTTACCATCTGCTTCATTAGAAAGTTTTTTCCATGGATATGTTTACACTGGCTGCCTTGCTTTCATTCCTGCTAGAGCACCTTGTTTGTCATAGTGAACATTTGGGATATTTTCACACTGACACTAAAACTGGTTCTTTGCATTTCCTAAGCCTGTACTGAAAAGATAAAACTTATACTGAGCCAAACGTGCATATGATTTTTGAACTGTCTCTCTTCTAGTTTCTGTTCCACAGGAACATCTATGCATGCACACAAATGTTATGAAACAATATCACAGGTGAAGTGTTGGGAAGGTTTTATTGAACACAATAGCTCACCAGGGCTCATATTTCTCCCGTGTTAGTATATATTTTCGGGCCTGCACCCTGTAGGCACCCAAACTGCTGCCCAATTCACAAGACTGTGTGTTGATTTGTTCCATGAGCTGCCACAGGCAAAGTCTAAAATATCCCACCAATTAGGTATTCTAGAGTAATTTCCTGCATCTGGGCATCAAGTGAAGTCACTCACAGCTTGGCTCATGAAATGGGTCACGTGATTTGGTTATGAGTAAGCACTATGTTTATGCAAACAGTTATTGCACAGGTTATTTTTTGCCAACCCCCCCCCCCATGTCCCTGAGCTTTCCCTCAAAGTTTTTATTCCTCCCCCCCATTGCCACCCCCACAGATACTTCCCAAATAATTTCAAAGACAAATGTACAACAGCAATAGGTAAATGCTATAAGTTGGGCTTCCTGCCTTTTGGTCAACTACAGCCAGTCACTTTCCTCATTTTATCCCAGTAGATAACTGGGGTTTCCAGAGCTGACAGGCTGACAGATGTCTTAGCACTTGACCTTGCATTAGGTTTACCTAATATATTATACTGTTTTGTTCAGGTAGAAAGATGATCAGTAGGGGAAATAGAGGTGAGGCACAACAATGGAGTTCAGCTAGCTTCCCAGCAGCAGGGCCAGGCCAAGATATTTCACTCCCCAGGACAGAATAGGTAGTGGTGCCATGCTTCCCTGGACAAAGAGCCTAGGTCTGAAATTATTTTGGCCAAGTTATTTTGGCACCTGAGTCAGCAAAATTCCACGAGCATCTCTCCCTGGGAGATAGAAATGCAACAATAAATCAAACAGTTAACAGTTTCCACCACTCAGAATCAGCTACCTAAGGTGGTTGCCTCATTCTGCCTAATTCTAGGGCTGTGCCAGCTCAGCAACCATGATGGTCAAGAATGGTGCATTCCAGAAGTTGCTGGATTATGACTCCCATCATCCTTGACTATTGACCATGCTGCCTGAGGCTGATGGGAGTTGGGAGTTCAACAACATCTGGAGGACCACCAATTCCCTATCCCTGTTTCCACTGCCAGTCTGTAATCTAAACCACACAAACATAGTATCTCCAAGAGTGCAAAGATTTTCATTGTAGTCACTGCAAAGAAAGTCATAGCCTGTGACTTTGGTTGTCGAGTTTACCTTTTTTTTAAATATTCCACAATAACATGCAGGTAAGATTGATTTTAGAGAAACATTCAAATGACAAAGGCCCATTCTGACTTCAGTTTGTCAACTATGGGTGTTGTAGTAGTAGTGCTTTTCAGAAAGAAAGCATATAGACAGCCCTGTTATACCAAAATGACCTCACACGTTTTTATTTCTTTCAAAACATAATTGATTGCCTTTTCATATCATATGCATTTGAATTTCTCATACATCATTCACAATGGGTGTTTAATAAACATTTCTCCCTGCCTCCACTCCTATCCTAACAGGGTGCTTTGAATAAGTATTAACTGTGCAGTTAAAAAAACAACCCTGTTAATCATCAACAAGCTGTGTTGCATAAAAACTATTCTCTGTAGCCTTCTCCTAATTGTGGGAGAGACCATTTTTCCATAACAGTGACCTTCAGTAACACCTGGTACCTGCAGCTTGCAAAACACTGGGCTTGAAATCGTATCGTATTGGCTTATCAGCTATCCAAGGTCATAAACTATGTGAACAAGTGGAGTGTATCTTATGTTTCAGAAGGCTGGTGTTATTCCAACATCTAGCTCCCTTTCCAACAAAGATATGGTCTCTGGATCTTTAAAAACAGGACTAATACGCATGCTCCCCCCTTCCCCAAAAGCTTTGCAAGATAGAGCTAATCTACCATGTATTCTGTGTTGCTGGGAAACGTGTTGTGGCAGCACAGCGAGTTCTCCTTTAAGCAGCTAGTTGAAATGTGCTCAGAACAAAGCTTATGTGCACTGCAGGTTGGCTGCAAGATTATATTTCTTGTGTTTACTGGTTGGCTGCTGTGGGGTGGGGGTGAAACTCTAAACGTGGACAAAGTGGAACCTCAAAAACCTGATCCAAAGACATACTATGGACAGGCCCCATAACAGACATATTATGGACAAAAACACATCTTAAAGGGCCTTTCATATACCCAAACAACCCCATATAAATTGCTTCAAAGCCCGGTTCTTTTGCAAATGAGATATTTTGTTTCTTAGGCTGTAATTCTAAACCAGGGTGGTCCAGAATGTGCCCCGAGGGCCACACACGGACATTGAGCCCCCGCCAGTCCTTGGCAACATTTGACAACCTGCCCCCCAGCTCTAACGCTGCCTTCCTAAAGCCAGGTAAATGGGGCACTGTGCTTTGTGAAGGAGGTGTGAGGGCTCTGATAGAGTCCTAGAGTCCTCCTTCTTCCTTCCCAAAGTTTAGTTAGCACTTTCCCAGCTTTGGGAAGGAGTAAGGAGGGCCCTAGGACCCTTCCAGAGCCTCGTGCCTCCTTCTCATCACTTGTTTGAATTTGGGAAGGCAGTGTGAGGGCTGGGGGTGGAGAGCGTCAAATTTTGGCTTCACTCCCCATGTGTGGCCCATGGATTCCATGTCAAAGTACTCTTGAGGCCCACTTAGTATGAAAAACTGGAGTGCCCTGTCCTAAACACATATTCATTACTGGAGAAATAATAATAATAATAATTTATTTCTACCCCAGGCTGGGTTTCCCCAGCCACTCTGGGCAGCTTCCAACAGAAGGTTAAAATACATTAAAACACCAGTCGTTAAAAACTTCCCTAAACAGAAAGGCTAATTGAAATAAGCAAGAGTTACTTCCAAGTAAACATGTATAGGATTCACCTGCATAGTAGGATCTGGTAGCATGACAGTCGTATTGGGTTACATCCAGCATTAGTTTTACTCAGAGTAGACCCATTGACACTAATGTTTGTTTACTTAGTTTCAGTGGGCCTACTCTGAATAAAATGTAGTTAGATGCAACCCATTGACTTAATTACAGGGAATTATAACCCATTGCACCCGAGATCTGCCTCCCCTCGTGCATAATTATAGAACGAAAAAAATGTTTTTCTTTAATTGACTGATCCACAAAACCAGAGATGTATTGTGTTTGTACATTCCTGGGAAGTAATGAAGGCATTTCCAAAAGTTTCTAAATTTAGAAAATATATATGGGAGGAAATGTACCTTCAATATTTCTGTTTCATAGACTAGCTCTATTAATATTAATATTGACAGGATCTTATACATGTTTACTTGGAAGTAACCTTGGGCTAGTCACACTTCTCTGAAGTCTCTCAGCCCCACTCACCTCACAGAGTGTTTGTTGTGGGGAAGGAAGGGAAAGGAGAATGTTGGCCGCTTTGAGACTCCTTCGTGTAGTGATAAAGCGGGATATCAAATCCAAACTCTCTTTACTGATTTCAATAGCAGTTACTCCCAATAAGGGATAGATGAGAATTTTTATTATGTTCACATATAAAGGCGAACACACCTAATTCTCACTTTGCAAAACAATACGAAAACTGAAATGCAGCAATCCTTCAAAATTTGCAATTCTCTGAATTTTGCAACGCATTTCTCCAGCCAACTACTGTATACAAAAATTCGTATATCAGAGTAACATTTGCATAAAATGCCTATATTAACTAATAACAAAGCACATTATATTAGAGAAATGTGCTTTGCAAAAGTGTGTATATTAGACAAAGCTGCATACAAAAATGTGTATGTCAGTAGGAATTCACACTAAAATGCCGATCACTTTTCATAAGGACTTTAAAAAGTAAATAAATTCGCAAACTGGTGTGGAAATGTGGAGAACCCAACATAAAATTGGAACTATGAGAAACCAAAATTGACAGAGTCACCCGTCCCTGTTCCAGAATAAATGAGAATTAGAACAGCAGCTCAAGCTGTACTTACCGTATTAGGAAAGGTATTGTTGGTCCTTGGCATACGTTCAGCAGATGTCTCTTGGAGAATCTGGTCACTGTCAAGAGTTAAGGACTTCAGGATTCTGTGTTAATAAACAACCCCTTCTAGAAGCCAAACGTAACTTCACGGGGTCCTAAATACCAGTATGCTTTTGTTAGACGTTCTCTAACAAATCCCTGCGAAGACCTTCTGTCATTGACTTCAGGAGCTTCCAAGGGTGCCTGCAGGTGGAATTCTGGCTTGATATTGTGAGACCACTTGCATCATGCCAATTGCCTTCCTTTTTGCTGTTATTGGTGAACTTTATCACTGAGGGAGAAACAATGCACATGATATATGACCCAAGTACAGTGGACGCTTGGGTTGCGAACGTGATGTGTGTGGGAGGCACGTTTGCAACCCACAGCGTTTACAACTCGCAGCGTTCGCAACCCACAGCACCGCATCTGCGCATGTGTGGACCATCATTTAGCGCTTCTGCGCATGCACAAAGTGCAATTTAGTGCTTCTGCTCATGTGTGAGTGCCAAAACCCGGAAGTAACCCATTCCGGTACTTCTGGGTTTTGGCGCACCCGTAACCCAAAAATGCGCAACCTGAAGAGTCTGTAACCCGAGGTATGATTGTAGTAGGCATGCTAACCTAAGTGGATCAGTGTGGGCAGCGCAGGTCCAGCCAGCAACCCAGCCTAGTCTAATGTTAGCTGTCACATTTTTACAGAAAATGACTGATAGAAACATTGTTCGCTTCAATGGGTCAGGAACTGAAACCTGTTCCAAGTCTATTAGAATAAAACTGTCCCTTTCCAAGTCATCTATACAGAGCAACCACCGTCACAATCCCAGTCAGTATCTATATAAAAATACTGGCAACTCAACAATATGTATTTGCATATATAAACATATTTAGCCATATGTTTGTGTGCCTCAGCTCTTGATGCATGAATCTGATATTTTGGAAGCCATCATTCGAAGACCACCTTGAAAGAAGCTCTGTTTTATAACAGATGGCTACTGTGCCCTCTAGGAAAACATGTCTTTTCCCCCCACCATCAAACTGGCACAGGTCCACTGTTCAATCTGTACATATCCCTTAGGAATATATGGCATGTGGTCTTGGCAGTGGGGGTGCTTACTTAATGCAAGAACCAACTGCGCCAAAGAAAAATCATATAGCCCCCTCCCCATCCCAATTTTCTCCATCAAAAGAGAAACCATGGCAAGAATCCATCCCTGATTCTGAAATTCAAGTCACAGCAGCAGCAAATACAGGGTCCAACTAAATGTATCCCAATGAATTATGTGTTAGTCTGTTTGGATAAGCTCTCCAGCCTGTTGGTCTTCCAAACTGCTTTTTGCTGCTGTTGCTGCAAAAAAAATTAAAAACCCCACAACCTGATTTTGCAGGTTGGCAGATTTCAGGCTGGATCAGCTGGCTGGATGTGCGGCCAATTTCCTAAGCTACTTTGAAGCTGGAAAGAATTTGAGAAATAATAGAGTCCTTAGCCCTCGTAAAAGTCATATATTTTTTCAGATGAAAAAGTGCCAGCAGTGCGTGGGGCGTGTCTAAAATCCTGGGCTAAGAAAGTCTCCTTTCCTGATTGCTGTGCATATTTGCAGCTGCTAAGCTCACAACTCCCGGTAGAATCACATGACCATTTACTGTGTGGTGCTTTTAAGCTGCATAGAGAGATGGTAATCTGTAGCATCTGGCCATGTAGCCAACTAAACATCACCACATCTTTGTTTCTCGAGCTATCAAATTTGCTGCAGGAGCATGGCAGGGCTGCATCCGCATGCCAGCTCAGAAGCTATCATGCAAAAATGCCAGTGGCAGTGGCTGCTGCCCAATCCACACTGCTGATGAATAACCAGGATCCTGATTTTCTCCCCCACATCCCACACTAGTAGCATCCAGTGGTTAAATATGCTAGACTTTATTAGGTTGCCCACAGAGAGCCAGTGAGAAGCTGCAGTGCAGAAGCTTTGCTTTGCTACCTTCACTAATCTTCAGGTGAAGGTAATATATGACTTTGGAAGCGTGGCCAAGTATTCATTGCAAACAGTGCACATTGTCTAACATGACTTTAGTTCCGGGCAATGTATATGAATTTTGATTCCCATTATGCAGCTCAGCCAGGTTGGGCTTGACCACAGCAGGTCCTCTTGTTGTCCCATCCTAATTAAACCAGTAGAGCAGGAATGGGAAACCGGTGGCCTTCCTGATGCTGCTGACTCCAACTCCCATCAGCTTCACCCAGCATGGCCAATAGTCATAGCATAGTCAGGCATGATGAGTGTTGCATTCTAGCAACATCACCATGACACTAGAGTGTGGGAACAAGGAGCTAGAGAGACTACAGGTAACTGGGTCGCCATATAGTTACAACTACCATGGAGTAAAGCTGTTGTACGATTCCATCCTTGGACATTCTCCTTTACAAGAGTTGGATAAGATGGTTGCAGAGATTCCCATGGGAAAACTGTAGCTGGTCATATGAGACTATTAAAAATGAATAGTCTTATGTTGGTTCAAATAATATTTTGTTGTAAATAAGGCTATAAAGAGGTTCTTTGCAAGGAATATTTGCCTCAGGTGCCCATGCAGACTTGGTGTCAGCACCTGGCGGCTGCTGCACCTCCCCAATATCTGCCTATGGTGTTTCCATGATGTCCTAGAGCACATGATGTAACATTGCTGTGAGGCATGGCAGGAAATTAAAATGGTGGACATGTACACACACACACACACACACACACACACACACACACACACACACAGTCAGTAACCTGGGACATTCTGGGCAATTTCTAAAGTGGCACATAGCTATCCACCACTATGGGTAAGTTGAAGGTCAAGGGTCACACCGCAGAGGAAACTTTGCTGAGGGCTCTTTTCAACCTGGTGCTGTCTATCCCAATGCTGTCTCCTCTGAGTAGCAGCTGTTTCCCAACGTTAGGCAGAGCCTAATGAAGCCATAGTACTCAGGATCCTTTGAGTGGAGATGCCAGGCTAAAGGTAATGGTAAAGGACCCCTGTATGGTTAAATCCAGTCAAAGGTGGCTATGGGATGCGGTGCTCATCTCGCTTTCAGGCTAAGGGAGCTGGCATTTGTCCACAGACAGCTTTCCGGGTCATGTGACCAGCATGACGAAACTGCTTCTGGCGCAACAGGACACCCTGATGGTAGCCAGAGTGCACAGAAACGCTGTTTACCTTCCCACCACAGCAGTACCTATTTATTTACTTGCATTGGTATGCTTTTGAACTGCTAGGTTGGCAGAAGCTAGGACAGAGCAACAGGAGCGCACCCTGTCACAGGGATTCAAACCACCAACCTGGACTGAAACCTGGATTACATGTTTTACATTGAAGATTCCAGGTTCCACCTGGGATGTTTGATGCAAACCATGCACTTTGTAGCTGACCTGTAAGTTTTAAGATAGCAATAGTTTTGTTTCCTTTAAAGAGATGTCCAGTAGAAATGATCATCTGTATTTATTCTATGTGCAGTAGCTGACCCTTGCTTTCCTTACTGAGTTTTGTTGGACTTTTTCACCAATACAGAGTGTGCACAGTGACTGAAGCATATAAATAAAAGGCTGTCTGCAATATCTTTGCTTAGTTTTATTTTCAAAAACTTAACAGCCAAAAGCTGCAAGCCATCACTACCCCTCACCAGCAGCTTACAAAATATTTGATTAATATACAAAATATACAAAATATACAGTTTCAAATAATCAATTATCCTATCACATCCCTTCCTGCATCCAGTGCAGAAAGTAACTCCCCTTTCTAATTAGGCAAAAAGTCAAGAGACCACAGGTGTACAGCTAAGTAGGTCAAACTGCAAACATATACCTGTGAGCTTCAATTAACCAACACTGTTCCTGCGTAGCATCACTGACCACTTTAAGATAAAGAAAAACCAACAAGCTTAACTTCCTTTTTTTCAATATAAAATCAAACTGTTGCTCCTAACCGATTCAATACAGCCTTAAGGGTGTTCATTTATTGCAAGGCCCTTGCTGCCCACCTTTCTTTTACTTGGGGAAGGGAAGTAATCTTAAAATGAATGAAAAGAGAAGCTATATTAGGTGACACATTTACTGAAGCAACTGTGTTGACCCCCTTTTTTAAATGCACAGTAGCCTCAGTCTTGTAACCGGCATAAATATTGGCCTTGGATTTGTTATTGGAACTGCTACTGGTGATTTGCCATAAATAGAACCCAAGCAAACCCTCTCTGTTTGTTGTTCTTGACTTGGTATCGAGTGGTGCTTTCCAAGAAACAAGGAAAAAACGGGATTTACAGTGCTGACTTTGACTCCATTTGGCAAGAGCAAAAGATGGCCCACAAAACAAGAAAAGTATAGGCATGAAGCAAGTAAATGGGTCATTCCGAGAAGCAGTGTTTTCCTTTGTGGCCCACTGCTCTGCAAATAATGAAACCTCACAGAAACAGCTGGGAAAGCCAGCCATTTAGGGTTCTCCTCCCTACAGCACCCCATCTTCCATTCATACTCTAAGCACTTTCAATATAAAAGCATGCCAAGTTTCCTCTAATAAATACTAACACTTAGGTTGCAATCCTACCCATACTTAACATGGATTAAGTCCCACTGTGAGCAGACATAGAATCATAGAATTGTAGAGTTGGAAGGGACACCAAGGGTCATCTAGACCAATCCCCTGCAATGCAGGAATCTCAACTAAAGCATCCAGTATAGATAGCCATCCAACCTTCGCTTAAAAACCTACAATGAAGGTGAGCCCACCACCTCCTGAGGGAGTCTGTTCCATTGCTGAACAGCTCTTACTGTTAGAAAGATCTTCCTGATGTTTAAGCAGAATCAACTTCCTGATGTTTAACCAGAATCTACCTTCCAGAGCAGGATAAAATAAGCTTGCTCCATCTTCCATGTGAAAGTCATTTAGTTGCTAGCTTGTCAAGAGCCTTCTTAAATTGTGGCACTCAGAAATGGACACGGTACTCCAGGTGTGGTCTGACCAAGGCAGAATAGAATGGCCCTAGTACTTCCCTTGATCTGGACACTATACTTCTGTCGATGCATCCTTAAATAGCATTGTCAGAAGCCTGACTGAAATCAAGATACACTATGTCCACCTGATCCACCAAGCTTGTAACTCTATTAAAAAAGAAGAAATGAGGTTCGTCTGGCATGACTTGTTTTTGAGAAACCCATGCTGAGTCTTAGTAATCACAACATCCTTTTCTAAGTGCTCACAGACTGTTTAATTATCCATTTGAGGACTGTTCCTGGTATCAACGTCATCTTTTTAAAGAGGGGGACAACATTTGCACAGGATTGCCCTGTTGATATTTATATAGCACTTATATATACAAGTGCTAAAAGCGCTTCATGGCCATTTTCTCAGGGATACTTAACAATATCTTGGTTAAGACTGACCACAGTTATTACCCCCATTTTAGAGATGGAAGGCTCAAGCTGAAATATCGCAGCTTGCCTAAAACTGTTATATCTCAGCCTCCTGCAATATTGTGGCTAAAGTATAATTTAAACTGTCCCAATTATAGATCATTCTCTTAAGCATTAGGTAATGCTCGCCTCAGAGAAGTCACCAGGAAACTTCCAGAGCAAGAGCTGTTTCACATATTGCAAAACAGCAAATTCAAGTTTACCACTAACGGCAGACATCAAATGTGTGAGAATGTGATGAGGGTTTTTCCCCATCCAAACTAATACTCTGCTACTTCATCATGCTGCACTTTTCTAAAACAGGATTTAGAACCATAGAACACTCAAATATTTCATTCCATCCATGAGAATTCATCAAGGGTAGCTCTTATCTAAGAGTACTACATACAAGCAAAGTAAATGTGGTGGGTTAAGGTAGAATCTCTGGCATTTTCCCACAAGTGCATAACGTCTAACCATTAGTTGTTTTAGTATTTATTCATTTATTTGGATTTCCAGCTTACCAGAAGTTATATGGTCACTCTCCCACTCCCAGGAATCATCACACTGATGTTTTCTACAGCAGTGTGCTTGCACTGGCCTGCAGGGCAGGCTGAACCTGTTGAATTTCTGTCTGCCACATAGCTTTTAAAGATTTTAAAGATACAGCAGCCTTGTAAGGAAGAGAGTTGGTAGCCCCTAGCATAGCTTACTCGATCCCTCAAATTCCTAGCACGTTATGATATAATTTTAAAAACATAATAAAAAAATAAGACTGAAACAGATTCAAAGTTTGAAAACTTCAACCCAAATGCCAAAGACAGGCAGGGATGCTGGGGGGGGGGGAGGCATTTTATAACACTCGGAAGAGGTTCAAAGTTTGGACTTTTTGTGAGTTTCCAAATCTAGACTTTGGACTAGATTTTAGTGTAGGACATATACTTCTAGTCCAAGTTACAGTGGTACCTCAGGCTACATACGCTTCAGGTTACATACGCTTCAGGTTACAGACTCCGCTAACCCAGAAATAGTGCTTCAGGTTAAGAACTTTGCTTCAGGATGAGAACAGAAATCGTGCTCTGGCGGCGCAGCAGCAACAGGAGGCCCCATTAGCTAAAGTGGTGCTTCAGGTTAAGAACAGTTTCAGGTTAAGAACAGACCTCCGGAACGAATTAAGTACTTAACCTGAGGTACCACTGTATTAGGCAAACATTCCTATGCTACATATCAGACACAAATGTATCTTACAGAGGTAGAATTGCCTTTGGGCCCACTTTCACATGGAGCACTAATTTTGTATTCTTTTTGTTGACGTCGGAAAGCTTTCAGATAGCAAAAGAAGCAAAAATATCTGAGGCATCCTCTTTTTTTGTATCCCATATCTTGTTTGAAACAAAACATGGGATATAATACAATGAAAGCCCTTGCATGTGTTCTATGCAGCTATGCTGTGATTCCACTTCAGTATTATCTGAGAGTCTGTCTGGGTCACTCGGCTGGGCTGAAAGACAATCATTATTTGCAGGCATAGAGAAGTCTTGTAACATTTATGCCAATGGCAGGAACCTCTGGAAAAATCCATAAAGGGCTTGTTTCAGTACTCTGCAAGCTGTCAGTCTTTTTCATTACTGCAATATTGAAAATGTTTCCAGTGTTTCAGAGCTGAGGTAAAATGACTATCAGAATTGAGTCTTTGTTATATGGCCAAGGTAGAAAGAGAGAGCATTTAAAGTAACTGCCTATTTCATTCTCTCAAGAGCACGTTCAAAATGGATAATGTTCGGAGATCTTGCTTGCAGATCTTAACAGGAAATGGACTCAAGTCAGAAAACACCAACCATGGTATCTTGCCTCTTAGGCAAAAGCCTGAAGATATTTTAGTTTTAAAAGTGTACTGTTGATTTTTCATTCTAAGCTTAGAAAAGCATAATAAAAACAGTAAACAAATAATAAATCAGAGTAGACCAAAGCATTATTTTGTGTGGGGTGTGTGTGTGTGTGGTAGAGTGGAGGTGGTAGTTTTTCTGGTGAATATTCACAACTGCCTGTGGAGAAACCTTCAGTGTTTGCTAGTGTTTACTGACATTCCCTAATTTCAGGTGTTCTCAGTTATGTATATATGCACTGTGCCATAGTTTAGTTGCAAAAAAGTGCCCATTTTTCAATTTTTTTGTGCGTTGGGTGAAGGAAGACCCAGCAGAGTTGCCATGAATCATATCTCTGTTTAGTATTAATATGCTATTGTTCATTCTCATGCCCAAGTACCACCCTGCACTGGAATACTGGGTCACCTTCCTATCCTGGTGCTATCATGAAACATTATAAATAGTATTTGGATACCTCAAATATACCTGAGCATGGATACTTAGCTGGTGCTTTGAATTTCACAGGTGAACCTGTAATTACAGAAGGGCTGAAGCTCAGTGACAGAGCATCTGCATCTGCTTCGCATGCAGAAGGTCTCAGGTTCTATCCCTGGAGACCCCTGTCTGAAACCCTGGAGCCCTGCTGCCAGTCAGAGCAGACAGTATTGAACTAGATGGCCCAGCTGGATGACTGCGTATTAGGTAGCTTCCCTTGTTCCTAACCACCCTGTTTCAATTAGGCTCACTGTGGCTTTCTTCTTCTGCATTGCAACATGGTGTCCACATTATGTCAAGAGGAGGTTGGTCCTGGGTTGTCCTCTACAACTTTGCTCTTCAAACTGATCAGCTCTGTCATGGGACTGTGGGGATGAAGCCACAGGTGCCAAAACAATTCATGTCTGTAGTTGTCTGTTTTTCCCTAAGGAGGACCAAATCAAACAGTGTTTGAAAAAGAGGAACAATGAGACGAGAAAGGGAGAGAGAGAGAGAAAGGCACAAAGAAAGAAAACAGACAGTAAGGGGAAAGGCCTAATACTCTGCATGTATTGTTGTGGCGGGATCATGTTAAGGGAGATAAGCTCTTCCGCAGACATGTCCCAGTGCTGATCTTGGTGTAAAGGAGAGAGGGGATCTAGGCCACTTCTTCCATTTCACTCTTGCCAGTTGTGTAGCATGGTGTCTTTCGTTTACTAGGGCAGATTCCCACCCACCCCATCCTGTTCCTTGGCATGAATTTCAGACACAGTGACTACAATAGAGCATTCCTCCTTCAGATTATAACCAAACAAGGTTAGGGGAATTTATGAACTCCTTTGCTGATGATATCTGGTTTGCTTCACAAAATTCCCTTTATTCCCCCCCCCCTCTTTTTGTTGAAATCTCTTTGAGTTCCAGGGTTCCCCGCTATTTGCCCAGTATCAGCAAAAGGCTCTGATGGTATCCATCTCCCTCCAGATACTGAATAACCACCTCAAAAACAGAAAGCTCCCAGCATCCACATGGCTCCTCCAGATCCATGAGCTTCTCCTGTTACTGGGCTCCAAGCAAACATCTTGCCCATTCCACTGACTGCATCAGGCTGTCACCCTGTGCTTTTAGCGGCATGCTTCTTTGTATTCAAGGAAAACCCGAGCAACTAGGAAAAACAAAAGATATTTTTGCTGTGAGCCAGCCAAATAGTTCTTAGGCACGTAATTCGGGACTTGCAGATGCACTATAAACCATAATTAGAATGGGATGTGGTATGTTGGTGGGGGGGGGGGAGATGGGGAGTGCCATTTGAGCATACTTGAAAACTTGTTGCCTGAGGGTTTTATATATACAACACATGCCTACACTTCCTGCTGTTGTGAAGCAGGCAGGGGAGTGAGGGGGGATATGCACAAAATTTGTGACTCATTCAGGGTGTTTTGTTGTTTCTGCTTTTTAAAAAATCCTGTCTGTGTCACACATAGGTAGCATCAAAGCTTATCCTGTTTCAGATGTTATTTCCCTCCCCCTCCACCCCCTCCCGCCCTGTTAGCAATGCACTTCTTAGAATAGTACTGTTCTTAATCCGGCTGTTTGCTTTCACGACAGAAAGTGAAGGACAAATTAATTCTCTTCCTGCAAGTAAAAACAGAATGGCTTCTTCCCCAAGTGCAAATAGTGTGATTGAGTTTCCAAAGCTTTGTTTTTGAGAAGTTTAATTATACTTCTACTGAAGCCAAACTGTCAAAACATGGTAGCCAACCATTTCTTTTGAAAATGCATTACCTTTCTTATATAAAAGCCTGTAATTGAGATTGGAAGTGAAACTATAGCTTTGAGCGGAAAGAACAAGGGCTGCATTTTGTTGCCAGAAGGGAAACAAACCAAATCCTTATGTTCAAACTTCTGAACTGGAGTAACAGAAGCTAGTAAAAAGAAAGTAAAATGGGGACATGAAATGAACAGCCTTATTTACTAATTTAAACAGCAACCGGGGTTTTTGAAGGGTATAATTCTGACTTCACCATCTTTAGTTTAGAGTAGCCCACATGAAGATAGTTGAAACATCTGGTGTTGAGTCCCTTGCATTAAAAATTACTTAGGTAGAGGTGATGGAGGAAAACTTCTAACTGAGTTAGGAGGGCTGTTGGGAATCAGGGCCATTGATTTCTTACATTTATGGACCAGTCCAGATTTGCCACAAGAACCCTTTTAAGTCACTCTGGTCACATCTACACCAGGCATTTAAAGCAATGTTATAGCACTTTAATAGTTATGGCTCCTTCCAAATAATCCTAACAAATGTAGGTTTTTTATTTTATTTTATTTATTGAATTTACATACCACCCTATACCCGGAGGTCTCAGGGCAGTTCACATAAAAAGAACACAGTATTTTTAAATGGTTCTGACTTCATAAACCTAAAATCCCCAGCAACATTAACAAACTACAGTTCCCAGAATTCCTTGAGGGAAAGAATGTGTTTTGAGTGTGTCTCAAAGGCATATCACAGGGGTCACCAAATGAGTCCCATCAGCACAAACCCTGGAAGAGGGTTTCCTTTTGCACAACAGGAATTTTCCCTCTCTGCTCTCCCTGCCTTGCTTGCTACCCTCCCAATTGGTTTTGGGGTGTACAGAGAACCCCCCAGAACAGTGTGAATAGGTCACTCCATCTGGGAAGCTTCAATGCTTGTGTTGATGGGAAGTTTGCCACAGGGTGTTGAATTCTACCCATAGTGTGTACACAGTCCAAATAGGCACACCATACACGATGCACTCAGCTCTCACCTAGCTCCTAGAAGCTGTCAGCACGTGACAGCTTGCGTATTCACAGCAGTGACCAGCAGAGGAATGACAGCTGGGAGGAGTGCAGAAAGAAGAAACGCCGTGGTACACCTGCAGCTGCATGACCAGACACCTTCATCTGCCCCAGCTGCAACAAAACATGTCTCTCCCATATCGGCCTCTACAGTCAAAGCAGGCACTGTAACGCTCCAATCGTTCAACTTCACCCCCAAATGTGCACTCTCCAATTTTCTCCTGAGAGAGATGGATGCCAATCTATTTGGTCCTACTGAGACAAACTCAGAAAGTGGCTATACATTATTGTACTTTGGAGCTACACAGACAGTCTTGCTTGTTTCTGCTTTGGCCTAATTCTCCCATTGCATGCTGTTGCCAAACTTTCCTGGTCCAGGAATGGTTGTAGCTGACATACCAACTGCAGTTAGCAAAAGGCACATCTAGCCACGGAGGCTACCCAAACAGAGCCATCACCATAAGCACCCCGAAACTGCAAACCTGCTCCTTCGGGGGAGTGCCACCCCATGCAGGGTAGGCAATTGACCCATTTTTCAGACATGGGAACTAATCACTCACAGTGCCTCCATCTTGCCAGGATACAAATTCAGCTTGTTTTTCCTCATCCATCTCACCACTGCATCCGAACCCTGTCCCAGGGACTGCATAGCCTCTCCCAATTCAGATATTATGGAGAAATAGAACCGAGTGTCATCAACATACTGATGGTACCTTACTCCCAAACTCCTAATGACCGTTCCCAGAGGCTTCATATAGATATCCAATAGCACTGGAGATAAAATAATCACTAGGAGTTAAGTAGAAATGTGGGTGAGGGTGGTTCAGGAACAAACATGTTAGCTATCCCCCCTCTTAGTACTGTTCTAGTCACTTCTGAAGCAGGCTTTCTGTACACATCAAGGCTCTCTACATGTCTTAGAATGCTATAAAATCAAGTCTCTAAAGCATGTAAAATCATGATTGCCCCCCACAAATTGGAAAGCGATGGAAACAGCAAGGTCTGGTGTTGCTGGTAGTCGCTTATCCCTTCTGCTTTCCCTTACGTTTGCTTAATTCCTAATTGTAACACCTGAAGAGAGCTTGAACATTTCCCCCAAATAATTAAGTTAATTCTAGACCACCCAGAAAATTGAATTTTGTTACAGGCGCACGCATGTGCACACACACACAGCCAGAGCCAGTGATAACAAGAAAAATTATGAATAGGGAAGATATTTGCACCTAACGCTCAATGCTTGGGGCATGATGTTTACCTCATGATAGAGGCCAACATTTCAGGGCTGAACAAGCCAGGCTGTACATGCGTCTGAACGTTGGTCTGTGTGAGTTCCCTTGACACTTCCTGCATACACTTCAATCAAGATATGATTTCAGTAGGGGGACTTCCAGTAGCAGTTAGGAGCTTGTCTCTGTGCTGTATAGCCTGTGGGGATTCAGAAGAGTGCAACAGCTCTGTGCAGGCAAGCATTAAGGATACGGTTATACTGCGGGTCAAGTCTCTGCTATTTTGTGCAACGTTGATTCCTTTTTATTATTTACTCTCTGTTGCTTCCATATTAAAACTGCATTGTTGTTGTTTAGTTGTGTCCGACTCTTCGTGAACCCATGGACCAGAGCACGCCAGGCACTCCTGTCTTCCACTGCCTCCCACAGTTTGGTCAAACTCATGCTGGTAGCTTAAATATATATACCGCCCTATACCTGGAGGTCTCAGGGTGGGTCACAGAACAAGATCAACACAAAACACCACAATATATATAATCAAAATAATAACAACTCAATAACACCCCCCTGAAAAAAGAGCCACGTTTTAAAAGGGATTTGTAGCCTCTGTTGGGGATAACTGGGCTATTTTTCACATGGGGCGTGGCCACAGTTACCCATTCTTGTCAAATTTTTAGGAGCTTTTTTTAAAAAAACAACAACAACACTCTCCACAAAATTGCCGTATTCTTTTTCCAGTTGTTGCAACTGGAAGTAGCACCATAACAAACATTTTAAACATATCCACAAACCTGGATCTATACAGAACCAGAGACAGTAGGAGAAGAACAAAAGTCATAATATGCCTTTGTGTAGCATGATATGATATATGCTCTACTTCAAACCAATACAGTCCCTTTCCATGGAATGGGATTTCCCTGGCACTTTGAAGTCCATTGGCTTTTAGTGCCAATGTAGGCCAGATATGTGTTATTGATACCTAGGGCCAGGATTGGGTTGACATGGCCAGACTCCTTCCTTCTACCATGGCTCATGCTCCAACTGTTGTCCTTGGCCACTGCTGATGTCTGACCTCCTTGCTCACTCTTTAACTTTCCTTCTCCCTTTGGATTTCTCCCACTGGCTGAAGGGGGAAAGAAGCAGCTGCCTAGTTCTGTTGTAGAGGAAGAGGGTAAGCGAGTGGGGGTTGTGGTGGCAGTGATGAGGTGGCCCCACTGAATGTGTCTTGCTTGAGGGCCTCCAAAAATTCTGTGGGTGCTTCAAATCAGAACTTGATTCATGGTCAGTCAGTAGTACGGACAAGTCAAATAACTGTTGACTGCATCGGGAATTGTGGGGAAACAGGTCATGTCATTCCACACATATCAAAATATATTTTTAATCCAAGCATATATTGTTTATTAAATGGATGTTCTATGTTGTGTTTTTCCGCTGTAAAGACAAAATATACATTTATTAAACAAAATTGTTTCCTGTATAGGGTGTCCCTGGGACTCTTTCAGAGCGTTTTTAGCCTTTTCCTTACCCTGACACCTGAGGGCCCAAGGCCACTTGTAATTTTGATTAGATGGGGGTGTAGTTCCTTTAGCATTACCCTAATTTCACCTTAAAACACACTATTAACTATTAGCTGCCACCATCAATTGAGTAAGCAGCAGAAAGTGCCACGGAGGAGTACTGTTTGGAGATCTACAGTACAGAATTATAACTCTGCCAGCTTCTAGTCTCCAGCTGCCTACTCTTCAAAGTGTTATCATAATTCTTCATAGTGACTTGGTTGAAAGAACAAATTCAGTAAGATTGGGTGAGATAAGCTTGGTAGAATCCCCTGAGACCACATGGACTCCAATCCTACGTGAACATACAAGGACAGCCTTTCCCCACCTGATGCCCTCCACATGTTTGGACCAACAACTCCCATCAGACCCAGCTCGTGTGGTAAGGGATGATGGGAGTTGTAGTCCAGTCACATCTGAAGGCACCAGCTTGGGAAACACTGTGCCATACAGCAAGCCCCATTAAACACAGGGAGACTTACTACTGAGTAAGCATGCATCAGAGCGATGCATTGCATTCATTAACCCTGAATGAAAATGAAATCGCAGTGAAACAAAAAGCAAAATGTCATTAATGCTTGTCCTTGGGTGATATAGCAGGCAGGCATTTATAACTTACTTTGCTACTAGCAGACCATAGCAGATTGCACTGCTTCTTGCTTAGCAGGGTGGTGCCATGGAAAATCCAGTGGGCCTACGTTTTGCCACTGCTGACTGAGGACACCTTCGTAGCACCCTTGGTTATTTCCTTATAGGAAATCTGAATTAGGAAGACAGCCTCAGGGCCAAATGTGATCAGGGAAGATGGAACAATAGATCCAGTAAGTTCAGGCTTGTCCTGGCAAGCTGTACACATCTGGCTGATTTGCCAGTGTCTGGGGTTGTCAGAAACAAAAGGCAGGAAGAGACAGCTCACCCTCCAATTGTAAAGTGAGGAGCAATGTGGCATCTGGCTGTCAGTCATGCAGGCAGCTGGCCAGAAGAGATACAAACTTCACTGGGGGTTACATTTAACTCAAACAACTTAATGCAGTACAGTGGTACCTCCGGTTATGGACGGGATCCGTTCCAGAGTCCTGGCTGTATCCCGTAAAGTCCATAACCGGAGGTGTCCTTCTGCGCATGCATGCGGTGTGATTGAGTGCTTCTGCACATGCATGCTGCATGCAGAGCATTTCTGAACATGCGTGTGTGGCGAAACCTGGAAGTGTACACTTCTGGATTTGCCACGTTCACAACCCGAAGTTTACGTATCCAAAGGGATACTTAAGCAGAGGTACGACTGTACAGTGGTACCTCTGGTTGCGAACGGGATCCGTTCCAGAGGCCTGTTCACAACATGAAAAGCCCCCAACCTGAAGTGCTATATCTGCACAGGTGCGCAGCACGATTTGGAGCTTGTGTGTGTGCGCGAAGCACAATTTAGCATTTGTGCGAATGCGCGAGTGGTGAAACCCGGAAGTAACTCTTTCCGGTACTTCCGGGTCACCGCGGGACACAACCTAAAAGAACGTAACATGAAGGAAACGTAACGAGGTATGACTGTATATTCCTAACTGTATATGCCATTGGCTTTCTCCTTTGACTGGGGGCGGCCTTGCTATCAGGTGGAGTGAGGCAACTGTTTCAGGCAGCAGGTGTCAGGGAGTCCCAGCAAGCCACTCACCATTATGTTTGGATCCTAAGCTAGGTCGTTGTCTCCGATCCTATCTATAACCCTGGAAAGCTGTCGCCAGTCAGTGTAGACAATACCAAGATAGATGGACCAGTGGTCTGGACTCGATATAAGCCAGTTTCCAAATAATAATACTGGTTTAACCTTGCAGTATAGACATGCTAAAAAGGTGTAGCTGGACACAGCTTCCACGGTGGTAATTGAAAGCAGGACACGGCACAGAAAGTACCTGGGTGACAAACCAGCTAATTGCAAGGCAGTTTGGCACTTCCACCACTGGTTTCGCACCACACTTGCTTTGTTGTTTGTGTTTATTCTGCTGGTTTGGCTAGCAGAAGTCAGTGTAGGGATCTGCACAGTCTTTGCAATGAGTGCATATGCAATATGCAAAATTCAGAGCTTGTGCACGAGCTTCTCTGGAAGCATCCTAAAAGAAAGGTCTTCAACAAGAGTTGCACCCCAGGGAGGGTTTATCAAATTACTAACATAATATTTCTTTTTTGAGTTACCCAAGTTTCCAAGTAAGATCAAATCCTAACAAAGACTACGAAGCTGATTCCCCCTCAAGCAACGCCTCAGCTAAGCAAAGTCGCTTGGCTCAGGCCACCCACATAGTCATTTCTGTAACCCAGGAGTGGCTCCTCCTGACCCACATTGTAGGAATCATGGGACCAAACAAATAACAATAAAACCATAGGAGATTATTGTTTTGCAACTTTTTGTGGTTCACTTTGCTGAAGAGCTGTTTCACAAAATCTAGGCCTTAAGTCACACCTGAGGCCAGCGCAAACATGCAGAATGAATGTGCTACTAGCTTTGAAGTGATTCTATGTATGTGTTGAGGCACAGTTTCCCTACAGTAAATGTTATTAGTTCAGTGTTGCTTTCCCTTACACTGGTAAAAGGGTGGCTTCTTCTATAATGTTTTCTTAGCCTGCAGTCCCAGACATACTGACCCGGAAGAAAGTCCCATTGAACTGCATTGGATGTATTCATTTCTTAAAGCAAACTTTCTGAGTAGGCATACACAAGAGTGAAATGTTGAATGCTATAGGGCCTTAAAAATATGCAGTTATGTTGAGTCAGAGAATGATTACTCTGGCTGGAATTTATTCTCATAGGATAAATGGGGCTTGTTTGTTTGTTAAGGACTGTGCCATTGCAGTGGTACCTTGGTTTAAGAACAGCTTAGTTTATGAACAACTTGGATTAAGAACGCTGCAAACCCGAAGTAGGTGTTTTGGTTTGTGAACTTTGCCTTGAAAGCAGAACATGTTCCGCTTCCTGTTGAGTGTGTTCCATTTGTAAATTGAGTCCTCCGCCACTATGGGAAAGCACGCCTTGGTTTAAGAACGCTTTGGTTTAAGAACGGACTTCTGGAACGGATTAAGTTCATAAACCAAGGTACCATTGTACTTTGGATCCAGAATGAATCAGGTGTGCTTCATAGTCGTGAAGTGCCTGGAATAAAAACACTTGGAAAATGAAACTATTCTTGCATTCTTGAAGGTGGGGTTTTTTTTTGGGGGGTTGCCTACTTTTGTAACAATTTACAGCAAACTCTGGAACCTTTTCTTGTGCGCAAGACACTAAATTTAAGGCAAAGAAGAGGACGGATGACAGGAAGCAAGTTAGCACTGTGAATGGTGGGTCAAGCTGTCAATGCAATAACGTCTGACTTGGCCTGTAGGCACCTGGTTCTAAAGGCTTCGGTTAATAGGTTCTGCTCCTTCATGTCCTGTTCCTCTTGCAGCCAAGCAATTTGGGAGGGACTTGTAGGGAACTTCTGAGCCTCTTAATCCCTTCTCCTTTGTGTTAGTGAGAAAGAAGCTTTATGTCAGTGTGACCTGATGTCAGCTGAACATAAATATTATTATTAAAAGAAGCTCCAAACACTGTTTGATGGATATTGGATAACTCATGAACTCTTGCACATATCCATGTAAACATTTGCATGAAACTTACCAAAGGGCATATCTACATTTCCTGTGTGTGTTCTTGAAAATACTCGGGGGTGGGGTGGAGCTGACAGGGCAATAGAAACTTTTTTAAATTAAAGGTGGCCAGCACATAACAGCCTGGACCTGCTTGTCTGAAATTTGGCAGGCTTCCTCCCCTCTGAAGCCTGCCATCCATGCAAATTTCACCCAGTTATATTTTAAGAATGTAAAAGTTTTAGGCACATTGAAATCAATGGGAAATACAATCAAAGCTTTGTTTAAGAAACAAAGCAGCTGTTCCAACTGGGAATGCCCATGAAAGAATTAAAGAAACAAAGCAACAAATCTGAATATGGACAACCCTTTGCTACAAAAGAATCAGACCTGTACAGAGGGATCAGCAAATCTGTCAATATTCAGTCCTCCCCATTTCTCATTTTTCCAGTCTCAGATTCAATCCTCCACATTTCTGTGGCAATTTGCAATTTGTTTTTAATGAGGCATTTTGGTGTGAATTTATCCTAATGAACACATTTGTATACTGTTTGTACATTATGTTTGCAAGCAGTTTAGCTAATTCAATGCATGTTATATTCACCCATATATGCATTTATATGCACACTTCACTGTAATATATCCATTTTTGTACATAATGCTTGGATGGAGAACTGGACTGCAAAATCTGGAAATGTGCAAATTTTGAAGGATGGTTGTGTTTTGAGTTTGCATATTGTCTCTGAAAGTGCAAATTCACTAGGTTCATTGCAAATGTGACCTGAATTGAATTTCTTTCCCCATCCCTGTCTGCATGTTGGTAGCTGTGACAGTTCCAGTGTTTCTATTATGCTTCAAATACATTTTCTTTTTAAGTATTTGCTCTTAATTTTTATTGGCATTTTACAACTTACAAATTCATTTTATGAGGCCGAAAGTAACGTTGGATCTCTGTGTTTTACTACTGTTCCTGGATAGTCAACTGCTATGAGAATATTTAGATTTAGGTTCATTCATCCCCACTAGGGTGGGGTGTGTGGAATCCAACTAAAGGACAATAAGTTAAGAAATTGGAGACATTAAAAACATTTGATAATACACCCAGATATGATTCCAGGTGGCATGAAGCCAAAACCACCGCAGAACAAATTCATTTTACTTTTATCTTGCTTCCTCATTCCCCTTATTTATTCATCTGTCACTTGTTGAAATTGGCAGGACAGGCAAAGCAGGCAAAATGACGCTCAAGAAACCTTATAGCAGGAAAACACGGCAGCTCATAATTTATGGAGCCTTTTCTACTCAGAGGAAGTATCCCTTCATGTTATCAAATCCTAGAAGATCAGAAGCCAGCACAAACTGTGGGACAATGTGGGTATAGCTGAAGTCATGGTCCCACAGCCCCCTCATAATCCCTATTGCCCCTTCACAGGACCAACACCCGAATAAGCCTAAAGACTGGAACAGGTGGGAAGGCCACATAAATCATTGGACATACAGTGGTACCTTGGTTCTCAAACTTAATCTGTTCTAGAAGTCCATTCAAAACCAAAGTGTTCCAAAACCAAGGTGCACTTTCCCATAGAAGGTAATGCAAAACGGATTAATCTGTACCAGACTTTTAAAACCAACCCCTAAAACAGCAATTTAACATGAATTTTACTCTCTAACAAGACCACTGATCCATAAAATGAATCAATGTACTGTACTATAAAATAAATAAGACAATATTGTAGAAGATGAAAATTAAAATTAATTTTTTTCCTTACTTGCTGTGATGATAGTCATTGTTTGGAGGGGGGAGTTTTATCCATTTCCACAATCACACAATCAATCAATCAATCAATCAATCAATCAATCAGCTGAACTGGGTTTCACACAAATTAACCGAAAAAGCCTCAAAAACAAAAAAGCAAAATAAATAGCAAAACCAAAAGCGCCAAATACAGTGGTACCTTAGTTCTTGAACTTCTTCCATTCTGGAAGTCGGTTTGACTTCCGAAATGTTTGAAAACCAAGGCGCGGCTTCTGATTGGTGCAGGCGCCCCGGAAACAATAGCCAACAGCCACATCAGACATTTGGCTTCCGAAAAACATTTGAAAACTAGAACACTTCCGGGTTTTCGGTGTTTGGGAATCAAGGCGTTTGAGATCCAAGGTACTACTGTTTCCAGTTAGTTGGATTTGAATGCATCATTTGGGGTGGAATCCTATACACACTTAACTGGAAGTAAGCCCAATTGAACTCAATGAAGTTTATTTCTAAGTAGGCCTGTACTGTTAAAAAAAACCCCAGAAACCTTGAGGTGAGAGATGTCATAGTATGGAAATACTTTCTCCCCCAAGAGTAATAAGGTATAAAATAGAGTGCCAGAGAGCTAAATGGCTAGCCCCTGGCCTCTGAAGTTAAAATGCCTGAATGGATTTTGAACATTAAATTTTAAGCAAAGTAAGTTTAGGCTGGCAAGAAATATTCATGATTTTCAGAAGCTCGTTTTCATAATTTACGAGTTGCAAGGTATTCCGGCATTTGTCACAGGGAGCCAGAGAGCTGCACAAAATGTTAATAACTCTCCTCCCCTCATCTTCTGGGCATCTGGCAGGCATGGGGGCCTCCTCTGCAGTGTCATGGTGCATGCGCGGCATACGAGATGGGGATAGCTCTGCGAACATTTCCCATTGAGAGAGAAAGGGCTCAGCCTCCACATGTCTCATTTACACTTTAGAAGGCCAACTTTTTGCCTTTGAAATGCTAACTCTCCCAGCCCTGAACAGGCTTAAACCACAAGAAAGCAAACATGCTTCAGCTGAGCAAGGGACAAAGGTCACCGCCTTATTTTCATTTAGGAGCAACCGTGATTACACAATGCTCCATCACCTGCTCCTGGGATCTGAGAGATCTGTTACATCCCTGTATACTTTTTTTTTTTTGCTTCAAAATAATCAAAGGGAGACAAAGAGCAGGAGTGTTTATAGCTGCTTTGATTAAATGGCTATGAAAGCACAGGGAGCCCAAAGCTGCCTTTGTTCTGCCTACTGCTGCTCTTTCTCCAGGCTGAGGAATGTCGGCACTTGATGTTCTCTCTGACCAGCAGCCTGGGAATGAATGGCAATTCTGATTCTGCAGGACTGTCATTCATGTAATCATGAAACCTTCACATAATACCTTTCTGTGAGCATCCAGTCATGGGAAATGCTTGCAATGAGGATAATTGCGTTTCTCAAAATCCCTGCCCTGTGAACTGTCCCTTCATTCCATCGGGTGCAGATGTTAATCTACAGACTTCAAATGATTTTAGGAGAATAAAGGTGGTTTCCCCAAACTGTGGGTATGGGTGTGTTGTAGAGGATGCTATTGCAAGTTACTCGTATGGCATGGGGAATATTCATATTTTATGCCAATCTAGTGAAGGCCACTAGAACCCGCTTCCATATGGCAGCACTGCAATTAGGAAACCACAATGTTTACATGCCTCTTACCAAGTAGTTTCGACAATGCATGGAGTGCCTCTTGGGAGGAGCATCTTGGGAAATATTTAATAAGCAATTCAAGTCGAATGGATACTTTTCCTCCTTTTCCAACTGCAGTTGCAGATTTCACTCTAGCTCACATGCACTGAAGCCTTTTGAAGCCATGAGTCAGGCGAAGTGCAGTTTTTACCTTGTGCCTTGAGAAGCATAAATTACTGCTGCTTAATGACTTGTTTTATGGTTCCTGTGCATGCAGCAATGTACCCCCCGCTTGTCTTTTTCTATTTGCCTCGGGCTCTCAAGACAAGCAAGCTCATCAGGTGGTAAAAGTGTTCCTGGACTACAGGCTACAGATGGTGGGGGTGAGTGAGGGTGCATGACTCAATGCACCCCAATGAAAGTACATTCCTCTATGGAGAAAACTAACAGGTCAGGGAGAAAGCTACAACCCTTCCCCTTTATGTCTCCTCTTCTATAGGCGGGGAGGTTTTTCTGATGGAGGAATGTTCAGTCAGGCTATTGCCTCACCTGCAGTCCAGAAAGGTTTTCCAACTGCATGATTAGCTGTGTGTCTAGAGAGCCTCTCATGCCCGAACATGTACAGAAAAGCAGCAGAGCTCTAGAAAGTTAACATAAATATTTTTTTTGGGGGGGGGGTTAAATGTGGAGAATACAAGGAGTTAAGATAATTTTAATAGCATAAAATGAGGGTGTTTTAAAAATAGGCAATTGACCTTTGAGGGATGGGAACCACTGGAGATGAAACAGCTGGCTGCCTTAATAACTCTTCTCTTACTCCTCCTCATGTGGCTTTTGAAAAACTTACATAAATAGCCTCTCCGAGTGGGATAGCTTTAGAAAAATGTCCTTGGTCTGGACATGTGCTGCATGGCATCATACACTAAATCTTCATTCTGCTTCCAGAAGGCTGGTAACACAATGTTCTATGCACAGCCACACATGGAATCTGAAATCAGAATTTAGGAAGTGCTGCTTCCTAATAAAGTTAAATGAAGAGAAGGAAATTTAATAAAGGGAAGTGACATCAAAAAGTGAAGCACAGAATGCGGTTGGGTGGGTTCCAATCCAATCATAGAGATGTGTAGTTGGAAGGGACCACGAGGGTCATGTAGTCGAACCTCCTGCAGTGCAGGAACCTTTCACCCAACATGGGACTCAAACCCACAACCCTGAGATTAACAATCTCATGTTTTACTGACTGAGCTATCCAGCTCATACTATATCCATGGTAGCCAATAAATAAAGTAATAATCTTTATCATCATCACTGCCTTACATCCTATCTTGTTTCCATGGCTTTATCAACTAGGGCCTACTGATCTTCAGTGATCTTGTCAGGCAATAATGATATAGCTGCTTGCTTCTCATTCGATGCTGGAGGTCTTTGCTCACATTTCACTAGCAACCAATAATATTCAGTAACAATCCCTCCCAGTCTGGCTACCACATGCATTCTGACTGCAAAGTGATGTGGGGAATGTGGGTGCATGAGCGCCATGGGCACGTATTCAATAGTGCCTGTGCATCACTAGTAACACAGCAGAACTTTTCACCCAAGTCCAACTTTTAAGATTGTCATTGGTGCCCCTTTGCTTATTCACAGTGTAGCGAAAACCCCAGGAGGCTCCCTGCTCCCCTCCCTTGCATAGCCAATGCCAGAAAAGCATGGGAACCCTTAACAAATCAGTTATTTCAAGGCCACTGGCCTACTCTCATAAATGATAAAGCACATCTCCCCTGATTTCTTCTTAAGTTTGCATATAGGGCAATGAGTTCATTCTATGGCAAAGCTTACACAATCAAGGTCTGGATTTTTTGTTACTTTTATTATCTGGAAAGGCCCCAAGAACTTCAGGCTGATCGTTCAGCTGTATGCGGTGAAGAAGTTCAGCGAGGCATTTCTGTATTCTAGTTTCTATATTATTCATAATCATCAGAAAGTGGATTCATACAACAATCTGAAGAGGAAATCCCTCTGCATTACGTGCCTGCCTGTGACATCACTTCGTGCTAATCGCTTACCCGTCTTCACCACAGGCCACAACTGTTGTATCAGCTAGGGCCTTGCACTGTATAGGACGATTCAATTTCTGCGCTTCCTGCTTAGCACACACAGACACATGCATAAATAACAACACTAATATGTGCAGAAAATTAAAACAGCCTGAGGCTGCTTCTGGGTGGGCAGCATAATGGCTATCTGCTGGCCAATGTGAATTAGGGTTGCCAGGCCTTCAGGACTCACCTGGAGTCTCCATGTTTGCCTTTGCAGGTGGCAGGTGGAGGGCTTGAATTTCCAGGTGGGCAAGGGTGCCTTTAACTCTATTTTTTGTTGTTATTATTAAGAGGACTGTGCATGCAGCCTGCAAGCTCCAGCCTAGTAGGAGCTGGCTGCAAATTATTGTGCAGACACTCTGTGGGGGTCAGAAGGCAATTGAATGCATACAGTACCGACTGGCCATTGTTTCTGGACATCTTCACATCTGTGTAATACTTTCTGTGTGAGGTGACCACCGAAGATGTTCCCGAGACTTCAGCTAGTGTGAAATGCATCTGCTTGGACTCTGTCTGGTGTTACAAGAAGATAGACAAAAATTATGCAGGGTAGTTTTTCTGGCTCCCTACATATTGATTGGTGCTGTTCAAGATGCTGATGTTAACATATAAACCCCGAACAACTTGGGACCCAAATTCTTGAAAGAGGGCCTCTCTCTGTACCAGCCAACCAAGGCTTTGAGACTGACAGGGGAGGCCCTTCTCACTGCTGAAGAGACAGGAATAGCTTGTTATGTAGGGACACTGGGCAGTGTCTTCTCTGTGGTGGCACTTGGCCATGGAATTCCTTCTCTCTGTCATGTAAGTTTCTGAAGTCATGTTTATCCAGACTTTTGCTGTTGCCTAAATTGTTGGCTGTCTTTTTGGTGTTTTAACTAAAACTGCCTGGGATTCTGATCATATGAATGGCAGTTTGGAAGTCAAAGAAACAGATAAATAAACAATCCTGAATCCCATGGGATGCCTTTCCAGGGACCAAAGGATTGCACTCTGTAGAAGACAGAATATTTTGTCAGTTTGTGCAGGCAGAAAAAAAAGTGAGTACTTCCCTTCCTCCCCCAAGATGCGAAAGTAACATTCAGAACCACCCTGCCTGCTGTTCTCGTTCTCCATTTACCCATGAGTATAAAAAGCAAACAGCCTAGGTAAACAGGAACTTGGGGCTTCAGTGATGAAAACCTTCAAGCCCTGCCCACATGCACACAGAACCGTTTGCCTAGGGCCCTGAAACTGTTCTCAGAGGATTATGATTCATGCCAAGCTCACCTCCTTCTCAAAAAATATGTGTGCTGCTTAGTTACATCTGTCACTGAGTTCCTCTGTTACGCAATTGCTTCCACATCACTTTTTTTTTTTAAAGAAACCCAACACACACAAAACACCCTACCACCACTCGATTGGCACTTCTCCTGGCAGCTTCGGCAGAGCTGCCAACACGCTGAATGAGCGTGGATGATGAACTCACTCTGAGATAGTCCCTCTGGGTTACACTGGAGGCGCATTGGCAGAAGCTACATAGAAACATGCAGAGTTCTTTTTCTTTTTTTCTTTTGGCCTGGGCTAGACCTGCTTGCTGAATAGCTGAAGAACTTCTTTCTTAATAAGGCTTTTTTCCCCACTCCAGCCATTCACAAGCACTTGATTCACCCATCTATTTTTAGATCATCTGTGATGTGGGATATTATTGCAAGCAGAGTAAGGAGAGAGCCATTCATGCCCCCAGAGTTCTAAAGTGGCACCGAACAATGGCACAGTGTTGGGGGCAGGGAGAGGGACAAACAAACAGAAAAGTTAAAGAAAATAAAACTGAACGGTTTGTTCATAAGGGTTTAATTACATCAAACAAAAGAGTGGGTTAGTGGAGTAGAGAGGCCTTGGTGCCGTGAATACTATGACTCCAGCCCTGATTGGGATGCTAGCTTCCTGCGTTCTTCAATAAGGAACTGTCAGCCAACTCCTTCTAAAGTAACCTTTTGTGATGTCATCCAAGGCGGCACAGCATGAGTATCACATCAACACTTTCCCACAGAAAGACCAATGTGGATATAAAGTGGCCTAGTGGGTATAGTTTTTGGATTAGGCTTGGGGATGACCCCGTTTCAGATTTTGACAGAAGGGCAGAAGCCACTGTGGGCTGACTGGAGCAGGCGATGGCACAGAGGCTCTGAACTACGGTGGCTGCTGGAATTACAGAACTGATGAGTTGGAAGGGACCATGAGGGTCATCTGGTCCAACTCCCTGCAGTGCAGGAATCTTTTGCCCAATGTGGGTCAAATCCACGACCCTGAGATTAAGAGCCTCATGCTCTACCAGCTGAGCTATCGTACTTGTTTTGAATCTGGGGTAGCCTTACCTTTTCCCATATAATGCAAGCACTGCAGACAATGGATTGATTTAATATAGTACACATAGTTTTTCCTAGGAAGCACTGATAGCTAAATATTTTGGTGAAAAAGTGGTCCTTAAAGTCAGACATACTGCCAACAATTTGTTAGGCTTTAATTGAGTCACAGATAATGTTGCTGCTGTTTTAAATCTGAAAATCAGTTACAAATATTCTTGTGGTTATTTTGAATTCCATCGGACGATTCATAATGGTTCTCTTCAGTATTTCCCATCAACTCGTTTCTCCACTGTATTGAAAGAATCACCCAAGGCTGACTTTGTCTCTGCTTGTAGCACCAGGGTGTTTGCAGCCTAGGATGCTTCTGGGCTGCTTATTCATTTTCTTTTATTTATTTTAATACCAGAGGAGGATATTCACCTGGATTATTTGCACCCGTTTGAAAACAGATCTAGGCTTCTGGATGAATATTTTTGGGTACTGAGGTTTATATGCGCTGTGCTCTGCCTCCACTGTCAGAGGCATTATGCCTCTGAATGCCAGTTGGTGGGAATTGCAGGAGGGGAGGATGCCGTACTCAGGTCCAGGATCCAGGCTTCCCACAGGCATCTGGTTGAGAAGGCGGTGCCGGACTAGACGGGCCATTGGCCTCATCCAGCAAGCTTGTCCTGTGTTCTCATGCTTGCCCCTCTCCAGTGTGGAGAGCCAGTGTGGTGTAGTGGTTAAGAGTGGTAGACTCCTAATCTGGTGAACCGGGTTTGCGTCTCCGCTCCTCCACATGCAGTTGCGGGGTGACCTTGGGCTAGTCACACTTCTCTGAAGTCTCTCAGCCCCACTCACCTCACAGAGTGTTTGTTGTGGGGGAGGAAGGGAAAGGAGAATGTTAGCTGCTTGAGACTCCTTCAGGTAGTGATAAAGTGGGATATCAAATCCAAACTCTTCTTCTTCTTCCCCCCACCTCATGCAAAAAACAGTCAAACAAGACATTCCCAAATGATTGGGGATCAAGGGGACATTCAGAGGATGAGAATCGTAGAATCTTAGAGTTGGAAGTGACCCAAGGGTCCTATAGTCCAAGCCAATGCAGGAATCTCAGCTAAAGCATCCATGACAGATGGCCACCCAACTTCTGCTTAAAAACCTCCAAGGAAGAAGAGACCACCCCCTCTCGTGGGAGTCTGTTCCACTGCTGAACAACTCTTACTGTCAGAAAGTTTTTCCGAATGTTTAGTCGGAATCTCCTTTCTTGCAACTTGAAGCCATTGGTTTGAGTCCTACCCTCCAGAGCAGGAGAAAACAAGCATGATGTCTCCTCCATGTGACAGCCCTTAAGATATTTGAAGGTGGCTATCATAACTCTTCTCAGTCTCCTCTTTTCCAGGCTATACATTCAAGCGCTCCTTGTAAGGCTGAGTTTCCAGACCCTTGATCATCTTGGTTGTCCTCCTCGGCACACATTCCAGCTTGTCAACATCCTTCTTAAATTGTGGTGCCCAGAATTGGACACAGTATTCCAGAGTAAGGCAGACTAGAGTGTGGTACTATTACTTCTCTTGATCTGGACACTATATGTCTGTTGATGCCTAGAATAGCATTAGCTTTCTTTGGCTGCTGCATCACACTGTTGACTCATGTTAAGCTTGTGGTCCACCAAGAACCCTAGATCCTTTTCACATGTACTCCTAGTAAGCCAGGTGTCCCCCTTCCTATATTTGTGCATCTGGTTCTTCCTGCCCAAGTGCAGAACCTTACATTTGTCCCTATTGAAATTCTTTTGGTTAGCTTGCGCCCAGTTCTCCAATCTGTTAAGGTCATTTTGAATTCTGATTCTGTCTTCTGTGGCATTAGCTACCTCTCCCAGTTTGATGTCATCTGCAAATTTGATGAGCATCCCCTCAATTCCTTCACCCAAGTCATTCAGTTTTTTAAAAAACCCTTCCACAAATGCTGCTGAGGAGGATCTCTTCTACGTGCAATAAGACACAGAGACTGGTCAGAAAATAAACAGTACTATACACGTCTCACAAGCAAGACTTGGAAGCTGCCAGCATACTCAATATCCTTAGGCAGTATTCCAACAACTGGTGCCAATGCACTGGCTAGCAGGATCTTCTTTCATCCGCTGCAACTACTTTTCCTGCAGAAACAACTCTGATGTTTGCCTAAGATGGGGTTTGGAAGACGAACAGACCTCAGATCAACAGTGGTTTCTCTTTCTGGAGGTGACTAAGGGCCACTTCCAGAGATGACTAAGGGCATATTCATACCACAGACTTGTACTAGTACAGCAGTCATTTCCACTCCTCAGGGAACCCTTGGAACTGAGGGGCTACAGATCTGTAAATTGTAAAATGCAATGCTACACCAGGCTACAATTCCCAGTATTTATTGGGGCAGCGGTGACAAACTGGTACAAAATAAATATATGGCGCATCCCGATTTATCCATTTTGTTTTCATTCAGCTTCTCATTATTCCATTCTTCAGTTCTCCATAGTTCCACATCAGTTTGCATTTATTTTTTAAAAAAGAAATTATTAGCATTTTGTGGCAGATTTCTCCTAATATACACATCTATATGCAATTTTGCCCAAAACTCACATATTTGCAAAGGCATTTTCTCTAATGTAATGCATTTTGTGTGTGTTTCCCCCCACTAATATATTCATTTTTCTGAGCACTTTACCCCATTGTATACATTTTTGTACATATAATTTGGCACTGCTAACTTTGGAGAAGTACGAATTCTAAAGCATGGCTTTGTTTCAATTTGTGGATTGTTTCAGAAAGTTCAGTTAGGTAGTCTTGTTTTAAATGTGAATTGAATAAAGTTTTCCCCTCATTCCTAATAGTGCAGTTATACAGGTGAGACTATTAGTATTGGACATTATACATATAGTCCTACGTCTGAGTCTAAAATTCTATGGAAACATGTATGGACCTATGGGCAGGGGGTGCATCCCCCCTGTATTTTGTTCCTACTTTTGTTTTGCTGCATCTTTTTTATTGTATGCCTCAGTTACAAACGGAAAATTAAAAACATTTTTTTTATTTCTTAAAAAATATCTGAAAGAAAAGATCCAGGGACTCTCTGGCTATTTGCTCTCCTAAACCCTATTCTGACTTCTGTATGCTGAGTCTCCCATTGCTAACAGAGTGAAAACCTTCTGTACTCCTGCTGCCAGGCAAGGGGCAGATCTGGGGCAAGGGGAACTGAGCAACAACAAAAAGAATTTTTGTTCATCTACGGAATGAAGAAAATGGGAAACTGAGGGATGGGCTGCAGAGGAAAAGTGTTGATAGAGGTAGAGGTTGCAGAGAGACCTGCAGGACACAGAGAGAAAGATAGCTGAGAGATAGGGGTGAGGATCTGTGAAGTACTGGGGAAAAAGGGAGAGCTACAAAGCACCGTGCAATGGGCTGCAGAGAGAAAAAGGAGAGGCTGAGGAATGGGAAGGAGCAAGACTGGAATGGGAGAGAGGGAGTAACTAAAAGAGGATGCAGACCTATGGAGCAGAGAGAGAAAGTGAGCCTATTATAGGGTGCAGAGAGAGAAAGAACAATGGAACAGAGAGAGAAGAGAAGGGAAATGTAATTGAGTAAGGAGTTAACAGGCTTTATTAGACTAAGGAAGGCTGACAGTCACACCACAAGTTTCCTCAAAAAATGGTGTGTTTTCATAATGTTCTAGAAGTCAAGATTTAGCACCTCCTTTACTATGTTGGGAGTAATTTTAAACTGCTGTAATCATTTACAATATATTAATTGTTTTCCTTTCTGTTGATGTGCTTACAAACTGATTTTGGAATAAAATTAATTAATATATTAACAATTTTTTAATAAGCAAAGAAAAAGAATGTATTTTCTGACACACAGACAGGAGAAGTGAGCTTAATGCATAATGGTTTTTAAAAGCCTTGTGGGTTGAAATAGTCACAAAACTACTTTTGTGAAGCTAATATTGCAGCACTTTCTTCTTAAATGAATAAAGAAATATAAACGGCCCTCAAAGTGATTTGAGTTGTGCACCCTTTGCCCTCAGGGAACACTGTGTTCATGACACTGAAACAGATGTAAAAATAACAGCACTATTATTATTATAAACATTCTTTTCTCCCACTGAACAGAATGAAGACAAGCTACAAAGAAATACAAAATAAGTCAAGCTATAATGTGGTCATCATTTAAAACAAACAAGCAAACAACAGAATGGTTGCAGATATCAGCTTCTTGGGTTATGTGCCATAAACTTAAAATGGCTACCTTGGCTCATAGTGGGAACCAGCATGGATCTCAGGCCCCAATCGGGCCTTAACCGTTCAGCTCATGTTGGCCAAGAAGAACTGGCCAAGAAGGCCTCTTATGTGTTTCTGTCTCATCTTGGAAATCTTTTTACCCCAACATGATGTCCTCCAGATCTTGGACTGCATCCCCCATCATTCCTGACCATTGGCCACAGCTAGGGCTGATGGGAATTGTAGTCCCAAACATCTCAGAGGCACCAGGCTGTTGACGGCTCTTCTAGAACATAGACAGGATGATAGTTCCTCACTGCTAATCTTCACTTACTTGCATCTTGGGGCTGTGTTGCCTCTGCTTTGGTACATAAAAGCGTTACTTTTAGGTGCCAAGAACTCCTGGGGCCTGGGCCATGTTATTAATTAAATGTATTGTTGATTATAATAATAAGTCCTGTAAACTGCAGCCGGTCCCTTTTTTCTCCTCAGACCACCTCCAGTCACAGCAAGCAAAAGACAATATGGCAGACAGCATGATTCCAGGTCTAGCATATTAAGACAGTGGCGATGCACTCAAAGGGTACATGAGGATAAGTGCCTTCCTGGCACTATTATTGGTTTCTCACCATCTGTGAGTGCACAGAACTCATGACTTTTGTTCTGTGTCCAAATTCAGAACCAACCAAGCTGAAAGGTTTAGCCAGTCGCTGTGTTCTCTCAGTCTGAACTGAAATGTGTCCAAAACATCTCATGTGAAACTGGCAAAGGAAATATTGGACTAAGAACGTTTTAGAAAAACCTCTCGAAGGGCAAAGGAGGAATTAAGTGCTAATATTTTATTTTCCAAATTTTCCACAAACTGGCTGCCTTTTCAAAAAGGCCCGGCCGCACTGAAGGTTTTTAGCCCCTTTAGAAGTCAAGTTTTTAAATTTTACATAATGGAGCCTGATACATATGGAAGCCTAGTAAATTGTACTTCTTTGTATTTATGACTTTGGGAGAGCGGGGAGGACATATGGCATGTCCATCTGACAATCTGAGTCTTGTTGGAATCCTGACCATACTGGATTCCATTGAACTCTTCCCCCCTGGTATATACACATGTTAAACACATGAAATAGCTTTGTACTAAGTCAGTTCATTGAGTCCAATACTGTCTGTTCTGAGTAGCAGTGGCTGTATAACGTCCAGGAAGGTGTCTTTCAAGCCCTGTTCCTTGAGGCCCTTTGAAGTGAAAATGCCAAGCATTGAACTTGAGACCTTCTACATTCTTTGCTTATTTGTAGAAATGCTCTGTGCTGCTCAACATACACTATACCAGAGCAGGTGTACATTCTAAGACTTGAAATACCTGTTCTATGACTAAGCCGTAACCCCTCTCCTAAATTTCTACTTCTAGTTCCATAGCTGCAGAGGTACATGTGAGAAGTCACAGTAATATTGACTGGTATTTGAAGAAGCTCCCTCTGTCAACCTGTGGAGACGATTAGGTGATGCTGTGATACAGGAGCAAAGCAGCCCGGTCCAATGTGTTCTATGTTTGTTCAGTATCTTACATATTTGTGGAAAAAAATGATCTACCAGTATAGGCAGGCTCTGTCTCAGATCAACACAGCCATGTGTTCTGTCTGTACTGCAACTGTTGGAATCTTAAGCACAAATACTTACGGGATTCAGGAAAAATCAGTTGGACTCGCATGTTTAGGGTAGGTGAAAAAGCATGTCCTTTTTATTCCTTTAAAATTTTCTGGCCCAATCTTTTGACCGAAACCAGACCTTCTGGGCATCTTACAATCAGATGGAAACATTTGTATATTGAGATGGTTGACTCCAAAGATCCTGTGACCAAAGTTCCACTCAGGGAAGGCACTTGCAGGAATTGTCTTCTGCTAGAAAGGGGAGGTGATTTTCACCAGGGCTTACTATTTTGCAGAAGGGGTTCAACTGCATACCAACAAATTTAGGTTTGCACAATTAACATGCATTAAAGTGCAAACTAAAAATTAAAATTAAAATATCAGATTTTTTGCAGTAAGAAAGTGATGGGAAAATGCACTATATAGTTTGGGGGTAACAACTGATTTATGGGAAGTCATATAACCTCCATGCAAACAAATCAGAATGAATGATCTATAAAGAGCAGATATCTGACACATAACCTCCATGCAAGCTTTATGCAAACAAATCAGGATGAATGCTCAATAAACACCCCAGTTCTCCATTCAGTCCCCTATGCTCCCCCAGCAAAATTGCCTCCCACCTTCCATCAACAGGAGACTTTGCTGGGTCAAAGGTGCTTCATACTGTACTCTGGATTCATGTCAGGCTGTCTTAGAGGATTCAGTTTCTTGCCATGAAAATTAAAGAATACAAAAACTCACAGCCTCTGAGGGCTTCCATTTGTTTGCTACTGTATTCCAGATTTTTGGTAACATTTGACAAAGGGGGAGAGTTTGCATCACATACTTATCAACATTTTAAACCTTCCAGTCTGACTTGCATAATATTATCTTATTTCTCTTCACTGTCTATAAGCTGCTACTTCTTTAGGGTGTTGGAAAAGATCAAATGGTCCTGTCTCATCCCAGTGTGGGTGGAGACTTGTCTGAATATTTGAAATGTTTTTGTTAGGGGCAGATCTCGGATACATTCAAGCTCTGGCCAATGGAACACAGAAAACCTCCTCCAAGGGCCTTAATGTTATCATTCTGGACAGCCGAAGCCTTGGGAATAAGGATTGTCAATGTTACCTTGAAATGTATTTTTGTGTCTTGCCAGAGTGTTATCATTCTGAGAAGCTACAAAATGCCTCAGGGTCTGGGCACTGGGCCAGACTCTGTCCTTGAACAATTCTGTGAAGCTCCTCCCGACTCCCACATATCTGAAGGACAAGATGGGTGCACAGACATTTGCGAAGCTGCACCGATAACACCACCTGCAAGCCTGAGAAAGCAGAGGCAAGATCAGCAGTAGCAGCTTACAAAATGGCAAAAATGCCATTTAACAGGCATGGAGCAGACTTCATGAAGTGGTAGAAAGTGATACCACCCAGTGACCTTTGAAAGAGAACTCTTTGAAACTTTCCCTTCTTCTGCCTTCAGGTATTTTTAATCCACGCATCTGCCCTCTTTTGAAAATCATGCCTGGTTCCTCTGTGAATTAGTTATATTGGTAGCTTCCGTTATGCAGTTCAGTGACAAACTTGTTCCATATCGCAGCCTCTTCTCTCCTTAAAAGCATTCTGATCCAGGCCCCTCTGTGCTTTCTGCTATAGACATGGAGTTCTTGTGCCTGCAAACCTCTCTAATTAAATCAGCACATGCAAAAAAGGAACATAAATGCATCCTCCGTGGAAATGAATAGCCCTGGCAGGTAGGGAGATCTGTTGTGCATGGAATTCTCTTCATATGCAATAACAACAACAATAGCAGCATGTGGCTATAAACAACATTACGCAACACCATACATGCACAGAGGGTAAGTGTTCTGTTATGTACAGTGGTGTCTCGCAAGACGAAATTAATCCATTCCGCGAGTCTCTTCGTCTTGCGGTTTTTTCGTCTTGCGAAGCACGGCTATTAGCGGCTTAGCGGCTATTAGCGGCTTAGCGGCTATTAACGGCTTAGCGGCTTAGCGGCTATTAACGGCTTAGCAGCTTAGCGGCTATTAACGGCTTAGCGGCTTTAAGAAAAAGGAAACAAACTTGCAAGAACTCGCAAGACGTTTTGTCTTGCGAAGCAAGCCCATAGGGAAATTCGTCTTGCGGAACAACTCAAAAAACGGAAAACTCTTTCGTCTTGCGCGTTTTTCGTCTTGCGAGGCATTTGTCTTGCGAGGTACCACTGTACTAAGCTTGGATCCTAGAAGCAGTGGCGTAGCGTGGGGGGTGCAGGGGGGGGCCGGCCGCACCAGGCGCAACATCTGGGGGTTAGGGTTAGGGGGCGCAAATCCACAGGTTAGGGGGCGCAAATCCACGGGTTAGGGGGGGGCAAATTACTTGCCTTGCCCCGGGTGCTGACAACCCACGCTACGCCACTGCCTAGAAGAGTAGGCAGGTAGGATCCTAGAATGCATTGGCTTGCACTGATTGGCTTGCAGGAGAAGACCAATCAGGCTCCAGGAGGGAAGCAGAATCAGCCAATCAGACGGAAATCATTGTGTAAATAATGTATATAAAGGCCTGAGGTTTTGGGGAAAATTCAATCACTGTTTTACAAGCTGCAGTAAAGAGCATGAAATCACTGCAAGACTCTGAGTATATTTCATGTTCCTAAGTACCAAATGTATCCTCTGATATGCCCAGTAACATTGCATGGATTGCATTGCCTCAATGCCTGCCAGATACGCTGTGCCTTTAACATCTGTACTGAATGCAGGCAGAAATGCAGCTTCCTCAATCATTGTTGCCCCCTGCTGAGACAGATTACCTGGGATTGCTCCCTGGGATGTTGTTGTAAAAGGCACAGTGCTTCTGTCAAAAAGAGAAAGGTGGGGGAAGAAAGGGAGAGGAAGTACTAGTCTTAGGCTTAGCAGAACCTTAGGCTTGGCAGAAGTTTTTCCTGTTGGGAGTGCAGATGAACAGGGCATATGTGCTCAAAAGAGCTGTGAGGGGAACCAGCATGAGATGAGGACAAATGTGGCTTATGGGGGCTGGATATATTGAAGGAGTACATTTGATCCCACCCAATTGGCCTAGGCAGACATACTGTATATTACATAGTACATTCGCCTCCTGTTGGTAAATGAAATTAGGCAAAGCATGTATGTCTTCGTCTTTGCACTCACTGGTTTTCACTTTCCTAATGTGGTTGGTTCTATTCCCCCACCCCCCACCTCGTAAGCAACTGCTCAACTGCTAGGCTGCTGTTCTTTTAAAAAGACTGGGGGTGGGGCGGGGAATCAGGCCACATTGTTCAAAGCAAACACTCTTCAGTATCTGGTGGAACAAATATACAATTGCACGCCCAGACCTCAATCTCTAAACCCAGCTGGACAAAGACGGAGTGAAAATGCATGCAACAGCGAGAGGAAAAACACCTTTATCTCATCTCAAAAGGGCTCCATCAAGAACAATTCTATAGCTATGCTCTCTTTTTCTGTTAGCAATACCCTTTCAAAAAGCTGAAAATAGCATTTATTTTCCTACTGATTTGTGTCTACCCATTGACTTTCCCCACCCCCCTCTGCTTTTTTCTCTCAAAAATAGCTGAAATTAAATAGCTCTTTTCTTTAACTTGTTTAAACACCTGCACCACCAGCCACAAAAGTGTACATTATCTCTGGAAACCGTCACTCAAGTGCTCCTGCTTAACAGCAGAGGGCACTCAAAGGTCTTGCTGTTTTGAGGGGACACACACCCAAAATTAGAAGCAGGGCCAGAAGTGCTGTCCTAATCCAGAATCAGCTAGTGATAAATCAAGGCTATTCACCAATAGCTACTTAGTGTTTGCAGATCTGGGACCTACAAGAAGAACAAGTATTCAGAACGATAGGAAAGATTCTGTGCCCCTTTGCAGGCAACATTTACACTGAAGACCAAAGGTTTAGTAAGATCTTTAAGAACATGGCACGCTCTTATTATAAATTAAGAATCAGGTTCAGCGCATGCACTATACTTGCCCTGGCACTGCAGCCAGAAATATCCTCCTCAGCTGCAGCCATAATGATTAAAATTGCTCATCAGGGATTGCCACCAGCACATTCTCCATACATAAACATGCAGTAGCATCAAAAATCGCAGCCGGTTGAACTCAGTCCAGAGCAATCTATTAGTTTAATCAAAAGCCAAATACTTGTTTGAATAGATGTCTTTTTACTGTCTGCAGAAAGCAAACAGCAATGGCAAAACTCCTCTGTAAGGACACCCCATAGTCTACATAAAACTACTGACAAAAACTCATCTATTGTGTCCATGTTTTTAACATGTAATGGCAATGAAACACAGAGTGATCTGTCATCATCACATACACATCAGAAGGGAGATTGAGGAATGGGAGAAAGTCTTGACTGGGGGTGGTGGCATGAAAAACTGTTTGGAAAAGGTGTAAGAAAAAATTGAAAACGTTCATAGAAATTTATGTTTAACACATATGTTTAACAATCATTAATGACAATCTACTCACTTGGTTCAGTTCAGATGCAATGGCAAACCATGGCTTGTTGTATCCTTTGAGGATCCTGGTTTGATATCCTCATTTGTGACTACGCTATGGTTTGGTTTGTGCAAAGTTTGGCATACTCAGATAAAACAGGAGACATTAGTTCATTGCAAACCATGAATAGGAGCGTCTAATCTCCTCTCATGAACAGAGTGGGAAGGGGGTCATGTGACCACAAGGTTCACTGTTGCTCAAGAATGTAATAAAAACCATAGTTTCTTGCTGCATCTGAATTGGGCTACTGTTTTTAAATGGCTTCCTACACAGAACTGAACTACCGTACTTACATTTGACATGGTTCTCACACATTAATCACTGAGAGACACTGAGTTAATATTTAGATAATGGCCTCTATAAATAAGCTGTGCTTTAAAATCTACTGAAAACATCTGAATCTTGTCTTAGTAGAGGGTACAGTACTGGGATAGCTGGGCATACTGACGCAGTATGGCTTTGCTCACAAGAGTCTAGATCTTTTCATGAAAATGCTTCCATGTACTCATTTTCTCAGCCTACTTTAGGTCTAGAAAAATTAGCCATGTGGAGATATATTTGGAGCTGACATATATTTCTGGACCAACCATATAAAGACTAATACATTTATTCCAGATTTACAGAGACATGAATGGGGCCTTAATTGGGCCCAGTAAAATGAGATGTTTCCAAGAGGAAATAGCTCAGCAGTAGGGAGTCCTGGAATGTATTAAAGAGACTGCCTCTTTGTAATGAGATTAAGGGAAAAATGCTTTAACACGTCCAAATGGATCTGTCCTCAGTAAGCAGAAGGTGCCAAAGCAAACATAAATACTGTTCTGGAAAGCAAAAGGTTAATAGGCATGCATATATATATATATATAGATATATATATAGCAAAGAAAGCTGGGTAAGAGGCTGATTTCAAAATGCTTTAAAAACAGGGGGAGGGAACCCAGTCAAAGAATGTTGCCTTTGTTCATGACCGATTTGTGAGTTCAAACCACTTACCTGTATAGCTTTACTTTTAACTCTTTAGACTGCAAAAATCCTATTGCTCATTGCCAAATTGCTGAGTATTTAGGAGTCCTCTACAACAACAAGGTTCCTGTATCCAAGGATGTTTAACCCTCTGTACCAGAGGTTTTCAACCATTTTGTGTCCACAGCTCCCTTGACCAACTACATTCTATCTGTGGAACCCCTGTGGGGCTCAGGAGCCCCTGCCTGCAGAGCTGGCAGCCTCTCACCCTTTTTTCAAACAGCTGCCCTTGTGAAGTGTTCCCTCAACCTCTTCTCCTCTCCCCTCTCCCTGGGAGTCTTCTGGGCAGCCACTGCTGCCGCCCCTGGTCTCTGATCTGCCCCCTCCCTGCTCCAAAGAGAGATACCTCCTCCCACTGCCCACAGGGGCCTGGGACTTGTCTGTCCATTCCCAACAGCGAGGGCTGGTGGACTGGCTGGCAGGGCTCCCTTGCCTGCCTGCTTGCTTACTCCGAAGCCGCCTCAGCTCCTGGCAACCAGCACCCCCTGGCCAGCCCCAGAGGCACCATTTGCTTGGGGAGCTTGTAGCCAGGGCTGTTGTAACGAACAGCTGTGCAAGCCTTTGGGAGCCAGAGACACGAGAGGGCATCAGAGGAAGGAGGGAAGGAAAGAGGGATAGAGAAGTGTTGCCTGTGGAATCCCTGACACAGTACACTGGTTGAAAACCACTGCTCTATACTAACACTGTGCTCAAGTCCTCAAATGCCAATTCTTATGAAGCCATAAGAGAAGAATATCCTAAAGAGGACCCCCCAAATGATTCAATGAGGCAGGGATACTGGCTCCTAGGGGGCATGCCCTTTTGGCCTTCCCTATTTTTTGGGGGTAGAGGCCAGCCCCCCCATCAATGTCCCAAAAGTATGGAGCCAAGCATGGCATGCTTCCAGTGGCTGGCTCCTTCTCCTCTTCCTCCTGCCGTAGAGGGAAAGGAGGGTCAAAGCAGCCTCCTGCCGGTAGCGGTGGCAAGAGGAGGAGGAGCCATTGAGTTGTACTGCTGCTGTGTTTGGCTCTACCCTCAGCTCTTCCCGACATCATGTGCATGACATCGCCCCCTTCCCCATCGCTCTCACAAGCTGGCACCTCTTAAATGAGGTCTGAGCATGCTCGAGGCACAGAATGCTGATTGGCTATTGAGGGGAAATAAAAAACAGGGTTCGGAAGTGGATCGAGGGGCGGGATGGAGTGGAAGCCTGTAAGCATGTGATTGTCTCGTTTCCAATGGGCTTAGATACCTTAGAGCCAATTGCTTTCCACCAAACATAAACAGTTAATTAGAAAGCAAAGATTAGAGCGGCTTCTGAACTTTTGAGCTTCAGGAAACCCTTCTCAAGCCTAAGATATACAGTGGGTTAGAAAGCCCTATTTGGCATTGCTCATTGGACCTCTATACCAGTAGCCTCCCTTCAATACAAATCACATATTCATATAACTTTGGACATGGTATCCACAGTTATGAGGCAAAGCAATTTTAGAGAGCAACAAATATATAGTATGTCAAAACTAGGGTTGAACCAGGAGTGCTGGCTAACAGAAGACTTTCTCCAAGCTATTTCTATTTTTTCAACCATCAATGGAAACTCTTTGGGTTTACTTGTATGTTTTGCCCTAAGGGCTGTGGATAAGGCTGGAACAGAACATGTGGAAAGAAAACACACACACAGCCAGCTCTTGTAGTTTTGCCTGCTTGGCAAGAAGTACTGGGGCATTGTGTCACACTGCTGGTTCCTGTGAATACTAGAGAAAGGCATGGAGGAACTAGTGAGAAACAAGAACTCCCTGTCACTCATCTGCTTTTCTGTCCTTTGACAGGGAAGCTAATCCTCAGCTTTGGGGATCATGACAGATTTATATTATCAACACTGGACAGTTAAACTGGACACCAAAACAGACTCCAACTCTTAGAGATTTGCACGTATGGCTAGATAACCCCACTAACTATACTTATAGTGAAATAATTTTCATGCAGTAGCTGCTATGGCACTGCATTGCTGACCTGGCCTCCCAATGGCGTAAGTTGCTGCCGGTTATTCCAGCTGAGCTCCCTGCTGCCCTGTCTCTCCCTCTTTAGGTAGCCAACCGTGCCTTGAGAAGCCAGGTCAGCAAAGCAGCCCTTCCCAGGCTACCCCTCCAGCAGTTACTGCTGCCATCAGGACTGGCCCACCCATTAGCCTCACTCAAGCAGTCACCTCAGGTGGCAGTCTGGGGACAGCTGAGAGGGGCTGAATAAAGAGTGAGGGGTCTGCTCTTTCCAAATGTGTCCTCTATGTTTCATGGTACACCATCAGCCATAGGAGCCAATTCCTAAGGTTCGAAGGGTCTTTGCCTCCCCCCAATAAAATATTTGAGGGGGCCAGCCACCATTTGCCATTAAAATGGTTTCTGTGCACCACATCACGTGATCGATTATGCAGAGCAGGGCTTACCCCCACTATTTCATTCAAGTTGGCACCCCTGCCACCAGCCAAGACTTGAGCAGTGGGAAGGAGATAGTTCTTATCTTTAGTGATATGATTCTTCAGGTATTTTATTGGTACTCTGAGAAGCTGAAGCCAAGGAAATGTCTACATCGATTTTTAGAGCACAAATAGCTGAAGAGTCAGGTGGGAACACATTTGCAGGTGGTGATGGCAGCAAATAAATTGTACTCCTCTGCTACTATTGGATCTGTTCAATGTTATCCAGCAGAACTCTTCCATTTGGTGACAAAACATCCTGGGTATAAACCTGTGCAGGCAGCTTTGAGACCCTCAAATGCCCGCTGTCCAGAATTAGGTATGTATTTTGCAAATAAAGTCACTTGCACCTGTGCCAACTTCAGATGGGCTACCCCAATCTAAAATAAATTTCATTTGTAGAGGACCAAGCTGGCATTACTAAGGCTATTCTATCCACCCTTACTAGGGATGGAAGTGCCTTTGAGATCAACAGAACATAATTCTGCATAGGTATAGGTTATGAGTCAAATAAAGTATTAAGCTTGGTGCTGATTTTTAAGCCCAGCACTTCCATTTTAATTTGATTAGAAGCAATTCATAATGGGAACATCTGCTTTGGGATGAGTGGGGATGGTTGCACCACAAAAATAGATCAAATACATTTGCAATGCATTCAGAAGTATATGCATCTTTTTATCCTTTTCTTTTAAAATGTATTGCCATTATAAATATAAATTCAGCATCTCAAAAATCAGCTAACAAGGACAAAACCCATACACAAAAATAACATATCTTTCCCAAACCAGCTGAACTAAAAGCCAAATTAAATAAAGGCGTGCACAGTATAGCTGAACTCAAGAAGAAGCCCTTTCTCTCAGCCACAGCAAGCTGAATCTGAGATGGCGCTTAAATTATGGTTGTATCTTCAAATGGCAGAGACTGTACTTTCCTGCTTTTATGAATTAATAACAAATGCATGTATTATTACAGGATCCAGATGTTACATGAAGAATGTTTTTCTTTGATGGATCAACATTGAGTGGCTTGGAGGAGGAAATACACATTTGCTAGGCACTCTGAAGTTCATATTCTGCAACTCCTTAGTGCAATGATTCAATCTGTCACAATTTTAGAAGGGTAAGATTTTTTCATTGGCTTAAATATGAAAACGAATGAAGCAATCTCTACAGAAACCCGCTAGTTGGACATGTATTTAATTCAGTCAGACCCTATGTTTACAACATTTTGCATATTAAAAACTTCTAGGTTGGTGTGCTTGTTGCTTTAGCTAAAGTTCTAGCTGCATTTTGGACATGATGAGGAAAAATATATGGCCTGGAGACTCTGCATAGAGTTGGGCTGAAGTTGCTCCCATCTGCTCCCTCCCAAACTTTTTTGCAGTTTTTGTTTATCTGCTTTAGATTATGCAGTATGTGATGTGGAATGCCATGGACTCTCCAGTGCACACATGAAGCTTTGTGTAAGCAGCAACATGTGTACAATGATAGAGCATGAACTTGGCATGTCCCATTTTGCTGCTTGAGGGGAAGGCATGTTTCATTTCCTACTGGCTGCAGATTCGCACACTCCCAGACAAATTGCACCAAAGTGCTTGCTGCAAAACATATCAGGCAGCCCAAAGGATCTTGTTGCAATAGCTAAAGTCTATGACAAGATCTTGTGTCAGTGAATATTTATAGTTGTGGTGAACTTTCAGAATTTACAAGACAATAAAAGTAAAGCCATTGTGAACAAAAAATTCTGAATGACTTTGTTAAAAAAAAGTTTAACTCAATTCTTCTACAAAATGGGGACACTGCAGGGGAGATCTTTAGCTTGCCTATGCCCAATGGAACTTCAAGAAAGCAATGCCAAGGATTCACATAGATTCCCCTCTAAGTGCTCTTGCAATGTCTGAAGCAGAAATTCCTCCTTCTTCAGCAATATATTTATTATTGAGTTTAGGATGTAATGTCAAAGAGGCATGACTGAGAGTGTAGAAAAAAGCAGGGCAAAAATACCCAGAGCCATAAAACACAATAAATATAATCTTTTGGGGATTCTCCCGCCCCCGCCTGAAACTTCAGCAATGCAGCACAGAACAGTATTTTCTTGAATGGTTTTCCTGAACCTCTGCAGTGCTTCTCAAACCCTTGTGTAGCCAATGAATATTCCCATGGCAACAGAATCATGAAAGCTCAACAGGAGCCCTCTTTGAAAATATCTAGCATATCTGTCTGTGTCTTCGCATCTCATTGCAATAAAGCAGGTACCATCTGTAAATGATACTGTGTAGTCATCATCAGGATGCACAAACACCGGGGTGCAATTTCATCATGGTTTCATTTTGCTTTGGCTTCTTGTTGTGCAGCAGGATCACGGTCACATTGCGAAATAAAAGCTAAAGGCCCATGATGACAGGATGGAGAAAAGCCTCTGCTTTAAAGCACACCTGATCCTTTTAACTGGAAATTCCACAGACTGAACCTGAGACCTTGTCCTTTGCCACTGAGGCTCCATCTAGCACTATACATTTAAAGGAGTAACACACTGCTTTAAACAGTGATGGTTTTCCCTGAAGCATCCTGGAAAATATAGTTCTTTTTAGGATTCCATAGGGAGAGAGATCAACTGTTATGTCACTTTGGCAGGCCCACTGGCTTGGCTCCAGAACTGCGAGTGCCCAGGGTTGCGGACACCGTAGGCACACAGCCTATTTCCTCCCCCCCCCCCAATCTCATAACACTATTCTGAGTACAGTGGTACCTTGGGTTAAGAACTTAATTCGTTCTGGAGGTCCGTTCTTAACCTGAAACTGTTCTTAACCTGAAGCACCACTTTAGCTAATGGGGCCTCCTGCTGCTGCCGCGCTGCCAAAGCACAATTTCTGTTCTCATCCTGAAGCAAAGTTCTTAACCCGAAGTACTACTTCCAGGTTAGCGGAGTCTGTAACCTGAAGCGTCTGTAACCTGAAGTGTCTGTAACCTGAGGCACCACTGTATAAGAGTGTACCCTTGTAAGAGGAATGACACACACAGAAATGAAAATGGGATACACAATCCCTCCTTACCTAAGACTACTGCTGTTTCCACTAAAGAGTGGGAATGTGTAGGGAAATATGGCCATAATAATCATGGATTACAGCTGAGTCAGCAGGCAGTTGCCAGCCCTAGAGAATCATTTCCCAGCTGGCTTTGCTTCATCTGACCTTCCTGTGTTTCCCTGCTGCCTTTATTGTTCAATCCCTGAGCTGTCTTTGCCTCCATTCGTTTTGCTCTCTGCCTCTTTCCTTCTATCCCCCAGTGGCAGACTTGGGGCTTTCAAATTTCAGCTGCTGCCTGTGCAAAGCCCATATTTAGCGCACCCGCCTCTTGTCTTCCATTCTGCGTCTTTGTTGCAGTGCTCCCTGCAACGCCCTCTCAACTCGGCATCCAGTGTGGGCAAACCTGTCGTGATCCTCTAAATTTGCCTCTGTATCCCCTGTTTCCACCACCTCACTCTCATTGCCAACGTCCCTGCTTCCTTCTCCTTGGGTACTAGCATGACTTTTTTTTACTTCACACTGGGTGCCTAGGTCCACAAGTGCTGCAGAAATGACCCAAAGTCTGGCAAGTACGTGAGGAAGCGTCGCTGGGAAGCTCAGCTGATTATGCAGGGAAGAGGGTATAATATCTAGCCTTTGTTTCCTTTGCGACTTTCTCAGAGAAATTTCCCCCCAAATGTCTCTTCCCTCTCGGCACATGTGAGTGGTCCCTGAATGGTTGCTAGGCAACCTTTTGATTTAACCGCACAGAAATTCTTGTCTGTGCTGGGAGATGGAATGACACAAACAGTTGTGAGAAGTGGTAGTTCTTTGGTGTTATCGCCTGGTGATTTGTGTCTCGGAAAGCCTGAATACCAGTCAGTCATTTTACAGCTTTCCTCAAGGGAACGGCCATTTGGAAGGATTTCACAAAGTGTGAGAGCCAGTGAAGTGCTGGACTAGGACCAGCAAGACCAGGATTAAATTCTCACTTGGGCATGGAGCACCCTGGGTGACCTTGAGGCAGTCACTATCTCTCAGCCTAACCTACAGGGTTACTGTGAAAGTAAAATAGATTCGGGGGAGCACCATGGATGCTGCCTTGAGCTCCTTGGCAGAAAGGCAGGTTATAAATGCAATAATAATAATAATAATAATAATAATAATAATAATAATAATACCCTGCCTATCTGACTGAGTTGCCCCAGTTTATTTAGTAAATAAACTAAAACCATAAATATCTGATAGTCTATGATTATACTGAATTGCATTAATTGTTTTGATGAATTGATGTTTGCTTTAGTTATATGCTACTGTATTTGATGCGATAGCATTTACAATATCCCCTCCCCAGTGCCACTGTGATTATTATGAGCCTCTTTGAGATCAACATTCATTGTTGGAAAAGTGGAATGCAAATATTATCTCAATCAAATAAATGGCAACTCACAGGGAGACCTAAACCCAGCCTTTGCCTCCCTTTGAGCTCTCTGTGGGTACCTCTCCCGCCAGTGCAAAGTGCCTCACCACTGTTCAGAAGCATGTGCAGGATTATATACAGGTGGACATTTCTCAATTCAGAGATGGGTGATAAAGGCATCATATCTGTGACAGCACTTTAAAAATAGATTTATCCATACCCATCAGCAGCGTGTGAGGGATCTGCAGGCATGAATATCATACCAAGCAGAGGCTAATCTTTTGTGGGTATTTGCTCTTTAGGTTCCTGGCTCAGCACATGGGGCCGAACACAGGCAGGGTTCTAGCATATTCCAAGCTCTTGCTTCCACCAATTCTACAACCCTGTGATTTAGGTTTTCTGGACACACAGCAGGCAGGCGTCCTCTTCCTCCTCCTCCTCCGGCAATTCCTGGTAGGCAGCTCAGACTTTCATCTCTGCTCTTTATGACTGCTTTCGCTTGCTGGAAGATTCCATGCATTAAACCTGGGGAAATTTATAACTTGCCTCTTTCTCACTGCCAAGATGAGCTGCATGCATTTGGCAGCGACAGAACATATCCCCAGCAGCCACCTCTGTCCTTTCGCTGCTAAGTCTGGCTATTTCACAGCTTGCACAGCCCTAATTTGTTTAAGGATTTTTACTAGGCCGAGAGGATGATGCCAAGCATCGGACTGTAGGAGTTTTATTCCATTTACTCGGGGCTGCTTGGCTTGCAGTTTTACATTATCTTTCACTGCTTCAAAGCACTGTAGGTAATAAAAGCCTTTAGTTTTCATTGATTATTCATGGCAGTTCGTTATGCTCCGCATTCTCAGAGGCCACACAGAGATAGCCTACCAGAACATTTAAAGAGACATTCAACGCTTTCACAATAATAAAGGATGCCAAATTTCCTCGCTTAGTTAACATTATACTCCATAGATTGCTAACAATGAAATGCTTTTAGGCTGCCCCTTCCGTTCCTTCATGCCAATTGCTTGGGTGTATTTTAGGGGTATCGCAGAGATGGGAAAAGGGGAGTAGCCATCCACTTGACTTGGCCTGAGAAAGCAGCTTTGTCTGTTTCTGTTTGATTGTTCCCAGTTCTGGTGATCTAAACAGTGGGAATTTATATAAGCAATAGAAAATATGAACACCAATGGAAAATGAAATTTAGGAACTTTAGCAGAGCCCTGCTCTGTCTTTATAGATGAGATGAAACAGCTAATATAATACTTCCGTCAAGTTAATAAAAGTTAACACACTGCAGGGCACCCCATAAAGCACACATACTTTCAGATCCTTCTCACAACAGAAAGAATGGATGGTATGACATAGAGAACTAAGGACCAAAGCAGGCGTAAAGTTAATTTCACAAACGCAGTTAACATGCACTTTTTTATGTTATGCAAATAGCAGCCAAGGGAAAACCTAGCAGCTTCAGAACCAGAACTCTTTCTTTCCATTACATCATCCAGACAAAATTCCTTCTCCACAGTGGCTCTTTGCATTTATTCCATTGGCTCCAATGAAAGATGCCCTTGAAATGCAAGTAACAGCTTCACCAAAGGGATTTGGGGGACAAAGTAGGAAAGAAATAGTTTAGCAGTGCCCCATCAACTGCCTAGAGGTGCTGGACATCTATCCGTAGGTAGTTACTTACTTATCTGTCCAAGTCGGTGGCCATTTTACATGGCATGCCTCTGTCTTGTTGGCATTAAGCTTAAATTTATTAGCACCCCCTCTCCAGCCCATTACCACCCCAGGCACTGAAATGAAGCTTGCACAGACGTACTTTCCAGTGGACTGTCTCTTAAATTGCTACATAGCAGCCTAATCTACTGAAGAGAATGGCTGCATGGATATGAATGGTAAAGCACTTTCTACACTGACTGTGAAAGCCTGTATGTGTCTACTCTGAAGTAATCCCCATTGAGTTCAATGGAATGTAGTCCCAGGTGACCGTCTAGGATTGAAGCCTAGATACTGCAATAAAAATGTTAAATCAACCTTACGGTTGCATGCGCTTTTTTCAGAGACCTGATTTGTTGATTTCTGAAGCATTTGGGACTGGCAGTGCTTGAGTCTATTCCCAAAGGCTGTAGTATTTTCCCTCTCTTCTTTTCTTCTTCTAAGTCTTGCATCAGCAGAATCTCAAATCCTGGCTGAGCTTCCAGGTTCCCATGACATATTATTGAAAAGATAATAAAATTGCCCACTCTTCCTCTGTTGTAACACACTCTCCCGTAACACTAATGTGCAGCTAAGTGCTTACTCCATAATAAACCACCCATGCTAATTTCCTATGCTGTAACAGCCCTTCATAACACATGAAATGCTTGGCTTCTGAGAAGGTTATTATAAAGAAGGACGCTGTAATTTAGTGGCTCATTTAATAGGAACCAGGAGAAATATGAGGCCTGCCAATGCCGTACCAATGTTCTATTTATATCCAGTTTGGAGTATAGCAAGTTTTATAATGAGGGATAATTTTTATATATTATTCAGGTGGTAATGGGACTTACCAGGTTACCTTGCCTAAAGTTAGAAAACATTCTTTTATAATAGGTCTTGTTCATATGGTGTAAGAAGATTCTTTTCTCTGATATTCAGAAGTCTACATTCTTTAAAATAAAGAACACTGCATTTTATTTACCGAAGAAGCCCAGCTTTTATTGGCAAAACAAGGTGGAAGTACATTTCTTCACTAAATAATAAGAAGAAAACATTTTTAACTGTACATCATCAAAGCTGAGATACCAAAATTCATTTAATAATATAATAATGCTCAATACTTTGTACATTCAAAGGTCTGCATAAATATTGCCGCTTGCAAAACACTCATGAGGAAGGGAACTGGATTTGCCAACTTGTCTTACTGCACTTTGACTAGCAGCTTGATGTGGTGGTGATGCTCATCTCTCTCTATGCTGCAGAAAACTTCACTGGCTGATTCCCATATACTAAACTGCTGTTAAAGCAGCAGTGGGGAACTTTGCAAGTGGAATGAGGCCCAATAGGCCTCCCCAATTGTCCTGCCAAGCCAAACCCACCATATATAACTTTAGGTGTGCAGCAGGTAAAAATGTAGCTTGGCCAAAAGGGCGTTTGCAATGTCCCACATGCAACACTGACAAACAGTTAAAGGAACTAAAGCAGGCCCGGTTAGTCTCCCTCCACCTCCAGCCAACTGACAACTTGAGGGGAAACCATTTTTACAGCTTTCCAAACGCCCATCATGTTTCTAGTTTGCAACGGAATTTGCTAGCCTGCTTAGAAGCTAGTAGCTCAGGTTTCAATGCTACCCCTGGAGGAGAAGCCTGGAAACACAGCCCTTTAGCAGGCTGGTATGGACTTTTTTAAAAAAAGGCCTTCTACCAAGTGGACTGGCAGAAAAATGATGGATCACTCCATCCCTCCTCCATCTGCCCACTACATTTCCATGCTGTTCATGGAAGAAGGGCTTTTCTATATTTTGTGGCTAGCAGAAATCAGGCAGAGAAAGGATGAAACAATTTGCCCGTCATCTACAAGCCTGTTTGCATGCAAGGGCAGACAGATGTGAAAGAGGTCAGGGCTTGGGCACTGTCCTCTTTTTCACCTGGTCACCGGATTGCCCATGTGCATGGAATTTTTGGTCACCTTATGGCTACCAGATGGACTGGTAAGTACAATGCTGGAGTATTACGGGAGCAATTCAACATCACACTAAGGTGATATGTAGTTCCAGCAGGTTAAGCATTTTACCTTGCTAGATGGAACACCACCCATTCTTCTTCTCCTGCCTTCTGTGCAGGCGGAGGAGAGGGGGAAATCCCCACTGTGTATGCAGAAGTCCTACTGCTGGCAGGACTCATTGAATCTCACCCTGTACCTATGTTTCATTCTTAAAAGTATACAAAGTAGGGCAGAAAACTAAACAGTCAAATTTCTATTTGGCATTGAACTACATGACCTCATGCATGTTTACGCAGAAGTAGGGAGGGGGCAAATCTGCCATTTTCAATATCTCTCCGTTTATCTCTCTCCCCCCCCCCCAGTCTTACATCCAGTTCTTTGCATTTCCGCAATTTTTCCTGTCCCCATGAAAATTCATCAGCATTTTGGTATGAATTTCTCTGAATATACACATTTATGTGTGGAATTTTGCCCAATATCATAGCTGTCAACCTTTCCCTTTTTTTAAGGGAAATTCCCTTATTCTGAATAGGATTCCTCACATAGTTGACAGCTATGCCAATATACACATTTCTGCAAAGCAATTTTGCCTAACAGAATGAAACTTTGTAGGTTATTTTCTCTAATATGGGCATTTTAAGGCAGACTTTACCCCAGTATATACATTCTTGTGAACAATGTTTGACTGTGTAACTACACTGCAAAATTTGGAGAAGTGCAAATTTTGAAGGATTTCTTTGTTAAGGTTCTCATAGTTGGTTGTTGTTTTTTTAATTGTGAGTTAGGTAGATCCACATTTAAATACCAACTGAATTGAATTCCTCCCCCACCCCTTCTCCAAAGTTCCACTGAGTTCAATGACAATTACTCCTTTTCTCAAGTAAATGTTAATAGGACTGCAGCCCTAAACAAATAGATTCAGTGGAGGCACAGCGCAGCTTAAATATATACCTTCAGGCACTGACACCACCAATTACTCTGTGGTTTATCTCCAGCTGCATCTCAGACACCATCAATATTGGTTCCAATTAAAAGACCGGTTATTGGTCATTGGTACCACCACATTCCCCACAGCACTTCCCTAGCCTAGTGAAGGCAAGAGAGAGAGAGAGGGAGAATTGCCATACTGACCATGACAGGCACTAACAATTGTGTTATGTTAATGCCCTCCCAGATGTTTGGAGAGGCTTTGGGGGAAGTTTCATATGGCACATAAACATTTGAGCCTGCCTATGGCTTTTTGTGTTGCTGTCACTATGGAAGAAAATTCAGAGGACAAATCAAACACCAGTGGGATGCCAGAGTAGCTCTTCCTTTGGAACTCACTTGAAATAAAGTGTGTCTTATACTAACACACTTACCTCAGAGTGAGTCTTGTCGAATTCAGTGGGACTTGCTTCTGAGTAGACTTGTAAACAATTGCACTGTGAGCCTGCCACGACATATATTTTAACAGGAAAGTTTATTTTATAACTTCTTTTAAAATGCTAATTTTTTTAATTTTTGACATATTTAAACTAGTTTTTAACATCTGGTTTTACTGGTTTTAATGTAAATTTTCCACCATGTTTAAACTGCTTAGAGGTGTTGATGACTGAGAGGTATATAAATCCTGTTAAATAAATAATATGTCTCAAAGGGATTTCTGGACCAGTGGTTTTTTTGTTTGTTCCACGTCCCCAAGGGGAGGGATCCTTGAGCTGGGATTGCATAGTGTATTGGTTTAGCTTTTGTGAATTTGCAAAATAAATTAATGGGGTATTGATAGTCACCAGCTGCCATGTTACCAATTCCACATATTTTCCAAAATGAAATAGAAATATCCCCCCCCCCTCTGATAACCATGGTAGAGAGGCAGGACAACAACCGAGGGAGGCGTTGTTCTTGTTTCCTGTATTTGTTGTGTGATGCAAATCTGAAAGGAATTAAATAAAGAGGGTTGTGGGTTGTTTTTTTAAGGTGGAAGGGCAGGGCAATAGCTGAGGAAGGAAACATCACAAGGGTTTGGTCCAAATTGGGCAGGGGTAGGGAGAGCTGTGGCCTTCAGAAGCTGTTGGGCCTACAACTTCCCTCATCCCCAACCATTGACCATTGGCCATGCTGGTTGGGGCTGATGGGAACTGTGGACCAGCAACATGTGGAGGGCCAGACAGGTTCTCCACCCTGGGGCCAAGAGAACCAATCATGGGAAGATGTGTACCTGCTGAATGGCCCAGGAAGCAAGACTGTGAGATCACAGGATGTCACCTGGACCTTCCCACGTCCTCATGGGACTGTTTGTGGTAGAATGTATGAAAAACTACAGAGCTAGAAAGAAGCAACAAATGTTATACTTCGCCTTTCAGCTCCAGAGTCCAATGATTTAGCCTACAAACAGCAATTTGCCTGTACACTGGTTTTTAATGCTAGTTTCGTGTCTGCATATTATTCAGTTTCATCATGCTGGTGAATATAGGAATTAACTTGGGCTTGGGGATTGCAGTCCAGCTGGAAATCTTGTAATTACTATTCCTTTGTTAGGGAGTGGGACACTGTGCTGCTTCTGTATCGGCTACTAGAACACCTTGGCAACAGACACAGGGCAGCAGATTCAGCCACTGCTTTTGGAGATTTAAATTTCATTGCAGTGGTATGACCAGCCAAGCACAGAGTACAGGTATGATGATGAATGCTGTGTGCTGATTACTAATTTAGCAAATTGTGAATGATATTCATTTCAGCTCCTGTGTTGTCCATCTAACATTGCCAACTGGCCAGGAAAACACAGACGCATCAACTGGCCTTCTGCTCCTGTTCCTTGAACTGCAGCATGTTATGCAGGAATCAGCATCTGAAGCTCCTCATAGTATGGAGGTGAGCATTATCCTTGGCTAATGCCTGTGTGCCAAACGCCTGTTAAAGGCACAGGACAGAAACAGGTAAAATAAGCCCTGAACACAGGTAGACTGGGACCTTAGGGCTGAAGACCAGGGTTTGGCAGGGCAGTTCAGCCCCCAGTGACCACCCAGAGAACAGCAGGTGATGGCAACAAATATGCCCAGCATGCCAGGACTCACTGAGACTAACCTTAGTTTCTGCAGCACCCTTCCTTCCTTCCTTCCTTCCTTCCTTCCTTCCTTCCTTCCTTCCTTCCTTCCTTCCTTCCTTCCTTCCTTCCTTGTATTAGTTTTACTTTAAAACAGACATACAACAAAATGGTGCTTATTCCCACATGAGTGAGCGTAGAGCAACAGAAGCAAGCTTTGTTTTGTTCCTGTATTCATGATAGAGCTATAATTTAAGTGAGTTTTAAAGGCAAGACATGCTCAGAGTGTTTTCAATTTTTTTAATCGGGGTTGGCAAACTGGTTTTTGTTTATTTTTTTTGCTGTAAGATGCCAGGAATGTAGCAGCAGCTGCAAAGTGTGGAATGGTATAAAAGGGAGAAGAGAAATGTTAAATACTGTTCTTCATGCCCGAAATAATACACGTGGCCCTCTAAAGAGGCTTCCCTGTAGGACCGCTAGATCCAGGGTTTAAAAATTACCGTATTTTTCGCTCTATAACACGCACCCGACCATAACACGCACGTAGTTTTTAGAGGAGGAAAATCCATAGGCATGCCACCCGTAGGCATTCCCTCCATAACACGCACAGACATTTCCCCTTACTTTCTAGGAGGAAAAAAGTGAGTGTTATGGTGCAAAAAATACGGTGCAAAAAATATATTGCACCACTGAAAATGAGTTGGCAGCCCTATTTTCATCTAAGAATTCGAAACATTGCAACTGTTACCTCACCAAGTTCTTTTTTGCGGGTAAAGCAACCCTTGCGTAACATCCCATTTGACAAAAGGGGAAGCTGAGTTACAAAGTCCTTTGGTGACCTACCCCAGAATATTTGAAAATGTGGCCTGATGAAATAAAAGAAAGTGACCCTGCATTGCATAGAACAGGGAATGTTGGCAGATGCAGCTTCCCTTACCCATGCAGTATTGTGACATGAAATATAGTACCTGTCAAAAAAATGTCTTCTGTGCCACAGTTAAAGGCACAAGAGCTCCGTCCTCTGCTGCATCTGGCCACCCTGTGTGCAGCAGAGCTGAGTGTATAGAGGAGGAGATTTCAATTTCCACCCTTGGGCGGCGGCTTCTTCTTCCTCTTCTTCTTCTTCTTCTTCTTCTTCTTCTTCTTCTTCTTCTTCTTCTTCTTCTTCTTCCATGATTTCTGTTCCAGGGCTTTAGTTTTTCATTACCTTCTGGTACCTGAAATAATCTTATTTTCTGTGAAACTTCTGTAGCTCACTTAATCCTGCTTCCTTTACTGACCCGATGCTCCGACTCCTTCTAACACTTCCCTTCCTTAAAAGAACATCAACATCTCTTTGAGTCTCCCTCGGAATGCTCTCCTCATCCCTGTCATGTTTTCGGTTCCTTAGAAGTGGCTGGTCAGTGGGTCAGGGAAATGTTTCCAATTACTGTCTCTGTACTGTCAGGAGCAAATAGCAGCACAGGACTGAGGGGAAGAGGGTTTAGTAGTGAATCAGGAACATTTGTGGGATTGGGGCCCTTGTCTTCAGCTGCTTTTGAAGAGAAAAGGGACACTAAGGTAATTCCTCTGCTGCATGTCATCATCATAACAATAACAATAACAGGGCTAAACAGGGCTGTCTTCAGATGTCTTCTAAACATCAGATAGTTGTTTATTTCCTTTTTTAAAATGATATTTATTGAGACAATTTTTTTTTTAAATTACACACACACAAAAAGGCAAAATTACAAAAAAACACAAAAACACAAAAAGAAAAAGAAGAAACCATCACTTTCAAATTCTCCATTTTCATTACCTTCTTTCCATGACCTCCTCCTCCTCCCATCTCTTGTATCTTGATTAATAATTGTCACAGCAAATCCTTTCCATAGTTCATAATATTCTGACATTACGTACCTTACTCTATTATCATCTTGTCTCATAAAAACAACCTTAAAGCTTAAAACTTCAATCTTATTTTTACTAACTTCTCTTAACCATTACCTTTTTACCTAGTTCTTTAAACATTACATTTTTTACAAGAGCCAAGTAATTTCATTTCAACATTTCTCCAACGTTCATAAAACATTTCAGGTAATAAAAAAGTACAATAGAATAAACACAATCCAATCTTCTTCCAGCGTCCCCTCCCCCCGGTCCCGGGATTGTCAGTCTTTTTTGTCCCATTAGTCTGGCACATTAACCTGGTGCTCTTATATCCGAGGCCTTCAAATCTCTTCCATGTCCCTTTCGCAGCTCTTCTTCATATTTTTCTTTCACTCACGGAAACTCCAGCTTAGTAGTGTTTTTGACCCTTTTCAACCAATCAGCCCCTTTCTCATAGTCCAGACTAAGCTCCATGTGATGTTTTAAAACATATTTCAAATTCCCTCCAAAATTGGGAGTCCCAACAGCTCCAAACCTCTGACGGCCCATTACCAGACTCGGAAAGCCCAGACATCCCTGCATAGGGGGGTCAGTCCAACCCCCCATTTCCAGTTCAATCCAAACTTTGTCTTTCTAAGTCTGGCCCTTTCCAAGTTCATTTGTCAAATCCAAAAGCTCATTTTCCTGCTGGGCCAAAAGTCCCTCCATCCCTGGCGTCCCAGATTCAGCAGGGTCCTCTTCTTTCTGTTGTTCTGTCATGGCACACTTCTGTTTTAGTTCCTGAGTGGGCTCCATATAATTTTCCACTACCAGATCAAAGGCTCTGGCAGCATTAGCCATAAAATCCATCTTCTGACTTAACTGATACAGTAGGGCATTTATTTTACAGAAAGCACCAAACAGTGCTTCTGAAGGCATTGTCCTGCAAGGTCACAAAATCCTTTCCCACAGTTGTAATCAGTAACAGCTGCAAGTTCCCAGGATTTACTTACAATTTCACCATTGCCCTCTAGGGGGGAAAACTTCTGATTGTTCTTTTCCTTGAAAACAATAGCAACAGAGTTTCTTTTTTAAGATATTTTGTCCATATTTGTTCTTTTAAAAGACGAAAGGAAACAATGGAATCACAATATTTCCCTCCTTTTAACTATCTGTCAAAGCATTTATTTCTGGTCAATGAGCTTCAGTCATCAAATCTGACACCCCGCTCCAGGGTCAGGACGGTGGAAAGTTACTTTACTTTAGCTTTATTTCTGCAGGTTTAAACGGCTCAATAAAAGTCCCCCTTCTTCTCCTGCTTCCGAAGGGGGGTTCCGCGATTTTGAATGATGAAAGTTGATCCTTTGAAAGTGGTTTTTAAGGCTCTAGTTTGCGTTGTCTTTGCTTTGTTATAGCTACAAGAAAATGGAAGGGTGACTTCCTGTTTAGCCCTTTCCGTTTCAGTACCAAATTGGGTAAATTTTAAAGTCTAAATTCCTTTTATTTCGCCAATTCTTGTTTGAAATCCGAATATTTAGAGTTCCAGTACTCACGGTTGGTTATTTTAGATGCCAAATTGTCCCAGGAAAAAGGCAGCGCTCTCCGGCGATGGCTGTGCGGCTTTGCTCCGCAGAAAAAGCAATTGACTCACAGCACCGCGCCACTTCCCCCTCTTCACTTCGGAGCCCGTTTATGGGTTCCTTAGGGGCGCTAAGGGTGCCCGCCGAGTCCCACTGTCACAGGCTTCATCCGCCTGTGATTTTCAGAAGGGTCCCCACTACGCCGCAGCGGAAAAGACCTGTTTCGTGCGGAGCTTGTCCCTCCAGTTCAGAGGGAGTCCACCATCGCCGGAGGCGCCACCCCGGAAGTCCTAGATAGTTGTTTATTTCCATGACATCTGATGGGAGGGTGTTCCACGGGGTGGGCGCCACTACCGAGAAGGCTCTCTGCCTTCAGATATACTGGGCCGAGACCATTTAGGGCTTTAAAGGTCAGCACCAACACTTTGAATTTTGCTCAGAAATGTACTGGGAGCCAATGTAGGTCTTTCAAGACCGGTGTTATGTGGTCTTAGCAGCGGCTCCCAGTCTTAAATGGACTTGTCAATGCATCTATCTATATCTATCTATCATCTATCCACACATATATACACTTTTCTTCAGTAATTTCAAGACCATGATCACTTGAAATTTTATTCAGGATTGGTCACTTTCACAGAACCATCTACTATAGTAGATATAGCCATATGGCTTCTTCTTTTTTGCCATTTTATGATGATCTTGGGAAGTGGTGATTGTGAGTAACCTTTTTGACAGCCTTATAAACCAACTTTCCAGCCTGGTGCCCTCCGGATATTTTGGACTACAACTCCTATCGGCCCCAGTCTGAGTAATGATGATGGCTGCCATAAATCAATCTCTGCTGATTGGGAGCCAAGAGTCCGAAAGTCCTGAAACTGATCTTCCAGCTCAACGAAGAGTGACCCAAGTACTAGGTCATGAGAGGGGGCTTGCTTTCTGTAGCTTGCCTTCCATTTTCACAACCATTAATTCTGAGGCAGGCTTTGGACAAAGTAACGATCCAACCAGAGTAAAATGCCCTTAGGGTGGCAATCCTATGCACACTTATTCAGTCCCATTGAACTCCAGCTGATTGCTTGCACAGAGTTAAGCTGCACACTTCCCAGTGATTTCAAGGGAAGAGATGTAAGCACTTCCTTAATTCTCCATCTGAATTCAGTGGGATTTTAGAATGTTTCATTTAAGCTGGGTTATGACTATTGTAACTTACTGTTTGTGTATCCTTCTCTTCCTCAGAAATATATCTTCTTTATACTGTGGATAGAGGGGGGGGGGGAGAGAGAGAACACACAACTCATGCTGCAAAAATAACACCAATAATTCCAAGGCAAGTCAGAAGGGGGATCCCATTGCATTGTTACTGGATTTCAGGGAAGGCTATTCTGAGGAGATCACCATGCAGCCAAGTGTCAGATTTTGCAACAGGGGAAGAGAGGATGCTAGCAACCCTATCCCTGTTTCTCTGTAACCTTGACTGCAGAAATATGCTGGCTGTATGTGCTTTGAGAGATGGTTTTGATAGATTCTTGCCACCTCCCAGGAGATGATCTACTTTCTAACCAGGTGAAAAATGAAGCTGGTTAAAAATAGCATCCGGCTGAACTTGAAATCCCTGAGCAAAGAACTTTTCCTATTTGTAAACTGAAACTGCTGGATGGTTCTCTGAGTAAGAGAAGGAAGCAAAGTTGAACCACACCTCTCCCATTGTATGCACAGTGAAATCAGGTTCTGACAGCCCTTTCCTACTTAATCAAAATATGATTAAAATTAATATATGATTAAATGTGGGGAATCCTGGTGCACCTTGAAATAGTGTACCATTTCCTCATACTACTTCACTGGCACTCAGTATCCTTTCCACCAGTCTTATCAATTAGCTTCCTTTTGCTAAGCAGCCTGTAACTACACACCCCTTTTAACTGTTTTGGAAAATCTGGATGTTTTAATCAGGAACCCAGTTATTTCAATTGAATATAGCTAAGGAGAAAAACGTTTCTGTTACAGATGCTTTTGATGAGGCTAGAACATTGTGTGCGTGTGTGTGTGTGTGTGTGTGTGTGTGTGTGTGTACATCTCTCCTCCAGTCACCTCTTCTGCTTTAATGCTATGGATACATTCATTACTGGGGGGGAAACCCTTTTTAAAAAAGCATGTGTGTGTATGTGTGTGTGTATGCCACATCTGGATAAAAGCATGCCTCAACTTTGTTGTTATTTTCAAAAAATGTGTGAAAATTATATATCTATAATTTTAAACTTTCCTTTCCACTGCCATGGTAACTGCAGTGTGTTTGGCAGAAAGCTTCCCGAGAAGAAAAGAGGCTCAGAGAGCTCATCTGGCAAGCGTCCAGTGTAATCATGCTGCAGAGCTGAAATGAGGCCTTTGGCAGCCTTCCAAATTACAAAGAACAAAGATGTCAGTTCCTAATGTTGGCGGCAAAGCTTGTTTGGCACCCTTATATGGTTTCCCAGAACTCCTTGCCTTGGCTGCTTTCCATTCCCTTTAGGGCAGCAAACAGGATTAGCACACACAGACTTGTTTTTCTCTTTTCTCCACCAACTGTTCCAATGACATCATCCCTGCTGCATTCATTTGCCAGCAGGGTGACTTTCCCCCTTCCTTGCTCTCCCTGACACCCTCCCCCTCTAACCCCTTCAGTGTTTTAGGTTATTGCCCACAGCTTTTTGATAAATTAGAAAGCACTGTGGGGCAATAAGTTTAGCCAAATACAGGGAGGAACTGGTGTGTGTGCGTGCCTGTGTGTGTCTCTGCTGAGGAGTGTGTGTGTGTACACATACACAATAGGAAGTTCATTTTCCTCAGCAGGCTGTAATCAGCACCAACAGAGCTGTGGTTTCCAACTGCCCTCGTCACGTGCTTCCTTATGAAACTCCTCGGAGAAATGAACTTGGCTTTTGTACAGATTTAAAGGGCCTCTAAGTAGTGACCTCTCTGAGTCCAAGGCAAATGCTTGGCGCTATGTATCATAGCTTTGATTTTTCTTTGTAGGTGCATGCATGCACCCCACATCAGTTGCATGGAGCAGCTGGCACATTTCATCCATCAAATGCCCTTGTGTGATTCCTGCATACTAGTAACATGGCAAATTTATGAGAGCTCTGTGAGCGCTTCATAGTTTTAACTGCTATTTGTGTGTCTGTGTTTGTGTGTGTGTGTGTGTGTGTATGTGTGCTTGCTTGCTTGGCACCAATATATGGCTTGTCAGAACACCTTGTGTGAGGCGTCCTTGCTATATGTCTAGCATTGGCTCACTTGTGGTTGCTTCATGAAATGGAACTGATTTCTTGTACATCTGTGGGTGTGTGCATGAAATGGAAAAGAGAAAAGTGTTACCTTAATTTGTTCTAGGTTCAAACCTTTAAAGAAGAGCACCTCAAATGTTGGCTTCAGCTACTAAGCGTCAGAATCCAACATTAACCCTGATAAACAATACTTTGAAACAAACCATGGTTTAGTGTGAATGAGCAGTGTGGCTGGTGCATGCTACTCAACTGCACACACCCCTCACCTCTTGTCACCAAGCCAGGAGGGGAAAAACCACAGAACTGCCCCAAGCAAACCACGACCAGTAAGCCAAAAGCAAACCATGGCTTCCTCCTGTGGTTTGTTTGGAGAGAAACAAACCACAAGGGCGCATCTGCACCTAGCACTAAGCCAGCACTGTTGTTTGTTTTCTCCCAGCTTGGCAAAGGAAGGTAGTGTAGGCGCAGTTTGAGCAGAATGCACCAGTATGCTGCTGATTCACAGAAAGCCATAGTTTGCTTCATGCAAACCTGGCTCCTGTTTAACTAATGCCTGAATTTATGACGGAAGCCTGAAAACTGCTGACTGCAGATATTCTACCTTCTTCATCCTCTGTCTCTTCTCCCAATCCTCTTCAGATTCATGAACTAGTTCTGAGATTCATGAATCACTTGGGAACCTGGGCAGCGAATGAGTATAGTATTGATCTAATTTTCAGTAGAAATCTGTGCAATGTGATTTTGCTGCTTGCAGAGAGGTCAGGAAATGGGTTGGATTGCCGAAAGAGACATAACAATACTTCAGGGCTGAAGATGGAGCACCCCTAGCCGAATCCCCTGAGCAAAATGTTCAGGGCACTACGCAGGGTTGCCAACTGTTTGCAAGCCATCGCTACTGTGCCTTTAATGGTCATTTGATCTGCAGCAATTAGCAGGTTGGGGACACAGGTGGCGCTGTGGTCTAAACCACAGAGTCTAGGACTTGCTGATCAGAAGGTCGGCGGTTCGAATCCCCGCAACGGGGTGAGCTCCCGTTGCTTGGTCCCTGCTCCTGCCAACCTAGCAGTTCAAAAGCACATCAAAGTTCAAGTAGATAAATAGGAACCACTCTGGCGGAAGGTAAATGGCGTTTCCATGCGCTGCTCTGGTTCGCCAGAAGCAGCTTAGTCATGCTGGCCACATGACCTGGAAGCTGTACGCCAGTTCCCTCGGCCAATAAAGCGAGATGAGCAACCCCAGAGTCGGTCACGACTGGACCTAATGGTCAGGGGTCCCTTAACCTTACTTCTTTCCATTCTGTGAAAGGTTTAACCTGCTGATATTTGCATATTGAGCTCATGTTGTATTTACAAAAGCAAAACAAGCAGCTAGGTCTATGCAGTCATGTAGTTAGCTAATTTTAATACTCTGGGTTTAATAGTTTTGCAGGGGAAATGGGTTCTCTTTAGATGCATATGCATTGCTTTATTTACTTCAAAATATGGTGAGCAAGCTCTGCAAACTTTGGGAACTCTCCTGCTCAGAGTGGGGTCCTGGACTGCTCCACCAACGGCATGTCTCCGCAGCACTACTGAAGCTACTAAGAAAGAAAACGCTACCCCTGCCTCGGGGAGGGGGCACAGCTTGAAAGAGTCAGGTACCAGCTGCAGTCCATTTGGAAGTGAACCACTTTTCCTGCTCTGGGGCCTACCTAGACAGGAATCAAGGCATGCTGCAAACTGGATCCTACGTAGGGTGGTTTATGAGCAGCTAATCAAAGGCTGAGAGCCATATTCAGACTTATGGCTGCCAGATGCTCAGATGCACCACGAAGCACGTCTCCCATGATTCTTCCCATGCACCTTTTCTTGCCAACAAATGTTGCGTAGATGGCCAAACAGGGTAGAAATGTGGGCTCTCTCTGTGTGTCACACCTGCTTGCCCCATCCCTGACCTCTTGCATTGACTGTACTTTGTGCCTATGACTGAAGGTCCTGAATGTACAATTTTCCTCTATGCCCTGGAGAGCCAGCTTGGTGTAGTGGTTAAGAGTGGTAGAATCGTAATCTGGTGAACCGGGTTCGATTCCCCGCTCCTCCACATGCAGCTGCTGGGTGACCTTGGGCCAGTCACACTTATCTGAAGTCTCTCAGCCCCACTCACCTCACAGAGTGTTTGTTGTGGGGGAGGAAGGGAAAGGAGAATGTTAGCCGCTTTGAGATTCCTTTGGGTAGTGATAAAGCGGGATATCAAATCCAAACTCTTCTTCTTCTCTTCTGCAAAAACGGAGTTTACAGACACAGCATACGTGCATTGCGGTGAACAGGTATAGATTCCATTCATAAGTTGTGTTCCAAGGTAAAGGTTGGGATCAGGGCTAGCTGGAGTGATATCGTCCCCCTATACATTAATTTCTGCACTGTTTGTCCATCTGGAAAGGGCAAAAGTGTTCCTTCTCTGGCATCCTTTGCTAATTGCCTGAAGGAAGGAATACACCCTTCCTGCAGTGTTCAGCAGATAATTGCTCTTTTTCTTTATGTAGCACATTTTTCTTTGTTTTATTCCATTTGGGGCCTGGTCCAATGTCTGCTGAAATTAATTAGCTCCATCCTTCAGGAGGTTGCAGGTCTTCTTTCTCATTGATTTTCTTTTGATTTGTGTACTTACGATGGCACTGCAAATTTGAAAGAGAAAACAAAGCAGTGCCAATGTTCTTTCTCTCCAAACCTACACATTGCTGCTGCTGCTGCTCTGGTTTGAGATGCCCTTATTTTGCCTCATTAATCATCCTTTATTTACCTTTAGTGTAATCAAACCTCATTTTGCCTCCTATGTAAATTCATTGGCTGGCTTTGTATTTTGATTTCATCAGCTCTGTAACAATAAGAAATCAGAGACTGACTGCAGGTGCTAACATGCTGAGGCCATTTTTGCAAATTGCCCCACCCTCATCGCTCTGTTCATCAGAAAGGATTCATGGGGAAAACTGGTTGGCACATATACAGTTTTTAATAAAACTCGGTTCAGCGATTCTCCCTCCTTTCCCTGGGTACTTTCAGGTTTTGGAGGCACGTTACTGGGGTTTGAATGTCATTTTTGTTAATGAAAAAAATGGCAGTGCTGGAAAAATCACCTCAGAAGAGATTTGGCTCCACAGATGGAAATGTATCAAGTTATCTAGACCTTAAGCAGGTTATTGATCAAACAGTTTTATTTAGAAGGATTTCACTCTCTGCAAGGCCTGGTGGGTCTCGGTGGGAGGAGAATAACAAGGCTTTTCCCCGACTGTCAGAACCCTTTCTTCTGGCAATAAATATTCATTTCTTCCCATCTAGGAAAGAACCAGCTTCACTTACTTCTATCTATAGAGAAAAATTGAATGCAAGTTATGTACATCAAAATGCTCATATATATGTCTGTGCATATATCTTGCATCCACTTTTATTATATTGGCAGCATCCAAGTGTGCTGGGCTGCTTTGTTTTGCCATTTCATGTTTGTTTCACTTGGCACGTATTTGCTGCTGCGATGTTTACTTCCTTTTATCGCTGCACTACAAGAGGCAGAGGGAGAGGCCAGAAGAAGGGGGGATATATTTTTTGTGCTAGAAATAAACTGCTGGTCAGGGACGTTTGAAACTGCTTCTCTGTAATGTGTGCATCGACGTCCATATTTATCTGAGTCCATCAGCATTTGTTTCTAGGTTCACTGTGAGCACATAGGTAGGACACAGTATACCAAAACGTAGCATTTTGCTTTTTTCCTTCTCGTTGGCTATTGTTTTTTTGGGTCGAGAGGGCTGTTTCACAATTGTTGTTCCTTGGAAACAGGAATATAATTATATAATTTGTGCTGGGTCTCTTTAATTTTGCTACCATTGCCTTTCATCTCTCTCCCCCCCCCCCCGTGTGTGTGTGTGTGTGTGTGTGTGAGAGAGAGAGAGAGAGAGAGAGAGAGAGAGAGAGAGAGAGAGAGAGGGGGGGGGAATCTGAGTTGCTAGGAAATCTTTATGTAACTAGTGGCTCAGCTTTTACAGCACAGCCATGGCTCAGCTTCCAGAGCGCCATGTGAAAAATTGGCAGCACATCAAAACCTCTCTTTCATAACAGACTGGAAGAGGGATTTTCTAACAACAAACTTAAGAAGTCGCTGTTTGTTACGCAGGGATCTGAAATTTTATGAATTGCTCATGGCTAGTTAAACAAGGACACCCAAACTTAACTTGTTTCAAAATGGCTGAGCAGCATGTAGGAGCTCCTCCAGATTGCAATTTGCCTGCCAGCCTGCAGTTAATCCAGAAAAGCATTTTGCCTGTTCAAGAATTAAAGGGCTCTTTTCAAAGAATTAAGATCATTAAATAATTAATTACAGCTAAATAACTATAAGAAAACAAGGTGGTAAGCATTAACATGAAGACATGTCTCCTCCAGGCTGGGCGTTGTCTGATGTGATTCGGAATGTACAAGAGGGGAATTTGATACTGGGCAGAGTGTTTGGCATATGGAGTTTTCTTTTCTTTTTTCAAAAAAAAGTTTCTGTCCCTTAGGGCTATGAAGAAAGAGTTCACAGTGTGTTGGCAATAGCTAGCAAAATCTCGAAAAACAAAGGGGATATGGGCTGAGCAGCCTTTTAGATTTAGATTAGTAGTAAATCTTACTACCATATTCCTTATACTGTTTGCTTTTATACTTGACTTTTGATCATTTCTATGGGGTAAAAACTACATGTTTCATGCTTACATGCTAAGCAATGCTCCAGCAGAGGGCTATTTGGTTTGTTAAGAAAAGCAGCATGGGGAGGCTGCAATTTTGAGAATTGGCAGCAGAGAAAGGGGCAGCTATCTTTTTCCAGCAGGCTGCTTTTTTCCTCCAGAGCACTCCATCCAAGCCACTCTTCCTGCTATGGGGTTCCAGATTCATTTTATTCTTCCAGTCATGCCTCAGGAGGAGCCCAAAGTGGACAAAAGCAGCGGGAGGTGGGATTTGGAGCAGAAAAAGAGCTCTTGGAGGAAAGTGAATAGCAGTCCTTTACGCACTTTCCTTGTCAAATTCTGACACTTCACACGGTTCAGAGGGCAATGTTTTGGAGATGTATTTGTCCTCTTCATGGGAGAGAGTTATGAAAATTCCAACCAGAATAAATGCACACAAAATAGTCAAATGTCTGATTTGCACAATACTGTACAAGCAGGCTGCAAAAACCAAGTTTTCTTGGCATAGTATTATTGGAGGGGTGGATGGGTGTAGAGGTGTATACCGAATGCCAATTATATAGACTTGGATCAGAGGTAGATCATTTATTCCACGTTCAGACATGAAGGCAGACTCTTTTTTCTTTTTCTTTTACATTACACACCAGCCATCACTAACTTGGTGCTCTCCATGTGTTTTTGCCTACAACCCCCAGCAGCCCCATCAGAAACATCTGGAAGGTACCAGGTAGGAGAAGAGCAGATTACACAACTTTAAAGGGGCTGTTTGCATGTCTGACTAAGTACTGTATCTGGAAAGGAAACTTTATTCTTCTTTCCTATAGTTTTTTTTAGGAGCTTATTGGTTAGAAACAAAGGAAGTTAACTGGAATGAGATGACTAGTTTGTTTCCCAAAGGGACCCTGTTTCCTTCCAGCCATTGAGAAGGCAGTGAGATTAAGCAGGCAAAAGTTTTAATAGTGAAGGGTAGAGGGAGCTCAGGGGTAAATAAACCTCATGCTTGGAAAAAGTAACATTTCCCCCCATTAAAGCATTCATTATTCTTACAATGAATGTGAAACACAAGCAGTAGAAGATTTACCACGTAACTTACTGCATTGTTGCAAGTTATTTTTAGTTGTCCTTTAGACACTACCTCAGATCTCACCAATGCTCTATAAAGGCATAAAAGGTAAAGGACCCCTGACACTTAAGTCCAGTCACGAACTACTCTAGGGTTGCAGCACTCATCTTGCTCTATAGGCCGAGGGAGCCGGCGTTTGTCCGCAGACAGTTTTTCCAGGTCATGTGGCCAGCATGACTAAGCAACTTCTGGCGAAACCAGAGCAGTGCGCAGAAACACTGTTTACCTTCCTACCGGAGCAGTACCTATTTATCTACTTGCACTTTGACATGCTTTTGAACTGCTAGGTTGGCAGGAGCAGTGACCAAGCAAAGGGAGCTCACCCTGTCGCGGGGATTCGAACCGCCAACCTTCCGATCAGCAAGCCCAAGGTTCAGTGGTTTACACCACAGCGCCACCCGCATCCCACCTATAAAGGCATGGTCCTGTGCTAATAACCTTCCAAAAGTTTCACCAGCATTTCTCAGAAGGCTGGTTGTATCTGCTGCAGCTGACTGCTCATTCCATCCCCTTGATTTATGTTTTCATACTAGTACAAACACAGTTAATAAACTGTTTGATAATGCACATGTCAATAAACCAGGAAGGAGGCAATGTAGGATCCATAAATACAGACACTTCAGAGGCTCTTTTTAAGATATTCCCTCATTTTGAATAATTGATGGCTTTCTATGATAGATATGAATGATAAATTTCCATCTTATTTAACATGTTTACCAATGTCATGCCATTTAAGTCAGGAAAGAAAATGCTGCATCAGCTGATGAATCCGTAGGGGCTGCCTGTGGAAGAGTTGACATTAAAGAGCAAGAGAGAGACAAAACCACAAGTCCTGTCCAGACGCCTCATACAGAGCTCCAAATCCCATTGTTCAAGCCAGGCTTGAAAGAGAGCGAGACAGAACACAGTTTGGAATTGCTGGAAAGCCATGTGGCAGCGGGGGTGGGGGGAGAACTTTCTAGAAGATCAGACGATAAGATAGCAAAAGCAACAAAAACAGTCTGTTACATAACATCCAGACCACACATCTTTCTTGAAGGTGGCACCTCTGCGGTGGAGATATTGTAATACCTTAGCCTGACAACTGCATCATTGTATGTGGTTTCTGGGACAATGCAGTGACTCCAGTTAAGTTATGCCGTCACAATGTGAAATAATTGCTGGAGTTTCACCGTGACTGTGACATCACTGACGAGGAGTGAGACAACCTCCCTGTTTCTATCACTTAACGGAACTGCTATTACCGTTCTAGTTAATATGTCTATTATTATTATTATTATTATTATTATTATTATTATTATTATTATTTGCACAATTGTAATCTGAAACGGTCATTAGAGTCATATTTTCTTAACCTCAAATAGCATTTTGGTAAATATGCAAGGGAAACGCTTCCTTGGAATGATATCCAAATAAGTTTTACTCAGGTAGACTCATCTAAAGGTAGACTCATCTAAATTTTAATGGACATAACTTAGGTTGATTAACTTCAGTGAGTCAGTTCTGAGTACAGTCTAGTTCTTCTTCAACAACAACTTTATTATTTGTATCCCACCCATCTTACTGGGTTGCCCCAACCACTACCCGTAATGTCTTAGAGCAGATGTGGGGGACCATCGGTCCTCCAGATGTTGCTGAACTACAACCCACACCATCCCTGAGCATTAACAATTCTTGCAAGGGCTCATGGGAGTTGTAGTTCAGCAAAATCTGGAGAGTCAAAGCTTTTCCTCTTCTTTCTTAGAGGAAAGGTCTGCAGCTTAATGGTAGAGCATATGCTTTGTATGCAGAAGGTCCCAGGTTCAATTTTGGGCGTCTCTGGGTAGGGCTGGAAAAGTATTCTATCTGAAATCTGAAGAATTGCTGCTGGAGGGATATACTTCCCATGAAACATTAACCTGTTTTGCTGCTCTGCACTTTTTTATTCCCATGCTGTGCTGATCTAAGCCAAGGTTAGCTGTATTTTTTTAAAAAAAGGGATGAGGTTTCAGGGCAGGGGGCCTTGCCAAGGTCCTGGATCCCAAGGATACCACATGCAAATACCCAGTATTTTGAAACATATAAAGTTGTGTTTGACTGATGAGTTCCAAATTACTATTCAGTAATAAAAGTCCAATATACAGAGCGCAGAAAGTTCAAAGATTGCAATCAGGATCTATACCTGAATTTTCCATGAATTCCATTTTGCTTGGAAAACTAATGGTGTGACAGCCACATCTTCTTCAAATTTAATATATTTCTTAAACTTTGCTCAGACTTCATATTGTCTAGTTCTTCAGTTATATTACTTCCCCATCTTTAGTTTTTTAACGATCATACTGGACACAATTAATTAAAACTCACTGAATCTGCTGATCTCATTTCACATAAATACAACTCAAGTGTAGCTCTAAAATGTAATTACATTTGAGTGCGCTACAATATTTCACAGCTGAAGTTGCCCCTTCCATCCATCTCTCCCTTTAACTTCATAATCAGTCTGCTTGTAGAAAATCAGATAAGATAAATGCGGAATCAATGAAAGGACATTAAAAGGTGTAATTGCACTACAGTGTGGCAAAAATAATTTAAAGCCAGAGTAAGAAATAGGAAAACACATTTCCACCCTAAAAAGCTAAAAGACTCCATCAACATCTACAGGGAAGGTCATCCGTATCTCTGAAATAAAATTGCTAAGTCACAATAATGACCAGGCAGTTCAGCTCATCCTTTGCACTTTATTTTCTGAGCAATTGATATATTTGCCAGTATTGTCCTGTATCTTAATTGGTGATTAAACATTTTGTTACCCTCCTATATACTATAGACAGAACTGCATGACAATGCCTTTTGTGGGGTGGGGAATCTTTTCAATGCCATCATATGTTGGCTTTCCCTATGTAAGCGTTTTCAGTATATTCACTTGTGGCCATGGCTAATGCTCTTCATCTAGGCATTCACGAGACTGTGTGTAGCCTATTGATAGTCTTAGGTTTAAAAAACCCCTTTGTCATCATTGACAATGTGGTGTTAGTATGAGACTGTGTAACCAGGAAACTAGACATGAGAAGTTGCATAGTGTTGTGATGGGTATTTATTTTTTAATTTCAGGTTCTGCTTGTGGCAGAGATAAATGAGACAACCTGTTTGCAAAGGCCAGTGAGCAGTTAACATAGATACAAGAAAATAAGCTGCCATCTAGATGAGATGACAGAGTTTTGTGGCTGGAACGTCCAACTCAGTTGGCAGATAACAGAGTGGGATTACAGAGCTCAGAAAAGAGGATATAACTCTTTTATACTGCATGGTTTCCCTGATTAAAATTACACACACACCCAGTTGATACTAGCTTCATTAAGGAGAGTTTATATATACAGGCTGCTAACGGTGCAAATAGCAATCTTGAGGGGGGAGTGATATGATTTTCTTAAGGAAAATAGATTAACTCCTCTCCCCCAGCACCATCCAGGTAGTTTCACCTGGTATTTTTACCATATCATTTACTTGCTGCCAAAATGTAAAAGAGATGAAAGATCTGGTGACAGATCACCTCAGCTACTTTGGCCCTAAGTTACTTAGTTACTCAAAGCTCTGGCTTGAATAGCCGCCTTTTGTTACCAAGTGACTGGTTTTCAAAGGCATGCTACTTCTGATTCTGAACATAGGATACTGTATAACCATCATGACTGCTAGTCATCGCATTTTGTGAAAGTTAATGCCGTAGTTTAACTCTGCACTGTGTGAAGAAGTACAGTGGTACCTCTGGTTACGTACTTAATTCGTTCCAGAGGTCCGTTCTTAACCTGAAACTGTTCTTAACCTGAAGCACCACTTTAGCTAATGGGGCCTCCTGCTGTCACCGCACCACCGCTGAACAATTTCTGTTCTCATCCTGAAGCAAAGTTCTTAACCCGAGGTACTATTTCTGGGTTAGCGGAGTCTGTAACCTGAAGCGTATGTAACCTGAAGAGTATGTAAACCGAGGTACCACTGTACTTCATTTTGTATGTCCTGAACCTTCTGCCACTCAGCTTCAGTGGGTGACCAGAGGTTTCATTATTTTGAGAGAGGGAGAAAAACCTATCTCTATACAGTTTCTTCACACCATACATGATTTTGTACACCTCTATCATGCCTCCCGCCTTTTTTTCTAAACTAAAAATATCAAGAAGTTTCCTCACAGAGAAGTTACTGCAGTCCCTTGGTGAGGGGCAAAGGAAGGCGTCGCTATGTAGGGTGATGCTGCACATGTGCTGTACTTAGCAGTTTGCCGCTGGTTCCAGGATCCTCTGCTCACAGCTGCAGCCACGAAAGGAGGATCCTTCACTTCTTATCACCCCCGCAGACATGGAACCCAGGGCGCACTCCCCAACCCCCATTGCGACGTCACTGCCCTGGTCATTCTCATTGCCCTTTTCTGCACCTTTTCCAGCTCTACTGTATACTTTCTGAGGTGCAGCAATCAGAATTGTACACAGTAGTCCAAGTATGGTCACACCATAGATTGATATAAAGGCATTACAGCATTGGCAGTTTTATTTCCAATCCCTTTTCTAATGATCCTTAAGATGGGATTTACCTTTATCACAGCTACTGCATACTGAGTCAACGTTTTCATTAAGCTATTCACCATAACATCAAGATCCATTTCCTTGTTGGTTACTGACACTTCAAACCCCATCAATGTATATGTGAAATATGGATTTTTTGCTTTCATTGCATCACGTTTTGTTCCACTGAACCATATTTGCCACTTGTTTGCTCATTCACCCTGTTTCCTTTTATTGTCCAGAATAATTTGGTGTGATTGGAAATCTGGGCCATCTCACTGTTCACCCCAACCTCCATTTTAACAAGATTTTTAAAAATGCAGACCTCTGGGAGCCCCCCATTTCTTATAGCCCTTCATTGTGGGAGCTTTCCATTTATTCCAACTCCTGTTTTTATCCCTGTTCCTGTTCTTTAGCCAGTTACAGATCCATAAGAGAGCTTGTCATCTTATCCCTTGACTGCTGTGTTTCCTTTGGAGCCTTTGGTGGTGAACTTTCTCAAAAGCTTTTTGAAAGTCGAAGTACATAAGTACACAATGTCTACCACCGGGTGGGGAACCTCTTATACAGAGTTGTTGCCTCTTTTTGGGTCCCCAAAAAGAGGACAGACTGAGAGAGGGGCTTGTCCAAGGCCACCCAGCCGGGTTCATGACTGAACAGGAACGAATCCTTTATCCCTACAGATGAATTTCTGACCATCTATAAATAGAGTGTGCTCATACACACAAATCCCTAGGAGAAGTTTTAAAATCTTGTCTGTAATCTTGTGGGCTCCGTGAGCTAGCCCAAGATTTTCATTTGCTTGATTGCCTAACTGATAGCTTCTTCCTTCTGGTATTACAACGGACAACAAAACCATGCTTTTTACCTTCTTTGGTCATAATCACTCCCCAGAGCTGCAGTTGCTTAGGGCAGTGTTATTATTTGTATATATTAGTCTATACTCAGGGTTGTCTAAAGAGGAAGTGTGGATGGTTGCTAGGGAGGGCATGAACTTCACAGTGACCCTCCTACCCTGAGCCTCACTTTAATTTATGTACACCTTGGCCAGTGCATCAGCAAGCAAAGCAAGTTGCTTCAGCACCCTAGTCCCACATTTCTAGTAGAGACAGGGACCAGTGGAGCAACACTCTGTTTGCAGGTTTGAAACAGCTTTTCTCGGGGTATATGCCTTAAGGGCGATGTTGTTGTTTAGTCATTTAGTCGTGACCCCATGGACCAGAGCACGCCAGGCCCTCCTGTCTTCCACTGCCTCCCGCAGTTTGGTCAAACTCATGCTGGTAGCTTCGAGAACACTATCCAACCATCTCATCCTCTGTCATCCCCTTCTCCTTGTGCCCTCCATCTTTCCCAACATCAGGGTCTTTTCCAGGGAGTCTTCTCTTCTCATGAGGTGGCCAAAGTATTGGAGCCTCAGCTTCACGATCTGTCCTTCCAGTGAGCACTCAGGGCTGATTTCCTTAAGAATGGATAGGTTTGATCTTCTTGCAGTCCATGGGACTCTCAAGAGTCTCCTCCAGCACCATAATTCTAAAGCATCAATTCTTTGGCGGCCTTCTTTATGGCTTGAGGGCGATACATTAAGACAAAGGATCTACCTGTTCCTGTACCTTTCTTGTGACTATCAGCCCAACCAGTTAGTCATGTCCTCTGCCTTAGTGAAGTGACCACTGGAACTGTTATTTTGGGAACAAGGGATAAAAACAAGTCTCCCCTTCCCCCTGCTTGCCACTCTGTTAGCACCCTTGCCTTGCCCCTTTAGAAAGGTTCTTGGTTAAAATGTTGGCGCTCTTTAAAAATATGCTAGTACTCAGCTTACCACCACTCCAGACAGGCTTTCCTTTTATTATTCTAGGCATTAGCAGATGCCTCAGTTCTCAGTATAAAATCAAAGTATCTATTTTACGATAGCTTATAGTACAAGCATCCCTGTTAGAAGGCTGTCATACACTTGGATGGTTTGGAAGTTACAACTAGTAAGGAATGCTGCCAAGTGCTGAATATAAGCTGCCGTAATCATACTGAACACAGCTGAAGCAGCTACATTGGCTATCAATATATTTCCAGGCTCAACTGAACATGCTGGTTTCAACCTATGATACCCTAACCTGAGTCCCTGGGTATTTCAGGGGAAACCTACTCCCATAGGAACATCACTTAAGAGCAGCTGAGGAGAGCCTGCTTTGAGTTACGTTGTCTTTGGAACATCTGCACCTTGTATCCTACAAGTGGGGCCTTGTCCATCACCATCACACCATCACTCTAGAATCCATAGAAATGTTGAACACTTCTTTCCATGGTGGTGTGTGTCTTTGTCCACTGACCTTTCTCATAGTCAGCAAACAGGTCTTGCACGGGTCAGGGCATTTTGTTTCAGCATGCTTTTAGTTATTAGTTCTTAGGTTTTAGCTTGCTGACACTGTCTTCTATCAATTTAGCTTTTACACAAGATTGCTTTTATTGTTGTTTAGTTTCGGAAGGGTGTTAGTAAGAATCATGACTGATCCAGATAATGTGTTTTTTCCAGGAATACAGTGCAGCCAACTAGACAAATTGTTGGACTTGCTAGGCAAGCACTCCTCTTTTCTTCCTTTTGCCACCACTTCTCAGTACTTAAGCTGTAGTTACTTGGAAGCAAGAGTTTTCACTCTAGCAAGGACCCCTAGTGACACATTCTCATTGTGGTACAGTATTGTAATCTGTTCTCAGCTGCCATGAGGGTCATTTTTTAAGGCATGGCATAAGCTCCTTCAGGCAGGGTCTGCCTTCTTATTCATGTTCTGTAAAGTGTTATGATGTACATCAATGATGCTATATAAAGAATAAGAAAAGGATTATTTCTTCTGGCCATAGCCTTTCCTGTTCCCCCATTGCAGTTAATCTGGCCACATCCACACTGTATAGTGGTAACTCGGGTTAAGAACTTAATTCGTTCTGGAGGTCTGTTCTTAACCTTAAACTGTTCTTAACCTGAGGTACCACTTTAGCTAATGGGGCCTCCCGCTGCCGCTGCGCTACCGGAGCACGATTTCTGTTCTCATCCTGAGGTAAAGTTCTTAACCTGAAGTACTATTTCTGGGTTAGTGTGACCTGTAACCTGAAGCGTCTGTAACCCGAGGTACCGCTGTACATTTAAAGCATATTAGTAGAAGTAGTCCTGAAACTAAATCTACATGTCTACAATAAATGCATGCAGCTCTATATTTTGAAAAGAAGCAAAACTGTGCTTGAATTCATATTAATTTTATTTATTTATTTAAACAGCCACAACCCAAACACTCACCTGTACTCTGCTTATTCTTTTAGAATGGAACTGCATGTCACCTGAGTAAAAGCAAATATATGGAGAAGGGAGGGGAAATTGGCAGATGGGAGGGGGGATGCTCTCAATTTCTGAAGCACAGTCATTATTGCCCTGGATCTTCCACCACCATCAACAGGCCTGGCATATTTCCAGTGTTAAAACTAGTTGAAGGGAAAATTGGGGAAATGGAGGGGTTGTGAGAAATTCTCACATTCTCCCCTGCTAATGTCTCCCACTCACTACATCTCTGTTACAAGGTAAAGAGGGAGTTGAAAACTCAATGTAGTTTTCCACCCTTATACTCTAAAATAAAAATGGGTCTGTACATCTATATACAGTATATACTCACGGAGTAGACATGTTTTCTGATTTATGTATCTCATCAAAGGACTGAACAAAATCCACTTTGGACAGTCGCATGCCACATTCCTGTGGTGACCTGTGTCCTTGTGACTCTCACAACTTTATCATTTACATCAAAACATTTCACTGGCAAGGTCACAGATGGCCTGTTTGATCTGAGACACTTCATGTTCAGAAGCCAATCTCATCTAGGAAATTTCTCCAAACATTGCACAGCTTCTGTTAACTTCTAGGCTATTAAGAAAATTCTAGCTGTGGTAGAAGTGGTGGGGAAGTTTTATGTTCTGGATGTCTCATAAGATACTGGGACACCGAGAGTTTTTTACTCCATTTTCCATAAAGAGGAGGTATACCTGACTTGCTACCAAGAACAACCAGTCCCATAAAAAAACCTTGCTGTGTGCGTAGGCATACGCAAAGAGTAGGGACAAAAGTCCTTGTCTTCTAAATCCAAGAAAACAGACTTCTACAATGTCAGTCTAAACAGTTCTCACCATTGCTCAAGATAATGAGTTAATTGATCAGTTCTGTAAACCAGCCCTTTGAGGCAAATGGAACTCACTCATCTGTACAAAGCCAATTTATTTCCTTGGGGTATGCCATCTTGTGATATTTCTTGTTCTCATCAAGCACAATTCCTCTGTGTCCATCTACAGCATATCTCCAACTATGAGGTAAAGGGTGGAGGTAAAGGCTGTCACCATTTTCAGGTGGGATTCAGTTACATGTGTGCAAATTCAGGTTGGGCATTTAAAATGGATTTGGTGGTCTGGTGCAACAAATTCTCTCCCTCAAATTACCAGACTTTTTAGGAAAAGTGACGGGGAAGTGTGCCAGGAAGTGTGGGATAACGCTTGAATGCAACGTCATCAGACCTTCCTGTGAATAAATCAAACTGAATGTTCATTAAATAGGAACATCATTTAATCTCCTTGCAAATAAATCAGGATGAATGCTCAATAAACAGGTCATCTGGAAGCACCCTGAGTTTTTTGAATTGCATTCTGCCATTACAATGAGAAATCTAAGAGGGAGGAGGGAGTAGATTTTATAGCTTATTGTTAGAAAATGGTTGGTCAGATAGACTAATTATATGAGTTATAGTCTACTGATTAAATTTGCATATGGGTTAAACAATATTTCTAGAGCGAGAAGTATACACGCTTTGTTTTGAAATAATGCACACATCATTTTAGAATAGGCATCCCTTCCCATGTGAGAAAGAATAGTGGGGAGGGATGCCTATCTTGGGATGGTGCTATCTATCTATCATCTATCTATCTATCTATCTATCTATCATCTATCTATCTATCTATCTATCTATCTATCATCTATCTATTTATCTATCTATCTGTCTGTCTGTCTATCGATCTAGCTATCTAATTGACAAATTAACAATATCATCTTTTTAGTAAATTAAATGTTTTGATTGATTAATCAACTGCTTGAGCCCTCAGCATGGATACATATTTGCAATTTTAGCTACTCAGCTTAGTAAGACACGTTGCACAGCCTGGTTTACCCTATGGGAACAATCTGCTGCAGTTAAGATGCTGTGTTGGACTTCAGCTTAAGAAACATTTCTTCATCCTGAACTGAAGATGCATAAATATATTAGGATTTTTTTGCGTCAAAATGGTGTGTTGTGAAACCTTATGACAAACTCATAAGTCTGGGTCATATAGCTTAGTTCCATAGGATTCCATATAGAGCTATAGGCTCAGTAGGAAAAGATAAGCAGAGCACATAATAAGTCACTGATTTGAGCTTTCACTATGGGCTCCTGGGGGAAAGGGGCAAGGAAGAAGCACATATGCGCACACTTCTGCAAGTGCAGCCTGTATCCAATCAGAGGGACTAGTCACAAGGACCCAGGTAACTGTCTCACCCATCCATGCCCTGAGATCTCTCCTGTGCTTCCATTATGCCATCCCTGCATTATTTCCTAAGAACAACAGGAAACAGTATCTTCTGACGCTCAGGTGGTTCACTGTCCCCGAGTGATTCAGCTGAAACCTTCAATAGGCAAGGGCAAAGGCAGGCACAGCATCAAGAAAAGGTGGCGGTAGCTGTTGGATGGATGGAACGGCCCAACTGAGGGGACACTGAGGGCATAGGTAAGTCTGCGGGGGAAATGACGAACGGACACACAGGTGACCCAAAAAGTATCCCAAAAGTTCCGATGAAAAAGGCAGGAAAGTCTGCTGGGCAGGCTGCAATTTAATGACCCCTGGGAGTGGGCCCAAATGTCCCCATTGGCTGGTTGGGCCGGCTGCCAGGGGAACGCCCATCCAAGGGCTGCCACCATTGGCCAATAGCCAACAGCTGGGTGATCCAGCCTGCCATTTGTCAGATTACTTGTGGGCCCAGGACTTGGCTGCAACCCTGCCCCCACCAGTGAGGGTGAGCAGACTTCCTAAGAACAACAGGAAACATTCTCTTTTGCTTTCTCCGCCTCAGTATATCACTTTGTAATAGCCTTACTCCAGAAATCTCTATTCACCTCACTCACTATTGCCATGACTAGCTTATCAATATTTAATATTCTCATTTACTGCTCTATGTTTTATGATTTTCCCATCAGTTTTTACAGTGCAATCCTATATCTGTCTAGTCACAAGTAAATCCCCTTGAATTCAATGTGACTTACTTTCAGGTATATTGCAGCCTACATATTTTTAATAGTGAAACTGCACTTTGCTGATAAAGGTGAGGCACAATGGGGACATGAGGAGCCTTGCTACACTCCTTTTTTTAATACCTGTGTAACAAAAACAGGCAAGTACAGGGCAAGCCACATAGAATCAGTAGCACACTCTCCCTTCCCCCTATTGTGGTAATTGGGCTGTGCGACCTATTTGGCCGAATCCTGAACCAAATCAGGGCTGGGCTGGAGCAGGTCAAGGCAGCTCTGGAAGGACACTGCTGACTCAAACAGATCCAGAGTTCAAAACACTTTCTAAGAAAGCCAGACAACCTGTTTCCAAAGCGTTACAATTAATTACAATGACATATAAGGAGAACCCTAGTGTGGAGAGAGAAGGCAAGGGAACACGGGAGCTGGGCTTTGCTCATTGATAGCTCTAGCTTCTAGTCCAGGGCTAGAATCTCCCCCAGTGCTCTCCAGTCACCATGCTTGAGGTTAGGGATGGTGAAGTCTTAAGAGGAATTCCCACTGCCTTTTTTTTTTTTTTTTTGCAAGTATAATGGTACCTTGGTTCTTGAACTTAAACCATTCTAGGAGTCCATTCGACTCCTGAAACCGTTCAAAAACCAAGGCATGGCTTCTAATTGGCTGCAGGAGCTTCCTGCACTCAAGCGGAAGCTGTGTCAGACGTTTGGCTTCTGAAAAACGTTCACAAACCAGCACACTTGCTTCCGGGTTTGCGGCTTTCAGGAGCCAATTTGTTTGACAACTAAGCCGTTTGAGAACCAAGATACCACTGTATTCTGAATGTTAGAAAGAGTTGAGTGGCATTTTTTCAACTTGTCCTTTGCTTATCCTTCAGTACCCTTTATACCTGTTTGTTTTCCATTCCTACAAAAGCAATCCCAATCCCAACCTTTTAAAAATAAAAAGTAAAAATGTTTGTTGTCTGTGTCTTCCGAGTTACGTAGGTAGTGTCTATTAACAATTCAGTAAATACTTGGGCCTGGTTTGCAAAGCAGTGCTAAACCATGGTTTAGATTATGAGCTGCACTAGTTGAGTCTGCATACTCCAACATGGTCGCACCAACCATAGTCAAGATTAACCGGTTTATCTGGGTAGGATGGCGTACGAAACTGTGGTAATGTAAAACGTAGCAAAAGTTTCCAAACTCCTCCACGCAGCTGCATCAACGGTGGAGGGGAGAGCACATGAGCCTGAGGCTCACTTAGGCCTCTTCTTGTAATGCTAAGCTTACATGTGAGCCAGTGCAATAGGAAAAGAACCCCTACCCCCAAATGTTTAACAAATGGTTCCAGAAAATGAATACAAATTTGAATGGGGACGCTAACAATCCTCAATCAAACACAGCAGGTGTTCTCAGACTTCATTGACTCCGTGGTGATATTATTTTCTCTTGCATGTAGGTGATGCTTGTCTATACAAATTTCCCTTCATCGCTTACAATTAATCACTTTCCATCTTGTTTATCTTCCCTAGGTATGATAAAATTTTGATAGATTGTCCACTGTATGGTTATATTAACATATGGTTGGCTTGTTCTGTCACTATAGAAGTGATATAATTATTGTTTTTATTTTTAAAAAATACATTTTAATAATATAGAGATCAGGACATAAATAGGTATTGCACAGGGTCACAATCAAAATGAACCGTAATGTAAAGGAGACAATTGAGAAAGAAGCTAAGATTCAAGTGGTCACCATCCAAAAAAATCAGCATTGGTCCAGTTGAAATATGGATTTTCAGGACACAAAAGGATGATCAGCTGTATACATGTAGAAAGTTAGTCTTCCTGAAAAGAGTAAATACATTTTACAAATGAGAAAGACACTCCCCCATCCCATATTGCAGACTTGTAAGGTTTATATGGTCATGTTTATTCTATATAATTTTTATTGGGTTTTCAGTTTTTTACATTTCAGAATAAACATTTGCAACAAGCTTTTCCAGCTGTGTGAAAAGGGCTTTGCCTTAGGTTTTAAAACAGTGTAAAATGAACATCTCTCTTCAGGTTTTTTGTGCTATCTAAAAAATTATCTTTAGCCGTATTTTTCTGGTATGTTTGAGACCCATGCAAAAGGAAAAGCTTGCACAACGTCACTGTTGTTGTTGTTACTTAATTACAGTCACTGAATTAGTCCCCCATATGTACAATGTGGAAATATGAGAAAACAGTTCCTCTGAAACAGGTTATTGAAAATTAGATGTGTCTTCAGCAGACAACAATGAGTAGAAATAGATATACTCTGGTTTCACCTCAGATCGTATAAATCTTTCGCCTTTTACTAAACAATGAGTAGAAATAGGCACACTTGTAGGTTTGGGTCAGCAGAATCAAAATAGCTAACTTGTAGAAACAAAAGTAGGGACTTGGCATTAGTGGCCTCTGAAGCTGGAAGTATCTGTCAATTTGACTTCTCTCAATTTCTAATTTTCTCCATTTTAAATTACGTTATTCACATTTATGCAGGATTATTTTTTAACCCAGTTAAACTCTTGATAATTCACCAGCATGTTAGTGTGAGGTAAAGGACCCCTGACGGTTAAGTCCAGTCTTAGACAACTCTGGGATTGCAGCGCTCATCTCACTTTACTGGCCGAGGGAGCTGGCGTTTGTCCGCAGAGAGTTTTTCCAGGTCATGTGGCCAGTAGGACTAAGCCGCTTCTGGTGAAACCAGAGCAGCACCCATAAACACAGTTTACCTTCCCACCAGAGCGGTACCTATTTATCTACTTGCACTTTTTGGCGTGATTTTGAACTGCTAGGTTGATAGGAGCTGGGACCGAGCAACGGGAATTTATCCCATCGCAAGGATTCAAACCGCCGACCTTCTGATCGGCAAGCCCAAGAGGCTCAGTAGTTTAGACCACAGTGCCACCCACGTCCTTGATTGGAGAACTACATTGCAAAAGTAAGATAAGTGTGAATTTTTAAGATAGCTTTATTTGGTTCTCATGTCATTTTGGAAAATGCCAGTTTGATGGATTCACCAAATCAAATTGCTTCCCCATCCCTACAGCTCACCCCCCCCAAACATTAGCACACATATGACAAACTGCCCACCCCTCCATAATAAGCTTCCATAGCAGCTGCGACTGAATCTATATCAGACAGAGGCAAACTCAGTCCTCCAGATGTTTTGGGACTACAACTCCCATCACTCCTAGCTAACAGGACCAGTGGTCAGGGATTATGGGAGCTGTAGTCCCAAAACATCTGGAGGGCCGAGTTTGCCTATGCCTGATCTATATAATTGGTTATTTTTATTTACCAGTTTTTCTGAGTTAAGAGCAAATCTGCATTAAATGTAAAAAAATGTACAGGATGGTATTTTGATGTCAGTAGCATCGGATGGGCCCTGTGAAAATCATGGATGCACAAGGAGCACCAATTCCCCAACAAAATCCCTCATGGAAGCATTCATAGATATCATCACACAGGCATATCTTTTCCTCACAAAGTTAATAGCAGCTTTTTAAAGAGGGGACAATTTAGATCAGGGGAAACAGCATGGAAGAAAAAGCTCGCCTGCTTCTAGTGCCACTTCCCTGCTTTTCAATGCATCCCCAAAACAAAACCCAAAGCATGAGGGATTCTGACCCTCATTCTCCTGCAACACATCTAGTTTGCCAAGAATCGATGGGCCACTTCAGTCCCCAAGTCAAAGTCTACCACCCAGGCAGTAGTATTGGTTGAAACTACAGGAAGAGATGGCTTTAAATTGGATCAGGAGGCCTTTAAAGTTGCGGAAAGTGTATCATGAAAATTACTTTCAAAGGTACAGGTGCACAACTTTGAAGTATTGTTGACTGGAATGCTTTTCCCTTGATGATTTTAATCACATCATGAAATCAGCCATTCATGCTTTTGTAAAACACTTGATTTATAGGACATTTTAATTTATTACTCAGTGCTCAGGAGCCAACTGTTCGCTCTGCTGCTCCCCTGAACAGAACACCAGAATTGCCTTAAAGGTACATTTACCCCATGCAAACATTTCCAAACATCTTATTAACACTCATTATCTTAGATGCATGACTTACTTTGAAGCAAATTTCCTTGGAACATAACTTCTTAATAGCTTTTTGGCAATCTGGTAACCCTTTTTCTGTTTTGTCTTAAGCTCTTCTCCTCCTCCTCCTCTTCCTCCTCCTCCTCCTCTTTTGAAATTGTAATTGCTTTGGTTATGTGATGTTCTTAATTGATGATGTGAGCCATGATAGTTTATAATGATATATTCACTTATAAATTGAACAAATCAACAACTCCATGTTCGTGGCCTTAGCATGCAGGTCCTGATGTCTGTTCCTTCTCTCCCAGAGTGTTTTCACCTGTACTCCAAATTACCGTATTTTTTGGACTATTGGACGCACCGGTCCATAGGACGCACCTAGATTTTTTTTGGGGGGGAAATAAAGGCAAAAAAATTTTATCCCCCCCCCCGCCAGGCGCGGGGCTGGGGCAGGGAAGCCCGAGCTTCCCCCTCCCCCAGAACGGGACCCAGAGCCATGCCGAAGCTGCGCGCAGCTTTGGCATCGCTCTGGGAGCTTGCGGGGCTGGGGGAGGAGGAAGCCTTCCGCCAGCCTCCAAACCATGTCGGGAGACAGCGGGATGGCGCGCTGCGCCTCTCCCGCTGTCCCCCGAGTTTGCGGGGCTGGCGACGGGGAGGAGCAGGCTCCCCCCCCCAGCCTTCTAACCAAGTCGGGGGACAGCGGGAAGGGCGCGCTGCGCCTCTCCCGCTGTCCCCCGAGCTTGTGTGGCTGGCAGTGGGGCTCTCCTGAAGCCTGGAGGTGGTGGGGCTGGTGGTGGGGAGAAGCAGGCTTGCTTCTCCCACCCCCAGCCTCCAGATCAGGTCGGGGAATAGTGGGATGGCGGAGCGCTGCCATCCCGCTATTCCCCGACCTGATCTGGAGGTTGTGGGGATGGTGGGGGGGGGGAGAAGCAGGCTTGCTTCTCCCACCCCCAGCCTCCAGATCAGGTCGGGGAATAGCGGGATGGCGGCGCTTCGCCATCCCCCTATCTCCCGAGCTTGTGGGGCTGGGGGGGGGAGAAGCAGGCTTGCTTCTCCCCCCGCCAGCCTCCAGATCAGGTTGGGGAATAGCGGGGTGGCGGCTCTGCGCCTCCCCGCTGTCCCCAGCTTTTGGGTGCAGGCTGCTGCCCGCAAGCCTGCGGGACATCCCGCCGGGCTTGCAAGACTTGGGATAGCTTCCTGAAGCCTGGAGAGCGAGAGGGGTCGGTGCGCACGGACCCCTCTCGCTCTCCAGGCTTCAGCAAAAGCCTGCATTCGCACCATAGGACGCACACACATTTCCCCTTCATTTTTGGAGGGGAAAAAGTGCGTCCTATAGTGCGAAAAATACGGTAACATAGACCCGAAATAGACTAATCCTGGTCTACAGTGACAGTAGATGCAGGCAGGGGTCAAAAGCATTCAGCCTCCCCCAGCTGTCTGTCCCTCTTGCTATTAAAATTGGACCCCCACTCCCTCTTTAAACATGAGTAGGCCATTTCATGTTTAAACACCTGGACATGATGAGTATCTTGCTAGCTCCTGCATGCTTGCCTTTGTGTGGAGTGCGTGTAAATAATCTGCACATACCCCTTGTTGTCCAAAAGAACAGCAGATTCTGGGGGACTATTGGGCTGGAAGCTGAGCATGGAATGGTGTCCATTCACAGCCGTACTTTGTGGGCACCTTCTTGGAGAGTGCCTCAACTGTGTGGTTCTTCCAGAGCTCATTCTGTGCCACCACACTTGAACGAATGGCCTGGTTTTATCTTTAAGTTAGGCAGAAACACTGTGGCAGTGAATAGATGTGCCAACCATGGGTCTTGAAACACTTCCCAAAGCAAATATTGTGATTGTGGTTCTGTAACAACAAGGAAGCTGAACAGAAGAATAAATTTAAACCCATGACACTGTACTTTTAAACCACTTACTAGTATTTTAGCACTGAATACAGAGGTTGGGAAGGAGTGACCATCACATAGCCTTACATCAGTCTTACCAATCCTTAGAATGAATACAGTGGAGATGGACAGATCAGCAAGTTGTAGCCTAAACAAGCTTTCAAGGAACTGCCCAGCAAAACATCACAAACACCAGAGAGCACAGTGGTACTTCAGGTTAAGAACTTAATTCATTCTGGAGGTCCGTTCTTAACCTGAAACTGTTCTTAACCTGAGGTACCACTTTAGCTAATGGAGCCTCCCGCTGCCACCGCCACACAATTTCTGTTCTCATCCTGAAGCAAAGTTCTTAACCTGAGGTACTATTTCTGGGTCAGCGGAGTCTGTAACCTGAAGCGTCTGTAACCTGAGGTACCACTGTGTTGTGAATATACAGCATTCAGTATACAGTAAATTCATGTTACTAGAAATGACAGTGACAACAGACTGTGCTAGAGATACAGGTTCTGTAGGCATCTTGAAGCCAACAATTATCAAACATCACTCAGCTAACCTTGATGACATGGCTGAAACCCCAAGACCAATTATGCCAGTTTCCTCCAATTTGAATGGAGTACTGAAGAGTCATCTTCCTCATCCTAGAGGTTACCTTTTTACTGTACCTCTAATTTTCAGTTCTGAAAGTACTTGAGATCCTATTTTTGTACAGATGCCATAATTTATTATTTCTTAGAAACATGTTCCCAAAGACCACTGTTTAGAAAACGAACTGTGCTCTGTGTGGCCCTGTAAAAGTGCAAGGTCACCCTGTTCTATGACTGTTGAATGGACAAGTTCCCCTTTGTGAAGCAGAATGCTCCACACCTACCTTCTGCAACCAGGGACCCTCCAGATGTTCTGGATCGCAACTCGCATCAACCCCAGCCAGCATGGCCAATGACTGGGGATTATGGGAGTTGTAACCCAAAGCATCTGGAGGGCTCCACACTATGGAAACCCACATTCTGTCCCACAGCCATAGCTTGACAAAATGTAGAGGGTGGGGACTTTACCCAGGAAAGAAAATACAACACTGGCACAGCAGTATGGAGGATAACAGGAATATCATTGGGGAGACTGGAAAAAACTGCAAGTAGATTGTCCTGTAAATTACTTAGAAGCCCAGTGCTCCTGCTACATTTGGGAAGCTATATTGGCAGTTGTAAAAGCCACTTTGGGAGGGTTTTGCCCTGAAAGATGACATATAAGTACTTTAAACTAAGTCAGTCATAAAATAATGTGGGCCAGATGCAGTTTGCCAGGTGGAGTGGAGGCGTGACACTAGCTTCCCAGCAAGTGAGCTACTGCTGCTTACTGGGAGAGAGAGAAGGAGAGGGACAGGGACTGAGGGGCTGAGGTGGTGGAAATACACTGGTAGAGCCAATTTGGTGTTCCTCCTCAGAGACTTCCTGCTGTCTTTCTCCTTCTCTTCTCCCTCCCAGTAACCAACATCAACCCACTTCCCTGGAAGTTGTGTAGCAACTCTGCCCTGCCTGGTGAGCTCTTTCTGGGAGGGGGGGCTGAGCCTTAGAGTGCCTTCACAAAAACCAGTCAGTAAGTTTACAGTTTGGGATTTGAACCAGGGATATCCTACCTCATACGCTTAGCAGGGGTGCCAACTTGATTGAAATATTGTGGGGGCCCAAGGAAGCCCTGCCCTGCATAATTGATCAGATGATGCAGTGCACACACACCATTTAAATGGGAATGCCCATCAACTTTGTGGGGGTACCGGCCCCTTCAAATATTTTATTGTGGGGGCTGAAGCCCCCATAGCCCCTAGGAGTTTGCTCCTATGATGAGTAGCCTGCAGTACAAGCAGAAATGTGATTCATTCATTGCATTTATATCCCAGCTTTCCTTCCAAGGAGTTCAAGGTGGCATATGTGGTATCTGCTGCACTCTGTCCCAGTCCCAGTATCACACTTTAAGCCAATTGCAGTTTCCAAAGGCAGCCCCACCCTCATGTGCCACCCATTGTAAGTAGTCCAAACATGGTGATGCTGGAGGATAAATTGCCAGGCTAGACTGTCTCTAGCCAGGAAGGGCCATAGTTGGCATACCGGCCCAAGCTAATGAGAGGTGCTGAGTGCCACAGAAGATTTAATAGCACTCCCCTTGCATGTCAGATTTAATAGTGCCAGCCAAACTGAGGACCTGGACCTTCAGAGGATGTGCAACGTTGCCCAGGACAGGTTTAAAGCCGCCACTCTCAGTGAAGCCAGATTGAAATTGATCTAATGATCTTTGTCAGCCATGTGGACTGGCAAATCAAGACTTTTGCAGGCTGCAGCATGTTGCTGATGATATTCAGATGAGCTGAATTAGAAACCATGTAGATTGCACTACTTTAAGTATACGTTTTTCATTATCTCAAGCCTGTCTTCCAGTTTGGCTTATTTTTGGGCAGGGGGTTGTTATTACAGGAACAGGCAAAGCTGACAGCATTATTGCTACACTTAATAAGGAGAAACCTGGGCTTCATACTGACTCACTGCCAAAAAGGAAAAAGAAATGTTCAGCACTGCAGGTTCTTCTTCACCTGCAGCCTTAGCTTACAAAACCACATTGAACTTCCAGTAATATTGTGTTGGCTTCAGTGTGACTACCTGGATGAGTCAGGACTATTACCATAAATCCCAGTTGTAAGATTTTTCTGTGAAGCATATTCCTTTGGAAGTAACGACACCCTTCATGGCAAAGTTGGCTTCATTAAAAAAGAGATTCATTCATAGGGGGCCATCCCTGCATTTCTGCTCTGGCTGAGCTGGTCCTAAGCATGAATCACGCTTTCCTTCCAGATGACTTTTTATTGCTTCTATTTTCTCCATCAGAGGCATTGAATTTTGACACTTTTTGTGTAAATGAATCATAGACCGCCTTACATAAGAACCTTACATAAGTTGCGAGTTCCCAACTATCGGGCCTTTCCGTCAGAACTTACTTCTGTTAATAGCATCTTATCATCTGGCTGGCTTCAATCAGAAATTACTTCTCTTCCATTTAAAGGCCGTTTACCCTTTGTTCTCACTCATCTTCTCACATAGCCTCTTGAGATGGCAGATCCAGTGCTTGTGTGTATAGGAAACCAGACTGTGACAACCACTTTCAAACAAGTGCCATCATGTCTCTCCCCAATTTAATGCTTTTTATTTGGGGAGGGGCACCCATGAACAAAGCCACCCCCCTCCTTTGAGCCATACTTTCTTCTTCTCTTGCTAGTCTTTCAGAAGCCAAGGTCACATCAGCACCATATATCTAAAGCCATGGCATCCTCAAAGAATCTTGGGAACTGCGGTTTGTTAAAGGAGCAGGAAATCATTGTTCTGTGGGGGGCGGGGTCAACAGCAACAACAATTTGTATACCACCCTATACCCACAGGTCTCAGGTATAGTTCCCAGGATTCTTTTGGAGGAAGCCATGTGCCTCAGATGTGTTTTAGATGTATATGGCGTGGTTGTGACCTCTCAGTAAGTAATGGCTGTATCCTTGCTTTTTTATTCACCCAGAATATTAGTTGTCACAAATCTGCCTATGGACTGTAAGTCTTCAGACTATAGGAAAGTGCTCCCATGGCTGAGTGCTCCTCTGCACAATCAAACCAAATAAAATCCCTGTGCAAAGAAAGCTGGCGTTTTAAGTAGGAGGCCAATCTGAAACTTTGTCATCTTGACATCCAGTTTTCCAAAATGTATTCAGCCTTGTTAAGCCATTACAAAACATTTTGTGCAATCTATTGCTCTGGCTCCATTAAAGTTTCTTGGGTGGGTTAAGGTTACTTGCATAAATTCAAGTGGAAATGCTTCTACAAAGCACAAGAGTCCCATATAGTGTGCTCTTTCAGAGGCGAACCCAGTGCTTTGGTGCTATAGTGCTAAACAGAAAGTATGAAATAATATATTTTAAAGTAGTAACAAAATATGCCATTGAAAAATCCATCACTGGCGCCACTGTTGCCAGTAGCACTTTTCAATTGTTCCTTTGTAGCCTCCTGTTGACAGGAATAAGGGGCTGAAGCTAAATTCTGGGCATCGTTTGACTTGAATTGGGGGGAGGATAGGTCAGTTGAATGAATGCCCTGATTCCCCTTCCCCTAAAAGTGCCATGAAGATACAGTTTCCTCTTGGCAGGTCAGTCCTAGACATTTTGCTGCCTGAGGTGAATGACAAGATGGTACCCCTGTCCCACATGCCCAGTGATGGAATTTTGCCAATTGTTCCTTACGTTGCATTTGGACACGTGTTACTAACCCCATCCCCAGCCACAACATTGTCAAGCTTGATAGCTTTCACCTCACCTCCACCCCTTGACGTTGAAAGCTGAGACCCAGATATAATTTAATGTGTCGTCTGTAATCCAGCTCTTATAGTCAGACTTGTCCATGCAAGTTCAAGTTCTCAGATAACTTGGAGAAAGGCTCGTGGGAATTGGGTTATATATGAAGAGAGCCAGCAGCCCTTTCCATGGCCACTTTTACCAGTAGCCCCAATCTGAGCTGGGGTTGGCAGTTCCTTGCCCAGTTCATGATAGTCCTTCTCCATGCATTCTACTGCGGCGTTTCTCCTAATAATTATGATTGTTTGCACCAACCCTCACTCTGTTGTTTATAAAATCCCTCTGGAATTGTTAGCAGAGCATCAAGGTACTTCAAGCAGAAGAAAGATGGGACTTCGCCCGCGTTGTGGTGGAATGCATGCTGCACTCCGCAGAGATGTCTCATGGATTCTACTGAAACACAAAATCAGGAGAAATGTTATGCCTAAGCTCAGTCAGAATCCTTCCTGGAGTTCATTCTGCCAATGCCCTTTTCTGAACCCCTTTCACTATAGGACCTTTAAAGGCACCCAGTCTAGCTTTTTAATCAGAATTAGCTATGCACTATTAACTGTCAACAGTTCCTTTGTTCCTCTAATGGGTGTCTGCTGTTGCAACACTTGCGCTTATTAACCTTTGCCGGTGACTCAGCATGTGTGTCCTTCCGCTAAATAATGGAGTTTTAAAGAGGAGGAGTAAGTGCGCTGGGGATGTCAAAGGCAAGCATGCCTGCTTAAGAATGGAGTTCCCCTCCTCCTCCTGATTAACTCTTGTTTCTCCCCTCCTCTCATCTTAAACACAAACTGAACTCCTCAAGGAAAACAATAAAGCAGCATTACCTAACTATAAACCATGAATACTTTTTATATTACAAGAAAAGCAGTCGATGAACAATCCCAACCGGTCATGAAGATGACCTTTTGTTCTATACATAAAGTCAAACAGGATGGTCTAGAGCAGTGTTTCCCAAACTTGGGTCTCCAGCTGTTTTTGGACCACAATTCCTATCATCCCTGACCACTTGTCTTGCTATCTAGGAATGATGGGACTTATAGTCCAAAAACAGCTGGGGACCCAAATTTGGGAAACACTGGTCTAGAGTATAAAAAAGGCAAGAACAAAAAATCTCACTTGAGGAGCCTTAAAGCCTGGTGGCAAATTATGGTATAGTCACTCAGCTGCATTGAGTGGTACCTTGGTTTACGAACTTAGTCTGTTCTGGAAATCCATTCTTAAACCAAATCCATTCTTAAACCGAGGTGCATTTTCCCTAATGAGGCCTCCTGCCGCTGGTGCCCTTCCACTGTTGGCTTCCGTTCTTAGACCAAGGTAAAGTTTGCAAACCGGGACACTATTTTCGGTTTTGCGACAGCCTTTTATCTCTGTTGGGGTAACGGCCGGTCCTTTTCTCGCCCGAAGGCGAGCACTCCTCCTGTGAGTACTCAGGTCTCTCCTTCTCTCAGACCTTAGTCTCTGCAGCTCGGGAGATGTCAGTGGGTTACTAGACCCAGAGGCTGCCTCAGCCTCTCCTGACCCAACTGGTAGTGGAACAGCTGTAAGTGATTGCCTAGCTGAAGGCAATGAGGTAATCCCCGCATCTGGAGCCAGGGCAGGCTCAGGCCCCTGACTCGGCCCAGCTGGTGCTTGTTGCAGGGGAACCTGTGCAGATTGGGACTCTTCAGAATCAGGCCCTAGACCTGGTTCAGATGCTGCCTGGGGCAAAGGATCCAGTGTGGACTGAGATTCTTCTGGTTCCGAGTCTGAGCCCAAGTCCCAGGCCATCACAAGCATGCTCATATTGTTCAGGGCCCTTTCAGAGTTTTATTTTGGGTTCGGTGGCTCGATGACAAGTTCAGCAGTGCTTGACATGGTCATGTGGCGGCTTCCCTCCCATGCCAGCTTGCCACAATGCTGCAAAACTGGTGGAAACAGGTACACTGGCATTGCAGTTTTGAAAAGTTGCTTGAGTTGGGAGCCAAGCACTTGGTAGAACAGCCATTTGGCCACATGCCAAACTTGCCAGTTGCAATTCAGCTGCTGTCAACTGATTCTCATGACAAGAACCTTAGAACAAGAGACAGTTAGGTAAACATTATCTGCTCTCACATTGGCTTCTATGTAGAAAAGGAAAAATGGCATGAAAGCTACAAAAAGATAGATATTTTTTATTATTATTTCTGGAGTTTGGTTTCAGTTCCATCCCTCTGCCCTGAAGTATTTCTGTGCAGAGTATTTCAAACCCACAAATGAGATTCATAATTTAGTTTATTCTTCCTCAGATGTACAATATAGGATTGATTTATCACATACTGTATACAGGTTGATATATAGCTAATGTTTCATTTTCAAAAGCACCCGCTCCTTTTTTTTTTTTTTTTTTTTTAAAAATATGGAACGCTTCACGAATTTGCGTGTCATCCTTGCGCAAAAAAAAACAAAACAAAACAAAACAAAAGCACCCGCTCCTTGATGCACACTTGCAATTCTTTGTTGTTTTTAAATTTGCTATCCTCTGCACAAGGAAGGATGGGAAATGCCATCTTTTTTTGTAATATATTTAGGATGTATGGTTCAGTTATCACACGTCACGTTACTTTGGAAGGCTAGTAAGATGTCTGCTGGCTCCCCCCTCCCCGTTTGGGCCAAATAGATTTGGTAAAAAAGAGTCACTGTCTCTCTAGTCCAAGTCAAGTATTATTGCTCCTGTGCTAGTCAGCATTGCTCTGACAAGGCCTGGAAGTGAACCAAGGTCTTTTTGAGCCTCTGCAGTCAGTCCACCTCTTCTATGCACCCCACATCACTTTCTGGATATCTAAAGTCTCTTAAAGACCTTCTTGGTAGTGGCACCCACCCTGTGTAACAGCCTCCCATCAGATGTCAAGGAAATAAACAACTATCTGACTTAGAAGACACCTGAAGGCAACCCTGTTTAGGGAAGTTTTTAATGTTTGATATTTTATTGTGTTTTTAATATTCTGTTGGGAGCCACCCAGAGTGGCCTAGGAAACCCAGCCAGATGGGCAGGGTATAAATTATATTATTATTATTATTATTATTATTATTATTATTATTATTATTATTATTATTATTAGGTCAGCCCTCTGGTCTGTGGATGGGCACTGATCCTGGCCCTCATGGTCTCCCTCCCAGAAACTTTAGATTGTTAAAGGCACTGAGAGTTGTTACGGGACCCCATTCGCCTCAGTAAGCTACAATTCCCAAAGTTCCCTCAGAACAGGGACTGACTGTTACAACATCTCGGGGAATTGTAGCTCTGTAAGGAAAAGAGGAGTCTCCCAATAACTCTCAGCACTCTTCACAAACTACAGTTCCCAGGATAGTTTGGGAGACGCCAACGGCATGATATAGCTTTACATGAATAGTGAAGATGTGTCCATAGTGGTTAACCCAGCCCTGCACATTCCAGATTGAATAAGATTTGCTGTTTCTTAGTGACAGCTTTCCTCCTAAATCCATTGCAGCTATAACACTCTCCTAATGAGCCACTGCATATAAAATGGGCTATCATTTTCTTCATTTCTCCCTTCCAAATATATTATTAACAATTTCCGTGATGCATCTCCTTAGAATATGTTCAAGCAGGATGTTATTTTGGTAGAGTCAGGATAAAAATGTACATTTGTGCATTTTCATCTCCCTTATACTTTTCTTCTACAAATGTATAAATAGGTGGTTGTCTAAAATTTCTGACTCTGTACAAGAATCATAGACTTTACCAGTTTAAGCATTGCATTAGTCACACCCGAGAAAGTATGCACTTGCTGCTTAAAGAGAAACAAGACAAGCCACGGTCATTCAGTTTCAGCCCTGAATGAAATTCAAGGATTTGCATACTTGCATATTTTGCAGGGTGGTTGTAAGAAAGGCCCAGTTTGTATGCAACACTAAGTCAAACCATGGTTTACTGTGAATGAGTGAATATGTAGGTTCCTGGAGTGAACATCACATCTGCTTCTTCCCTAGTCCTGCCACCGCCACACTATTCACAGCTAAGCCAGGATTTACAGGCTTGTGATTTGTCTCATTCTAAGACACAAGATCAAGTTTGGACAAATGCACAAAATGGAAGCATGTTTTTGAACTGGGAAAACTACTTTTAGGTGGTTGCTATTTGCAACCAGGAGGAGAGGGAATGGCAGGTGGGCAACGGGTTAAGAACGACCAGGATCAACACCTGGCATCCTTGGGCAGCTTTCGTGCTCACAGTGTCTTGTCAGGGCCCATTGAGCTTTGCTGATGCCTGTCATGGACCACTGGGTAGCCCCCACAAAGCCCCCAATGCCCCATTGCTCTGGGGAATTGTGGGAAATGTAAATGGCAGCCACTTGGAGAGTTGTTGCTGCTGCTTCTGCTTACTGCCACTGTCAAGTATCTTTTCCATTGGGAGCCAGTGTGGTGTAGTGGTTAAGAGCGATAGTCTCGTAATCTGGTGAACCGGGTTCGCGTCTCCGCTCCTTCACATGCAGCTGCTGGGTGACCTTGGGCTAGACACACTTCTTTGAAGTCTCTCAGCCCCACTCACCTCACAGAGTGTTTGTTGTGGGGGAGGAAGGGAAAGGAGAATGTTAGCTGCTTTGAGACTCCTTAAAGGGAGTGAAAGGCGGGATATCAAATCCAAACTCCTCCTCCTCCTCCTCCTCCTCCTCCTCCTCCTCCTCCTTCTCCCCCTCCTCCTCCTCCTCCTCCTCCTCCTCCTCCTTCTTCTTCTTCCAAGACCCATCAACAAAGGAGGGAGTCCACCAGGACTCTTTCAAATCTGGGGCTGGCCCTGCTTTCCCTGCTTCTCTGTTCCAAATCACAACCACTGGAAGGGACTTTTTCTGGTTCAAAAAGGTGTCACTTCTGTTATGGTGTTGGCATGCAACATGTAGTTTGGGTCTGCATCTTTGGATTTAGACACCAGTCCATTATGAAATTGGTGGCATTGTGAAAATAATGACATTATGTTATCATAAGCATTTTGTTTTCATTTCTATGGACAGCGGCAATGTAAAAATAGATCCTTCTTGCTGTGAAATTTGGGTGGCTGCCTGTTTGTGATAGTTGCCTTTTTCACCTTCTCTTCTATGCTTCCCGAGATATTCTGGACAAAGTGGGTGAGTGTTTCCTGTTCTTAATGGGGCTGGCTAATTGAAGCCTCTTGCCTCAGACGGGAATAATTTCCTGTCCCTGTCTGGGTACCACTCAAGGTGTTTTGTTTTTTGTTTTTAAGATAAGACTCTTAAGGTCATTTCAAATGACCGGCTCTTTCCAGTACAGCTATTTGTATAAGGTTTTAGTCCCAGGTTCACAGATTCCAGTGATCTTATCTGCCATTTCAAGTGTATTTGGACAATTCTGTGCTCTGCTTCCTGAACGGGTTGGATGGGGAGAAGTTCACCTAAGCTTTTGTAAATGTCTGCATCTCATAGTGAGATGTTTGGCTGTCATGATTGACATGAAGGGTTTTATCACTCTAGTTTTGCCTGACAAAGTAATGGGTGGTGGAGGTCTAACAAAAGACTTGATCATTAATGGGCTGGAAAGCTCTCTTCCAGCCTTTGGAATATAACACCCATCCAAGCTGGCAAAAGGACAAAGACAGCTTATCCACAGCATAGGTGTAAAGTTTACAGAACTACAATTCCCAGCATTGTTAATGAACAACAGTTCTGAGAATTCTTTGTGGCAGGGAATGTGCTTTAAATGTATTGTGTGGATGTGACTATCTGTAGACTGGCATTCAGAAAGCTGAGAGAAAGCTAAGAGGGTCGTGTTTTTGCTGCTGCTGCTTCAATTATCTGGGCTTGGAGCAGTCTTTGGGGTCATTTAGTCATGTCTAACTGTTCATGACCCCATGGACCAGAACATGCCAGGCACTCCTGTCTTCCACTGCCTCCCACAGTTTGGTCAAACTCATGCTGGCAGCTTTGAGAACACTGTCCAACCATCTCGTCCTCTATCGTCCCCTTTTCCTTGTGCCCTCCATCTTTCCCAACATCAGGGTCTTTTCCAGGGAGTCTTCTCTTCTCATGAGGTGGCCAAAGTATTGGAGCCTCAGCTTCCGGATCTGTCCTTCCAGAGAGCACTCAGGGCTGATTTCCTTCAGAATGGATAGGTTTGATCTTCTTGCAGTCCATGGGACTCTCAAGGGTCTCCTCCAGCATCATAATTCTGAGAAGCTGATGCAACAGAATCGTCACCCTGTTGCCTACTTACAGATGCCCTCAGACTATCAGTATTTTGCGGGAAGAATTCAAGTCTATCAGTGGCTAGTAGCCATAGTGGTCATGTTCTACCTCTGCTATCAGAGTCAGCATGCCTCTGAATACTAGTCGCTGGGAATCAGAGGGGGCAGAGTGCTGTTGCACTTATGTGCCATTTTCAGGCTTCCTATAGGCATCAGGTTCATTTATTTATTTTTAATTTAATTTATATACCGCCCTCTACCCTCAGGTCTTAGGGCAGTTTACAAAACAATATAAAAATATAAAACCACAAAATCCATAATCAAAATAACAACAACAACTCAATAACTCATTGTGAGAACAGGATGCTGGACTAGATGGATCATTGGCCTGATCCAGCAGGCTCTTCTTATGTCCTTAGGATAAGGAGTGTTTGTGAACAATGGAGACTCTTGGAGAGTTCAAGCCTGCTGACATGGCCATCAAGGTGACACGAATATAATGGGACAAGGGCAAATCGACCTAACCAGAAGGGGTGAATCACTGAAAGATGAAAGGGCCTTCTTGGTAGTGGCGCCCGCCCTGTGGAATGCCCTCCCATCAGATGTCAAAGAAATAAACAACTATCTGATGTTTAGAAGACATCTGAAGGCAGCCCTGTTTAGGGCAGTTTTTAATGGCTGATGTTTTAATGTATTTTTAATCTTTTGTTGGAAGCTGTCCAGAGTAGCTGGGGAAACCCAGCCAGATGGGCAGGGTATAAATAATAAATTATTATAATAATAATAATATTATTATTATCTTACGAATATTTATAATGTTATCACCCGATCCCCTTTTGCTTCCTATTAACAGCTTCTGAATAGCAGTGAAAGGAACTCTTGTCACTACGTAGGCACATTCCAAGTTAGACCATTAGTGCACCTAGCTCTGGCTGGCAGCAGCTCTCCAGGGTGTCAGGCAAGAGTTCCTCTCAGTCCTATCTGGTGGTGCTGGGGATTGAACATGGGACCTTCTGCATGCAAAGCAGATGCTCTTCCACTGAGCCACAGCCCTTCTGCATAGCTCAAGTGGGATAGCACAGTTGATAGAGCAGGGGATGCTTAATCTCAGGGTCGTGGGTTTGAATCCCAAGCTGGGCAAAAAGATTCCTGCATTGCAGAGGGTTCGACTAGATGATCCTTGTTGTCCCTTCCAACTCTACAGTTCTGTAATTTCTGCTTACCACCAACAGAACTGATAACCAATGAAAGTGGCCGGTGTGTGTCCATCAGTTTCCCTGAAAAAAAGGCTATCGTCTGATGTCCTTCAAGGAAGATCCTATCATGGAGGAGAAAACAGAAGTGGAAATGCAAGAGGTTGTAACAGTAATGCGGTGAGCTGTATGCTTCTCCGGTGAAAGCTGTTCTGCAACTGCGTTGGTTTTACAAAATTACACAAGCACCCACAAAATTTTGCAATGGGGGCATAGTCTACAAACCGAAAAAATTGAATTGCATGCTCATCTTTGTGGCATCTCTAAGGTATAGCACAATGGAAGAGGGGGGAAAGTGGAGTTACATGGGTGAGGAATTTCACTTCTGTGTGTGCTGTATGGTTTAGTTCTCATGGCTACCTCTGCTTTTTATAAGTAGAGTGTTTAAATGCCCAAAGAACACCCAAGTTCATAGAGCCCTTAATTCCAGAGTTGTGCTTAGGATTAGGAGAGATGGACCAAGCCACTAGTGGCTCTATATCTTCCAACACTAGGAGTTACAGCTCAAATAGGGTCTGTTGCTCAGTGGCAGAGCATCTCCTTTGAATGCAGAAGGTCCCAGCTTCAGTCATCAGCGTCTCCAGGCAGGGCTGGGACTGAAACCCTTCCTGAAACCCTGGAGAGCCATTGCCAATCAGTGTAGCCGAGTTGTACGGGCCAAATGGTCCAACTCAATTTAAGGCAGCTCATGTTCCTCATGTAGAATAAAGACGCAGTGCCCTCACATTCTGTTTGATAAATTCTGTCACTCAAGAGTATTTACATTTGGACCACAGCCATATGCTTATGTTGATGACACAGAACAGTTGATTACACAGAAGATTTGTGAGGTTCTTCCTTTGCAGACTCTGGTTCATAATAAGAGCAGGGCAATTTCTGATTATAGATAGCTCTTTGATTTAGTATACCATATTATAATTGGACAGAACTGAAGGTCAGCTACACACACACACACACACACACACACACACACACACACACACACACACACCAAACACACCATTTTTTCATGGAAATTAAGGACAAATTAAGAGAGAGTACATATGTCCAGATTCCACAAATTTGTTGGCTTCTGGTGAATCATATTATGGTATTAATTTGACCAAGTCACCATGTAATTTTGTCCGCTTCTCCACCCTATCCCCATAGAAGGAAGTGGCTGTTCTTGTTCCACTTGTTCCCATCTGTAAATAAACTGTTTCCTTATCTATATAATAATTCTCCTACAATGAAGCCACACTTTTGCTGGGGGCCCTATTCTACACCATAGTTCTTTAAGGCAAAGTAATGGCTAACCTGGCCCATGTTAACTAGGTTCTCTTCCCCTCCAGTTTAGCCCATGATAACAAAACCTCTTGAAAGTTTATGCATTTGCAGCTACTGGAAATATCACAACATGCATGGAAGGCCTAACTACAGCAATAAGCCTCACTCCTTCATGGGTTTAAAATGCATCAGTTTAGGTAGGCTTAAGGTACATTTCCAAAATGCAAAATTACCTTTGTTACTGGACATTTGGCCTACTAGGAGTGTGGTAGGGCTCCTTTGCTGTTGGAAAACTATTCCACATGCAAGAGAGCTCTGCTTGACACTCCAACAAGATACCTTCCATTGCAAAATCTAGCAGAGCAGGTAGTGTACAGCAGCCTATAATAAAACTGTACACATATCACAGACAAGCACAGATCATTCCCTTCCCTCTTTATCAGATCAACCCAATTGTGGGTCTAGGTGGATAATAATAATAATAATAATAATAATAATAATAAGAAGAAGAAGAAGAAGAAGAAGAAGAAGAAGAAGAAGAAGAAGAAGAAGAAGAAGAAGAAGTGTATACCGTGCTTCATCCCAGGGTGGTTCACAACAGAACACACAAAATGAGAATACAAAACACAAAACAAAACAAAAACAAACAAATAACCCCCCTCCCACAAACACATTTAAAATGCCATAGAATGTTCAACAGCCAAAAGCCTGGTTGAAAAGTAATATTTTTTACCAGGCGCCTAAAGATATGTAATGAAGATGCCAAGCAAGCCTCCCTGGGGAGAGCATTCCACAAGTGGGGAGCCACCACAGAAAAGGCCCGTTCTCATGTTGACACCCTCTGGGCCTCTTGTGAGGAAGCTACACAAATAAGGGCCTCAGATGGTGAACAAAAGGTCCAGGTTGGTTCATATGGGGAGAGGCGGTCCTTCAGGTATTGCAGTCCTGAGCCACTTAAGGCTTTATAGGTCAAAATCAGCACTTTGAATTGGGCCCAGAAACTAATTGGCAGACAGTGCAGTCGGGCTAGGATTGGTGTAATATGCTCAAACCGTCTTGTCCCCGTGAGCAACCTGACCACCAAATTCTGCACCACTTGAAGTTTCCAAACCATCTTGAGAGGCAGCCGTATGTATAATGCATTGCAGTAATCGCAGTTGTCTCTAAGTGGTGTACAGGAGATCCTGTACAATAAGACTAAAAATGAGTTAAAAATAGAAAATTGGAATTCAATTAAAAAGCCTGCTGAAATAAGAGCCAGCTTCGCTCACAGCTGAACCCAAAGAGAAGTCAAACTAAACAAATGTTTGAGCCCCTGATTCACTCAACAAATCTTCAACTGATCCCTAAAATGCAGTTGCATACCCATGCAACCACAGCTGATAGTTAAAACACACACACACACACACACACACACACACACACACACACACACACACACGGTGTGAACTATAGGAAGGCATATGAGGAAAGAAGCAGCCTTTGCCTTCAATGAGGTTTTGTTTGCTGGCTCCAGATTCTTCCAGTAATAACCCTTCTGATAATAAACTATCGCTGGAGCAATTTGCCCAGGAGTACTGTGGCGATGTTGCAGTGCCTGAAGCCACCATACATCTCCCTGAGGAAAGAAAGATGTGGAGTTACCAGACTCTGAATCTGGAACTGGCAGCCCCTTTAAAAGTTCCTGAATTGAGACATTGGTCTTTGGGAGTCATTGCCAGGCCCTACATGGCTATGGACCTTGTTAAACCACCCCCTGCTGTCCCTGGGAACTCTTTCTCCTATGTCCTCTGGTGTCAGAATCTGGCCAGTTGCCTGCAAATTGGCTGTGCTGAGATCTGCTCCTAAGGACCACACCCTGCCAGGGGCGAATGAAGGCATTGTGACACCTGGGGCAGGGCGGGGCATCGCATTGTATGACGCATGCGCTGTACGTAGCAAAGCCACACATGCGCTGTACATAGTGGTTTGCCAGCACCACTGCTCCAGCGCCATACGGATGGTGCTGGGATCCTCTGCTTGCGGCTGCAGCCGCAAACAAAGGATCCTCCACATGCTGCTGCAGTGGCGCGATGGCTGCTCACGCCGCTGTGGCAGGGCGAGCCCCCGTGGGGTGCCTTCTTGTCACCTCCCCAGACATGGCACCAGGGGCACACCGCCCCCTCCTGCACCCCTGTTGCAACACCACTGCACCCTGCTACCTGTTGCTGGTCACCTTCTGCTCCAAGCTGGTTCCTGCCCATCTTGGTGGGCTCTCAGCCCAGTCAGAACATGCCAGGATGATAGTAATGTCAATGGGTTGTTAGTGATATATCTCATTTTCTCCCTTTCTCCCATAACAGAGGAATAGAGAAAAGCAGGGCAATTTGTGTTTACCTTTTGGATACTGCAAGTGCTGGGCTTGGGTCTAAGATGCACCACCAATACGGCACGGTTTTAAACTGCTTTCAGTGTGTACTGCAGACATGCCTTTAGGATATACTGTAAAGTGAATCAAGAATAAGTTTTATATGAAATTGCTTTGAAAGCTTCTGTTAACTGCAGTGAGAGTAACTGAAAATGAAGATTAAAGCTCAGATGTTCTGAAACGCTCTGCCACAAGTCGTTGCATGCCTCTCTTGTGAAAAGAAGAAGATCTGAGCTATTTCCTCTTCTCCTCACAACGATCTTGTCCTTCACTCCTCCTGGAGGCTCTTTGGCAATCCAGGCGTGGAGATAAAAAGACATGACATTGCAGTATCTTTGGCGGCTCCCTTTACCAAGCAACAGATCTGCAGAGGGAGGGCAGCTCCCTTGTCATTGCACAGCTAACCATACCAAGCACAGAACACTTGGACTGAAACAAAGACACTAAATAGCAGCAATGAATTTGTATGCAGGAGAGTAACAATGTTATTTCGAAAACAGTTTTACAGCATTGGGGGAAGTCGAGCGGTTTCCAAAGAGCTACTTGCTCGTGTGTTGTGTCTCCAGTGACTTTGATAAGATTCAGAATACAATAATAGCGATCCGGAGTGTAGCCGCAGAATGCAGTGCACTAGAGAAATTACAGCAAAGGGAATCTGTGTCAGTGGATTTCTTTCTGAGAAGGGCAAGCCCTTCCTCCTTGTCCTGAGATTCTTTGTGCAGCTCTTTGAACTCTCTTTGTGCAGCTCTTTGACCCACAGATTGGGTGCATGTTGCTTATATGCTGTTAAAGAGACAGCCTTCACAAGACACTAATTCACATTCTGCATTCAACCTGCAAGCCATCTGTATATGGCATACACAAATATGTACTGTGCATTGGTGCCATTTAAGTGCAGCTGCCATGTGGGTGCCTGCCTGCTCTGTGCATCACACTATTCCTTATTTGGTGGTACCGTCTGTCTGGCAACATCTCCTATGTCAGGCCCACACAATCATTCACAGCAACCATGAATCCTTAAGCCATGCACTGCAGCAGCTTTCTTAAACCACTATATGCTTCCAGCAGTTTCCGCCAGGGCATCTGGTAGTCAATGGTCAATGAAAAGGTGTGTTGCAATCTTCTCTGCTTTTATTAGAACTGGACATGCAAATGGAAATGTTAAGACTCTGCAGTAATAATAAGCTAATTACTCTCGATAGACAATCTCCTCAAACTCTCAATCCACAGAGCCCATTCTTGAATTCTTCAATGCTTACATTGCCTCTGTCTTAAAAAGGGGATTTGTGATCAGATTATCATCAAAACTGAGACAAATAGGGGAAAGAATGAGCACTGGAAGCTGTCTTGCACCAAGCCAGACCACTGCTCCATCTTGCTAAATGCTGCCTACATTGTCTGGCAGCTGCTCCTGTCTGGAGAATTGAACCTGAGATGTGCTCTCCTACTGAGCTAGGCGGATAAGAAGCAGGTGAAAAATTATTGGCGTAATCTGTGCTAATGCCTTCTTCTTGTGTGTACTAATGGCCTTGAAATGGCAGAATAGCATGATGTATGTCAGGACATAGCAAAATTCCCCCAGCAGGGGCCTGGGAATCTAGGAAGCAGGTTGATATGGTCCCATAACAGCTTCATTCAGGTTGCAGCCAGGTGAGCGGATCAAACTCCAGGAACACAGCTCACCAAAAAGGGGGCAAGGAAGGCTATGAGTCCTTTTTATTGTGCATTCATCATTATATCGTGCTCATGATGATATTGGAGCAGTTATATGCAACTGCACTTTCAATACAACTAGCAGCTGGAAATGTTTTGGGGTAGTTATACCGCTTCTGTTGCAATAGGTGCCTGTACTGTTGTTTCTTGTTAAAATCTCATAACTTTTTATACGGAAAATGATGTTCTCTCCCCCCACCATTTTTAATGCATTATAGTACAAGAGCACCTTAGCAATATACCAGATTGTAACTGCTTTTTGTGATGTAGCCGCTTCCATATACTTCCTATTGATGGTGGATACTGGCATTCCTTTGGTTTTTGTGTCTGGAGATGAGTGATGATTTAGCACAGCCATCATATAACCTGTACAGGGAAAACTTAAAAAGCGCCAAAAGGAAAGTCCAGTAGCATGGCATCTTAGCACAACTAACTTGCACTCAGAAAAAAGGGGTGATGGGGTGGGGAGTTCACATGTGGATGCAATAATGCAGAAACATCAGAGAGCATCACAGAACAACTGATAAAGTGGGGTGGTGTCTCCAGTATGAATTCAAGTGCACTACTAATGCATCAACAACATGTTGCTGCATACTTCCAAAATAAAATAGCCATCTGAATAGGCCCAGAGCTGAAGAAAGGTTAGGCAGATTGTGACAGAGAAGTCTAACTTGCTGGCTGCAGCCAGGTCCGAGAGCAGCGTACCTTGGAAGGACTTATAAAGTATTCTCAGGCAGCCAGAAGGTACCGTATTTTTCGCACCATAACACTCACTTTTTTCCTCCTAGAAAATAAGGGGAAATGTCTGTGCATGTTATGGAGCGAATGCCTACGGATGGCGGGGGGATCTGCTGCAGTCGTGAGCAGAGGATCCATGGTTCCCCTTTCTTCCCTCCTCTGTGGCTCGCTTTGAAACAGCAAAGCGGGAGAAGAGCTGCTGAGTGGGGAGGAGAGAGGGACAGAGAGCCTGCTTGCTTTAAAGGAGCAAAGCAGGAGAGGAAAGGAGCCGCTTACACGAGTGTAAGTGGCTCCTGTCCGGTTGGCTCCTTTAAAGCAAGCAGGCTTTCTGTCCCTCTCTCCTCCCCACTCGCTAAATAACAGCAAAGGTTTTTCAAGCAGGCTCTCTGTCTCTCTCTCCTCCCCACTCGCTAAATAACAGCAACGTTTTTTCAAGCAGGCTCTCTGTCTCTCTCTCCTCCCCACTCCTCTTATAAGAGCCTTCTCCTCTTCTGCATTATTAACAGCATCCTTCTCCACCCACCCCACGCGTGTTCCCTGTCTCTTGAGTGCTTTTCCTTCCCTCCCCACTTAAAACATGGTTACAAAGCACGGATCCACACGGATCCTCAGGATTTTTGCACTGGGTCACCCCAAATTCACCATCTGATCACATAGAATGTCCATGGCTACAGCTTGCACCAAAAAAATCACGCACCCACTGTTGCCTGGGGCCGCAGTGGTGCAAAAACGTGGTTACAAAGCACGGATCCACATGGATCCTCAGGATTTTTGCATTGGGCTACCCCAAACTCACCGTCAGATCACATGTCTGTGGCCACAGCATGAACCACAAAAATCATACATCCACTGTTTCGTTTAGAATATTTTTTTTCTTGTTTTCCTCCTCTAGTTTTTTGCTCTAGTATGTAATTGACATGCATTGGCTGAAAGTACTGAGCATCCTTTGGGGGGGGGGCGGAAAGAGGAGGAATGTGAGAACAGAAATTGCCTGCTGCTGCTCTCAAAAAGAGGCGGAAAGAGGGGGAATGTGAGAACAGAAATTGCCTGCTGTTGGTGAGCGTACATTCAAATGGTAGAGTTGTCTATCAAAAGTCACACAAGAAAACATCTGCTCACGCAGAGGGGTTTCCAAAGCATTTTATGGGGATGGAGGGGCACATAGAAGTCTGGGATGAGGTGCAGAAGGATGCAGCAGGAGTGGGTGAAAATAAGAGACAGAGGCATAGGCGCCGACTCCATGGGGCCTGAGGGGGCCCGAGCCCCCTCAAAAATTTGTTTGGGGGGCTCCGCCCCCCAATAATCTCGGGCGCCCCTCCAGCAGAGCGCCACCGCCGCCCCTCCCCCAGCCCAAAATGCACAGGGTCGGGCTGCATGCCTCCTGCCCTCCCTCCCGAGCAAAAGCTCCACCCAATTTCCTTCGGAGCTGATTAATAGGCGCAGCACGCTCTCCCCTATTCGCTCACGAGGAGGCGGCGCCACTTTATCTGCATATTCATGAGCTTATTTATTATTCATGAGCTTTCGCGGGCTCCCCCAATATTTTTTATAAGTCGGTGCCCCTGGACAGAGGCAGCTAATAGCAGGGAGGAGGGGGCAGGAAAGCCCTATTGCCAGAATGGCCTTCTGCTCACATAACTTGGGATACAACCCATAACCATCATAATTTACACCACTTAGAGAATACTACTGCAGACAGTGCAATACAGACACAACTAAAAATCACCAAGCCCTTCCTATAGACTTACAATCTCAAATCACAACAAACCATTCCACTTTATGGAATTAAAAATGGTATGTAAGCAAGTATGGCATCATGCTTGGAGCCCTAAGCACAAACTGATGGTTATTTGGAAGTAACCCTCTTTGAAATCAATGAGATCTACTTTCAAATGAATATGTTCAGGACTTTGGTCACAAGCCATTTGTCTGACTGACAACAATGTTTGTTTCATCTCGCCTCTCTAATGGCTGCAGTTTTTTGTTTTGTTTTTTAATTCGTATTGCTTCACGGGAATCCTTACTCTGAAACAGGCTGATTCATACTATCCTTTGAAGGTTTCTTTGTTATGCTTTACTGTATTGTTGCATTTAGGGCTGCTTTCTTGGCCAGCGCTAATAATGGTCATTAAGGATAAAGCCAGAGCTTCTTTCTCAAATATAAGTAAAATAAGGCCATGCTTTCTTGACAGGTATCAAATACATTGATATTTTGGGGAGATCTTGTGCCTTATCCAAAACCTCTATCTCAAAATTATATTTGTGTCTACTGCACAGGGTCAATAGATGAAGCGTGACTGTAGACCTTAATTATTCAAGGGAGGCGATGGCATTGATTGTTGTTGCAAGTGTACAAAGAGGTCTTTGGCATCAAAAAGAACCACCTACAGTAAATGGAAATTATCTATAGATGTAAAGGGCACTGTTAATTTTTTCTTAAGGAGGAAAAAATAGCAGAGTAAATCAATGCCTGACAAATGAAGAAGAAGAAGAAGAAGAAGAAGAAGAAGAAGAAGAAGAAGAAGAAGAAGAAGACGACGACAAGTGAGCTGCTGGCAGTGAGAGCTAATAGGAGTTCTACGATAATATCTGACCAAGTTCTTCTTTGGTAGGTCATTCAGTCTCCTGCTGATTAAACCTTTCCATTACACTTCCCCCTCATGGCTTCTGTGTTTTGTGTATCTCTGCTATAAACATGAGCCAGCATTTACTGAAGAGGCAACATAAAGGTAATATAGATAAGTGATCCCCAGACTATGATTAAATGAGTTTGTTCATTTTCTGTGGGAGAACCGCTGCAGCTCAGAGACAGAGAAACTGTTTTGAATGCAAAAGGTTCCCGGTTCAATTCTCCCCTCCCCAAAGATGTATTTGTTAAACATTTCTAAACAATAAATCAATTCCAACCCGACACAATTGCAGTGTGATTTAACGGCAGTGTACACACAAACGCGAAATCTATTTTCCTGTTGCAATGCAACTATCACTAAGCAACACAATCCGCAGGCAAATTCACAGGCAGGTAACCATTATCCTGTGGTGTGCTGCAGGCAGGTGAGGATCTATGAAGTTATTCCTGTAACTGGATCTTATCAAATCTGTCATGTTTTGCAGTGCCTGGTGATACACCAAATGCTCAGAGATGGGCGATGGTCCAAATAGTACTTATCTACCCCTCCCAAGAAGGCCCACTAGCTGACCTCCAACATTTAGCAATTTTTATTCTAACCACTGCCAGAAGTACCACAACCAGTTCTGCATGTTCAGGTTCAGTTCTTAGCATCTTGAGGCAAGGTTGGGAAAGACTCATGCCTGAAGCCCTGAGTTGTAGCTGTCAGTCAGTGTAGACCAGGAGTTCCCAAACTGTGGTTCACAAGTTCCATTCCAGTGGTCTGTGATGTACCAGTATTAAACATACATATTGATTTTTAATTGTATTTTTATTGCTTCTTTTATTTCTTGCATTGCATTTGATTGTATTATCAGTTGCATCCTATGGAATTCAAATTGTAACGCAAGGAAATAATGTATAAGAAATAAAAGGAGCAATAAAAATACAGTTAAAAAGAACACAGCATCTAGCACAGCACATTACAGCTGCAAGACCCTCAGCAATCCTCAAGGCATCCAGGAGAGACAGAAAAATTGGGAACTACTGGTGTAAACAATACTGAGCTAGATGCATCAATCATCTGACCTGGGCCACAGTCACATACATTAAAAGTGGTATCATACTACTATAAACAGTCATGGTTTCTACAAAGAATTCTGGGAGCCATTGTTTCTTATGGGTACTGAAACTTGTTAGGAGACCTCTATTCCCCTCCCAGAGCTACAATTCCTATAGTTCTGAGATTGATTTAACATAGGGAACTATGGGAACTGTAGCTCTGGAAGGGGGAAATTTTCTTCTAAGAAGTCTCAGCAGCCATAACAAACCATGGCTCCCAGAGTTCTATGAGTTGCTTCAAGTGATATCATGGTGCTTTAAATGTATGGTGTGAATGTGGCCTTGGTATAAGTAAGGCAGCTTCTAATGCTCCTATATTCTCTTCACCATTCCCTTCGGCGCTGACACGTTCCAGCCAAACAAAAGTGCTCAGCAAGGACATAGGCCGGGGCACAGCCTAAGAAAAGTCCCTGGCATTTGTCCCCCCGCATGTGAGGTTCCCCAGTCCTTTGATAAGAGATAATATATCCTGTTAATTTCTTAGACACTATGACCTCAGACTTTGCCCAGGTATTTAACAGCCACATCTGCTGTCTAGAAACCAGAGTTTCAAATTACACTACTGGAGCAAGCCTTGTTATTTTTCCAGGGCTAAGGCAATTTGTGGATGGGGCTGTGTGACAGCAATACGGTTCCTTTAATCATGTGGGTTGTCCGTTTAGCTTTGTAAACAAAACTGTAATAAGAGTAATAAAAAAAGGTTACAGCACAACAGTATTTCAGAGTTTACTGCCAGGTAGAAATGGAAAGGGATAGAAGATCATAAGAACATTTTCTGTTGGTGTTTTTTTTATTATTGTCTTAAAACCAACAGAACTTTCTTTTTTAACTGAGTCGTTGCAGATCTTGCAGACCTTTCTGTGCAAACACTAGCTTCTATTAAATTAAATTAAATGGCAAAATGTAGCTTTCTTTTGTGTCTTAGTATCACTTCCGAGAGCAGTAAGGGAAGGGGGTGGGGGAGAGGAACTGGCAACAAAACAGAATAAATAAAAATCCCTGTGCAAAGAGTGGGCATGATCCATGCACAGCTAAACATGATTGAATCCCACCCCATTGCTATCAGGGGGACAGATTTAAACATATGCTGAAATCCAATTATACTTAAAAGTATTTCAAGTAGACTGGATCATTTCACGCTCTGCCAGTTCAAACTCCATGGTAAATCCAGCATCTACATTGCTCCTGAAAATGGACCTTTGGCCATGCAATGAAAACAACTGTTTTGAAAGTCACACCCTTTCTGTTTCCCTTTATTTTAACTGCCTTCTTCTGTTTTATCTTTTTTTCTCAATTGCCTTCCTCTTTGATTTCCTTACTGATTTCAGTGGAAACTCGCCCTGCCTCCTGCTGCTGTTGCTGCAAACTGGTGTTTTTCACCCAGGTGGCATTAAATCTGCAGGGAACGTACCACTCCCACTGCCAAATTTCTGAGTCCCCGTGTAAAATAAAGGCAAAGAACGAAAGAAGAAATGTGTCCATATTCATTTTTATTTTAATGTTAAAATGAATTGTTTCAATGTTAAAACGAACATGGGTGCATTGTTAACATGATTGTACACCCTAGCCACTGTGTCAAGATTTGATGCCTTACTTGCTTCTCATCCAAAACCCACCCATAAATCAAGAGGCAATAAATTGCAAATAACCTCCAGTCAATGTTTTCCTGTAAAACCCTGACTGTGTTTTGTATTGCAATATATTTCTTCTGCTCTTAACTAAACAAAGAGATCAAGGCAGGTGGAAATTTGCCATTAGCTTCAAAGAGCAGAGTAAGGTGAAAAAGAAGTATCCGTGTTTACCTGTTATCTTCTCTACTACCTTGGCATTTGTTATCACAGTGTGAGTCTGTGTGTTTATGCTGTAATTATGACTCATAAAAAGTCCCTCTGGGTTTATTTAGATGTGGAATCTACAAGAGTGTAGTAATGTGTGGGAAGAAAAGCCTGGCAGCCATGTTCAAAGCAGAAAACCGACCTGCCTCTCCCCAAGGAGATAGCCCCACCCTGTTTAAACACCACCTTTTCTTTCTATTCCACTTTTAACCCATGAAGAACCACAGAGAGAATATATAAATGGGCTTTCTACCTTCCTTCTCTATATTGAATTTATAAGGATGGTGTCTTGGTCAGACACAGTTGGCAAAACAGCTTAAGGTACTCCTATCACCTGTGCATTCAACGGCCGAATCCAAGCGTGCCCCCAAACTGCAAACATTCTGCAAAGAGTATCCTAACAGGAGCTATTATTCCAGGGCCCATCACCTTTTTTTACCAGGAGCACCTCCACTCAATCAGTTGCCTTGATCAAGCTAGTGGTGCAGCAATGAAACTGCTAGCACATTTGCAAAGCTAAGCAGGGTCCAGTATGGTTTCAAACTGGATGGGGGACCATGTGTTGAGATTCATGCATTGCAGGGGGTTGGGCTAGATGACCCTCCAGATCACTTCCAACTCTACGATTCTATGTATTGATTAGCTTATTTGCCCATTTATAGCACATCAGCACCACCAGATACCAACTGAGAACTTCATCATCTAAAGCTGTACTGCTGAAGAAGGCCGTTTACCTCTGAGAAGGAACACTACATAGAGTGGAGCTTTTCGCCAGCACCTATACAAGACTACACTGCCTTTGTTGATCCAGGTAGACATCTCCCCAATTGGCTATTTGGCCTTGCAGTGACCAACACAGTCCCCATTGCACATGTGGGTGTTGAGTATGCTGCAGCAGGGTTCCTGCTTCTCAAACTTTGTCTGGATTTGCCCTTTGAAATTATGCATCCCTGTACGAAGAGGCCTTGTGTGTAGTGTGGGCTTGCATAAATCTCACATGAATCTCTGCTCTTTTTTCTTAGAGTTTCAAGAAGATCAGAAAGATCAACTTACGCAGAAGTTTAGCCTTGAACCAAAATTCAAATCAAAGAGAATTTTTAAGGATATGCATATTATGGAAGAACAAGAGGGAAAATCCATAAGTAGCTTTAATATTTCAAGAGATGCGTTAGCCATAATTTTATAACTTCTGCGAGACAGCTTTTTAAGTATAAGCAAAGAAAATATTCTCGTTCATTCTCTAGAAATTGGGGTTCTGCATCAAGGAAGAATATCAATTGAAACACATCAAAAAGCCCTACAACATGCACAAACAGCCTAAAGCAGGGGCTGGCAATCTCAGGCCCAGAGGCCAGATAGGGCCATCTAAATAGCTTTATACAGCCCTTGGCACTCTTCCCTCAAGCTCCACCCCTTCTCCAGGCCACATCCCTCACCAGCACCAGTCTGGAGTGTGTCCTCAACATGAGATGGTACTGCTTGCTTGTGTAGAACCTCTGGCTTTTGGATGGATGGAATGTAGCCTACTGATTAAACGGAAGAGTCACCTCTGTTGGTCCACCCACTTTTGCCTCTGGCTCTGCCCACCAGTAACAGGAGCTCCTCCTCCAGGAATGTTGACTAGAACAGGATGTGACTAAAAAAGGTTCCTCACTGGATATAAAGGAGTTTTGGGGAATCCCCAGCCTGCAGGTGTAATTGAGTGCTCTGAGCCTCAGAGGTTGGCCCACCCAGACACTTTTGGTGAGACATGCCCACCTTTGCCACTCTTGATGTCAAGGTGCAGGAAAGTTCAAGGTGTGGTGGCTGCAAAGGAATTGTTTGGGTGTTCCTCTTCAACCAAGCCTTGGGCTGATTAATATTCTATAGCCTTTTAAATGTGTTTGTGGGAGAGGGGGCTGTTATTTTTTGTTTTGTTTGAACTATTTATTTGTGTTTTTATCTTTTGATGAAGGGCAGTATATAAATCATCTATCTCTATCATCAGATAGATAGATGACAATCTATCTATCATCTATCTATCATCTATCTATCTATCTATCTATCTATCTATCTATCTATCATCTATCATCTATCATCTATCATCTATCATCTATCTATCTTTCTTCCCATGGACTGCAAGAAGATCAAACCTATCCATTCTTAAGGAAATCAGCCCTGAGTGCTCACTGGAAGGACAGATTGTGAAGCTGAGGCTCCAATACTTTGGCCACCTCATGAGAAGAGAAGAATCCCTGGAAAAGACCCTGATGTTGGGAAAGATGGAGGGCACAAGGAGAAGGGGATGACATAGGATGAGATGGTTGGATAGTGTTCTCGAAGCTACCAGCATGAGTTTGACTAAACTGCGGGAGGCAGTGGAAGACAGAAGTGCCTGGCGTGCTCTGATCCATGGGGTCACGAAGAGTCGGACACGACTAAACGACTAAACAACAACAACATCTATCTATCTATCTATCTATCTATCTATCTATCTATCTATCTATCTATCATCTATCTATCTATCTATCTATCTATCTATCATCTATCATCTATCATCTATTATCTATCATCTATCATCTATCATCTATCTATCTATCATCTATCTATCTATCATCTATCTATATCTATCTATCATCTATCTATCTATCTATCATCTATCTATCATCTATCTATATAAATTCTATAAAACTATAAAGCATTCACAGCATAGATCCAAGGTTTGAAGTATATGAGAGGCCAGAATATTACCCTAGTTATGCAAGAGGACCATGGTTGGCTTGTGGGCCAAAACCATTAATTCCACTTCACTAAGAGCCCAAGTTAACCCCACATGCAGAGGGAAAAACATGCCTAGAAATCTGCAGGAAAGAGGGTGTGTGACTTGAGGAGAGAATTATAGAGGGAAAGTGTGTGGTGTGGAAAGGGGTAATCACCTGCTCCCCACACCACTTCTCTGCTTCATTTTGTCCTCTTCCTAGGCAGATTTTCTCTAACAAATGTGGCTGTCAGAGTTATGCTCCACACGGTTCTGTGTAATGTTTCATTATTCCCCAAATATATTCCTAGAAAAGCTAGCTGTCCAGTAATATAATGCCTCCAGCCTTCCTTGGCAGTCTGGGCGTTGATTCATTTCTAAATTGAATTTGTTCCAATTCAGCAAGAGTGAATTTCTTACCCTGTTTGTCTCTATGAAAGTACATATGTAATGTAATCCAACCATCTCTATTATTATCATACACATAACTTTATTTATTCACAATTAAACACCCTACTTTGCACTTATAATTGTTGCAAAGGGCCAGTGAAATTATAGGTTTGTTTACAAATGTGTTTGATTTGTCTTTCATCTTTCATTTGATTCTCTTAATGGAATTTTAAATTCTAATCCTATTCTTTTAATTTTGCGAAAGCTGTAGCAATATTCTCCATTCCTGCATCCAGATCATGTGAAGGTGAATAGTGGTCCCTATGAAATAGCACTTGTGTACGCGGGTGGTGCTGTGGGTTAAACCACAGAGCCTAGGACTTGCCGATCAGAAGGTCGGCGGTTCAAATCCCCGCGACGGGGTGAGCTCCCATTGCTCAGTCCCTGCTCCTGCCAAACTAGCAGTTCGAAAGCATGTCAAAGTGCAAGTAGATAAATAGGTACCGCTCCAGCGGGAAGGTAAACGGCATTTCTGTGAACTGCTCTGGTTCGCCAGAAGCAGCTTAGTCATGCTGGCCACATGACCCGGAAGCTGTACGCCGGCTCCCTCGGCCAATAAAGCGAGATGAGCGCCGCAACCCCAGTCGGCCACGACTGGACCTAATAGTCAGGGGTCCCTTTACCTTTTTACCTGAACCCAAACTGTTGAAACCTTATGGGTAGGTTAGAAACCAACTGAGTTTCTGGATGATGGGAAACCTCCTGTTTGAAACCTATTTTTAAAGGCTAAAGAGTAAACCCTACACAAATCTAGAGTCGAGTCCCAAAAATGGTTTGATGGCGCCTTGTACGCCTCCTTCCAGCAACTCCTGTAGCCAAGCTGATGCCAAACATATTGTTCTGCTTTCTGTTCAACCACACCAGTGAGGCTGAGAGTGGGGTCTTGTCACCTGGGCAGCTCAGGACTGCCATATACACTGCCCAGGTTTGTGCCCCAGGGAGGTCACTTTGGTGCTGCTAACACAGCAGTTTGATTTCATTCCTGGAGGCGCACTCTGTTGTCTCTCAAGACAGGCAGATGCCAACAAATTATTTTCATACAAAGATGTCTATATTGATTTTCACTCAGTATAGCCAAGTGGTGTACAACATAATTTAAACAATCAAATATGATTAAAACTACATAAAATATACAACATCATATAGCGGAGAGAAATGAGTGGGCAGGTGATCAATAGTCTGTAAATGCTCAGGTGAATTAAAAAGAAGTCTTCAGTTGCTGGCAGAAACACACCAATAAAGGTTCCTGCTGGATCAGCCAGAGAACATCAGATCATTAAGGAGAGACTGTCCTGTAAAACGCTACAAAGAACAACCTTCTCCTGGTTTTGCACCTATTTATTGTATCCCACATTTTTATCCAAGGAGATGAAGGTGGTGTACATGGTTCTCCTTATTTAACCCCCACAACAACCCTGTGAGGTAGGTTAAGCTGAGAGGCAGGGACAGGCTCAAAATCATCCAGTGAGCTACATGGCTAAGTGGGGATTTGAACTATGGCCAGTAAAATTAGGGGGAAATATATCTGCCAAACTGCTTGACTTGTCCATTAACTTTCTTGTTAAAATCCCTTCTCTAAATCTGGCATCAGCTGGAAACTGGAAAAGCTTTCCTTTTTACTGCATCAAGTTGAGTGAGGTAACTTCCATGCTTTCGATATAACACTCAATCAAACAGCGTCATACAGTGAGCCCGCCATTGAGCAGGGGTTTCGTTCTTTTTTGGGGGAAAATTATTAAAAGTTTTTTGGCATAAAAATTCAAAAATAAAACACAGATACAGAGGAGGGGTAACCCCCCCAATAAACTACTGAAAATACAACATCACTTTTAGTTGTTGCACAAGGAGAAAAAGGTGGGACAATTCAGTTCACAATAAAACCTCTCCACATACTTTTCTGTAAAACTGGGGGTTTAGTGGACTGTTCAGTTGAATTAGCATAGGAGAAAAAACTTATGGCATATTGAGTTAAAAGGATCCATTTTTGATGAACCATTAAGGACTCTCCATTTATATGTCAGGTGTCCTGACAATGCAGTGTCCCATACTTTTGCTAGCCACTCCTCCTGAGAAGGACGTGATTTGGACTTCCAATGGGAAGCCACTATCAATCTGCAAGAAGTAGCTAGATCGTTCCAGGGATTGAGCTTAAAGCCAAAATCATTTATAGTTAAAACACATTGGGTTCAGTGGTGGGTGGGATGGCCAAAGTGTTTTTTTCCTGGAACTCTGTCCTCTTTCCACCCCTTTTAAATTATTATTATTATTATTATTATTATTATTATTATTATTATTATTATTATTATTATTGCCATGCATGTAAAGCTGAATATGCACAAGTTAACTGTGCGTAAATTGCGGTCTTGCTGTAATTTTTTGCAGATCATTCAAATTTAATTTGTGTTCAGAAGGAAAGCCCAGATTCTTTTCAACTAAGCTATTCTGAACTAATTACCCTCAATCTTAATTCTTATGCGTTTGACTTTTCACTCTTATGACACCTTGTTCTTTTATTGTTGTTGTTTGCTGTATTGACTTTGGTCCAGTTCATTCATTTGTGATTTTTGTATACTTAGATTTGTGTAAGCTGCAAATGTCATGGTGATATTCTCCAAACCTTGTATCCAGGTATGCAACAGTCCCTGTGCCATGGCACTTGATAAGCAAGCATAAGACACTGAGAAGCCTTAAGGGTGGGTTGCTAGCAATGGATTTAGGGTATGGCAAAATGTACAGAAGGGAAAGGAGGAGGTGGGGATCATAAAGAAAATGATTAAATAAAACCTGCCTGTAGTGCATCCACAGTGCGATCGTAGAAAGCCAGGTTCTCAACAGTTTGCTTACGTTTACTTGATTTCAAGATGTCTATGTCTTCCTTTAAGCTTGTAAAGCACTACACTGCTTACTACCTCTGCATCTGATCCACAGGGACACCAGTAGTTTCGACACTGTTCATCTGAAACTGGCCTATCCTTATTTTTGCTGCAGTTAGGGAAACAAATTAGTAATGCAGGAACTCTTATACTGGAAAAAGCTCAACACTTCTGGCAAAGGCCCTGAGAAAGTTTTGTCTTTGGCTTGGAATATTCAAAACTATTTGATAGAAATGTGACCCTTTCTCCAAACTTTCTAAGATCCAGAACAACAGACTTCTAAGTTTGGGTCCTCCAAAGTAGAAAATCTCTCATGATTACAGAAGCTTTAAACATGACTGTTCTAAACTTTTTAAAAAATTAAATGCAATACTGCTGTTATTTTCGTTACGCTCTGAGAAAATAAAAACTTATTTGTTTAATGAAAACTTAATTGAAGAGCTTTGCAAAATGAATGCATCTGCCAAGTGATATTCTTAGCTCCCTGTTTTCCCCTTATTTTGTAATGTGTTTCCTGATAAATTCTTGGCTTCTTCCCATTTTCTGTGAGGCTTTTCTTTTTTGGCCTATTGAACTAACGCGTTTAAAGTCATGAATAGAGCCAGAACTATGTCACATGAGGGTCACAGATTCCATAGCTTCCTGTTTATTTGTAAAAGGGTTGTGGAGGTTATTCCCAGAAACTTAATTAGAAAAAAGAGGCAGCTGGGGGTAAAGTTAACTTATTTTCAGAAGAGGAAATCTAAAACATGAACATGCAGCCCCCTTGTATCCCAAAGTCACAAACGCCATTCAGAAGAAAGGAATCAGGTTAGATATGGTTGTGGAACTTGCTTCTCATGAATGGTGTAGAATCTCTTTCCTTTATGATTGCCAAAGAAAAATTGGATTGGCATCTATTGGATATATGTTATCCTATGAATTGAACAGATGACTATGGGAAAACCACTGTGAAGATCTTTTGCACAGGTCTCATTTCAAAAGAAATAGGAACTATGCAAGTGTATGCCGCTCCCATTCATTTAAATGAGGATTTTTGCAGGAGACAGTCCAGCTGGACTGTTCCCAAGAGGATCCTTTGCAATCCAGTGACTTCAATTGGTTGACTTAATCAAGTAGTCTAAGCAAAACAGATGGTGTAATCATTACATCTGAATTAGCAATTTCCCCCCACAATCCTTTTGTTCCCTAGCCAAAGCAGCATACCAGATCCTAAAGCCATTTGATAGACTTGTAAAAGGCTATCTTTCCTCAAGAAGTTGGTGTGTGTGTGTAAAAATACTAAACACAATATTGATTGAATTCAAGTATTTGAAAGAGATTCTGTTGATTTACTGAAGGGACCTGTAAATCCTTGTCCCCACCATTCCCCCTTCCTAAACTAGCTGGGGGATGGGGTCCCTCAGCAGTGATGATGGAGCCTCCCAGGCTGCTGGGATTAGATTGGATTCATTCAGTTTATGTACTGCTTCACAAAAAAGGGTCCCCAAAGAGATTTACAGGGACAGGATAAAAACTATTGGGACACAATAAAAATTCATTGGGAAACTTTTAATATTCATGATGTGAGTGCTCTGTCAGAAATTCCTGAGGAATTCAAGGCTTCCATTGGTCTCTCCCAAGAAGATGCCCTTAACACTACTCTTTCATCCTTTTATAGGGCCAGTGTGATGTGGACAATGACCTATCAGGCAGGTGAACCTATCACAGCTGAGCACCCTTGCACCATCCCTTTTGTGCTAGGCACCATGTTATCACCCTGTTTATTTTTAATCGGTCTTTTAATTAGCAGTAAAACACTTTTCTTGCTCTCGCTCTCTCTCTCTAATATTAGTGGAACACCACTTAAATGAGTGTTATAGCAGTATAACAGTAAAATGCTAATTTAGAAAATGCTTTTTTTAAATATCATTTCACACACACATGTATATGCTTCCATACTACCTACCAATCTATCTATCTGTCCGTGTGTGTGTGTGAGAGAGAGAGAGAGAGAGAGAGTGAGAGAGCGAAGTGGTGAAAGTGTTTTGGTGTTAATAAAAAGATCAATGTATACTTCTTGATGCTTCGGTTGAAGACGATGGCCTCACTGAAGAGGTCACTGAAGACCACATATTATTAGTGCTAGGAGCCACCTATCTGGAAGCAGCATCAATCTGTTATTGATATTGAGATATATATATATATATATATACCTCTGTTCTAGTAACAAGAAGCCGAAAGCACCAGCCTGAAGATGACGAGTGAGACCTCGTCGAAACGTCGCCTAGACACCCCAACTCTTACACGGGAAGACACCCGAAGACACCAAAACCTGCATTCCTGTACCCGTGAAAATCTACGAAAGCAAATATATATATATATATATATATATATATATATATATATATATATATATACTTAGTTGATCTCTAAGGTGCTACTGAACATTACACACACACACACACACACACACACTGTGTCAGACCAACATGGCTACCTACCTCAATCTGCTATTATTTTTATTTTTGGTGCTCAATAAAACGAAAGTGATCTGGGTGTGGCGGAACTTTCAGTAATTTTGTTGTCATGAAATGGTCACTATCAGGTTCATTTTAGGCTTTTGGAGCACTAAGCCTCTCCAGGGATAGAGTACCGACTAGGATGGTCCCTCCTAATGGACTTATGTATCCAAATGGTTTCCTGACAAATATTAGGGATTTCCCTGTCACTTAGCAGGTAATTTCGTTCAAGGCCTTTAGAACACAGAAATAGACTGAGGAGTTGGCACAATTGCTCCTGACCACCCACTCGTAAATTCCCTGGTTCTATGAGGAACTTGGAGTGATGAAACAAATGGGACAACATATAGAGTGATATTGGTGGAAAACTCAGGATGAGCCTGATCGAACATGGCCTAGAGCCCATTTAGGGCTCATTCTGTGGCACTGGTAGTGATGAAGACGTTTTTGTTCTCCACCACCATTGTATCTGCACAGAATTGGGTGGTCAGGGGCCTATTGCACCCAGGCCCACAAGATGGTAGTGAGGTCTATTCAACAGCCTGCTATATAAGGTTACCATATTTTTTTTCAAAGAATCCAGGGACACTTTTTAAAAAGAAAAAGAAAAAAAGTTATTTTTTAAAAAAGAAAGAAGTAATATCTTCTCTTCTGTGGTCTCCTCTGTCACGCAGCCTTCCTCTGGGCTCTGGTCTGGAGCTCTAGCCGCCGTGGAGTAGGTTCGGGTTGGGTCTGGGCTTGGCCACGTGTCCTTGCCCACCCAGTGCTCTCCTACCTCTCCTCCTCAGCAGCAGCGACACAGCAAGATCAGGGCTTCCCCCTTTTTTTCTCCTTCCTCTTTCTCTCTCTTCCTTCTCCTTCTCCTCTCCTCCTTCTCCCTGAGTCGGCTCCCGGGTTTTTACTGGCCCCGGGCACCGCTGGGCAATTGGCCAGGTGCTCTTGCTCCTGGCTCGATTTGGGTCATGGGGGGTGTCAGCAGTTCCTCCAGTTGACGCACCGGGCGTCCCCGGTTCCCTCTCGGCAGTGGCAGCAGCAGTTTCAGCAGCCCGGAGCCAGCCTGGTAGCGCGGTTGGCTCTGGCTGGCTTCAGGAGCTGCTCACTGCCATGGCGCCCAACATTTTGCCTTGCTGGAAGTCCCCATATGATGTGTCTTATGCCGTTGAACCAATCACGCAACATTCATTCCCTACTAATAAATCTACAACACTCAAAATACAAATCCAGGGACATTAAATGAAACCCGGGGACATTCCGGGGACAGATTTTGTCCGGGGAAAGATTTGTAAATCCGGGGACTGTCCCCGGGAAACGGGGACATCTGGTAACCACATGCTGTGACCAATGTGCAAGAAGCCTTTCAGCCAAAATGATCATAGCCATTCTGACTTGGATGCCATAAGAACACAAACCACGGTTATTGCAGAGCTAGGTTTTGCAGCTTGCTCTTAACTTATCTAGTTGTTATGGATACTTTTCAGTTTGTGGATCTTGAGGACGTGCACAGAACTGTGGGAGAAGTGAGACAGATCCCATGATGTGTATGCCCTTGCCCTTCATGGTATATAAAAGCCATCAAGGGGAACTGGCTGAGCAGGTAGTGGGGATGGTGAATACCTTTCTGCAAGAAGCAGCTGTTCCACTGGGCCTAATTTTAAAAGCCTGTCCCAAACCCCAACATGTTGGATCCAGTTACAATAAAGGAAGAAGTCAGGTATAGATTGCCCCTCTGCAAAATGAAGAGGGAGAGGGAGAGATTATTTTTCCAATTCCAGCTTGAAGCTACAGAATCCTCTGTATTACAGCCAAATCTTGATCAACTGCTTTGCTAACTGATCCAACTGCTTGAGCAAATTATATCCATTATTTCAGGGGCTATCTTGTTATTTTATTCAAAGGGTTGTTTCATTTCTGTAGAACATCATTAAGCGATTCCATAGTCCCCTACAGAAATCATCCTGCCATTTTATATTTCAGCCAAAAGCAAAATCTGAGTTGTTTAGTATGTTTGTCTTTTTCAAGCAGTTGTGCAAGGTCTTTCTTTTTTCATTTTTAACAGGCGGATGGTATTACAGCCAACTACCATTAGGTGTCCTCTAGCAGTAACAATTCCTAAAGACAGTGGATGCTCGGGTTGCGAACAGATCTGTGCGGGAGGCACGTTCGCAACCTGCAGTGTTCGCAATCTGCAGCGCCGCGTCTGCGCACAAGCGGATTGCGATTTGGTGCTTCTGCGCATGCGCAAAGAGAGATTTAGCGCTTCTGCGCATGCATGAGCGCCAAAACCTGGAAGTAACCCGTTCCAGTACTTCCGGGTTCAGCGCAGTGCGCAACCCAAAAACGCACAACCTGAAGAGTCTGTAGCCCGAGGTATGACTGTACTGTATAGAACTCCCATGTAACAATGGAAGCCCTGCAGGGGTTAAGCTCAAAGGACTTTGATTCAGCTCAGTTTTACAGAGCAAACTCCCCAAACAAAAAAGGACCTTTGTTTGATTCTAGGAATGCATTCGACGCCTTAAAAAGAACAACAATAGTCAGGCTTTGAGGTGAAGAGGAGGACAAGAAGTGTGGAAGCATTTTTGCTGATGTGGACTATATATTTTTCTACCTTTTCCGTCAAAGCCTACAAGCGTTGTGTCTGATGTTTGTCAATATACTATATTAAAGGAACCCGATGCGTGCCTCCCCGTACACATCTGAAAAAGGTGCCTCTCCCTCCCTGTTTTCGCTAGCAGTTCAGAACCGTCACAATTTTCTCTCCATGCTCAAACACGCTAGTTCTTGGCTCCTCGCCAGTATAGGCAAACTACACATGCAATTTTCCTTTTACAGAACCTGGAGGCTGAGCAAGAGGGCACAGAGGTACGTGACTAAAACATCCGAACTTCCTCTTTCATAAGCCCATCACATGATGGAAGCAATTACAATTCCAGCCTTGTCTCTGTGAATTGCAGACGCATTGCCTCACCCTAGAAACCCGTCTCCCTCTCCCCTATGCCTCCCTCTCCCCTCCTCTTTATGTGTAGGCAGCAGTTGCTGCAGCCGGCTTGGAAAGGATCCAATTTCACTCAGGAGAAAGAACGAGGGCAGAGGGTGGAAGACAAAAACAAAGATCTGTTTACTAAAAGTATACAGCTTCTTCGGGAGGGGGGAGGAGGAGGAAGGCAGAGAACGCAGCTGACAAAGAATTCGGCAGAACAGAACATAAAAGGCATGGCGGCTTTGGAACTGAAAACAAGCCGCGTTAACTCTTGCCTGTCCAAAAAAAAAAAAAATGAAGCTGAGGTGGGAAGGGAGGCGGTGCCGCAGTTGCCATTTCTTTTCAGAGAAATTCCAGACGTTACTGATGGCCGTCCATTGTGAAAAGAAATACATTTCTCAGGGAGATCCCGGCTTCCCTGGTTAAACAGCGCCCGCGCAAATGTAAATATTATATAGATGTGCCGATTTCATTTCGTACACACACACACACACACACACACACACACACACACACAAAATGATCCTGCAAGGCTGTTTTATGAGGTTGGACAACGATCGCATTGTTTGACGGGGCCACGAAGGGGAAGGAGCGGGAGTGGGCGTAGATGACTGGCTCAGAGCTGTGCGGGGAAGCATAACTAGGCGAAGAAGGAAGGGCAATGTTTACGTTTCATCTAGCCTCGCTGGGGAGGCATCAGAGGGCAGGAAACCATTAACCCCTCATTGCACGGGCGGGACGGGGGATCGAATTTCTCTTAACGTATCACCGGTTGCAGTCTCCTCCAGTTTAACGGGGAAGGGAATTGCTTGTGGGAAGGGGGGGGCGCTTTGCACCATCTCTTTTGCACAAGGCTCGGGTAGCCTTCAGCAACCCCACTGCACTGGTTTGTGTGCTGATGGGATTGGCTGGCAGCCCTTGAAAGCGCATCGACAGCATCGACTCTGGAAATCCCCACGGGAGTCCTGCCATATATAAATGATTGTGAAAAACAACACGGAACGTGTTGACTCGGGATTAAATGCCTTCCACGATATTTCGGAACAGGTTTATTAATGTGATCTAACGAGGTCAATAAAACCGAGGGTGGTTTGCTCGGGGTGGGGGTGTCGGGGGAAGCCAAACAAACCCTTCCGCTTCATTAGGAAAAGCTGTTCAAACAGTAACTGCATTTTCAATAGCAACACAGCAGAAGCGTCAGCAAGATTCCTCTCCCCCTCGCTTTGCCAATCCAGTTGTAAAGATAATAATCTACACTCTGCTCTTCCAACTCACAACCAGCTCATTCCAGTTCAAATGAGTTTGGTTTTTTAAAAAATAATCTGCCCGGGGCGTTTGCAAAAAAAGAAAAAGAAAGGAGGTCGGAAAGTTGACAGCTCATGTAACTGAGTTTGAGGATGGCGGAAGAGTTAATAGCGAAATACTGCAAATTCAGCCTGAAGGCCAGCGCGGGCTGAACTGCAGTTGCTAATCGGCTCACGCGCCAGGAGGGTCTGTAACTGTAAAGCAGGCTTAGGGTACGAAGAACTGCTGTTGCTGTTGCTGCTGCTACTGCAGCAGCAGGGAGAAATCGGTCTTATGGCGGCGGTGGCAGCAACAGCAACAAAAATGTGCAAGCTGGCCAGGTTGTAGCACTTGGATTTGCAATGCCAAATCGTTCTCACATTCAGCAAAGTCTGAATGGAAGACGAGCGCTACGCCTCGATTAAAAAGCGGCGGCAGCAGCAAAGGCGTGCAAGACCTAGGGGAGAAAGGCGCAGCACATTTCGCCATTTTGCACCCGTCCTCCACGGTAGCCTACAAGGAGGTTTTCATACTACCTTAAGTAAAAGTTAAGCCTGGGAGGAAGGGAGCGCTCATCGCCCAGAAATAGCAGCAGAGAGGGCGGCGCTTAGCGCTGTGACGGCGCAGCGGCGGTACTGCCTGTAAGTCTTTCTCCGTCCCTGGAATGTGCATTTCGTTAACAAGGCATCGAGTGCCAATGGCATAGAGTCACGTCTCCCGACTGCGGCTGCGCACGCCGAGTGTAGCAGAAGCCCTTGAACAAAATGCGAACGTCAGAGCTCCCTTCTCCCTCCCTTCCCCTTTGTAACCTACATAACTCAGCAACAGCAATACTGTGGGAATGGTGACCTAGACGCAAGAGTTTTAGGGAAACGCTTCCACTTTGTTTACTCGGCACGGATTGTGCGCGCACACAGTGGCACTAACATATACACACATATACACACACAGTAGGATCACGCCTTTCCTGCAGGGGAAACGGGGTTTCGTTTGGGGTTTTTAAGTTTTGGTTATTATTCGTAGTGGAAGAAGAATATCTGAAGGTTGCGCGGGGAGGGAAGGAAGCAATTGTTTGGAGAATGTTACACGGAGATGTGCGGGTGCACGCGCTCTACCTCTACCATCTGCGCAGCACACACTGCTCCTGTTTCATGGTTAAAAATACCAGGAAAGAAAACGGGATGTCCCCATTTCGGAAAGAAATTGCTTTTTTTATTTTTTTAACAGATGAATTCATAATGAACTTTGCTACCAGCAAGCGTAGCCAAAGCAGTGATGAAGCATAATAGATTTATGAGCTTTGAGAATATTGCCTGCGTTGCAATACTAGAAACCGTCGCCCCCTCGCAGGTTTCTCGTGCCTCCCCCCCCCCCCCGTGGGGTTTCTCTGGCGCAAGGGATTTGTTCCTATGCCTCGTTTTGTTACGAAATATAAATATTCCACTTGCTGCTAATTCCAAATAGAACACATGCACCGATCCTCTGCACTTACTTGGGAACAAGACTCGTTGAAATCAGTGGGGCTTTACTTCCGAGTAAACACATAGGGTTGCGCTGGCAAATTGTACATGGATGACTAGGTCAGGTTGCAGTCTTTACCGTAAAGAAGCGACTTTGGAAAAGCATTCATACGTCTTAATTGAAATAACATTTATATGGCAAGTGAATCAAATTATTTCAATGGTTCTCACTGTCAAGTTAGTATACTTGGGATCGTAGCCTCAGGTTGTCTGATTCTATGCGTTCTTAGTGGTGCTCTGTAGGCATGCTGGAGCCTACCCTTCTTGGAATTTAGTAGGACTTACTCCCAGGTAAGGCTACCATCTTATTCACAATTGCCAGAGATGGTGAATGCAGTGGCGTTTACTTCTGAGTAGACATTTCTAGGATTGCAGTGTAAATATGTTTGCGATCTGAGTGGTGTTGGGAAAAAAAACCCCTCGGATTTACTTCCCAGTAAATCTGCACAAGGCTTTTAAAAAATAAATAAATCCTGATGCAACTGAAGGGAGTGGCTGCTCTCCGAAAGATTCACTCATAATCCTCTCACAATATCCCTTCCTGTAGCTCGTGTACTATAATTAAGCCTTTTTACAGGGGGCGGGAGGAGGCAAGAGAAGATCAGGGGTTTGAGCTAAAGGGAGAGCTTTCCAATCTAGAGAATCAGACCCCGAGCGATTTGCCGAAGGTCACACGATGAGAGTCAACGTCGAAGCTCGAATTAGACCAAAGGATCAAATGGTAACCTAGATTCCCAAACGCGGCCATTGCACTATGCAAAAAAACCCTGTTTGAAACAACAAGTAGTGCCATAATAATGCGAAGCAAAATGTGCATTGGGGGAGGGGGGAGTCCAGCCAACATTACTATCATGGAAGCCTTGCCTAGAAGAAGGCAGGAGAAGAGGAAGGCCCCCAGCTCCCCATTTTGCATCCATTCACATGCGAAAGCCTTGCCGCTCCCTCCTCCTCCCCCCTCCCTCCCTTCCTCCCGTGTGCTGACTAGAAGAGAGCTGGTTATTCTTGCAGCTCTTGTTGTCTTGGCAGAAGTTCAATGAGCAGCAGGAGGAGGAAGGGGGAGAGCCGAGCACGCAGGCGCTCCTGGGCACTGTCGAAGAATCGAGTCACTGGAGCAGAGCGCACCAGCGGCGGCGGCGGCTTCTGGAGTCCCCGCCCCAATGCGAGTGTCTGGGCGGCCGGCAGCCGGCGGGCAGCGCTGTAGTAGCGAGAGCGCGGCGCGGGCAGAGCGAGCTGCGCGCTGTACTGGGGGGGTCGGAGAGCGCCTGGTTTGGGCGATGCGTCTCGCCGCGTCCCGGTGAGCGACTGCAGCCTGCGGGACTAGGAGAGCGGGGCCCGGGAAGAAGCTTTTCGCCCTTGCCTCGTCTTGGAGCGGCACTTGGCGGCAGGAGGCGGCCGTCGGTGCAAGAGACTGCAGCGGCTGCAGAGCGCAGAGCCTCCCCGGTGGCTCGCAGAGCAGCGGTGGGAAGAGGAGGCAGGGGAGGAGACGCGGGGCGCTCGCTGCCCCTGGACTCGGCCATGTCGTCGGCGGCGGTGGCGGTGGCGGCTGCCTCGCGCAGGCAGTCGTGCTACTTGTGCGACCTGCCCCGCATGCCCTGGGCCATGATCTGGGATTTCACCGAGCCCGTCTGCAGGGGCTGCGTCAACTACGAAGGCGCCGACCGGGTGGAGTTCGTCATCGACACGGCTCGGCAGCTCAAGCGGGCGCACAGCTTCCAGGAAGGCCGGGCTGCGCCGCCGCCGCCGCACGCCAAGCAGCAGCCGCAGCCGCTCAGCGCCAAGGAGATGCACTCGGCCGCCGTGGCTGCAGCCGAGGCGGCCGCCCGCGCTCCGCCGCAGCCCCACGAGCGCTACTCTCTGGCGGCCGCTGCGCCTTCCGAGCGGCCGCCGCGCCTGGGACCCGAGTACGGAGCGGGCAGCCGGCAGGTCAACGGCATCCTGGTGCCCAACGGCTTCTCCAAGCCCGAGGAGCCGCCGGAGCTCAACCGCCAGAGCCCCAACCCGCGGCGGACGCACGCCGTGGCGCCCACCCTGGTGCCCCTCATGAACGGAGCTTCCCTGCCCGCCGCCATCAACATTAACAGCCGCGCTGCGGCGGCCGCGGCGGCCTCGTTGGCCGCCATCTCCGGAGCGCCCACCCCGCTGCAGGTGTCGGTCTCGCAAGCGCAGCAGAGCCAGCAGCAGCCCGGGGAAGTGGGGGGGCACAAGCGGCCCGGCTCGGTGTCCTCGTCGTCGTCCAGTAGCGGCGGCGGCGGCAGCGGAGCCAGCGACTTGGAGGGCAAGGACAAGGGCCAGCAGCAGCAGCAGCAGGCGCGGGGCTCGGCGGACAACTTGGAGCAGCTCGGCGCGGAGAGCAAAAGCCGCGCGGCGGCGGCAGCAGCGAGCGCCGAGCAGGAGTGGATGGGCAAGCCCAAGACCGTGCGAGACACCTTGCTGGCCTTGCAGCACGGCGGCCACGCGGTGCCCTACGAGAGCAAGTTCAAGAAGGAGCCCGGCATGGCGGGCGGGAGGCTGCTGGGCTACGACAGCAACGGCGCGGTGGCGAAGTCAGGTGAGCTGCGCTGAGGGGGAACTGGGCGGGCGGGGGCGCGCTCTTGGCCTGAGCAGGGGGAGGGGGGCTGGCGGTGGGTTTCTGAGGGAGAAGGAAGGGAAGCACTCTCTCTCTCCCCCCCCCCCCGTTCCCTCATGGAAAAGACGAGCCAGGGTCGCCATTTCGGCCCAACTTCCTGGTGCTGAAACCCCAGCGGCGTGCTTGGTGTAACATGGATGAGTCAGGGCTCTTTGCTGACAGACACTGACAGAGGGTTTCCCCTCCCTTGCCCTGGCCGCATTCTTTCGCGAAGGGAGCTGAGGCGCGCAGGGCTGCTCCGAGCAACAGCAGACATTTTCCTGAGCCAGGCGCCATATGTTCCGCATATGCTCCGAGGCGCTCGCTTTGGGCGTGCAAATAAGGAGGATGCAGGAGTTATCTGGGCTCGGCAGATCCCGCGCGCCCCTCACGGCTGCAGCTCGGCTGGGGCATAGATTTGCCTTGAGCCTGAATGGGCTCGGAGCGAGTGGAAGATTACCAAGCTTGCGAGCGGCTCTTCTGGCCGGCAGCCAGCGTGGGAGGGTGGTACAGTGTGGGCACATTTGAATGCATGCAGCATGTACTGTAGTGTAAGCGCTGGCACGCCGTGTTCACATGCCGATCCACAGCCCCAGATAAGCTGAATTTACTGGGGGTTTAAGCTGGTTTGATCCGTTAGAATTCAGCGAGCAACTTGGCCCGAATCCCAAGTGCTTGGCTTGACCGGGCTTTGTGGCATCCTGACCCTGCCGCTTTGCACACGTTTTCTGTGGCTGTGCTTCTGCGACACTATATCTCCTGACTTGCTCCATAGGGGCCCGGGCTGCGAGGAAGAGAAAGCCTTCTCCAGAGCCTGAAGGTGAAGCCGGACCTCCCAAAATCAATGGTGAGGCGCAGTCATGGCTACCAACCTCGTCAGAAGGGATGAAGATCTCCATGGCAGCTGCGTCCTTCATGTCCCCGCCGCCGCCAACCGCTTCGCCTCATTCCAACCGGACCACGCCACCCGAGGCAGTCCAGAATGGCCAGTCCCCGATGGCGGCACTCATCTTAGTTGCAGACAATGCTGGGGGGAACCATGCCTCCAAAGATGCCAACCAGGTCCACTCCACCACCAGGAGGAATAGCAGTAGCCCGCCCTCGCCATCCCCTATGAACCAAAGAAGGCCAACCCGGGAGGTGCAGAGCCAAGGGGCAAATGCCGGAGGGATGGAGCCTGTGCACCCCGCCAGCCTCCCAGACTCTTCGCTGGCAGCTAGCGTCCCCCTGTGCTGCACCCTGTGTCATGAGCGCCTGGAAGACACCCACTTTGTGCAGTGCCCCTCCGTCCCATCCCACAAATTTTGCTTCCCTTGCTCCAGACAGAGCATCAAACAGCAAGGAGCTAGTGGGGAGGTCTATTGTCCCAGTGGGGAGAAGTGCCCTCTGGTGGGCTCCAATGTCCCTTGGGCCTTTATGCAGGGCGAGATTGCAACCATTCTTGCAGGAGATGTGAAAGTGAAAAAAGAGAGGGACTCTTGACTTTCCCAGTTTCTCAATGCAACGTCAACCTTAACACAAAACTGCTTGAATTGTATATATCTATAAATACCTATAAATATCTATATATATATTATATATATATATATATATATCTCCAAGACAAGGGAAATGTAGACTTCATAAAACATGGCTGTATAATTTTGATTTCTTTTTTTGAATACATTGTGTTTCTATATTTTTTTGAAGACGAAAGGTATGTACTTAATGTACTTTTTCCCCTTCTTTTTTTTTGTTATAGCAATTATTTGTTGTGCTTCCTTGGTGAGTTACTGTTTTCAGTGTAGGCTGTGACTTGCGCTGCTTTTTTTAGAGAGCACTTGGCAAACCAGAAATGCTTCTAGCTGTGTTTGTATGCACTTGTTTTTTCTTCTTCTTCCTCTCCTTTTTTTTGTTCTTTTTTAAAATGCCAAATACATCTGACATTGTAAAGAACGCCTTACTGTTGGTGGTTCCTTATTTTTTGCCCTCACTAATACATGCTGGAGGCATGCAGGTTTTAGAGATAACATGGCATTAAAGGTGTTCATAGGATTAAAGTGGGAATGCCACTCAGTCCAGTCCAAAGACAGGTGAGAAAGCACAAGGGGTTTCATTTGGAAACATCATTCCCTTGCTGCTGCTGCTGCTGCAAAAATGGCCAGATTCTTCAAGTAGTTTTGTTTCCATAAGGAAGTTGCCTTCAGAGCATTATGCTAAGTGAGGCGCTGTTGCATTAGGAATTGGGGAGTTTGTTTTTTTCTTAAAGGCAGAGTTGACCACAGTTCAAGAGGTTGGTTATAAGATTGCAAAACTGCATTTATTCAATTACGTAATATTCTTGCAGAATTTTTGTGATAAGTTAGTTTATTGTCTAACTGTGCATTGGTGCAGACAGAATAGCACTGCCATTTTTTTAAAAAAACAAATCCATACCTTTTCAGCACCATTTAACATCACCACTTCCTCCATGTTCATGTGGAAAACTCTGAAGCAGATTTCTTTATTTTTTATTTACTTAATATAGTGCAGGTGGGCTTTGATCTTGCTTATCAAGTATGATAATGTTGTGATTGTTACTATTGCTGACATGTTGCCAGGTTGTGGCAGATAACAGTATGGTAATAACAGCAGCATATGAGGCTTTTACCTGGCTTGCCTATTACGGCAGCATAGAGATTAGTGAAAAATTCTACCTGAAATTTCATAATACTTGTGTTGGAGAGAACTAATTCTCATCTAAATGGAACAGCTTGGGATTTAAATCAACTCCAGTTTCTTGCCTTTTAGACTACTTTCAAGAATTCTTTTGTAAAATTACTATTTTGATCACACTTTTTTTTTGCATCAGACAGCAACATTTTTAATCAATAAATCATCAGTTACTAGAAATAGTTAAGCCTTACTGTAGTGATTCTGTGCTGTTTACAGTTGTGTTAGCAACACTGCTGTGCAAGCCCTTGTGCTAAGTGTTTATAATATGTCACATAGACTTGTTTGAAGCAGAAAGATGGTTATACGGTCCCCATCTCTGTGGCAAATAACACTATACATTTTGATGTTGAGAGAATCTGTTCAACTAGGTTTAACAGTTTTTGATGCTGTTGGGTCAGACTGTTCTTATGTGTTAATGTTCAGACTGCTTTTGAATGCAGAATAGATTTTGGTAGGCTTCTTTTTTTTAATGGTCATGACATTTGGAAATCCAAACTGCACATGCACAGTAACCTTTCTTTTTTGAAGTGTTTTAAGTACACCCACTAGCATTGTGTTCCATATTACAGGTCAGTGTAAATTAAATAACAAGATTTGCATGATAAACCAATTCAATGCTCTTTAAAATGATAGAAATACATATAGTGCAGACTGGTGTCTTATGTAAAACACATGTTTAGACAGTTCGAGAGGAAAAAAAACGCACATATATACAACTGTAAAGGATTCTTTGGAACCACTATAGTCTGTGGAAATATGTATTTAGGCACTTTATTAAAAATTGGATTTTGAATTGATAGATGGTAACAAGTTCTTAAGAATCTCTTTGACATGATACCTCATGTATTATACCAATTTGTATGGAGAAACTGCATTCTAGGTAAGAGAATATCCATACCAAAATTTTCCTGGAAAGTTCGTTGTGATGTCTTGGCATGTAGTTCAGATTTGAGCTTCTTAACTTGAAGTGGGGATGATAGTAACTTTTTTCTTGCTAAGACTATTCAGGCATGTCAAGGTATTGAAAGGCATATGATCTAGATCTCCAACAAAAGCTCTTTTACTACACTTATATCCTGAATAAGTGTCTTCATATATTGTAGCCCAGTAATATCACTGTATGTTCTTTAAAGTAGTTTAAATAGTGGGAAAGTTTAGGCCTCGTCATACCACATGATGACAGCTGGAACACATTTCAAAGCTCTCCACCTGTTCAGTCAACTCCTTCCAAACCTGTTAAGGTGACCGGTTCTAACATGCATTATAAATTCATAATACAAAAACGTCATAAACTAGTACATGATTTTTGGATCAATTGGGCCTGTTGTAATTTTAGTTTGTTTCCTGACAAGTTTATGACATCACCACAGTGGAACACATTATATTTACTATATGTTTTCTTGGCTACAACATTTTTTTAAGTGCTTTAGCTGCAACAGTACTACCATTAATCTCTGATAATAATGCAAACCTTGATTCCATTGCAGCTAATGTGAACCGAGTCATTAATTTCAATGGAGTCAGGCTTTGCACCCTTACTTTTTTGAAGTTTTTAATGGTGATAATTTGTATAGCAATAAAGCAAAATGTTGTTTTAATGGAGAGTGTGATTGTTAAAATCTCACCTTCATTTACACTTTTAAGTTACTTTTATTGAAATATCACCTGCACTATGCTTTCATTGTTTATAGTTACTAAACTAACACATTACTATTTTTTCCTATTATTTTTTATCTTTTGCATTGAATAAAATGAAACTAGGAGCTTTAAACACTTTCTGCGAGTTTTTGTTACCCTTTTCATTTTTAAAAAAATACTGCAGCTACTGAGGTGCATAGTAGCCAAATCAACTGGATTTTTAAGAGATTGCTGCCTTTTGCTAGACATAAAAACAGAACCTAGGCTAAGAGCAGAACAGCAGCGTAACTGTAAGTGTACTATTTTTTTTCTCAGGAGGGCTGACCATCCTTCTGACATAAAAGTAGAAAGAAGCTCAGCAATTGTATGGTGGTCTATGAAGCCTTGAGCTATGTATCTTGCGAAATCACATTTAGGAAGAGGTTTATTTGGAAGGGTTCTCCCAATGGCTTTTTATGGTAACAGGATCCTGGGAAATTTTCTCTGTACTAGGGCCAAAGCCTTCTCACCTTACTACCAAGAAGAACAGACACAGTGTTCTGCTGACGTGAGAGAGTCATTGAGGGCAGGTGATTTCACTGTCTACCTTGCAGCTTTGCAAAAGGTTCTTTTAGCTGGAGGTGTTAAACCCTAATATAAATAACAAACAAGGCTGGTGGCAAACAACTATCCTAAGTATATGGAAGTGGAAGAATCCTTGAATTCAGTCCAAATAAATAAGTTTAGCACTGAAATGCTGGCTAAATATATATAGCATTGGGGTACTTGACTTTCTCCTTGCAATAATGTGGTGTGGAGAAACATGAACTACTATGCACAGATGCAGCCTAGATGCTCCCAATCAAAACAAGTACCAAGTAGAAAAACTTATTTGAAACGTTACTGGTTTTGCACAATATTTGGAAAGGCTAAGGTATGATTATGATATATTATTCTTAGTTTTATAAGAACTGGATATTTTAATATATAATTTAATTATTTAAATAGGAGTTCTGCATGAGCACCAAATACAATACTCTACAGAGGTATAAGGGGTTGCAAGTTGCTTAACACTAAAAGTTGCACTTTTAAAGTGGGGAAATGAGTTCAGCTAAAGACAGTTTACACAAATAGCCCAGTCAAAATGTGTTTTTAAGCCAATGACTTCAGTGGGACTAAATTTGTTTTAAAAATTCAAGGGCTCCTGCACTTCAGACTGAACTGAAAAGTTCCAGTTACATGGTATTCTTTGGCTGATGGTGTATATGCAATGCTATAAATAATTAAATGGTAAAAAGTGATACAGGTATAAGCCGATGATTTTTTTTTTTTTAACTTTAACCAATTGCATTTATGTGGAAAGGTTGGCCCATTAATTTCAATGGGATTGCTTCTGTGGTGCGACTATTTAGGACTGCCTGCATGGAAAGATTTGAAAAGTAGTTTATTTAAAGCTTGCTCCTGCCAAAGACTGCAACTCTAGGGTTTTCTTGTTTTGTTTTGTTTTTTTAAAGGACATTAGCAGATGAGAGTTCTAATAAATAGCTAGGAGGTGCATGAAAGCAATGGGGAGAATTGAATGGCCCATTATTACCCACTCTTAGTAGACCTACCTGTATCTGAGATTACAAAATAAAGGTGGCTGTAAAAGAAACTCTTCTTACCGTTACATATAAAAGTGCCCTTGATTTTTATCAAATCTACTGTTACAGGTTACTGACCAGGCAAGTCAGATGTTTTTCAAACTCCTCTTGCTAATGGACAAGGTTATTTAGAGATAGAGGAAAAAATCCTGCAGACAGCTTATAAAATAGTTTTACTTGCTAAAGGGTAATAGGTTTCTCTTCCTAATTCTTGAGTGTAGATGTGTAATCATTCAGAAAACGTTCGCTGCATCTAGGCCACACGAAATCCTGAGTCACCCTCATTTGCTTGCCTTTGTTCAAGAACTGCAGATTGAGAGGACACGCCTTTCCTCAGTCATAGACCAAGGTCAGGCTATTCTAACAGATGAATGGAATACATATTTATCCGTTTCATCATTCCTGACTGGAGCTGGGACACTTGGACTATTAACTCATTGACTGCCTTTGGTTAAGCTGTTGTCATCAGAAATCCTGAGAAAGCATTTGTTTTTATCATGATATTTTTTATCTTGAACAAATTCCTAACCTATAAGTGACACTTTAATATCATGCAACAAGTTGAACGAGTAATATGTTTTAAAATATATATATTTCTCCTCGTTTTAAATTACCACAATGCTTATACAGTTTTACTGCACTTGGGGGGGGGACCATAAATAATCAGTGTCACATTTATAAATTTATAAATACTTTTCTAAGGCTTTCACACAATTTAAAATCCAGTCCTTCACCCACTTAAAGTTCTATCTTATGCACATTTCTGTAGAAGCAAGTCTTGCTGGATTCAGTGCAGCTATTACTACAGAAACGAACTGGTTTGGGACCTGCAGCATGGCACCCCAATCCTGAAAACAATTTGTCAGAAAAAAAGTCCTCTGTCCAATTGAATTTACAAGCTCATATGGCAGATTTGATAGTGGTGCAGATCACTTCAGAAAGGCATATTCCTACCTCTCCCACCCATGTGGTGATATGCTAATAGGAGTGTAAAGCAAAGTGTATGCTAAGCATATTCTTGGCTTAACAATTTCAGTTACGCACCTTCTGACTGCAAATCCAATTTATCTTAGAATGCCTGGGCTGCAAATTATACATAGAAATACATCCTTTTGAAAACTGGAATTTACTTGTGTACATTTAGGGTAAGATTGTCAACACAAAGAGAATCTGGGCTTCCCCAACCACCCAGTCCTAGACACATTTATGCAGCCTGAAGTTCAAATGCTTTCAATTAAAAATACTTCAAGGACTGCAATCTGCTTGTGCCATGGAAAATTAAGAGCGTGGCATAAAACTGAAGATTTGTCTTGTCTCTTCCTTAAGCACAGTGGTGGGGGAAGCCATCCTCCTTTAAGGAGATGCATCTGAAATAAAGGCAAGAAACAAGAGGGAAGTTTTCCTGATCCCACAGTGCTGTTGACAATCAGCAATTATGAATTTCGCAGGTTGGGAGGTAGTGGGAATAACAGGGTGTAGGGACTCTGCCTAGTAATTCAACAACAACCAGCTATGTTTTTTGTTTAAAAAATAAGCAACTCAGATGAATGCGCCTTAGAGTGAGTCAGATCATTAGTACATCTAACTCAGCATTATTTACTCTCTGCTGGCTGCAGCTCTCCAGGGTCTCAGGCAGGAGATGGGGAAGCCATTGTCTGCTACTTGACCATTTAACTGGAGCCGCAAGACATTGAATCTGGAACTTTTTATAGCAGGGATGGGGAATCCTTTTAATCTCAAGGGCAGCATCCCTGTGGCAAGGAGAGCCATAGGCCAAAGCTGATGGGGCAACCAATTTCACCTTTGTACAGCAGGCTAGATTCTACACACTTTCCACACTGCCCTCTGTATCCTTCATCATGACAAGCAAAGAAGAATTATCAGATACCAAAGATGTATTCCGGCTGGGCAAAAGCATATAAGGAGGATGCAGAGTAGGGCCAGTAAGAGTGTGGCCTGGGGAGAGACCTCTGGTTCTCCATCCCCATTTTATAGGGGTAAATTGCACTTTTACCACTAAGCTACGGTCTCTTACCCATCTGAGGTTTCTGCCACATTTCCCAAAACAAATAAACAAACACACCTCCCCAAACAGTTATGGCTATGTACTGGAATTTTTTTTAAAGGATCTATGATTACTATTAGTCCCATTACATGGATTAAGATCTGAGGCTGAAAAATTACACATGTATGAGTCAACAGACTGATCTAAAACAAAAATACTTGGATTTCTGTTCTAAGTGAAGACAATGGGCTTGATGCCACAATCTTAACCATATTACAAGCCACGCTGAAAATGAATGGGATTTACTTACATCTGACATGATTAGGACTGGGATATGATCTAGGACTGGGGTATGATCTAGTGTAAATACAAGTACTTCAGTTTAAATGGGTTGTAGACTGAGGTGCAAGGGCTACTCTGGCTATTACTTGTGTGGGGAAGACTTCGTGTTTGGAAAAATGGGTGTGCCATACAGGGGCACAATTGGGGAGCCATGATTGGCTGCCATTCCTCACACTTTTACACATCTTAAAAACCTATCCCTTTTAATGTGTGAAGCCCTTAGTTAATGAAAAATAGATGTTAAAATCTTGGCAGTTCCAAAAGCCAGAGCTCCAGTCACTGGAAAACATGCTAACATTGCATTAGCATTCCTAGAACCAACTCCCAGCATCAGAGGTGCTTTACCGAACTGCAGTCTTGTGATTTTTAAAGGTTTTTAAACCCTTACTTTGAAAATAAAGAGATTGTGTAGGTTAGTAAATGATTAATTTCCTTAGCAAGCACCTGAGCTGTAATCTAGCCATGTGTTCTCTGTGATTAAGGTTTGTTCAAGGTGCTCACTGTGCCAGACAAAGTCCTAAGTTCAAACAGTAATGTTTACACAACCAAGTTCACCTTCTCCTTACAGGTCTGCCATCCCAAGCGTTATTCCACACAGCTGCTGGTTTCCCTCTCTGCCCTGCAACCACAGTACTCCACAATGGGGTAGTTAAATCTGCCTCTACGAAGAACAACCTGTCCAATTGCGAGGTGAAAAAAACATACAGATTCTATTGGGACAAACCAGGCCAAATAGTCTAGATGACTGTATCTGATCAAAATTCTGAAAACAGGCTGCGAACTCAGATTGTGTAGGACTCATCTAGCATGTTTTATACTTTATGTGCCACAGCGACGTCTGCTGAGTCATCATAGAATTGCTGAGTTGGAAGAGATCAAGGGTCATCTAGTCCAACCCCCTGCAATGCCCAATGTGGAGCTGAAACCCACAACCCTGAGAGTCTCATGCTCTACCGACAGAGCTATCCAGCTGTGCCTCTGATCACTTGCAACTGTTTCAGCATGCACAGAGATCAGAACTTGTGGTTTTAATTCACCATTTTGATACTTTCTGCTAAGTGCTTTACAAATTTGCTAGATAATAATAATAACTCAGCTAACTAATAACTTCAGAATGCAAGTGTTGCATTACAGGTAAAAAGACAGTGAATATCCATGTCAGGGAAAGCCGAATTTTATTAGATTTCTGCCTGATAAACAGTAACCAGAAAAAAAATAGTAGCTCAAATCACTGGAAAGCTACCAGTCAGCTTACGTGAGCTGATCGATATGCTTCTGTGTGAGGTGCCTGCAGCAATGCCCAAGTGAGACTGCAATTCTGAACACAATGATGAGGAAGCTTGACTTCCAACAGCTTGACCTCACCCCCAAAGGCACACTCATCCATTGTTTCCCCAGACAGAGATATGCCAACTACTAGGAAGCCAGTCCAGTGAATGCAGTAGGACTTACTTCTGAGTAACATGCCTGGGATTTGCTGCAATTATGTGCCATATGCCGTATAGATCCACACATAAGGCCTTCTGATTTTGTAAGCCCTGTTGTAGTTACAGGGGTACCTCGGGTTACAATACAGACGCTTCAGGTTACAGACTCAGCTAACCCATAAATATTACCTTGGGTTAAGAACTTTGCTTCAGGATGAGAACAGAAATCGGGCTCCGGCGGCACGGCAGCAGCGGGAGGCCCCATTAGCTAAAGTGGTGCTTCAGGTTAAGAACAGTTTCAGGTTGAGAATGGACCTCCGGAACGAATTAAGTATTTAACCCGAGGTACCGCTGTACTTGTAAGTGTATGCCTAAGCCTATTCGTTTTTTGAGTTGTGCAACTTTCTTCTTTACATCACATACTGACCTTTTTGTTTCAAAATAAAATGTTTTTTCCCCATTTCATTTTTAAAAGGTAGTTCTGGGAATACATTGGGGGGGGGGGGAGAGAGCCAAAGCACATAACCTTCAGAAGAGGCCTAGGTACACACCCACTCCAAGCAACTTTTTGTACTTATGTCACAACAACAGAGGGTTGGATCAGATGACCCCCGTGATCCCTTCCCACTCTCAGTTGGGTTAGACGAGCGTGGTGCCAGCCCCCCCCCCCCCCGGGCCGGGAAACTGCACCAGCTGCGCCCGCTATAATTAGAGCGAGCGAGCGGCGCAGGCGTGGCGGCGGCCCCTCCTCCTCCGAGGCCCGGGCGGGAGAGCAGCTCCCTCGCTCGGCCCCTCGGGCCTGCCGGAGAAGGACCAAGAAAGGAATCGTGCCGACCGGCTCCGCTCTTGATCTGGACGGGTCACCTGGTGGTGAACCAAATATAGCCAAGCGGCCCAAGCAGCTCCTGGCAAGCAGCCGCTTTGCAAAAGCGAGAGTCGCGCGGCCTTGCGCAACCCGGGGGAAAGGGCAAAGGCGTGACGTGGCGCGCCGCCACAGGCTAGGCCTGCAAAGGGCCAAGGGGTGGATTGGGGGCTTTGGGGTGTCTCCCCCCCCCCCGCGCGCTTTTGCCTGCCTGACTCACCGCAGTAAGAGAGCCGCAGGCGTCAGCAAGGGTTACCCGGGAAGGACTGGTTTGGAGATTGCTACACCAGCAAGCTTGGCCTGGGAAGAAGCATGCAAGTGACTGCACTCTTCGGAGAGTCCGGGAAACTGCCTGGTTCCCAAACTCCCAGGATCACTTAGTAATGTTTGTGTCCCTTGTAACAATCGTAAAGTGCTGTGCTAGACGCTGCCTGCTTTTGGATTCTATTTTTACAGGCAAAGCACTTGAATGAAGCTCCCGGACCAGAGTTTGGGAACACCTGCCCTATATTTATTTATAGTTATTCATTTAGGAGCAGGGCTGTAAACTGATATTCTCACATGCTTTTGCGCGTCCTGGTCTCTAGAGCAGAGAATAATCCTGGGTGTCATAGACTGGTGTTGCCAACCTAACTGTAGAATTTCCTTTTAAAGGTTCAGTGGCAGTTCCTACTGTAGCTATTAACTTTTTGAAAGCGGGTGTTAAAATATCCTCTCTGCTTAAAAGAAGTAGAATTAAAACTTATACAATGCTAATATTTCTTGTTGGCACTGTTGGTTACCTACTTTTCACCACCGGCTCTGCAAAGCAATTAACAAATGTTCAGCTTAATAAACTTCCAGCTTACCCATCAAATAGAATGTTTACATACAAGATTATATGAAAGGTTCGACTGCAGCTTTTTTTAAAAAAAGGAATTCATATGAGGGTCTGTTTTAGCAGGGAGTTCTAGACATTTTGCAAGCATATGATAAGAAACTATTTAATAAATGTCGCTCTTTAATTTCATCAAATGAAGCCTATGGGGCAATTTCCCGTTTCCAACAATTACCTTATTGATCAAAGGAAGATATGCTGTGCCAGGGCACCCAGTCTTCCTACTGCCATCACCCTTTTCTTACCTGAATTCAACTTCAACATGTTTTAACTCAGCTACAGCCTCCAGACACTTGAATCAGCACTGAGGCAGCAGCTCCCAGCTGCTTAGTTACAAAAACAGAGAGCTGTGTGTCATAGGCATATGGATGGCATGCAACTGCAAAGCTCTGGAGGATCTCATCCAGCAGCTTCCTAGAGATATTAGTGCTGTTGCCAGTACTGACCCCTAAATAACAGACCTTGAGGGGCTGACCTTCCTCTCATCATCCTGCCAGGCATCTTTCATTATACAGCCTCCGGCATATGCTGAAAACACACCTCTTTTCCCTGGCTTGCGGGGTCAATTTTAGGACCCACCTTATTTTTTTTGGGGGGGGATTATATGTTGTTTTGAACAGTTTTCAATTGTTGTGTTTTAATATTGTAACCAGTCCTAGGACCTTAGGCAGGTAATTATTAATAAGAATCCCTCTTTGAGTGAGTCTCTCTAAATAAAGTTATTCTAATAACCCTCCAGTAAATTCTAGCCCATGGGTAGGCAAACTAAGGCCCGGGGGCTGGATCCAGCCCAGCCGCCTTCGACGGTCCGGGAATCAGCATGTTTTTACCTGAGTAGAATATGTGCTTTTATTTAAAATGCATCTCTGGGTTATATGTGGGGCATAGGAATTTGTTCATATTTTTTCTTCAAAATATAGTCCAGCCCCCCCCCCCAAGGTCTGAGGGACAGTGGACTGGCCCCCTGCTGAAAAAGTTTGCTGACCCCTGTTCTAGCCATTGTAAACAAGAAGTCCACCATGTTGGATGCAACTTAGGAGGTCTAGAAGTGCCATCAGAGAATTATTCCTTTTATGGATCTCAAGAAATACACCTAATAGGACTCCTTTGAATGTCTGCTGTCTCCTCCCACATTCCACTTTAAGTTTAACTTCTGACTCCATCTGTGGCATCAGCACCGGCCAACTTTTTATAACCTGTCAGTTTAGATGGTTTTGGTTACTGTCTAGACTGATGAAGAGTTCCGGAGAACTCAAAAGCTCGCACACTTTCGTAATATTTTGGCTGACCTAATAAAGGTATTGCCCCAATGTGGATATTGGAATGTTTTTTATGGGATAACATGGTTACCTTGGCTTTCTTTCTTTCTTTCTTTCTTTCTTTCTTTCTTTCTTTCTTTCTTTCTTTCTTTCTTTCTTTCTTATACAGAACCAATGCCTACTAAAGCTGTCTCATTACCATACCCAGGAAAGAAGCCTAACTGAAAGGGGTTCTGGGCCCTAGACTTTCACTAGTCCACAAGTACTTAGCTCACAAGTAACTTAGCTCACAAGTACCGGTGATTCCCTTCAAGGTAAGCAGGCTGAAGTCATCCAAGCACTGGAGATTGTGGATGCTTCTGATACTCCTCTGGTGGCACCTGAGATGGATCAGAGCTGAGCAGTTTCATCAACCATGAAAATTATCACCATGAGTTCTGTATACCAAGAGACTTTGAGCCAGGAGAGGGAGTAATAAAGTGCAGTTCCTTCAATTTCTGTCGTTTCTTCTTTTTCTATTAGAATGTTTTGAAAATTGACAATATTGCTTTACATTATGTTACTTTAAAACGCCATGGCCATACTACAGAAAGGCAGGATATAAATATTTTAATAAATAAATGATCTTATTTTGTCAGCTATCCATCCTGCTCATCCACAAGATCCTTGCCATAATTGCCTCTTGTCCTGAAGGGATGGGGAACTTGTGGCCCTCCAGATGTTGTTGGATTATAATTCCCATCATCTCTGCCATTTACCATTTTGACTTGGGCTGATGGGAGTTGGGGTCCAGCAACACATGGAGATCCACAGGTTCCCCGTCGCTGTTGGGCAATCTTCCTCAGAACATTCCAGAACCCAACTGATCCTTAAGTCTCTGTAAACAAGTCATCCTGAAGCCCTCCCCTCCCAAATCTGGGGATTTCCTACAGTTTCTGTCTAATCTGACAATGCTGCTAGTGATCATAACCAAAGCCTAATCTTGAAACCTTGTCTCCAAATAATCATGGAGTATCGTTTGCTGATACAAAACAGTCATTACAAAGTGTCTCTTGCTAACGGTTGTAAGCACCATTACAGTACAACATTCCATCTGCATCAGACCCAGAGTTGCCATGGAAAGTTTGTAACCAATGGAGCCAAAAAGGTATGCGAAAGCTGTGTAAGCACAAGATACTATTTTGTACTTAATGACTATGCATGCTTTCAGTAAAATAATACTGTGCACATGTGTGCCATTTTTTAAGCACAGAATCTTCTTGTGATTCACAAGCATTTAATTAATCCTCATACCACCCACATAAAGCAGGCATATGTCATTAGGGCCTTTTTCCAGATGCGGAAACAGAAACACAGAAAGGTTTTGTAAATTGACTGAGGTCAAAGAGCAAGTCATTGGCAGGGCCAAGCAGAAAATGGAAGACTTTTTCTCTTAGCGTCTTTCTAGTGCACTGCTAGCCATGCAAGGAAGGGGGCTGGGGTACATCTGCTAGCAGAAAGTGTTGCTGTGTTGAGAAGAATATACCACTCATCAAGCCATGCTTGATGTTGGAAAAGATGAGTGCACAGTTTCTGGGGGTGGAAAAGGGAGGAGAAGTTTATAATATCAATAATAAAAATCAAATTAAATATAATAATCAAAATCCCACCAGTCTAATGACCTTGAAGTGATGTGACATGCACAAACCAATAGTTTGCGCATGGGAAAATATTTGCAGTTTTTCTTCAACGGGACTTGCTCCCAGATAGGTGTGAATAGAATTGCTGCCTTGCATTTCCTTTTTATTCCTTTTTGGTATTGTTTGGACAACCTGCAAAATCTGTTTGCAGCGCAGAACAGGTGACTGACAGTGAGTCCAAAGAAGTGTGTGAACACATCTCACTTGCACCCATCTCTTGCCATAAAGTAACAACTGTGTCATTTGCTAATTATTTCTCCTGTTGGCAGTTGAAGGGGTTATTTTAAATATCACCATCACTATAAACTTATTTGGATTACAGTGGATTTACCATATTGAACACAAAGTTGTCTGGCTGCCACTCACTGTTGTCAAGCCAATATAAATAATAACTAATCCAGCAGACTTTGATCTTGTCTTTCTTCTTTATGAAAAAAAAAAGACATGTCATAATAGCAACAAGATCTTCCAGGCAGAGTATTTCTGGGAATTATTGCACTTGAATTGGTGGTTAGTACTTTGGCCTCCCGCCACTTCTCTGAAAGTACGAAGAGTAATGGATTTGGGGTTTTAAAAACATTTTGTGTGTGATCTCAGTGCACATGAAAGGTGCCAGAGAGGGAGTTCAGAAGACAGAAGTTCTCTGTTTGGCTACAGGCTAAGACAGGATTAACCGGCATTGTTTTCTTCACTTCCACAGATACACCTTGACCTTAAATGTGATGAAACCCGCAGGCCTATTCAGTTTGTCTGAGGACATTATGAAAAATGGAGGGCTTCCCCTCCCTTTCTCCTGAGGCAGTGGTTTTTGAGCACAAGGCTAGTCTGAGACATTTTGGCACATGATGTGGTACCCCCACATATGGCAAAAATATACATTTTAAAAATGTAATAATAAATGTAAATATATGTTTACATTATTATATTACATTTACATTGAGAGTCCCATGGACTGCAAGAAGATCAAACCCATGCATTCTTAAGGAAATCAAACCTGAGTGCTCACTGGAAGGACAGATACAGAAGCTGAGGCTCCAATACTTTGGCCACCTCATGAGAAGAGAAGACTCCCTGGAAAAGACCCTGATGTTGGGAAAGATTGAGGGCACAAGGAGAAGGGGATGACAGAGGATGAGATGGTTGGATAGTGTTCTCGAAGCTACCAGCATGAGCGTGACCAAACTGTGGGAGGCAGTGGAAGACAGGAGTGCCTGATGCGCTCTGGTCCATGGGGTCACGAAGAGTCAGACACAACTAAATGACTAAACAACAACAATAACATATTTACTACCCTTCAATAGCACCCAAAATTTGTTGCCACAGGAGAAAGCTTAAGTGTTTTACTGAAACCTTCTGCAGATGACTCCCCAAGTTGGCATGCAATTGCTGTTGTGTGAGGGAGACAGCAGGGATGGAGTCCCACCTGCTCTATCATATTCTTGTCACTGGCCTGCAGCGGGGAGCTGCCAGTGTGATTTGGAAACCTGGAAGGTCACAAGTGGGGAACAACGACTGCCCAAGGAGGATAGGGTCCCCATGGCAGCTGTTCAGCCTCCAACATAGGCAGAAGGGAAGGTGGCCCTCAGGATGAAAAAGGTTCTCCACCCTGACTTCTGTCAATGCCAAGAGTAGCTACAGCAGCGAAAACTTCTGAATGTCAAGCCAGCTAAAGACACAGAAGCAAGCAGGGCTAGTGAAAAGATGGCAACCTTTACGATGAGGGAGAAAATGCTTCTTACAGGCAGAGAAAATAATAATAATAATAATAATAATAATAATAATAATAATAATAATAATAATACTCCACCCACTCTGGGCGACTCCCAATAGAATATTAAAAACACAATAAAACATCAAACATTAAAAACTTCCCTAAACAGGGCTGCCTTCAGAAGGCTAATAAGTATCTGCAGGCTGAAAATCCTCACATTTGTATTTGCAGGATTGGGACCTAGAGGAGCGGCACCAATCGTATTTTCTATTCCTCAGTCTGTCCTTTCCCAATCATTTTTTTTTTAATGGAAAATGTTATTATATGTAATAATTTTTCAAGATAGGAATTATAGTTTATTACAAAGAGCATTATTATCATTTATTCATCATTTAAATTAGAGCAGATTTATATTTCAGCATTTTCATTAATATGTAATGTAAATTATTTAGAGTAAATTGTGTCACTTGTAGTGCTTGGGAAATGACAATTAAAGTTTCTTGTTGTTTTGATAGAGAAGGATGAGGTGGCAGGAGTTGCCATAGGCTAACTTCATATCCTAATGAGTATCTGAGTAATAGACAAAATACTGAAAGAAGAAGAAGAAATATTATGGATGTGTTTGACTGCAGAAGGATAATAAATGGCAGAGGGGAATGATTTGAATTTACCAGTTGAGAACTGATTAATGATTCCTATTAACTTGCTAAGGGGGACTTCACATGATAGTGCAAAAATTCTTATCTGTATCCCAGAAGACTGCTAATATCCCAGAAGACTGTATTCCTGCAGACTCTGGTTAGAACCAAAGCAGTTTATATTCTAAAAGACAATGTAACAGTGGTCTACTCACATCTTGTATTGCAACACCTCACATTCAGGTACAACTATAATTCAATTTTCCCTCAATTTCTGCTTTTATTCTATCCTCTAAATCAGTGGTGCAGCTAGGGTACGCTTAGACCCTGGATGCAATGATCTTAGTCCATGCCCCTTCTGCAGCCATGTGAAAAGATTCTGTGCATGTGCAGTTTCATATTTTAAAGTCACTGACATCTTAGCACCATAATGACTGCTGGGGTTCTGATTGCCCACCAAACCTCAACTTGTTCACCTTTGCATTAGAAATCACCCCAGAATTGGCCCTACTAAACATCTTCCAAGACAACAATGCCCATTTACATCACAAAGAACTCATAACCCACCTACTTTCAGCAGCCAGAAACACCATAACCAGACACTGGAGAGACCTGTCAGGAGTAAGCATGGACCAGTGGTACCAAATAGTATGGGAAACAGCCTTACTAGAAAGATTAACCAATAAACTGAAACTGACACGGGGACAAACAGAAGGCTCCCCTTTATCACATACACAGCCCAACAAGACAATGACAATAATCCACCAACAGCATACAAATCAATATGGCTAACCTGATCCAAAACACCCACACACCCCACTCACACATGAAAACAAAGATCACCACAGCCAATCACAAACAAACAAGGCCAACCCCAACCTCTATCACCACCAAAGGAACACAAGTGAACAGCAGAGAACATGCACAAGCAACGCTGACACCAAACCCTACATACATTAAGCAAAATACATAGAAACATCTCCACCCAACCCCAACCCCACCCATCTTCCCTCCCTCCACCCCTTTTCTTCCTAATGTCTCAACAAATGAAACTGATTTGTAAAAATGTTACATAGAAAAAATACAAGAGAGAGACATTACACATACTTCTGTAAATCAAGAAAATCTTTAATAAAAATAAAAATAACTTGTTCACCTTTGCTGTAGAAGATAGACCTTTTTGTCCTAGCTGCTCTTGAGAAAGGATGAAGAATTTA